>NC_132872.1:20950505-21631005 GCF_048164855.1 Canis lupus baileyi
CTCAGGTCATGATCCCAGGGTCCTGGGATGGAGCCCCACTGTAAGGCTCCCTGCTCAGAGGGGAGCCTGCTTGTGGCTCTGCCTCTGCTGCTCCCCATGCTGGTGCTCTCATACATACATACATACATACATAAATATATATCTTTTAAGAATAAAATAAAAAGAATCACAATCATTATCAAGTTTCAGAAAAAGTGATGTAAATCTGAAGCTTGAATTCTTTTGGTGGATGCTCCAGTCTTGTGCATCCCATTCTGTGCTCTGGCTTTGCCCTTCAGTGCCCCCTTTCAGATCTTCCTTGTATCCACCCTGACCATAAATCTTATTCCATTCTTGTGCTTAAACCAAACTCATGGACTGTTAGCCTGGGTCTGGATCCTAGACTCTTCAGTAAAAGTCTATTTCAGACTCTTTGACTTACATTTATTCTTTATATTTCTAATCAAGTTTTATAGATTTTCTCCTTCAAATTAAATCTTGTTCCCATTACTATAACTCCAATCTTGAATTTCTCATTCTATGACAATTTCTTCTGATTCAGCAAATTGCACTTTCTCTAGATCATATTATTAATTCACCTGCCTCAATCACCACTTTTATCCTATGTGTTTGGTTAGAACAATGAAATTAATCTATGCTCATTCTTGTTTCCAGTAATTTTTGCTTTTCTCATTCCTAATGTGAATTTTCCTCATTTCTCTCATGAGATCTATTTCTTTAATAGAATGATTTCTAACTACTCCATCCTTGTGAATCTATGTTGATTGCTTTCTTTGTGAAGGGGGGGGTCATATATTTTATTTTAGTTTCCCTTCAGAGTCAAGTAAAACTAAACATATAGACAACAAAATATATTTATTGATTGCTTTTAAAAATCAGCATATTAATTATGTTAGTTAAGCTGCCAGGTGGATAATCAGGATAATAGAATTTCTAATTTGAAAATCAAAAGTTATAGAGGAGTGTTGGCTTTAAAATGAAACCTTTAGAGAAACTGAAAAATTTTCAAAATTTCAGAAAGTTCTAGATTTAATTAGATTTACTATAAGCGAATCATTTAAGTTTGGATTCATCATGTGGCAGTGGAGTGGAGGAGTAGGTATAAAAGGTCAAGTTTTTAGCCCTTCTCTACTTCACCTTCTTAAGAATCAGAAGCTCTAAGGAGCAAGCAATTAGTCATTGCAAAAATTCAAAGTGACAATTGACTATACTTTTTTCAGTACAAGATTAAAAGATATCCAGAGAGCCTCTTTCCCTTATTTTAGATGAAAGGGAAACTATGGCTTTGGTCCCAATTCAGATTATCCACTTTCTGTAAGAACAGTTTGAATATCTTCAGCTTTGAGGTTTTCTTCCTTTGCTTTTGAGGTCAAAGGAAGAAGATACATGTCTTCTCATTTGGGAATAATCTAAATATAGAGGACTCAAATATTATCTTGATTTGAGCGTCTGTGTTATATTTACTGACAACCGGATGGTTATTTTAACTTACAAAAAGATTACAAAAAAATAGTTTTAAGAGGAGTCTAAAGCTCTTTCATTATTAATGAAATAATGTTTCAGTTGATCAGTAAACTATTTTAAAAAAAAGTTTTCCAAGGAAGAGCAACTGTTCTTAACATTAGCAAATATTCATATATTTTTATTGGCAGTTATTTGGATGTTTTCCCACTTTGGGTGTGATTTCAGTATGCATAATGAATGCATTGTATATGAAATAGAGTTTTGAAGTGAAGTGTTAGGAATAAATGATTATTAAATGCCTAAGGGTGAAGAGGCAACAAACAGTATATTTCTAAGACATGAGGGAAAGATTGCATATGTAACAGGAAAAACACTGGACTGTGAGTTGGGATATCTGGATTAAAGAGGTAATGTAACACTGAACAATGAGTGGTGATATCGAAGGCACACACACCTGGATTTGAAGGCTGGCTACGCTATATACAAGCTAACTGAGATTAGGAAAGTCAATCAAAACTGGATCTCAGTTTGTTCATATAGAATATGTCAATAATATTACCCAACCCATAGTGCAGATGTCACTTTAAAAATCAATGTTTATTACTCTTTGTTTTTTTCTCAGTTCCATAACTTCCTCAGTAGATTGTAGAGGTTTTAAGATCTAGATGTACTAAATAGAGCCATGGAAAGTTAAAGAAGGGGTTTCTAAGCTGAAAGTGATCAGAAGTAAATGAAAAGTAAGGGATGAAATCCCAAGCTGAGACTGATGCAATTAGGGAAATGAACTAAGGAAAACAGCAAAGTGCAAGTTCAAGATAGACTGGAATGCAGGGAAATGGATGTTAGCCAAATTTATACCAAGGAAAAAAAATAAATGGTGAGATGAATGTGTGAATGATGAAAAGCAGACTGCATCCAGAAAAACAGAGTAACTAACTAGCTAAGAATAATTTTATGGATCCTACCACTTGTTGAATTTGATGGGACACGTTGGGATTTTAATGGGCCACTCCCATTGCAGTTATTCCTGAAGGCAGTATTGCTGTACCAGATATTTGGTTAGTTCCTCTGTAGAACTGTTTTATTTCTTTATTCATTTATTCCCTAAATATTTTTTGAGTGCTTACTTTGTGCCGGGCACTGCAGCCTTAAATAATCTCTGCCCTCATACTGTCAGACAATAAACATAATCAATATGTAAACTATTTATGTAATTTAGAAGATGACTTGATTTGGTCTTTGGAGAAGAATAAGTCAAGGGTGCATCAAAAGGACTGCAACTGTAAATAAGTTGGTCAAGGTTGTTCTCACTAAGAAGGTAGGCAGGATTTTAAAGTAGACAAAGGAGATTGTCATGCAGATGTATAGAAGATGAGTCCACACAGAAAAATTAAGAAAATAGGTAGAAGAGATAAGGTCAGAGAAATACTAACCTAGTAAATAGTGTAGTACCCCACATGCCGTTGTAAGGATTTGCCATTCATTTTGAGTGAGATAAGAAAAACACTGAAGGATTCTGAGCAGAGGAGAGCAGAATATGATAAATGTTTTAAAAAGATTACTTTGAATGCTATGTTTAGAATAGATTCCAGATGGGAGGAAGGATAGACACAGAGACCACTTAAGATACTACTGCAATAATCCACGGAAGAGATAATGTGGTTTGGTTCAAAATGATAGGAGTGAGGTGCTGACAAAGGATCATTATATGAATGCATTTTGAATGTAAAACCCATAGGTATTCTTAACAGACTGGATGTGGTACGTGAGAGAATAATATGAATCAATGATGACTCTTAGGTTTTCTGGGCTGGGCAGTGGGAAGGATGGAATTGATTTTAAGTGAGATGTGAAAATCTACAGGTAGAACAGGTTTGAGAATTAGGATCAGGAGTTCAGTTTTGGAGATGTTAAATCTGAGATTCAAATTGAGACACACTAAATACCCTGTGCTGATACTGAGTTGGCAGTTGAGTATACAAGTCTGGAGATCAGAATGTCTGGGATAGAGACAAATTTGGGCATTATAAGCCTTAAATAATATCAACAAAAGGGTGAGTATAATTACAGAAGAGATCTAGCACTAAGCCAAGGGGCACTTCTGTGTTAAGAGGTTGGGAAGAAAGTAAGAACCAGACAACAAGGCAGGAAAGGGTATTAGTAAGGTTAGGTAGGAGGAAAATCCAGCAATTGTGGGGTCCTGGAATCCAGGTGAAAAATGAGTTGCCAGAAGTAGAGAGTAATCAACTGTGCCAAATATTGCAGATAGGGTATAAATATGAGAAGTGAAAATTGACTAGTCGATTTAGTAAATTAGTGGTCGTAGGTGATCCACAGTGGTAGTTTTAATGAAGTTTTGTAGGCAAAAGTCTGATTATAGTTGTACCTGCCTTTTTGTCTTCAGGGAGTTGGATTAAATCTAAGTTAAGGGAGAGACTGAGGTGAAAAATGTTTATTTCCTTTGAAAGTTGTTAGTTATAAAGGGATGGCATTTTGCTGTCATTTCTGATCTTTGAATGTAGTTTTCAAATAGCTACCTATTACAACCACAAGTTTCTGAAGGAAATATGCAAATGTGATTCTTTAGGAAAAAAAATAAAACCTGTTTATTACCACAGATGTTGTGTTTTATTTTTGTTTGTTTGTTTGTTGACTCCCTCTCCAAAGGAATCTTTTGGTGATCTAGGAAGGATCCTTGGAGATATAAGCAAAATACTTGCCTCCGCTAAATCAAATCCTTTACAAATGTAAGGAAAGCAGCCTCTTTTGCTATTTTGTAGTTGGCTTAATATAAACAGTGGCAGTAGGTAATACTAAGAAAAGCATAGAAAAGAAAATTGGTGGAAAATTGAATCTCTCCCTATGTCATAGAAGTCTATGTAAGTTTATTTATCCTGTTGCCTATCCTGACTCCTATCAAGTTTTATTAGTTTTTTGGGTTTTTTGGGGGGGTTTGGTGGTTTTTTTGGGGGTGGTTTTTTGGTGTGTTTGGTTTCTTTTTGTTTTTGCTTTTTTTTTTTTTTATGGGAAGTGGGATGGAGAAGGATGTTTCCTCTAGAAGAAAGGCGATTTAAGACCTCATCCAATTGCATCAAACCACTAAGGAGCTAAAAGGCTTAAGATATTAGCCCCAAAGTCCAGAATTTCAAAGAGGCTGGATTCTATGAAAAAACACTCACCAGCACATCTCTATGGGAGCATGAGGTTTTAAAATGACACTTAAGCTTCAATTTCTAGCAATATAATTCAGTAAATGTCCTTGGTTATGACTATGCATTTCAATCTTATTACTTCTTGGGACCTGGAATGGGGGTTACAGTGCTCAACAAATGCATATGAATTAAGGAAATCTTACTAATGGTTTTTACCTGTAGTTCAGAGGTAACCCCAATCTTTTCTCATTTGCCCCTCTTTCCCTTTCCATCATTCTAATCCCTCCCCATCAACCCCCAACCTGGTTTTCTCCCAGGTCCATTCAGTTTCAGATTGCTTCATTTCTCAGCCCTTTTCTTCCTCTTGAAATCCCAATGGAATCATAACCAGCCCCTCTGTTTTCCCATTTCCTCAAATGCTAAGGTCTCATATGTTCCTTACAAGTCTCTACTTGTATAATAGGCACAAATACACTTAGGGTTCCTGTTCTCATCCTTAAAAGATCAATCAGGTAGTGGATATCTTTAGTTTTTGGTTTTTGGTTTTGGCTTTTTTTCCCTTTTCTTTAGGATGACAGAATGAGTTAGAAGAATAATTATAGACCTAGTAGGCTTTATGCTAAAGATCTGTTACTAAAAAACTGGGCACAGGCAACATTTTGGTAAATCGAATAACATTTTCTATTAATACTTATAGTAAAACTTTTGGCCTGATTAGAATGTCTCTTAATTTGACAATAATTTACTAGTGAAGTATTAGCAGTGACATTCAATTCACTGAATCATGGAATCTTGATAATACAAGGATGCATATGTGTCATTAAATTAATGTCATTCATTTAACTATTGAGGAAAAACAAGGGTCATAGGTAGGTCATAGGTGAAAATGACTGTCACAGATTACTTAACCATCTGACATTTCCCAGTGGCTGATGCTGTCTTCTCCCCAAGGCCTAGGTATTCCAGCCCTTGTCCAGGCATATAGAAATCAAAGTAGTTTACCTCACCAAGGAATGCTTAACACTTTCAAGCATTTAATTCATTTCATTACAATTGGTTTTAATCATTTTTCTTCCAGGACATACCTTTCATGAGCATTTTTTTATGTATTGTCAGTGGGAGTGATGACCTTATTTTAGAAAAGCAGTGCTGGGGACTTGAAAGAGATTATCCGTGTGCTGCTTCTTCCAGAGTATAAGCTAGAAACTAAGTTGACCTAGCAGTACTTCTCTAGTTTCAGCAAATAAGAGGTTTCTTTTTCTCTTCTGTGCCTGCTTGAATTACAAACAACTCCTTGAAGCATCTGTTTTCACTAAATTTGACAGCCAGAAAGGAAAGTTCACAATTTCAGCAGCTGTTATTTGTTTTTTTTCTTTACTGAGATGAGCAGCAAGACCACAGTGTCTAGAGATTTGTTTGATTACTCAGCAGGACAGTAGAACCTAAAGCAGAAAGATAATAGAAAACATGAAAAGACAGGGGAAAACATGACATGAGCAAGCATCAAAAAGGCATAGTTTGATAAGCAGGATCACCAAATAAAGTCTGCTCTGGCAGCATGGTGACCAGAGAGAATGCTACAGATGCAAAATAGCTCAAGTAAAGGCCTGATTCAAGGGCACACATTAATGTGGACAGTATGTAAATTGAGTCATCTGTTTATACTACACATCATTCTTTCCAAAGTGAAATTTTCATGATTGGAAGTTAGGTGACAAACATTATAACTCATAATGCCCTCTTTTTTAAAAGCAACCATAAATAAATTACAAAGTAAGAAAGTGTTTTCTAATGGCTTCTAGACAGAATATAGGCTGCCTGTGTCAACAAGTTGTGAGGAGACAAATTTGGACACCAGGATGTGAAGAACCCATCCAGAGTCAGAGAATAAAAGTACAAAGTCAAACTGAAGTCTCAAGAAAGATACGAAGAAAAGCAAGATCCCAAAGTCACCATCAAGAGAATGAGTCCACTAGAAAAAAACAGAACTCCAAGCTACTAGGCTTTACCAGAAGAAAATACATTCAAGAACATTCAGGAAAGTGTGAGGAGCTAATGGCTTATTTCTCAGGAATAGAGAGCCTGAGCATGGAATACAAAATTTGTTTCTGTGCAGCAACGCATCACATTAGACAGGGACAAGGAAGATACCTCTGTCCAGGTTACAAAGGAAATTTGAAGAACACAAGATGGAAAAAGGAGATCCAATATTCAAAGTGGAAAAGTTATGAGAAAAAAAATTCTCTTCTGAAGATGTTACAGAAAATGTTGAGATATATCTCAGGAGCAATAATATTATTAAAAATTATGGTTAATATAAAGAATCCTATTTCCAAACAAGAATAAACAAAACAACTGATGGCTGTTTGCCAACTACAGAAGTAGAAAATGCTGAACTAGAGTTTAAAAAGATTGAAAAAGTATCTTTTTCTCATCAACTAACATTGTGAAGATATAAAAACAAAGCATATCCTGCATGATCCTTGTAAATGGAAATTTAATTTTAGCTAATTGGAATTTTTTTCAACTATCTTTTTATTCAACATTTAAAACAAAGTATTTTCTTTTAAAAGAAGAAATCTTTATCTTCAGTGTGGGTCACAATGACCTTAAATTATTTATTCGTTGGAGAACAAAAGAGTGTTCAATGCCATGTATGGAAATTTGTAGAACTTTGCTGATATTTTATAGTTAGGAGGACTTGATAACTGAGTTCTTAAAACTGAGAGTAGTTTTAAAATGGAGTTTTTGGTAACAAGAACTGTGCTGTGCATATTTAGAGGAGGAAAGAAATACGGCCAACAATTAGATTTTGTTTACTTGACATAATTCAATTTATTGGTAAATTAGACTGTTAAACTGAGAGAAACATTTTTCTTTCCTCCTTAAATTTTGATTATTTTAATTGAATGCAAAATTATTATTCAAAGATCATCTGCTTTTATAGGAACCAAAATAGAAGTGACTTTTTTAATTAATAAAAAAATAAGAGAACTGTGGTGTTGATGAAATAAATGAGTGAATAGAAAGTCTAATAGAATTGACATTGTGTAGACAGGTATGTTTCAATTCACAAAGACATGTTTCAAGACAGAATAATGGATGTTACTTTAGCAATAAAACATATGTCAAAATCCGTGTAGGATAACTTGGTATCTAGGAGATACTTCAAGTCAAATTCTGGGAAAGGTATGCTCCACACAGTGGCAGATATAAAATATTTTTAAACATAAATTTTACAAAATATCCAACTGGTGGAGTGTCTTGCAGAAAAGAGGAAGTCAAGGAACTTACAATCATTTCAAAATAACTTTGCATGATATACTACTTACAAATATACAAGTTTTGTATTTTGATTTTAGAAGAGTTAACAGTATACATATTTTTTCTATCTCTAGTATGTATATATTATATATAGTATATGTTATCTATAGTACTTATATTATATATGTATGTTTATATGCCAATTTGAATCGTAATTTGTTCTGATAGTGAGATTATAGTTAATTTTTTTCTTTGTGTTACTTTTTATTTCTATTTTTTCCCTAAACCATTCTTGCTTTTTTTTTTTTTTTTTTTTTCTGTTAAAAGTCTGACATTATTTTTTTTAAACCTATTTGGTCTATTTAGACCTGAAAAACTAGAGTCATTATTGGAACACATTATCTCAAAAGTCACTGGTTAAATCTTTACCATGATTTTAGTTTAGTTTATTCTGAAATAACAATAATCTTGAAAGATCAGTGGCTTAAAACACAAAATGTTTATTTCTTGCTTATAAAAAGACTGTTATTCCAGGGTGAGAGGCATTATCCACTATCCACTTGCCTAAAGTGATAGCACACAGTAGAGACTCAATAAATCTTTATTGAGTAAATAAAACATACACATGTATGCATGCACACCCCTCTATTCCACAACACACACACACACACACACACACACAGATGACGACCTTCATCCTAGGTGATTGACTCAGCATCCTAGGATGCTAGATTTTATCTCCATATAAACCTGCTGCTCCATTCACTATAAACTGGAAGAACCATGGAGAATTGTGTATTGGTTCTGTAAATCTTCCACATAGAAGTAGCACTTAGAACTTATGCCTGTGTATCATTACTCAAAGTCAGGTGCAAAGCAAATTTAAAGAGCATGTGCCCAGGAGGAGAAGACAATCAGAATTCTTGTGGGAACATTAGAAATTTTTACCACAATAAAAATCTATAAATTTAAATAATAGTTTTAATGAACATCAATATTGAAGTTTAGTGGCCTAATGAGAAATGCCATTTAAAAATTAATTTTGCCAGTTATGGGGATGGGGTAACATATAACCAATCAATAATTATATAAATAGTAGAGGTAACTCACTCATCAAAAGAAAGTCAATGCTATGTTGAAGAATACAAATAAAATAAATTATCTTAATAATCTTTTTTTTAAATAAGAGAGATCAGAAGAGAAATGATTCCTTCAAAACTTTTTGAGATTACTCAAGTTCATGTATAATGTGGGCAAAGACATCTTACTTTTACCTGTGCATTTACATACATGTGCTCCTTTAAAAGATATTAATTGTAACTAGCCCTGAGGAGGACATGCCCACAGGTGAGGAAAAGATTGTGTTATGCTATAATGGGTGTTCTTTCAGTTTATAATAGTATCCCCTGTGGTGGAAGTTACAGAAGATTGTTGTAAAAGAGGTATATATCAAGTGTCTTGACAGACCTCATTAAGTTTTTGCCTCTGGGGGAAAATCTGCTAAATTTATATAAGTGTTGCTTTGCCAGTAAATATATGACTAGATTCTTTCCAAAATCACAGTGGAAGTTTGAGATTTGTGAAATATTGAAAATTATTACAAACTTGGAAAAGTGATGGATTTCCCTTATATTTCAAATGGTCTTGAATGTGATCCTATTGTGACTTCTTACAAACATATGGTTACATGTTTACTAATATAATAAAACTATATGTAATATGCTTTGTAATCACATATTTATTATATGTCTCATACAAATGTGAGTAGTAATAAAACAGAAGGATATCCCATAACTGGAGCAAAAATGTATGTGGTAAAGAACAGTAGATAGTCCTAGAAACCCTCTCTTTCTGAAACTACTTACACGCTCCCAAATACCCAGACACAGACTCACACCCCAATACCACCACTGATCCATACACACATCACAACATCCAAGAATTCTAACTAAAAAGAAGAACTCTAGGTACCCTGTGTATCATATAATTAGTAATTACTAAAAATATTTTTATCTTATATAATACAATAGTCCATGTAGAATTCTGATTGCATACGCCTCTCTTACAGATTTAAATTATACGGAATATTTATTACTGGTTTCATATTTCATTTTTGAGTAGCCACTGTATTTTTAACAAATCTTAGAGCCAAAAATATTGGTGATAGAAGAATCCTTTCTTCACATTTTGAATAATAGAAGCTAATCTGAAGATAACACCAACATGATTGAAGGGATCTCTTTAAAAGAAAGACAGGCTATAATCAAATCAATACCTAAAGTATTTTACTATCTGAATAGTACAAAGACCTATATAACACACTCTTACTTTTTTTTTTAAGATTTATTTATTTATTTATTTATTTATTTATTTATTTATTCATAAGAGACAGAGAGAGAGAGAGAGGCAGAGAGACACAGGCAGAGGGAGAAACAGGCTCCACGCAGGGAGCCCGTCATGGGACTCGATCCAGGTTCTCCAGGATCAGGCCCTGGGCCAAAGGCAGCACTAAACCGCTGAGCCACCTGGGCTGCCCCACACTCTTACTTTTTAACTGTGTATTTACTGGTGATTTGGGGCTTGATATAAAGACTTGTTATCTATTCAAAGTCTGGGATTTTAAAATACCCAAGTAGGAATAGGGAAAAAAATATATAAAATATATAAGATTTTTATTATATATATTAATTTAGAGTTTATAATTGTTTGGAAGATGGATTATGTGCAGTGTAGAATGCGTAGCCTAATGTGCTTCTGCTTTTTGTTTTTTTAATCTGAATCTACTTTGTTATTTATTAAAATAGCCACACAGGTGTTTCAAGTTTGGTGTTTTTATGAACTATCTTTAGCTTCCTTTTATTACTTACCTGTATCTGTCTTTATGTTTAGAGTATAGTTCTTAGAACTAGCATCTATTTGAATTTTGTTTTTTATTGGTTTGTCTTTTTAGGAATTTTTAGGAATTTTTTAGGAATGTTTAGACCATTTACATTTCTGTAACTATTGATTTACTAAACTGTTTTCATTTGTCCAACCTATCATTTATTCCGGTGTCTTTTTCTGCCTTTTTAAAAAATTTAAATCTAAGAATTTATTTTATCACTTTTATTACCTTTTTAGGTACGCCTCTTTCTGATGGTTTCTCTAGAGAGTACAGAATACATTTTAACAGTCTAGCTTAAAAAAGTGTCACCTGCCTTATAAAGGATGACAGAATGGTAAAAAATCTATCCCTAATTGTTTTCATTTACTATGCTTCTACATATTCAATAAACCCATGACATGAAAAAAAAAAACCCATGACATGTTATTATTTTTTATCACTTTTATTTTAAGCAGTCAATAATCTTTAAAAGAATTCAAATAAAATATCTGATGAACATCTTATAAATATATATAAAATATGTGATTTTTGTGATAGGCTGGATAAGAGCCCCAGAAGATGTCACACATGAATCCATGGGAATATGTTAGGTCACCTGCATAGGGGGAATTAAGGTAGCTAACATTCAACTTTAAAGAAGGGAGATAATCCTGGATTCTATGAATGAGCCCAATGTAATCATCAGTGTCCTGCAAAGTGGAAGACAGAGGCAGGAGAGGAGGTAAGCAGCATCATGTAGGAAGACCACCTAACGTTGCTGGCCTTAAAGATGCAGAGCGAAGGCCATGAACCAAAGAATGCTTTTCCAGCTTTGGAAGCTGGAAAGGAAAGGAAATGCATTCTGCCCTGGAGCCTTCAGAAATGAACACAGCCTTGCCAAGACCTTGATTTTAGCCCAGTAGGACCAATGTTGCCCTTACAATCTAGAGAAATGTGACATAATAAGTTTATATCATTTTAAGCTACTGAGCTTATGGTAATTTGTTACAGCAGCAACAGAAAATTAATACACAAATATATAATAAAATTTAAAGGCTTTTATATTCACCAAACTACTGTTGCTGGTCTTGTCATTTTTTCATACAGACCTGCATTTGTATCAGGGATCATTTTGTTTCAGTTTTAAAGAACTTCTTTAGGTACTACTTTTAGAACAAATCTACTGGATATGAGTTTACAATACTTTTGTCCACTGGTAAATATCTTTAATTTTTTGAAAGATATTTTTCCAGTATAGAATGTTCTTGATATTTTTCTTTTTTGTTTAGTGGATAAAAGATGTTCCATATTTTCTTCCAACTTCTATTGTTTATGAAGTCAGACATTATTCTTAATGTTATATACAATTATGTAATTAATTGGCCAACCTTTTGCTCTCCATCTGCTTTTAGACTGTTATGCTTGGTTTTTTAACACTTTTACCATGCTATCCATAAATGTGATTTTCTTCGCAGTTACTATGCTTGGGATTCACTAAGTTCTTCGATGTGTGGGTTGATGTCTTACATTAATTTTTTAAAACTCTGCTTTCAGATATTTCCTCCGCCTCATTCTCTTTACTCTCCCCTTTTGTGACTAAAATTAAATATATGTTCAATTATTTGATAGTGTCCCAGAGATCTCGAATACCCTGTTTCATTTTTCTCCCCCCTCACCCTTTATCGGTTTCAGCTGGGATCATTTCTATTGAGCTGTCTTCAGTTCACAAATTATTTCCTCCTCTATATCTAGTATCTAATCCATCAAATGAATTCTTCACTTCTCTCATTGTATTTTTCATTTATAGGATTCTTATTTGTGTCTTTTTATTGAAGATTTTATTTGTTTATTTATGAATGAGAAAGAATGTGGGGGTGGAGCAGAGGGAGAATGTGGGAGGAGAAGAAGGAGAGGGATAAGCAGACTTGCTCTGAGCATGGAGCCTGATGCAGGGTTCAATCTCATGACCCTGAGATAATGACCTAAGCTGAAATCAAGAGTCTGACACTTAAGTGAACTCATCCATCCAGGCGCCCCATATTTGGGCCTTTGTAATGGATTTCTTCTTGCTACTGAAAATTCCCAGCTACTCATAAATATTGTCCATTTTTTCCCCTGGGTATCATATAGTTATTTTCTAAGTCCCTTTCTGGCTATTTATACAAATGGCTCATGTCCAAGTTTTATTCTTTTGACAATTTTCTTTCTTAAGTCATATTTTTAAATAGTGTCCAGTAATTTTGTGCTGTGAATAGTCAGTGTAAAATGAAAAAAGGGATTGAAATAAATTATATTTTCACCTAGGAAAGGGTGCACTTTTCTGTCAGGCCTCTAGTGTGAGGAACAGAGTCTTGTTTTGCAATTATCTGGATCTGGGCTTTGTTATTAATTTAACTAGAACCATGCACCATTACATTTACAAGTAATTTTAGCACTGGATGGGGATCTCCCTTCAGATTGGAATCTGGGAAGACTCCAAAAATCTCTTTATGCTTTATAGACCGAGTATAAGCTTTCAGGACTGTAGGAGTCCCTACTCTGCTTTAGAGTCAGGCTGCCAGCTTTGGGGGCTTGTGGGGGATTATCTTGCTCTCTGGTCCCACCATGGCTTCTATCTCGGAAGATTTCCCCTCTGCTGCCCCTTCCCCAGAGTTGGGGGTGGTGGTGCTGAAGCAAGGTGGTCAGTTTAGGCCTCACATGGCTCAGAAATACATATATATTTTTTAGATCTCTTGCTCTGAACACAGATCCCTTCTAGCTCTGTGCACTTCTGTCTCAGGGCTTTCTCTCGGTCATCTCCTCTAGTTTTCACTGAGAGCCAGGAAGATTTTAAATAGTTCAATTAGAATCTTTTGTCATGCTCTTAATTCATAGCCATTCCGGCACATCTGTGCCTCAGCTGGGTAATATCTCTCAGCCCTCTCATTCTACTCTCAGGCTTCTGCACGAAAACATAATAATAGCACGGGAAAGAGTTGGAAAGGGATGTAGACTATCTTTGTTGATGAGAATTCTTGGAATTTTAAAATATCACACTTGGCCTTTAAAACTTCTAGTTTCTTCTTCCCCTTCATCTATGACAGTTTTCTCTTCCTCTCACTGCTTCACCACAGATGAAGGATATTATTACTTTTTTCTTCTAATGGGGGATTATAACTTTTTGGATTTTACTTCATTCAGGTTTCTTTTTCCTCAATTCCTTGATGAGTTTTAACAAAAATTCCAAGTTTCTAGTTAACTGACTTATTGTCATTGTTAGGTTGGAAATAACAACTTTCTATCTCCCAAGCTGAAAGTGAAATCTAATCTGCTTCCTCAAAAGCTATGTTTACCTTATCTTTATTTTCTGTCTTAATTGTGTGAATTGATTGAGCTGTGAAGCTAATTTCATAATAAGGTAACTGCATATTTTTGCTATCCTAGCTATTACTTTTATATTTAAAAACATGCTGAAAAAGTTCTTACATGTCATATGTCTAGAAATAAACATTATTAATCTATAAAGATTTCCTTCTCACCTGGTCTTCACATATTCACATATCTATCGTTATAACACAATTCTCAGTTACAAAATAACATGTACTTTTTTTTTCTTTTCCAGAGCATTTACTATCTCATTGTAAGTCAAAATTATTTGATCTGACACAGACAAATCCTTATAGCTTACAATCCTTCACCTCGCCTTCTCTAAAGCAGACATGCTGTCTTTAGCCCTCAGGAGATTTTTCTACTTCTTTTGCTTTCTGGTAAGAGAACCAAACAATCAATTCTTTCCTTATTTTACACTATTTTTTACTTATTTGATATCATCCATATTTGTCCTGGCATTTCCCAATGTTCTGTCATCTCTCTAGCTAACAGTCTGTCAAGAGCTGCATTTTTTCCAGTTGTTGCAGTTACTCTTTTGTGAGAGGAGCTTCAAAGGATAACTGATTTTATTTTATAATCATACAAGAGGGAAGAGAGGAATGTCCCCAGATATTTCAGTGGCTTGGCAGTAAAAATTATTTATTTCCTTAATTAATTAAAAAAACCCTGATACTACTGAACCATGAATCAAATTATAATTCATATTTCAAAACTGTTTCACCTTTATTCTGGTACACACAACTTCTTATGTGAAAAGAATAGCCTGAGGACTGGTGTCAAAGAAATATTTGCCTCTGAATTCTATAGCTTTCTTACAAAAAGAAAATGTTGGAGGGAAAAGGACCTCTCTCTTTCTCGATCTCTCTCCCTTTTTCTTTCTGTCTCTTTCTCTCTCTTCTGAGTTAGAATCAGTCTAAGAGAACTTGCTTCAGTATATTGACTATTCTTATTTCAAAATTTACAAGTCTTGAAAGTTCTACCTAAATTTAAAATCAGATATTTTGTGATAGTAATCTAATTGTACCTAACTTTCTTTGCAGAGTCTTGGGGGCCATCTTGTTTTAGGAAGAGATTACCTAACCATTAAGCTTTTCAAAATCATAATCATTGGCTCATAAATGATTTTTCTGAATGAATAACCCTGAAATTCTCACAAACATAAGTGGCTATGTCTGTACACTTTACACTCTGTTCTGAACATTTCAAATCCCCAAGCTTGTAAACCATGAGGTTTTATTCCAAAAGGATCATAAAGTTGCATATTGTAGGGGGGGAGAACAGGCCCAGGTAATTTCATCAGGACAGTTGACACCATTTTAATAACTTTGTTTTAGAAAAAGTGTCCATTGTATATTGAATGATTTAAAAATGCAGAACTAAAAGAGAAAAAAAAAAGGAGGCTAAGGCTGCCTGAAAATTCTTTGAAGTAGCTCAGAGCAAGAGAACATAATGATGCCTATGCTGACTTAGTTGTATTCCAGAACAAGAAGGGATTATTAATAGCACCATTTGAGTTACCTAGGCATCTGCATATGCAATACAGTTAGTTTAGCAATAAGGGTAATTCAAGCTTTGGTGTACTTAGTTAACCCTTACCATACTAGTGCTAACTTGCTTCCTTCTTTATGGAGTTTATTTTTAATTTACTTTTATTTATTTATTTTTGCACAGTTTATTTTATTTTATTTTTTTAAAGATTTATTTATTTATTTATGATAGACATAGAGAGAGAGAGAGAGAGAGGCAGAGACACAGGAGAAGGGAGAAGCAGGCTCCATGCAGGGAGCCTGACATGGGACTTGATCCCAGGACTCCAGGATCACGCCCTGGGCCAAAGGCAGGCGCTAAACTGCTGAGCCACCCAGGGATCCCCGAGCACAGTTTATTTTAAATGAATATCTTATATTTGGTAAATGCCCACAAGTGGATGATATTATCCAAAGTATTTTAAAATATGAACTTGCATATTTTTACTCTCCATATTTTGGCATTTTTCCTTCCTCAGGAAAGACACGTGGCAGGGTCTCAAGAATACATGAAGCAAGGCCAATAGCAATGGTCAAAACCTGAAGTTCTTAATACTTTTTCACCTGGACATACCGTCTCCCAAATCTGAAGTCTTAGTTGAATTTCTTCAGTTAAGTTGAGAATGTAGAAGTGAAGTAGGATGTGTGGAGGAAATTTAGCATAAAAAATAGCATGCTGAGAGAAAGATTCTATAAGGCCAAAAAGAGATCTATTGTGGATATGCAGAATCAAGAGAGGTCTTGAACTCCTGGGGCAATTTGAGATAGCGTTGTGCAGTTCCCTAATATTAGGAGAAAAGGGATGGATGCACAATTGTTGTTCTAAGAAAACTGGATCATAGTTCTTTTTACACACATGATAATAAAGCCACTAAGGCCTAGAATACTTCTGGTGTAGGGACAGTGGATGTCTTGTAGTAATGTATGTTAACAGCTAGTTAATGTCAGCATCCAGAGAGCCCCACCCAGACCTCTGGTCTATGTCTCCCATCTGCCTCCGTATTGTTTAGGATTCTAAATTTCTGGGATGACCCAAGAAAAGGAAACAATTAAAATCAAGAATGACTAAGGTTTCAGTGGTCAGATATTAAACTGGATTATTGAAAAGAAATAGCTATTTCTCACATACTTGACTCTGTCAAATGAGATTCAAAAGTGCTATGTATAAGTGGGTGCATAGTATGCCAATGAGGTGGTAGAAATATTAATTTCCAAGGTGAGTGCTTTTGTTGTTTGAATGAAATATCTCTACTGTTCTTTAGGCAACTAAGCGTTCATTAACTTCAGTTGCTAACTTGGCTTCAGCATCATGTCAACTTCCCTTTCAATAATCCAATCTCCTCAAACTGAAAAGAACTTTAATAGATACTTTAAAATTCAGTCATGCTTCAGAGTGCCCTGTGTCAATGTACAGTTGTACATAACTGCATAAGCTTCACATGGATGATATACAAAATCTATCTATTGATTATTTGATCAATTATTATTTGATCAGTTATTTGATCAATCTAGGAAATGTACACGGCACTTTAAATTTCATTAGGCTTTCCCTATCCATACTATGATTTTAAGAAAGTAAAAAAATTGGAGAAAGGGGAGAAGGTCCAAATTCAAAGAAGTATCTGTCTAGAGGACTATGCTAAGAGAATGAAGAATTTCTTAAATTGAACGTGTCTTTCTCCTAATCAGTTTCCTGAAGTTCCTTTCATATCCTGAGAAAGGAAAAATCGGATTTTATTGTCATATGCTAACTGCTGGTTTTGATGTTTAATCTTTTCCTTATATAGTTGTCAATCTCATAATTATCTCATATGTCATCTTTTCAAATTTTGTGACTTTCTTAAGTCATATGAGACATATGACATAAGTCATTAAGACATATGAGATAATTGTGAGATTATCATAATTGTGATATCACTTAAGAAAGTCACAAAACGTGTTATCTATCTCCTTTATTATAATGTGAGATAAATATATAAATATAAATAAACTTATTGTAAATAAATATAAAATTATTATAAAATAAATATATAAATGTAAATATATGTATTTCTCATTTCCTTTGGTACAAATTGACCACAGATATCTTTATATATCAGAACGTTTAAAAGCACAATTTTATGCTTTAATAGTGTTGATATCTTAAATGAGTTATCTTAGGCTTTGAAATCTGAAGCTTTGAATCTGAGACTTACCTCTGTATGATTAGTTAATATAGATATAGCATTTAGAAAAGTAACCTGAAGACCTGTTCAATGTTATCTAAATGTTTGCTCTTATCATTTTATTATTTTTTAACTTTTTGTTTTGAAATAAGTTTAGATTCAGAAAAGTTGCAAAATAGTTCAGCACGGCTCACACATGCTTCACGAGACTTTCCCTAATTTTAACATCTTACATATCTGTGATAGAAGTATTGAAACCAAGAATGAAGATTATTATTACTAATGGAAAGACAATGGTATTTCATGTTAGCATAAGCCACCTTATCCCTGTTCATTTACTATGCAACTTTATAAAGATAATTTATCTACTGCATGTCTAACTTCTCATCTTCAAATTAAAAAACTGAAGTACCACTGCTTTGTTTTCTTGGCCCTAAAATAGATAATCACTACAACTCAATTAACTCTTTAAAGAGGCATCATAGGAACACCTGGGTGGCTCAGTGGTTGAGCGTCTGCTTTTGGCTCACTTAGGGCATGATCCTGGGGTCCTGAGATCAAGTTCCACATGAGGCTACTTGCATGGAGCCTGCTTCTCCCGCTGCCTATGTTTCTGCCTCTCTCTCTCTCTCTGTGTCTCTCATGAATAAATCAATAAAATCTTTAAAAAAAAAAAGGGGGGCATCATAGTGAATGATGTGCCTCTTTTATTTTCTAAAATTAGACAAAGGAAATAGGAACCAGAGGAGCATAATTTAATAGTTCTTATTTGGCTATTTCTCCAACTATTTTAGGCTATATTAGATAATTGCAAATTGACTGTATTTCCTAACATAGTAATTGAGTACCAGTTATAGGACTGACTGGGGATACAAAAAAGTTAAGATTTACTCTTCTCTGTCAATGGGAGTATAGCCATGTGGATTGCCAAATGAGTTCTCAAGATTGATTTGCGTGTAGAATTAAATGTGGAGCTTTTAGAAAGATGATGGGTAGAGAGGGAAGTACATCTATGTGCTTTTTGCAATGTGGAACAGTCTGAAAAAGATAAATGCTTTTCCAATGGTTACAGTTTGAATGGTAAGTCTTATCTCTCCAGCAAAGCCTCTCACTTGGATATTTGTTAGTCTAGGTTTCTGAGAAAGTTGCCTTATATAAATCTAAAAGCTCTGGGGTTATGTTTTATGTCAACAACTCTTTTAGAGAGGCATTACTGTGACACCTGGGTGGCTTCGTGGTTGAGTGTCTGCTCTCGGCCTAGGGTGTGATCCTGGAGTCCTGGGATCAAGTCCCACATCAGGCTCCCTGCATGGAGCCTGCTTCTCCCTCTGCCTACATCTCTGGCTCTTTCTCTCTCTCTGTGTCTCTCATGAATAAAGAAATAAAATCTTTAAAAAAGTAGACAGGCATTATTGAGAAGTATAATGTAAAACTTAAAGTAAATTAAGGTAATAAAGCAAGATTATACTAAAATTTATTAAACATACTAAGAACATACTAAAGAAGAACAAACTAAAATCTATTAAAATAACACTGTGTACAAGATTATAGAGGAAATTTTATCAAAAGTAAATAGCAAAATTTGTTGTAAAAAATGGTGGACAACCAACCAGAATAATGGCATTCTATGCCTGCCTATGTCAAATTCACACTTAGGTATAGAAGCATTTAAATCACATTTTTATCTGTACTGGATGTATGTATGCATACATGTATCTATGTACCTGCCTGTCTCTATCTATCTGATTGGGATAGTTGATGCAAGTAAGAAGCAAAGTAAGAGGGGAATTCACATATCATTTCCTTTCTCATTGTTTAAACAATTCTATTGAGGGTGATGCATTTCATATTAATCAGCTCAGGTGCTATAAGACACACTATAGACTGGGTGGCTTAAATGTCAGAAACTTATTTTTTTCACAGTTTTGGAGCATGAAAGTTCAAGATCATTGTGCTAGCATGGTTGGGTTCTAGTGAGAGTTTATATAGGAGGCTTTCTCCTGTGTCCTCACCTGGCAAAGAAGGAGAGAAAGAACAAGATCTCTGATGTTTCTTCTTTTAAAGCATAAATTCCATCATGATGGCTCATCATCATAACTTCATCTACACCTAATTATCTCTCAAAGTTCCCATCTCCAAATGCCATTACACTGGAGGTTAGCACCTCCAAATATAAACAAATATATTTTGGAGAGACACAGTTTAGTCCATAGGACTCTTTTTACCTGGGATAGAATATGAATTGTAAAATAAAAGCATATACAGGTATATGGTCTGAATTTACACTGATACCTGTGTGAATATAGATGAGTGTAATTAGAGTGAGGTAAGAAGTGTGGTGAATTATAATTAATAGCAGATTATTAACTTCAAAAACATATGCCTTAAAGACACCATATCAGAGCAAGGTTTGTAAAGACTATAGTGTTTTAAAGACTACAGCACATCAGAGAAAAACAAATCAGAGGCATATTATAAGACTGAAGAAAGTCTTATCCTGGAGTGTGATCCATTGCTGATGGAACAAATCATTTAAAAAATCTTAAGAGACAGAAAAGTATAATTTCAATTTTTAACTAGGATCAAAAGAAAAAAAAAAGAAATCAATATCAGAATATTAGGAATTTAGGGTATAAAACACTGATGACATATTAACATTGATTTTAGAAAATAGCACATTGATCATCTGTTTCCAAAAAAATAAATACGAAGTTAAATTATCTCTGGAAGATGCATACAAATGGGATTCCAACAACTAAAATAAAATGCAGCAATCACAGAAATAGATGCAATAAAGCACAATCTGAACTTGATAGGAGTCAGTTTTTTATAGACATGTTATCAATTAGTGAAAGTCAATTAGTAATTTTTTCAAGGTGTTATAATAACTTCTAACCTCATTCCTCACTCCTTGAAAGTTGTCAAATGCAAAGGCAATAGCTGTTAAGTCAAATAAAATGGCCCACACTCAGCTGAAGAGTTCTCTGTTGCAACTAGTCTTAGACACTTTTTATGAATATCGGTGAAAGTCAACATGATAGAATTCTCATTTTTTGCTTGCTTTTCTCATTTCAATTAATTATCCAGAAGCACAATCAACTTAGCAGGTTTCCTTTAGAAATCCCTTCTCTATGGCACTGCACCACAAAGCAGACAGTTTAACTAGATAGTTTTATTAGGATGCAATTAACACTTGGTGCCCAAAAAAGCATCCAATCCATCTTTTTATTTAGCTCAAGTGAAGAAGCACCACATAATGCTTCCACAGCAAGGTTCTGATCATCAGAGTGTTGACAGCCCATGTCCTTTGATGACAAGAAATTGTAGTATAAACAGACATATTTAAAAATCCTCCAAATAAAAATACATTTGATAGTAGAAATATCTAGAACCTATACATTTCAAAAACAGCTAAAAAAGCTATGAGCCTTTTACCCAAAGTTTTAAGGATAAATAAAAAGTCAAAGTTCTTTTGTATAAGATCTCACAAAAATATTACTCCAGATAGATTTGTTATTGAGAGTCATATTTTACATCTAGATGGCAGTGTGTTTGTGAGCTGCTCTAATTTTTGCTTTGAGGTTTTAGTTTATCCCACTGAATTATGCAGAATTTGATATAAGTAGAGATTTAAAATTAAGTTGATTAGAATTAACAGAGTAAAAACTTAGATAATTCTGTTAAAATACACATAACAGATATGTTCTCAATTAGCCTATTTTTAAAATCTTCTTTAGTAAGACAAGTTCTATATTTATTAAAAACATATCATTATATTCATTGTCCATGGAGTAGCTAGAGGAAATGGGAGTGAATTCAATGGGTATCATTGATAAATATGGGTAGAGATCACAGAAATATATTTGACTAAACAATGTTCACTGTCCCTTGACTCTTGTAGAAAATTCTGACTCCCAGTTATATATGATACAGGCAGAAAAATACAATGAGTGCAGTCCGTGGAGGAGGTACAGAAAGAATATAGGGCAGCTGGAGGAGAATGGCAAGCCATACTGCTTTGGAAGAAACCAGGAACCAGGTGATGTCATTGCTTTTAAACTACGGTAAGTACTTTGAGAATGGGAGTCCATTGAAACCTTTTCAGTGAGGATGAGCATGACTCAATTACATGCCAGTTGCTGAATAGAGATTAGAGATGAACAAGAATAGAAAGGTTATTAGGTTATTGCAATAGCCCAAGAAGGAAAGATGGTGGTTCAAACTACGATCACACAATGTTAAAGGAAGCAACAGAAGTTAAACGAGATATGAATAGATTATTAGAGATGAAAAGAGGAAGTGATTGAGAGTGACTCATAGGATTCTGGCTAGAGTGGCGAAGTGGGCCACGGTATAGTGTTTATTCAGTGTAGAGATGCTGAAAGAGGAGTAGTTTGAGGAAGAGTTGATAAGTTCACTTTGTGATATGTGTTCAAGATGTCTAAAAAACTTATAAGTGGGATGCCTGGGTGGCTCAGCGGTTGAGTCTGTCTTTGGCTCAGGGTGTGATCCTGTGGTCAGAGGATCGAGGCCCACATCAGGCTCCCTGCATGGAGCCTGCTTCTCCCTCTACCTGTGTCTCTGCCTCTCTCTCTCTCTCTCTCTCTCTCTGTCTCTCTGTCTCTCATGAATAAATAAATAAAATCTAAAAGAAAAAAAGACTTCTAAGTGAAGATACAATGGAAGCAGTTTCCTATAATAGTCTAGGGTTCAACAAAGTGTGATTTCTATATGTATTTGGAGATCATTAGTATATTGATAAAAACTGGACAACTACAAAATGAAAAGTTTCTCTGGATATAAAGTGTATAGGGAGAAAAGAACGCTCTGTGCATAGAGGAAGTTGAAGCGTTGTTTGGAGGAGAGTTTCCTTTAAAGGAGACTGAGAATTGAAAAGAGGTAGGAAAGAAAACGAGAAATATGGGACAACTAAAGGGACAGTGTTATGTTACAAAAACATAGTTTTCAACGTGTAATGCTGTGCTGAAAGGGCAAATAATGTAAGGACTGATCGACAGCCAATGGAGTTAGTAATGTGGAGTTATTCACTTCTTCCAGAGAAAAATCTCTCCTCATTTCTTAAGTATATGACATAGTTTTACGGGCACTAATATGATTACTTTCAGCTTGAATTTCAATTGCTACTTTATCTAAATTTGTTAGAAAAACATCCAGCAGCTCTCAGTCATATAGCCATGGCAACAGGCAACTAGTTAAACACGTGAAGCCTGCCAGTTCACACAGTACCCTTATATTTGTGAAGCAAGGTAGACGATACTTCTAATCATAAACTATTACTTTAGGTGTGCCTGATAAATCTATAACACATCCTTCCATGTGAGTCTCGCCCCAGAGTTAAGCATCTTCTATATGGGATCCCTTGGGCATTAACAGTTATATTATGAACATCCTTGCTTTCTAAAGGAAAATCTTTACAGCTCAAATTCTCATCAGCATTCAAAAATATTCTAATGATAACATAGACATGATAGGCAGTTGGCAAGGCATTTTGTTTATTGTTGGCTAGGGTGTACACTTGTGTGGTGGGGGTACTTTCTGGAACTGCTCAAATTTCCCCTTCGTAAAAGTAGCCCTAACTGACCCAGCATGGGAAACAGAAGACTGTTCTGACACTAGCCTTCCCAGAACAGGATGAAATCAGCACTGGGTTAGATAGCCTGAGGGAATGATTCAAGGGCAGATCTCATGGGAGGTCTGACAAGACCAATGCCATCAGTTTCAGATGCTGCCTTTGGGAGTCTGATGAATGTTATAAAGGTGTGCATTTTTGCATATTTTCTAGACACACAGCATTATTTATGAGCTGATAAATAACCATTGTTTAGACATTGACTTTTTAAATTGCATGTTATCAAGGAAATTGTGGTTTTTTTATTCTCTCTCTCTCTCTTTTAGCGGTGTTTCTCAGTGCTGGAAGGATTGTGTAAAATGTACCTCTATCCAGAAGCTGTCTCTGGAAAGTGCAGCTCAGTATGACTGGAGCAAGGCCCAGGACTCTGTATTTTTAAGCATTTCACGCAAACTTCAAATGCATATTTCTGGCTGGGAATTACTGGAATGCTATCGAAGCACTTGGCTAATGCTACTGATGGCTTCTTGGTGGCTGTATAAGTGGCAGAAGCGCTTAGCAAAATGATCTTTTTGCACCTTGTAAGATTCTACAGAGAAATACTTCCAATGCTGAAAATAAAAGTAACTTTTGGCTGTAAAAATGGCTCAATCCCATCCCTTTGAGGCAAGATAATAAATCTCTATGAATTTGTCCCTGAGGAAAAATTTTCATTTTCAGAACACTTTGCCACTTTTATAATGGGGGAAAGAGCAATAAAATGCTTGTGGCAAAACAGCAATTCAAAGCTCCACTTACTAACTTCTTTTGAACCAAAGTTGATGGTGTCTGTGAAAATTGTCCTCCTTTGGTAACCAAAAAATGCATAATGCTTTCATACTTTTTTTCCTGTTATGTGCAATGAGGGCATTTTCATCAGCTTCAGAAAAGGAAACATGCAAAGTCTTAATATTCCTATGTATCAATCAATTTAATAGGAGAATGACAAAAGTTTATATTTAGTTAGAAAACTCATGGCCTTTTGATCATTCCAAAGGATATTGGGTATGAATCCCTCATCGTGTGCAAGCCCAGGTAACAATGATTAGCTTCAATGTAAGAGATAACTTCTACATCATTTATAGATACATGTATATCTGTGAAAAAAGTCTTTTAAACTCCAATTCAGCTTCCTTATTTGGAAAACCAGATATTTGGAGATATTTTCAATCTGTGTAGCATTTAGCATGTTCAACATGACTTCAACAAAAGCCTCCGGGCAAAATATGCTCTCCTCCTATTTTTTAAATAAATAAAGCTTTGTTGATCACAGCCATAATCATTCATTTGCAAATTGTCTATAGCTGCTTTTTCATTACAATGGGGTGTAGTAGGTGTGGGAGAGGCTACATGGGCCAAAAAACCTTAAATGCTTACCATATGGTCCTTAATAGAAAACGTTTGCTGATTCCTATTTCAGACCGTTAGTAACACAATATTCAATTGAAAACTGCTTTGACTCTAATGGATTAGTTTACATAACCTGAGATTAAGTGGATCCTAAAATGAATAATTTTGTGTCAAAATAGTATCATTCAGGACCCAACTGGTCTGTGATATCTCTGTACATGGTCACAAGATGATTTTCATTATTTCAATTTGTAGAGACCATACAACATTCAGTTATGAAGAAAAGTATTTTTATTTTTGATGTGTGTGGGTACATTCTTTCTATCAGACAGAAAATCATCTTCCTAGAAGCCTCCAGCAGACTCGCTTTGAGTCTCTTCCTTTGGACACTATTTAGTGACATAAACATACCTAAATAAAACATAAGTTTGAAGAATGTAATTACTATCACTGACTTAGGGGCTGAGAGATAATCAACTGTATGCCATTGGTGCCCCATCAGCAAGGACAAATTAGTGGATGTATATGGGCTAGACATCCACCAATGTCTGCCAAAGAGCTCCAAAATACTCAGATCAGTATTTGGATATCTGCTCTCATATTTCCTAGCTGCATAAAAAGCCCCACTGAATTTATCCCAAATAGTGATAATGTCGTCCTTAGTCTGTTTATGTGACATGAAAATGTGATAACATATATATTCCTAGCACATGGCCTCAACTTCCCAACTTCCCCTTTGGACAAATGTCACGAGCATTAAGGAATCCAATTTTTCCATCTAGTTCTCAAGTCATCCCTGTGAGTTTTGGAGTTGCCATCAGTGAATCTCTATGAAAAATGCCTAAGTCCAGTTACACATGATGGTTAGTTTTTTTTTTTTTTAAAGATTTTATTTATTTATTCATGATAGTCACACACACAGAGAGAGAGAGGCAGAGACACAGGCAGAGGGAGAGGCAGGCCTCATGCAGGGAGCCCTACGTGGGATTCGATCCCGGGTCTCCAGGATCACGCCCTGGGCCAAAGGCAGGCGCTAAACCACTGCGCCACCCAGGGATCCCCATGATGGTTAGTTTTTAAAGACGCTGGTCTGTATTATTACATGCATAGGACCAAACTTGAGTTCATTTCGCAAAGCACTCTGAGATTTCAATTCATATGTCTTCTCTGCTGCCTATAAAGTAAAGCTTCTTTGGAGTTATTTAAACTTCAAATTGTGAGCCTACCTCAGCCAAGAGATGTTCCCTTAGTAATAAAAAGGTAGGTAAATGAGTCATAGTCATATATTTTTTAAATTTCTCATAAAACAAATGGCCTTAATGTTTACAGCTTCCAGTCCTTTTTCTAAAAAATTTAAAGCACATAACCATGATTTTATTCAAGAATGAATTCAGATATACAAGGATACTTTCTTGGTTTCTTCTGGGGTCAAGATATATTTTATTTATTTTTCTATTTATATTATACTCACTGAGGGAAGAAAGAGTAAATTATGGATATAAATAAATGAATTAGTTTCATGAGGGTTTTCTCTTTGAGACTGATATAATTCTGTGGGTTAATTTTTGTGAATTATGTGTGTTACAATTAAGATTCTGACCAACGTCATCAGTAGAAAGTACATTGCAACCAAAAACAATGATTTATATATGGCTGATAACTGGTTCTATTGGATTATTCCCAATACTTTGTCTAAAAATGAAGAAACAGGATGCCTATGCAGCTCAGTTGTTGAGTGTCTGCCTTTGGCTAGGGGCATGATCCTGGGGTCCTGGAATCGAGTCCCACACCTGGCTCTATACAGGGAATCTGCTTCTCCCCCTGCCTGTGTCTCTGCCTCTCTCTCTCTGTGTCTTTCATGAATAAATAAATAAATAAAATCTTTAAAAAAAAGAAGAAGAATCATTCACAAACATATGAACATTTTCATCAGAACTATAATTCAAATTATGTTTAAGTCTGGTATCTGATGTCTACATACAATTTTATAAAGTAAATTAAATAGAAATACCAAATAATTAGACCTTATTCCTTGGTGTACATGATATTTCCTCTGGCTCTAGTCAACTTAGAATCTAAGGAATGGAACATAATGTTTTCATGATTTGTTACACATAATTTCTGAATATGTGTATATATATAATTTTATACTTATATGATATGATTTATATATAGACAGAAAGGAGAACAAAGAGAATCTTTATCTGGTTTGGGTGATTGGATTAATGGATTCAGTTTTAAGAGTCAAGAAAAGGACGATTAAAATAACTAATAAAATCTACATGTACACATTTATGAAGAGAGACAATTGCATACTGATTAAGATTAAAGACTTTGAACTTCGAGGATGTATTTCACATCTATTAATTAGCTGTGTAGGTCTCTTCAGTTCCTTTATCTGGAATATTGGATAATAAGAAGAGCTACCACATAAAGTTCTAAGAATTGAAAGAGGAGATGCATTTAAAGTGCTTAGAAAGTTGCCTAGCATAGAATAAGTGCTCAATAAAAATAAATTAATACTACTCTTATCAATATTATTACTATCATTAGTATTACAATTCCATTGGAGAAGCAAAGAGATAAACAAGCACCAACGAGGCTTCAAGGTGATAGAGACAGTAAAATGTTTAAAATGCCTAAAAAGCATAAAAATGAATAAAAATCATTAAAAATATATAAAAAACAAGGAAAAAAGTAAAAATAATATTTCTTTATTTTATTAGATATTATATATAAAGATACATGAATATACAAATGCATAATATATTGATATTGTGTATATATCAGCACATATATGTGATATCAGTACATTATTATACCAATACACATATATGTACTATATATGCATTATTTTTATATATATATATATACACACACACACCATTACATTATTGTATCAGTTTGTATATAATAATAACAGAGAGATGAATTTACCAGCAAGATAGATAGAGCAGCGGATAGAATTATCCACAGAACAAAAAGATAATGACAAATAAGGAAGTGAGGTTAAGAGGCCTGAGGAATAAAGGAATAAAGGAACAAATTACTAATAAATGTCAAGTAAGATTTCTATAATAAGGAAATTGAGAGAATAGGAGTAATGAAGTGGAGAGAAATAATTAGACATAAAGACTGAGATGAATGAAGGACTGAAATGATGAAATAAAGTAAATCTTCATAGTCAATAATGTATGGAGTAGGATATAAGGGAAGAGGTCATGCATACAATGGAACAGTTTAAAGGGCATAGCAAATATCAATATGGATACATGTCAAAAGCATGCTGTTGAGTTTCACATGGAACAAAAGGATACAGCTAGTGTTGACTCCATTCATATAAATTTAAAACTATACAAAACATTGTTTATGAATATAAACAAAAAGTAAAAGAAAAAAGGCCCTTCATTTTCATTTAGGAATATAAATGTGAGGAGTAGGAATATAAATATAAGGTAAAAGTTAAAGCCATATTTGAAAATAGTATACACTATGTTTAGTAGGCTGATGAGGGGTATGAGATTTAAGCTGTATCTTAAGTATTTTATGCCTTTGAAAAAATAATTGAGACCAATAGAACAAAATATTAACATTACTGTATTGGTAGTGGTAGGTGCCTAAGAGTGTGTATTTTAAATCTCTCTGTGCATTTAAAATATTTCAAAAAAAATTTAATTGTTCAGCTTTAATGAGATTTAGGAATTTACAAAAGATAATTCTTAAGAAAAAAATCCAATGGGGGAATTCTTCATTAATTACAAAGTTAACACAAACCTTTGGGAATAGAAATAATTTTTTCCCAAAGACTCAAATAAGCTGACCTACAAGGAATGTACCTTATCGCTCAGAAAGTTAGGGAGCTATGTCAGTTTTGCCAGGAAATGAAACTGTGGTTCCAGAAAGTCTAAGAACTTTAGTGCTGAAACATATTCTACTAAGGGTCATTTCAAGAGACATTTATAAACCAGATGCTCCAAATTCATCCTTTACCAGCACAATTATAGAAATAATTTAAGGGGAAGAATCTATAAATAGTTTTTCTTAAAAATTAAAAATGTCTTTACTGAAAATATTAATGTTGAAGAAAAAATGAGAACACATGCTAAGTAAAACAAAATTCCACAAATGCTTCAAAGAAAAAAAAATGCTTCAAAGAATGAATGCTTCTATGCTTCAAAGAATGAATGCTCTATGCTTCAAAGAATGAATGTTTCTATGCTTCAAAGAAAAAAAATGTGTTTCTATATGAACAGAATAAAATATATGAACTACTGTAGTATATGGAATGATTTCACTATATTTCCTGTTTGCTATATGATATTAGGGTTCAATGACAAAATAAATTTTATAAAGGCAAGGACTATATAGAACATGAGATCATACTAGTGAATCAAGCCCGTTCTGTTTTCATTCTTTCCTGCTATTCTTATGCTGACACAGCAGAACCTTTCTAGAATCAGGAGTGAGCACTCAATGGTTTACTGGTGTCATCTTTCAATCATGATGTTAGGCTTAGATCCCTTCTGCTTGATTCTGGTGATTGAGGAAAATTGTTGATCAAAATTTAAAAACCTTTCAGCATTACATCAAAGACAATCTTGTTTCTTAGAGGCACGATAATGAAGATAGAGAATGGAATTAGCTCTTTGGGTCTCTAAAGTGTTTTCTTTTTTTAATTTCTGGTTTTTAAAACTTTGCACACATGTATATATTCATTGTGGATAAATTCTGATGTACTGAAAAATATCTATACTTTACCCATGTCTAACAACTGCAATCTCACCACTTAGAACTAATTGTTATTAGCATGCTATTCAAATAGATATTCATATATATTATTTTTAAAACATAAATTGGGGATGCCTGGATGGCTCAGCGGTTGAGTGTCTGCCTTTGGCTCAGGTTGTAACGCTGGGGTCCTGGGATCGAGTCCCACATTGGGCTTCCTGCATGGAGCCTGCTTCTCCCTCTGCTTATGTCTCTGCCTCTCTCTATCTGTCTTTCATGAATAAATTAAAAAAAAAAAACCTAAAAAAAATAAAAAATAAATTAAAAAACCCCATAAATTGGCTCCTTTTTACAGGTAATTTTGCAATTTGTTTTCATTCTTTGGCCTAACAATATAGGGCAAATGTCTTCCTATGCAAATACATATTTATCAGTTTCTGACTGTTTAATTATCATCAGTTTAACTTACTTCCATTGTATTTTAAGTTTTGGGAGTTCTGAACATTCTGGTACAGATATCCCTGCATGTGAAATAAATGTAGAGTTACAGATACTACAAAATAAGTCTATGTAGAAATAAATCATGATAGTCTTCATCACAGAACTTCTTTTTCTGACCTTGGAGAGCTGATCTGAAAGCCAAATCTCAGTAATATCTGTCTTTTAAAAACATTACCAAAGCTCTTATTCTTGGGCAAATAATTCAAAACTAAAGGTGTCAGTTCTAAGTAAGACAACTTTTCTGCTATTCTCAATAGCCCACAATTGCATGCCAATTTTAAGAATGGAGTCTTTAATTAAAAAAATGATAATGACGACCACCATCATTATAACATGGCTGATAATACTATGTGAAATATGGTCTCTGAGTTAATGGACTGTGAATTTGATAGATATTAATATTCAATGACATGTTGTGAGGTTTACTTGAATATATGAACCTGATGCCTACTTTTTGAGTCTTGAGGCTGTTAATAGATAATAAAATCAACAGATTATACTTTAAAACTTATATTTATTAAGTAATCTCTACCCCCAATGTAGGACTTGAACTGATGACCCAGAGATCAATAGTCACATGTTTTACCAACTGAGATTAGTCAGGTGCCCCCAAAAGATTATACTTTAATGAGGTTGGCTATTTATGGATATGAATATTTTGCGAAAAAAAATAAGTACTGTTGACCCTTGAACAACAAAGGGGTTAGGAGAACTAACCCTCCACTCAGTAAACAATCGATTTATAATATTTGACTCCCTCAAAATTTAACTAGCAGCCAACTATTGACTAATGGCATTACCGATAACACAATTAATTAACACGTTTTGTATATGTATTATATACTGTATTGTTATAGTAAACTAGAGAGAAGAAAAATGTTATTAAGAAAATCATAAGGAAGAGAAAATACATTACTGTACTGCATTTATTGACATAAAATCAGTCTATGTGTAGATCCATGCAGTTCAAACCCATGTTGTTCCAGAAACAACTTGTATCTGTTATAGAGCTACTTCTCCAGCATGTCATTTGTGTAGCTTCATTTGGATAGTTGTAAAACTGAGGAACTGTAACATGGATATATTACAGGGATAAAAAGCAATGTTACACATTTTCCCCTAATTCTTACCAAACCCATGCAATATCAATCCAACTATGAATCTATAACATAACAGGTAATATTTAACTTTGCACATGTGGTTTTTCTTAATTGTAAAAAATTTTCTGACATTATCAGATTGCCATAAAAGTTAACATTTGCCAGTTGTCTGAAGCAAGATGTAAGTGGAGCAGAAGAGGGGTTTTATTCTTGCATTTAAATAATTACTTTTTTAAAAATAAGTGGATAAATTGGGAGCAGCTGATATCACATGCTACTTTTTTACCCTGTGATTGAAATTGTACAGAAGTGATATAAGGAATATAGGCTGTTGAGAAAAGCTGGAAGGGATGGTATTCTTCACCCAAGTAGGAACCAGTGCCCAGATGAACAGAGTGTTCTGCACAATATCATACTCTTATGTACTGTATTATCAATTACAACAGATGGTATAATTGGAAGGACAAAATAATCATTAATTACAGAGCATTCTTCCCCAAGCTTTCAGGAATAAAACATGCACTGGGGGGAGTATGCTTATGGAGTCTCATCTAGTATTCATGAATATCAGTTAATCTAAACCTAAAATGAATACAAAAAAAAGAGCATTAACCCTTAAGTATAAATCAGCCCTAATGTAAATTCCTTGCCTTCCAAAGTTGGAATACATCTTACAAGAACAAGTAATAAGTTTGCAACTGGTTGTTGCTGTTTCAATGTTTACTGCTCCAAAACAAGATGTGTTTAAAACTAAGAAATTATGGAATTTAACTCATCCTTTGAAGTTTCCCTTTTATGCCAGCAACGTATGCTAAGCACCTACTGTGTGCTAGGCATTGCTCTAGGTGTTGGAGACACAACAATGAGCAAGAAAGCAATATTTTTAGCCTGTCCTTTTGGAACTAGAAGTGCAGACAGGTAAAATAATGAAAAGAATAAAAAAATAAATAGAGTTATGTTTAACTGCTAAGAAAAGAGGAGTGAAGAAAGTCAAAAATTAAGGAAAGAAAACTACATGATATATGGTCAAGGAATCCTTTTTGAGATGGTAGGAATGATCAGAGAGCTAAGGTACAAATGAAACTAGGCATACTATTATCTGGGGGAAGTATAATTCATACAAATAACATGGCTACACTATCCCTGAGATGTGAGCAAGTTTGACAGTTTGAGTTTTTAATTTGAGACACTGATTTATTAATTGATTCATTAAATAGCTAGTGCGACCGAAGGTGACATTAGAGTAGTCAGCAGGATAAGGATGTATAAGGCCTATATACAATAGATGAGCTCAGATTTTATTTTCAGGAAACAGAAAGTCATTTCAGGATTTTAAGTAGAAGAGATCTGATCATATTTTGACTGAGTCACATGGCTATGTGAGGTAAAGGTAAAAGCAAAGACCCATGAGGAAGCTTTTGCAGTTATCCAGGTGAGAAGACATGGTAGGTCCAGGTAGTGTGACAATAGTGGAAATGGAAGGAGAAACGCAGGTTACAGAAATGCCAAGAGGATTGACTCAATAGGAATAAGATACAGAAAGTAACCAAGATGACTCCAAGTGTTATGCTGTGACAAATTTGGGAGAAGACGGAGAAACCTGGGAGGAGAGCTAAATTAGAAAGACAGTAAATCAAAATTCTGTTTTGGATATTTGAGATTTGAGGACATCTTGTACTAGTGCAAGAAAAAAAAAAAGCCAAGTATGGAGTCTAGAACAAAGGGATAAAGCCATTACTGAATTATGAATGTGAGTGTCACCAATAGAAAAAAATGTATGTAAATTCATGGGACTGAAAGCAAAGAGATCAATATTGTTGGAGCAGTGTGAGCAGATAGTAGAAAATGAGATTTAGAGTAGGAAATGTGGTTTATGTAGGGCCCTATAGTTCATTTTAAAAACTTTATTTTTATTCTAAATTAAATGAGAAGCAGTGGGAAGTTTTGAACAGAGGAATAGGTTTTGTGTTTTTAGATGATCCCTGCTATGTAGAGAGTAGGTTGGAAGGAGAAGATAGAAACAGAGAGACCTGTTAGGATATGCTACCGTGGATTCCATGTAAAGTGTACTTAACAATGGGAGTATTTAGAAGCAAACTGATTCTCTATATATTTTGGAAGTAGGGACAAGAGGATTGCCTGAGAGATTAGATGGAAAACATGAGATAAAATGATAAATCAAGAAAGACTCCTAAGTTTTTTGAATTCAACAACTGAAAGGATGGAATGATTATCAACACAAAGTTGGAAGGATAAAGGCTTAAAGTGAAGCCATGCATATATGAAGTCAGAGTTCTCCCAAGAAAAGGAACAATATATACACCCAGGAGTTTTATTATAAGGGATTGGCTCAAGTGATTATGGAGGCTGAGAAATCCCAGTCTGCCATCTGCAAGCTGGAAACTCAGGAAAACTGGTGGTAGGATTCAGTTCGAGTCTAAAGGCCTGAGAACGATGGGGACCAAGGGAACCACGGGAATCAAAGGTATAAATTCCAGTTGAGGGCAAGAGAAGATGAGATGGGATGTCCCAGGTCAACCAGTGAGGCACATAAAGGGTAGATTCCTCCTTCCTCTGGCTTTGATTCTATTTAGTCCCTCAAAGGATTGAATGATGCCAACCAACAATGGAGAAGATAATCTACTGAATCAAGCAATTCAAATGCTAATCTTATCTGGAAATACCTCCCACAGATTCACCCAGAAATATGTTTAATCTGAGCATCCCATGGCCGGGCAAGTTGACACATAAAATTAACCATCATGAGTACATTTGGGTGGAATATCAGTTTTATGTATGCTTACTTGAAGATAAGTGTCCAGATTACCAGGTGGTTGTTGTCTTGCTTACAAAATTGGCAGAAAAAGGAAACAGTAGTTACAATAGGTTACTTATGGTCCTAGTTCCATATTGGTCGACCAGGTTTAGCATGATAAAATAGAGCATATTTCACTTAAATACACCTTAAGCATAATGGCTCTTGAATGATAGTACTCAATAGCCAGAGTCTGTGAAATAAAATTTATGTCAACCACCATTATGACTCTAGTTAAGATAGCTATTTATTCACTATCTATAAATGCACTTAATCATATTACAATTTTCTCTATGATATCTGACCTGATATCTGATCTGAATTTTATCATGTATTCTGGCACTGACCTTCCAATTCATGTGTTCCTTTACTGAAATTACATATATACTTTTGTACAGATAATGATTTGCATTGGGTGGGGCTATTTTCTTTCTTTCTCTTTTTTTGTATATTTTTTTATTGGAGTTCGATTTGCCAACATATAGCATAACACCCAGTGCTCATCCCGCCAAGTGCCCCCCTCAGTGCCCGTCACCCAGTCACCCCATCCCCCTGCCCACCTCCCTGGGTGGGGGCTATTTTCAATATGAGTAGGTGCTCCTGGGGCTGAAATTAAAGTCACCACATTGATTTATCTTAGAAACTCAGGTTGGGCTTCAACCATCATTCTTGAAAGAAAACAAGTGTAATTTAAACTCTCACTATTCTTTCCCCCCACTCCACCATACAATAGTCTACACAAGCCCAATGCTTACTAAATTTTATATATACAGGATCATCCTGACTTCCTGTTTCAGCAGACAAGGGGATGATTCAACCCTAACATATCAGCATAGAACAAAGCAGCCATATGGTGCACATTCTTCTTTGAGATAAGTAATTCTGGCCAGCTTCTTAATTGATATTTTTCTATATATATTCTCTGCTTAAATTTTATCTACTAGATAAACAAACTTCAGGTAGCACATAGCAATCTACAGACTGGGTTAAGTTTAGTTCAGCCAAATAAAATGTTGGATTACTTAGAGCTTATCTACAACAAAGCTGTCAAGTGAGAAAAAAAAAATTGGGACCAAGAACCATAAAACAGACATTCTGGTGATATTTCTGGTTCTTATTTCCTCATGACTTTTGGATAGTCAAAGAACAGCTTTCTGTGTCTTTTCTGCAAAGAACAAGAACAGAGTAGCATGATAAAAACAAAACAGAGCTAATGATGATTCTATTTTTGGTTCTCAAAGGGTTTCATTCAATGTCTCTGCACACATGGTTTATGTATTTCAAAGTGAAGAACACTTAGTAGTCAGAATTTGTGCATTTCTTTTTATGTTATCCATCTTTACTTCTATGGGTTAAACCCAAGGAGATCTTTAAAGTCACCAATATTTTCATGACTTACATTGTATCTGATTTGAGACACAGAAATTCAATTATTTTCATAAAGACAAACTGTGAAGCCTTAAATTACATACTTATCCTATTTGCTCTATTTTTTATGTCCATGTTTATCTTCATAATTTCATTTGAACTATTTCCACCAAAAGGTGTATGAACACTCAAATTTAGATCTTGACTACATAGAGAGGTACTATGTGATCAGGACCTTGGTATTGAAGAGTTCTGCATTTTTAATGCTTTCACTTTTGTTCTATAGTGACCTTATATGAACTATGTGTTCTCCATGATTTTCTGATGTTTTCTAGCTTAATGTACAAGAATATTAACCTTGTATTCAGAGAAAGCATGAACTTATCAAGAATTACCAAAAAAGATAATTGACTTTAAAGGAGAATAATAGATACCATAAAGACGTTAATATTATAAAGTCACAGGAAATATGATTTCTTATTTTCTGTGCAAAGGATGTATGGGTAATCATCTGATAACAGAAAAGGTTAGGAATAAAGAATGTCTCATGTTTTAAAAATACATGAAAATATGCTGATAACTGTGTTTATGTACTCAGTGTCTTGATAAAGCCTAGACATTACTGGTACAGATAGTTGCCTAATACTCTGAAAATTAGGAACACATTAGGTCACTACTATTAGACTGAAGTTAATGTTTGTTAAATGTATTGTTTTTTTACCTTGCATTAGTGTATAAGCTTGTTTAGGTCCTTATCTTTAAAATATAGATATTATCCTATTGTCATCCACACTTGTTACTTTATATCCATTGACAACTTCCTTAAGATTGCTCTAAAGAAAAGCTTGGTTCATTGGGTGAACTTTCTATTTCTTTTTTCCTGATTAATTAATGACACATTGCAAAAATTTACTTCATTTTTCCCCCCACCTGATAGGAAAAAATGAACTTATCAAGGCTCTGGTATATTATTATAAGATGAGAAGGCCATTCCTTCTGTTTTCCTTGATGTCAGTCACAACTTTTCCTTTTAATTTTAATTGTTAATTTATATTTATCAAAAACAAATATATGCTAACAAGGAGCATGAAGGAGTTGATCCCTGCAGCTCTCTCTATAGCTTCATATCAATTTATAATTATTACAGACAAAATATATGAAGATACAGATACATAAACAAGCAGAAATAACAAGTATACAGGATTACCTATCCCGAGAATACCGCTGTTAATATTTCAGTGTTTGCCTTTTAGTTGTCTTTCCAGGTTTCTAAATATACACACACTACACACACACACATATAAATTTCTCATGTCACAAGCTGAAGAGGGTAACAACTCTAGTTTTTATTAGTTTTTCATATCAGGGATTAATTTCTGTCGAGCTTTCCATCCATTGTCTAGGGTATAAAAATTTTAAATGCTGGTCTGGCACCCTAAATTCACAGGAGACTATTTTGACCTAATTATCTAGGCATTCTGTGCCACTATGTCTATTATACTTACAGCATATTAACTAGATTATTGGGTACTTTTTGTAGGAGAACGTTATTCTGGATACTATTATTTCATGGATTTCCCCAAAGAAGCAAGATGCACATTTTGCATCTTTTACATTTAGATATTCAAATACATCTGCTTATTCTATAATCCCTTCCCCAGTGATTTATATCTGAAGAGAGGTGGGGGTGCAGAATGAGGATAGAGTGTAGGACTTCACGTGGTAGCATATACCACCTCTTCATATAGACCTTGCTGTTTACTTTGCAACATTTTAAATCTTAAAAGTTTAAAAAAAAATTCGGGCTTTTATAGCACAATTTTTTTTTCTGTCAACAATAACTAGAATTTGAAAGCATACTTAGATTTTAAATGCCATCAATTAGCTTATTTCATACCAGTACACCATATTTACTATCCTCTCTGCAATATCTCATCAACTTCCAGTTTTTAAAATTATTTATCTACTTCTTACTAATTTAATATAATTTTTTGTAATCTTTTAAAAATCACAAAAAATTTAGGTCTCAGTTTTCATGTTGATGTGGGAACACATGGAAGTGAATTACATAACAAAGAATTGCACTTTAAAAGTATTTCAAAATATTATCCTTGTGCTTAGTCTTTACATAGGTCAAATAATTTATGGAAGATCATCAGCACATAGCCTTTTCTAACAAGTTTTATGATCTAGGTATCAAACAAATATGTGTAGATTGTGTCATGTGTACGTATATATGTGTGTGTAGATATATATATATATGTAATATATATATATATAGTTGTGTATATATATAATATACACTTGGTCATTTAAAACTAAGCTTATACATCCATCCTATCCCACTGAGGCACTGCAATAGCTTTAAACCAACTTTGATGCCTTTTTTTTTTTTTAGGTAAGCTTTTATAAAAATTTTAAGAATTTTAGAATGTACTTGAAAATGTTAAGAGTTTTTTTTCTCTAATAGTTGCCATGTTTAACTTTTATGAGATTATCATTTAAAAATAAAATCACTAGAAAATTCTGAAATTATATGTGTGCTTTACTTTTAAACCCATTGGCTGAAACAACATTTACTATTTAGAGAAAATAAAGAAAAGAATTAGTTTGAATATACTTAGGTAAGACAGTGTTTCACTATCAGATAGTTCACAATAATAGCAAAATATATTTTTCTTGATTTATACGACATTAAATTTTGCTGTGTTGCTGGATGATTTTTTAAAGATTTTATTTATTTGAGAGAAAGAGAAAGCATACGAGCAGGGGTGAGGGGTTGCAGGGGGAGGGGCAAAAGGAGAAGGAATGAGAGGAGAGAATCTTAAGCAGACTCCCATGGAGCACAGATCCTCACATGGGGCTCCATCTCACAACCTTGAGATAGTGACCTGAGCCAAAATCGGATCGGATGCTTAACCAGCTGAGCCACCAAGAAGCCCCCACATTGCTGGATTTTTGAAAAATACACAATACTTGACAGTCTTTAAATACAATTCCCATATAGTAAGCTCTCAAATTTAAAGCATAATGAGAAATGCTTATGGTAATGTGTAGCTTACTCTGTAGGCAACAGGTTAATCTATGCTTTTCTATATTTTTCTACGTGACATGTTGCTATCTTCTTACTTGAAGGCCTGAGAGTATGTATTTTTAATGATTGTAGCTGAGCTGATCCTAAGTGTTCGTTTTGATTACAGTCATTTGATCCATCCCCTCAAAGATTGTATGTTCTTTAGGATAGCATAAACTGTCAGTGAAAGCTTTTGCTGGTTATCTTTGCAACTTCCATTAAAGTTCAATCTTAGTTTTCCAAACAAATAAAACTGAGACATCTTCATATGGTTCTGTATTTTTACAAAGCCCTAGATACACTTTCCAAAAGGTAGAAACACCATATCGAGATACAAGTTGCCTTATTTACTCAGTAAACATACTTTAGGGATGGTTTTATTTAGTGGAAACAAGTCAATTTTCAGAAATATTTGAGGTCTCTTCTATTAGGACATGTATAAGTGTCAGATGTGATTTCTTGTGCTAGAAGCATTTTTCTAAATGGATACTTGCTCAGGATGCTAGCTACATCTTTCATTGCCATAGAGACAGCAGGTCAATGGATAAGTAAATATGTAGTCTTGAATATCAAGTTAAGGAATAATCTATTTTAGCGATCTTTGCTTCTGTCAGAGGCAGTCTTTTATTCTCAATAATTCAGCACATTTATTTATTTATTTATATATATTTTATTAATAGTGGAGACATCCTTACTTTTACTAAGTGCTTTGAAATACATGATGAAAAGTAAAATAAATCAATATTATTATTATTATTATTTTGTTAATAAAATAGTTTAAAGCTCAGGACAGTTTAGTTTTCAGAGAGAAACTCATTGATTTCACAAGCTAATGACTTACTTTTAAAATTATGAATGAATGCCATTGCAGCTCTTTCTTTATTATGGAGAACATAAATTCTCTTCAAACTGGCATTTGGTTGGAAAACATCAAACTAGCTTATTTCCATCCTGATGTTATAGTTAAAAAAAATAACTTATAAACTGTGTTAGAGAATACACGAAAATAATTTACGGTACCCATATCTACTTATCCATTTATGTATGTATTATGTCATCAGATGAGAATATCCTTGAGTAGCTATATAATACTTACTAGTGTTTATAAAGAATAAAATACCATAGGATATACTTTATGAAATATAAATTAAAAGATACAGTCTTAAATTGAAAGTCTCTGGAAAACATCTTAGAGTAAATATGCTTAGTCAATTTGCCAGGCATAACCAGTTCTGTATTTGCCACAACCTGAAAATAATGTCAAATTTATCTATTCTTTTCTTCATTTTATTTGGCATGGAATTTTTGGAGTAAATGTAAACTTTGGGATCTTATAAAAAGTAGAGAATTCAGGCTATAATCAATAGTGTGTCACTCTTTTTTTTTTTAATCATTTGGCAATTATTATAGATGAAGTATAACAGTTTTTTGAACACCTGTGATTTTTCTGGAAGAAACATTATGAAGAAATGAAAAGTGGGAAGATGTCACGACAGTGGCCTGAAGGGTAGTTTTTAATAACAAGTGAAATTTTGGGCTTCAGCTCTTACTTGTTCAAACTTAGCTCTCCCTGCTCATGTACAACCACAGAAGCAGTTCCTCGAGGTCACCTTCTAACTGTGAAAGATTGCTATACATTCTCCTGGTGATTTTTTTTTTTAGAATAAATTTAAGTAAAAGAACTTTTGAATGAAAGATAATTTGGAATTAATCAGTGGAAACTGGAAAGGGTAGAAAGGGATGTTTGGGAAATGTATTTTTCAAAAGTAAGAGAAAATTGACAGTAAGTGAAAAAAAAGAGAGATGATTTATCTGATGATCCTCTGGGTCAGAGAGTCTATAAGCCTGATTTATGAATAAGAAGCATTGTATGTGAATTTTAATTTATTGTCTAGGGTTTTGGTCTATAAGAGACTCAAATAATTCTAAAGAAAAATACTCAGAACCAAGATTTATCCTAATTAGGGATTCACAAATACCTGTGGGAGTACATTTGGTCATAGAGCAGACTCCAATCTTTGCTTGATTGTACATTCACCTTGATTTCCTTCATGTTCCTTGGACTAAGAATTCAACTCTATTAGAGGGTAGTTGGGCATTTCTTGAGGGTTGCAGTTTAACAGATATTTAGGCCAATGGCCATCATTCTTCTTCATTAATTTTTTTCTAGCGACTATAGAAATAATGAGAATTTGCTACATCTGGTAGGCAAAGTATAATGTTTCTGATTGTAGATGCACAAATATGTCCCTGGACTTTTTGGAAGAAAATTAAAATGGAGGAAATGACTTTCCAAGTATAACTCAGTTAATACTACATAAATCATTGGGGAAAAACTAAAATTGGGGAGACTTACAGACTGTGGATGCTACTATATTAAGAAGTACTTAATTTGCTATATTTTATTTATTGTCAAATTTCTATCATGTTCCCTTATTTTAAATGATACTGTTTTTCTTAAGACCTGCACTATATAACTACAAATCTCCCCTTTTGAGATTTGAGATTTTAGAAACGTTTGAGATTTTAGAAACAATTGAAATTGTCAAAGATGGAAATAACAAAAAGGAAAATATTCTACATATATTGAGAAAGCTTCTGAATACTTTTCTGTACATTCTTTTAGTATAAGTTTATCTAAAACAGAGCTCTTCACTAATTCCCTGTTTCAATTCTGTCTTATTTTAATTCTGCATGAAAAACCTCTCTACCTTCACTCTTCTAGACAAAACAGCATTATTCTCATCTAAACATATCCACTTATTCTTGTCTTTTAGAAAGATTTAATAGTTGAAACCAATTAAAGAAAGAAATACAGCTTAATCATATAGACCAAAGAACAGGGCATACCTAGGGTCATAGTGCTGTCTCTTTACCAAATAACAAGCTATTTATCTGCATTTCTTTGCTTTAATGTCTTAATCTGAAACATGGGAATTATAGATGCATTTTTTAATCTTAATATGTGAGTGTGCACATGTGACTGAGTTTGAGAATGTGTGTGTGTTTGTGTGCATATATGGAAGCTGTTGCAAGGTAGTGCATGTAAATGCATGTGAAAGGGTTTGATTGTTTGCTAGCAGATGCTAACTCAATTCCCCATATAATTATTAAATAAGTTACTTCTAGTTTTGAGGGTTTGTTTAATTCACATAACAATCTGATGAGCCTATTACTATATTATTAAGAGCATCATAAATAATTAGAATTAAACTATTATAAATGCAAATGAACAAAATCCTACATGATCATTGTTTTACATAGTCATATGTCTGTTAGATTTAACAATTTCCGTTAAATTTACTGGTTATTATTGAAAATGATCCCAGCTCTATTCTAGAAAGAACTTAATTTTTCCACTACAAAGATCATCCCAGATATGCCTTCATTTCCACTCCTACTCTAGTCTAAACAACTAGCCACATTCCTCTAAACAAATTTGCAGTCATCAGTGTATTTTCAGTGTGTTCTGGGTCTGCAGAAATAAATTTTGCACTTTCTAGCTCTCACCTGGGAGCTATAGACCACACTATGTGATCTAGAATAGGCATTAATTACTGCTTTAAATCTCCCTTTTGGGGAGGAATAGAAGAGAATATTTAGCACTTAGCTAAAAAGCAGAAACATATCTTGGGAAATTCTCTCTTCCAGAGTCAAGGCACGCGTGTCCTGTTTGGCAATCTTTATATACTTTTCCCTAGCAGATCAGTTTTCATCCTTTAAAGCTCTTTAAAATAACAAATGGATACACATTATAATAGTGTAAAGTATTAGAGAGTTCTATTTTCTGTAGTTAAGAGAAATCTAACTGTGTTAACAAGTGACTGCTTACTATTGCAGATCATTTTAATTCCTCATTAGAATTGGTCAAAAGCGACAGATACATAGCCCCATTACAAAGGCTAACGCAAAGACAAACAGAATGGATTTTGGTTCTTGTGCCTTTTCTTACTGATAAGCTCTTATTACGAAGACATTGTATTTCTAGCTATATAATCACAATTTCCTTTCTCCCCTCATGATATAGCCTAACCATTTATACTATTTTATAGCAAGGTGATTAAGAGGAAGATCTAGGACAGATCTGAGTTCAAGGTCATGTTCTACCATTTTCTAGATCCATGACTTATTCTTCAGATGTGTCACTTTCTTCAGGTGTAAAACAATAGTAAAGTAAGGATAAAGTCATAGTACATTTGAATCATTTAGCATACTTTGGCATGTAAGTACTCAATAAATATGATATTCTGGATTGATGATTATGATGATAATTCTGATGATGACAATACCTAAAAATGAACAGAAATAAAGCAAGCAGTATAAAGGACTTATGGTGTTGAAATTCATAAATCCCTAGTTACTTGATCTTTGATACAAGTAGAGGACTTAAATCATCATTAGTGCACTATTATTAGCTATATAGAAGGAATAAAATAACTTTTTTTCCACTTCCCATTGATTTCTAAAGTGAGGAAATGTGAAAATTTCCACCTCACAAGTCAAAAATGGATTTCAATTTGGATAGCTCCGTTCTTTCTTGTAAGACTTCTCCTGTTGGCCCTACGCTCAACTTGTGAGTCTAAAGAAATGATTCTTATCCTTACTTCAGGAGTGTAAAAAAAGAGAAAAAAAATCTATAGTAATGAACCTTGAGTGGAAATCTTTTTTAGGGATTTTCTTTGATCTTTCCATTACGTCAATGGTGTTGACAATTAGGTCATAAAGCACTGCTGTAAAGAGGTGAGTAAATGTGGTGGAAGCTGTTTTCTTGTTGATCTTTCAAGGGCAATTTAATTAGCTGATCATCAGCTCTTGAAAGCCAAAGCTAGATAATTGGGCTAGGGGCAGAGTAAATTGACTTCTTTGACAAGTGAGCTTATTTAGAGAATTACTTTAATTTCTTTGTCCATTGCAGGGACCCTGTAAGACCAAGCAACATCGGAATTTCATGGACATGCAAAAAATTGTTCTGATTTATTTTTATCCTTTTGCCTTCAGTGTCATGCCTCATTTTTAGTATTTCATGTGTTAAAAGTACAGGGATCATATGTGCATAAACTAAAATATGTCTAAGAAATCTGTCATTTGTGGCATAGAAAAGAATTACTCTGGCTGTTTTTAGGGCAATATGACAATCCTCTTATGATAGTTGATTTTATGGTCTTTATGAAAAATTAATTCTAATGTCCTAACCAAACGTAATTGAAATAACTTGTATTCTTTTTAATGTCGCTAATCTTCCTTATGCTAGTTAGTTAGGTGAATGTCAATACTTATGTATTTCTGTATTTGATTCATGTTACTACATCAGACTAAAAAAAAAAGGCAAAAAAGAAACAAAAAGAGCAATTAGAAAAATCTCAACAAGGAGTTAGAAATAGAAATACCTCACAACCCAGCAATTGCACTACTGGGGATTTACCCCAAAGATACAGATGCAGTGAAATGCCAGGACACCTGCACCCCAATGTTTATAGCAGCAATGGCCACAATAGCCAAACTGTGGAAGGAGCCTCGGTGCCCATCGAAAGATGGGTGATAAGATGATAAAAAAGATGTGGTCTATGTATACAATGGAATATTCCTCAGCCATTAGAAACAACAAATAACCACCATTTGCTTCGACGTGGATGGAACTGGAGGGTATTATGCTGAGTGAAGTAAGTCAATCGGAGAAGGACATCATCACATGGTTTCACTCATATGTGGGATATAAGAAATAGTAAAAGGGATTATAGAGGAGAGAAAATGAGTGGGAAAAATCAGAGAGGGTAACAGACCATGAGAGACTCCTAACTCTGGGAGACGAATAAGGGGTAGTGGAAGGGGAGGTGGGTGGGGGGTGGGGGTGACTGGGTGATGGGCACTGAGGGGCACTTGACGGGATGAGCACTGGGTGTTATACTACATGTTGCCAAATCTAACTCCAATAAAATAAAAAAAACAAAAAAGAAACATTAGTAATATATCTTAATCCTTCAGTTGAAAGAAAAATAAAGAACTGATAAATATTCAACTATCAATTTGTATTGTTGTGGGGACAGCACTAAACAATAAACAACTCTATCAGAACTGGCAAAACAAACAGAATACCTATTCTTAGATATCTTAAAATGAAAATAAAAAACAATAAAATGGAGTAACCCCCCAAAATATTAATTTCTAAATCAGACCAGGTTGGTAACTGAAACTGGAACTACAAATATATCTTTACTATGTTAGAGAAAGAATAAAAACTTAATCTACTACTTTATAAAATAAATATTATTTGAAAATGCACTATTTTTAGGAACATTGTTTAATGACAGAAATATCAAGATGACAAATATATGACACTGCTTTTCAGGGACTCATGCCCTGATGAAGCAAAGTAAGCAGATAAATCATAACGCAACATGCAAATTTTGCTAGCGCAGATGTAAACCAAGTGATGGGGGAGGCTAAAGAAGCAGCAAGTCATTCTGCTCCTTTACACAGTGGTTGGTGTCATTTATTACTCTGGTGTTTTGGCTTGATAGAATCTGAAACTCTGACCCTTGTATTGATCAGTTGATTTAAAGAATTCACTAGAAATCTGGTGTTTGTGTTTATAATACAGGTAAAATTTCATCTAAACAAAGAACATAGATTACAATTCAGTCTCAATTTTGTACTTTTTTTTACATTAGCACTCCAATTAATTTGATAGAGAGTTAAGAGAGGTGCTTTTCTACCAACTCTAAAAAAAAAAAAAAAAAAAAAAAGAATAGATTCATGTGTTTTAGAAAATGCAAATAGCTTCACAGGAGAATCTGAGTGTATGAATAAGACACATTGTATTAAGTACTCTGTCTTTATAGATGTGCATAAATATCAGTATCTTCTCTGTGGCTGGTTAGTGGAGTTGTTTGGAAAATCATGCTAATAAGGTCAAATTCATGGATGTGGGCTTCCCTCACTTTGTTCCATGGCTACAAATAGATTTTTCAACCCATCTAGGCTTCTTGCAAACATCTGCATCTGATCACAAGGAAAGGTACTTTAAATAAATCAATGCAAATCCATCAGCAGTGCTTACACCTGGCGTTGAATAAGTCGCCCAGATAAACTTATTTGCAAGCAAAATCAGAGGAAAAGAATGTCCTACAAATGCTGGATATTTTTTTTCAAAATAGTTTGCAAGCATTTGAGGAGAGGGTGGTGTATTTCACTCTTTATGTCCCTTACATTCCTTAACATAGTATTATACACATCTACATATACTTTTGTTGTTGGGTGAATGACTATAATACAAATATCTCTACTGCAAATGAACTAAAATAGTGATCACTTAAAAACCCATGTTATCTTGAGCCTACAGATGCAAGCAAACTTATATATATTTAAATATAAAAGAGTGAATTTGAGGGAATATGGTTGATTGAAAATTTGAAGCATACTGGGCTAAAAAAAAGTTGTGTTGTGGGAGAAACAATTGATTCCTCTTGAAGTATGGTTTGAACAAAATACTCTTTCCTGAAATTAACTTTTATATTGGCAGTGTGATTTGTGCCTCTGCAATATGGCGGTACAGAAGTCTTGATTCATGAAATCCTATCTTTTTAATGAAGCCACATTGTACAATGGAAAAACAAAGCTTGCTAATTTAGCTCATATTTGGTTTCTTTTTCTCTCCTTTTCGTATGTTCTTTATTTTATTTTTTTTGTATGTTCTTTAGCTAGGAATTTTTGCTTCATTTCTCTATTTTCCTGTCTTTAAATTAAAAATAATAATTTGACTCTGAGATCGAGATCTGAACTGAGATCGAGTCTTATGCTTAACTGACTGAGCCACCCAGGCACCCCCAAAATAATAATTTGTAAACAATCTTTTTTAAAAAAATGGAGTATTAGTGTTCTAGTTCAGACTTCTTTGTGCTTCAGAAATTATCCCCCTCTTTCCTATTTGAAACTAACATCTGATAGTTACTAGTTCCTTTCCCTCTCTCTGAAATATTTTTAGACATATTTATCTATAAAACTAACAAAAAATCCTCCCTGACCTTGTGTTCCACCAGTTGTCTACCTCTCTAGCTCACATTATAGCTTTATTTCTTAAAAAAATTAATAGTATTTCTTCTTACTCACCTAATCATAATTATACAACCTGAGTGCATCTCTTCCTGCTCCTTTAAAATAGCTCTTGCTAAGATTGCCACAAATCCTTTATTTGACATAATCTGTAGAAAATATTGTCTGATAAAGAGTCAAACTTTGTTGAGAATATCTTGCCTCGGAACCTCCTCCACTCTCAATGAGACTATGCTCTCCTCATTCCCTTCCTTCTGAATGTTTATTCTCCATCTTTCTCTGACGGCTTGATATTTCCCAGGGCTCCTGAAAACTATTTTGCTTCATGCCACACCCCTTTTGCTATTAATCTTTTCATTCACATGACTCTTAATATTCAAGACAGGGTTGCAACTGCCTATTCCAGACTTGTCCTAGACTTGACTCCTAAATTCCACACATGTTTAACCTACTGGACGTCTCTACTTGGATTCCAATGGGCAATAAGATTCAGCATAACTAAAACTTCCTCCCTAAAGATTGCTCTGTCTTTTGAATAAACTCTAAATTGAAGACTCCAGTCATCATACAATCAACTTACTCCCTTTGTAAGTTGACTACTTAATGGGTCATGAAGTCTTCTGGCTTTAGGTCCAAAATGCCAATTATAATCTTTTTCTCTCTCTCTCTTTCTCTCTCTCTTTTTACAATTTATTTATTTGAGAGAGAGAAAGCAGGGGGATGAGCTGAGGGAGAGAATCTGCAAGCAGACTCCCCATGAATGAGGAGCCCAATGAAAGGCTGATCCCATGAGCCATGAGATCATGAACTTTGCCAAAAGCAAGAGTTGGAAGCTCAACCTACAGAGACACCCAGGCACCTCCCTCTCTGTTTTTATTACCACTGACTTGTTTAAACACACATTCTTTTTACTCAGTTGGCACCATCTAATCTTTTTGTGTCTAAAATTGCTTACCCCACCAAACCTTCTTCCGAGTACAGCTGGAACATCATTCCCAAGTCAAGTAGCTCACTATATCCCCATTCATCTTGGTAATGAGGTATCTATACATCCTCAAGCAAAACCCACTTTCAAATGAATTTTTTTTCAAATGAAGTTTTTTCTTATCTTCTGCCCTAGAGAATTTAAGACTACAGACTTTAAAAATAAAGTGGTTGATCAACTTGATTGCAGTACAGCTATCAAGTCTGTTTTTGAAATCCCAATTGGGTAATTGTCGTCTGTGTAATTATGTAATTGTTTTTAAGAGTATGGCCTCTGGAAGCAGACTAGCTTTTTGTGAATCTTGACTTTGTCCCTTTATGACCTTGAAGAAGTTAGTATCTGTGTCTCAGTGTCCTCATTTGTAAACAAAGAAGTAAAAAAAAAAATCAAACCTACTTTGCTGAGTCTTTTGATAATTAAATTTAATACATGTAAAACTCCTATACTAGTATATGGAATATTGAATATACTCAAAAAAAAACAGTAAATAGTATTTTTCTAAGGGTGTGCTTTAAAGAAAAAGTGAGGTTCTTTCGTTTTTTTCTTTTTCTTTCCTGGAGGAACCTCAGACTCTAAATGTTTACATTGATGTGCTTGGGTAAAGCAGCTCCAAATATCTTTTCACTCTTGACACCATTAAGTTGCTCTTCCCTAGCTTCCCTGACCACTCCAATATAAGAGTCATAAATACATGCAGATAACCCTATAGAAAGAAGAAACTAACCAGTAGACTCTTAAAGCATGTGAAACAATTAGACTCTACTGTTTGACTTACACCTACTCTCATCCCAAGAGAGTGTTATTGCTGTTGTTTTATCAGAAATCTAAAGAACTGTACCTTTTCTGCCCATGTGTGAATGCATCAGGTTTCTTTTTTTTTTTTTTTTAAGAATGTATTTATTTATTTATTTGAGAGAGAGAGAGGGAGAGCAGGGAGGAGGGGCAGAAGGTGAGTGAGAGGGAGAAGCAGACTCTCCACTCAGCAGGGAGCCAATCTGGGGGCTCGATTCCCAAACCTTAAGATCATGACCAAAGGCAGACACTTAACCAACTGAGCCACCCAGGAGCCCCTGAATTAGCTTTTCAAAGACAACAGCAAGCAAAATTCTCAATCTCCTTCTTTGTTATCAGAATTCACTATAACTTGCCTAGACTAGATCTTAAGAATAAGAAAACTTGCCTGTGGCTTTTATTAAAATGTATGTTTCTGGATAAAGTGCTATTCATATCGAGAAAAAGGAGTCAGCATTCCTCTCCATGGAACAAGTAAATATTAGTGTAATGTCAAATTAATATATTTTCTTAAAAATTCTTGTTGGTTCCTAGTATCTTAGAACAAATTTTGAATCCTTATAATGAGATGCGTCATCCATGATCTACTCTGCCTATTTTTCCACAATCATTTTTTATCCTTTCACATGTATACTGTGTTCTAGATATAATAAATAATTGCATATCCCTTAGCATGCCATGGTTTTTCTTACCACATGACTTGTCTATTTCTATAGCCTGTACCTTGTCCCACTCTGGCTTCTATTTCTACCTCCTAAAAACTCACTTATCTGTCAAAATACAGTTTAAAATTTCCCTCCTCTGAGATATTTGGAATGTGCACTACTGGCCAAAGATCCATGTAGAAACTTCCCAAGCAAAACAGAGCACTTCTACTACTTTTTTTTTTCTTTTTTTTTTAGATTTTATTTATATTCATGAGAGACACAGAAAGAGGCAAAGACAGGCTGAGGGAGGAAAAGCAGGCTCCATGCAAGCAGCCTGATGTGGGACTCGATCCCAGGACACTGGGATCACATCCCCAGCCAGAGACAGATGCTCAACCACTGAGCCACCCATGTGTCACTACTTTTTTTTTTTTTATTTTAATAATACATGAAGGGAAAATTGGGCCAGGTAACACATGAACACATAATAGGTGTGTTATAGTATGGGAAGGACACAGTTAGTGGACTCAAATCTTTCATAGTGGGCAATAGATTCTATGACCTTTGCTCCAAGAAGAGGCAGTATCTTTACTATACAGGGCAGTAAACAAACTTGCCCTTTGACCAGAGGGAGTTATTATCTCTATCTTCCAAAGTTTTTAGGTTATACAAACATTCTTGAAAATATCATCAGAACAAAGATGGTGTTTCACAAGATTTGCAGAAATATGATAGAATCTGTATGCAAGACATGCATAAATATAGAAAGCTGTCCTTCAATATTCTCTAATAAATAACTCTATAATCCAAGATCAGTGTACCCAATTTTCAATATTTGCAGCCTTTTGAATTTCTCAATACATATTTTTCTCTCTCCACAATGAAAAATAAAACTCTCATAGGTTTTATGGATATAAATCTATTTAGCAACATTCGTTCAGTCTGCACTTTGCTAACTCCATACATAGCATTAAAGAGCACCATGAAACTAAGCACAGCGCTTGGTCCACAGAGCCTCCCAGTCAAGGAAGGGGGATCATCAATTGAATTATAATAGAAGTACATACAAAGTTAAACCTAAATCCTGTGAGGCCCTGCCAATGACCTGCAAGAGGATGAGATCTTGTATGAGGTTGAAGAGCCTCAAAGCCAGAAGGTAGAACTCTGTAGTTTGTTGTCCTGACCATTTCATGTTTGTTATGAACACTCATGTAATCTCATATATAGTCCTTTAACCTTTGGTAGTTAACATAGGACATATGTTCCAGAATGTAGAAAAAAAATAGAAACCTATTTAAAATGTATTTTATTTTGTCTTAGTGAAAATAGTACCATAAGCTCAAAATAAGTTTCTGAAATAGACAAAATTCACACTCAATTTTCCTATCTCCTGTCCTCACTGCTATTGTTCAGGTAATTACTAACAAGTCTATCATTTGAATGTCTGTTTCTTCTTTCTTATTTGAATGGCTGTTCAGGAAAAAATAACAGTATGATTAAATATGAATATTGGCTTGCTAACTCTCCTAAAGTCTTATTCTTCTTTAATACAACCTAAATTGTTTATTATTTCCTCTTCTGAACCACTTTCCATAATCCCAGTCATATTCTAAATAATAGCAAATAAGAAAAAAGAAGAGAAAGATAAACCAACAACCATAAAGTCTCCTTATGTAGCAGACATGTTTGTTGTTACTTTTAGGTATTGATAACATTTCACTTTAAGAATCTCATAAATCCAATGAAGTTCTAGTAATCATTCTCATTTTACAAATAAGAAAATTCTCAAGTGGTTGAACTAATGCCTAAGAAAAAAAAACAATCCTATTACATTAACCAGTAAGCCAGAATTATTAGATCATGAAATTCACCAAAATATAATTTCAAGAATCCTATTTTTATCTGCTCACTTAAGTCTTCTACCAAAAATTCTGTTCTTGCTTTTTCTTGTCATTTTTCACCACACAATTAAGTCCTTGGGGCCAACTCCTCTACCAGAAAGTATTTTTTTTCTCCCTCCTCTTCCTATATCCTTTGTTTTCCACTCCCTGTTCTCATGTAAAGAATTTATATTTGAAATATAATCCATTTATAGGCTACATACATATTATAGTATATAAAGTATATATTATATATATTATACTATGTGAATATACTATATATAGCATATATATAAATCTTATATAGCCTATGGATGTCTGTATTTGCTGAGCAGAACATTTTCAAAATTAAATATTTTATTAAAAGTTTCAGGTTTGCAACTTCTGAAGATTGACAAGGTCTGACAGCACTAGACCCACATTTCTGCATGATAACCATCTGCTCTGGCTGAACAGAGGCACCCCTTTAAACAGGGCATTCTGATGTGTGGAGTAGGTTCAGTTGCCTTCTTTGTGTCATACCTGGATGCTTCCTCATTGTTACGTTTTAGGCCAGGACCCACAGGCATTTGAACTCGTGATGCTTGATTTATACAGTGTTGGTTGGCAAAGAACTACTGCCCTGTGCCAAGAAATTATTAAGGCACATAGAATCATTTTATTTCAGAGCTTTCTAGTGCCAATGGAATAAAACTCCCCCTTTATGGAGTACTAAGTGGTGTACTCTATTGTTCACCATTGTTGTGTGAGATGCAATTCTTTAGCACTCTAGTTTTTTTGAACTTGTGATGAAATTTTGTGGGATTATTTTTATTACTGTCAAACACTTACTTCAGTGAATAAATTGTATCCCTTGGGATTTACCTAATAAGACATTTTACCAGCCATTTATCTTTTGAGTAATTTTTCATGTCTGACTATAGGCTCTAGCAAGGACAAGTAAGTTAGTGTTACAGATGATAAATCACATTAGCCAAACAAGGAACTGGGTTCCCAAGAAAAGTTTATGGCAAAAAACATCATTGATTCATCTTTGTGGTATATCCTGTATATCTTATCTTATTTAACAACATTTATAGTGACTTTCTTGAGTTGCTAACAAATGAGGAAGAATTTTAAGTGTATTTAAACTTAATCAATGAGATGAAATTAAATCTAATAGAGAGTTTGTTTCAGCTTTTTATCATCATGTATGATTTTTTTTTTTTTGATGATAGTCACAGAGAGAGAGAGAGAGAGAGAGAGGCAGAGACACAGGCAGAGGGAGAAGCAGGCTCCATGCACCGGGACCCCGACGTGGGATTCGATCCCGGGTCTCCAGGATCGCGCCCTGGGCCAAAGGCAGGCGCCAAACCGCTGCGCCACCCAGGGATCCCTCATCATGTATGATTAACTGAAAATGATTTCTTTCTTTGTTATTGCATTATAATATTTTATTCTCAGTTGGATTTCCCATTATATTAAATTCAGAAGCCTTTAGTTGTAATGAAATATTTAGGCTCCAAATTCTTAATTCTAACACTTAGCAAAAATATTCTATAAGCAACTGTCCTTCATTGTATATCACAGTTTAGAAGTTTACATAGAAATGTTTTATGTACATTATCAATTTTTCATGAAATCAGACAAGAAAATATAATGTGTCCATTATCTAGTATTTCTTACTTCACAATGATTCATCAAATTTAATATTGAATTTATAAATTTAAAGGAGCTCCAAATTCATTTTGGGTGATATCACTTGTAAAACAGAGAATTTTAGTATTATATGTTATTATTTTGCTATATGTTCATTATAGCATGTGATGAGGGCACAGATTTTGAAATCAAATTGATCTGGATTTAATATTCTAGCCATTCCACAAACTATTAGTTTGATCTTTTCTAGTTATTTAATTTACTTTGCTTCTGTTGTCTCCTGTCATTCCGCTTAAATAAATAAATTACTTTTATTCTGGAGAATTTTAGTCAAGATGAATCAAGTTATGAATTCATTCTTCAAAACATAGCAAATGCTCAATAATTATTAATTATTTTTCACTTATATTCATTAAAATACCAGAGAACCTAATTTTAGAAAAAAATGATCCAAATGTTATCAGGTAGGTTACTGAAAACATGCATGGTTACACGAAGAAAATATTTACATTTAATTTGAAAAATTAAATTTAGTTAAATTAAAATATAAATAAAAACTTCAATAATTTTAGAAATTAGGAAATATTTTCTATAAAGTTTAATAATCACAGATGTAAAATAGAAATTTGTAAAATTCTAATCCAAGAAATAATACATTGTTTATGAGTAAAATTACAGAAGAGCTAAAAATATGAAGGCATATATCCATGTTCATGTGGCATCAGTAAATATATTAGTTTTTTTTACTTGATTTATAATTTGATAGTTTCTATCAAATTCTAATCAAAATTCCAAAATAATTTTATGGCTCTTGACACACTAATTCTAAAGTAATTATGGAGTTACCAGAGGCCATATAAGAGCCAAAATATTCTCGAAGCAGAAGATTAAAATGACATTGCCCAACAAATATAAAAATCATAATGAAACTAAATAAACATGGGATGGTACTGGCACAAAGTAATCAAATGGCAAATGTCATTTATAGGTAATCTAGTGTTAGTATTGGCAAGTGACAACAAACAGAAAAAAAATAATGGAATTAAATAGAACTTTATCAGCAAATCAGTGCAAACATTAAGAGACTCAATATGTGACAGCAATGGGATCAGTGGCAAAAGATGATCTTTAGTAAAAGGTGAAAGATTTATGCAATATGAAGAGAAACCAGAGTATAATATGATCTATTCAGCAATGGTACTGGGACAGGGCTTACTCACATCAATAATGAATAGAATTTCTATTACATAACATGCTTCTTGTGAAGTGAACACTTCTTTGTGAGAAATAATATTATAATACTTTGAGATGAAGTAAAGAACAAAAAATAAAACATTAACAAAACTGATTACATTAATTTTTTTCACAAATAGAAATAAGTGAAAGATAAGTAATTTAATGGGAGAAGATATTTGCCACATTTAAGTATAAATAAACTAATATACAGCACGTACAAGGTTTAAAAGTCAATCTAAAAATGCAAGGCACTTTGACAAAACATGAAAAGAGGCATTTCCTAGAAGCAGCCAACTTAGAACTGGTGCAGAGCAGGGGCATCTAACTCTTTAATTAAATAAAGCATTGCAAAGGCCCATGGAAAGTTGATGTGTTGTGATTGCTGCCCTCTGACCTCCATCAAAAATATGTAGCCATTAGACAAGAAAAAGAAAGAAAGAAAAGGGACGGAATTGGTAAGGAAAAAGTAAAACTGTCACTATTTGTAGGTGACATGAAGCTATATACAGAAAACCCTAAAGACTCCACCAAAACACCCTTAAAATTAATAAATACATTACTAAGTTGCAGGATACAAAATAAGTATATGAAATCTGTTGCACTTCCATATACTAACAATGAGGTAGGAGAAAGAGAAATTAATAAATTATATCTCATTTACAATTGCACCAGAGAGAATAAAATACCTAGTAATCAATTTAACCAAGTGTGTGAAAGATTTGTGCTCTAAGAATTATAAGACTTTGATGAGAGAAATTGAAGATGGCATGAACAAATGGAAAGATACACTATGCTCATGGGATGGAAGAATTAATATTTTTAAAATGTCCATACTGCCAAAAGCAATATACAGATTCAATGCAATCCCTTTCAAAATACCAAAAGCATTTTTCACAGAATCAGAACAAATAATCCTAGAACTTGTAGGCAATCACAAAAGCTTCTAAATGGCCAAAGCAGTCTTAACAAAGAAAAATAAAGCTGGAAGCATCACACTCCTAGATTTCAAGACATACTACAAAGCTACAGTAATCAATGCGGTATGGCATCTTTTTTTATTTTTTTAAAGATTTTATTTATTTATTCATGATAGTCACAGAGAGAGAGAGAGAGAGAGAGGCAGAGACACAGGCAGAGGGAGAAGCAGGCCCAATGCACCGGGAGCCCGACGTGGGATTCGATCCCAGGTCTCCAGGATCACGCCCTGGGCCAAAGGCAAGCACCAAACTGCTGCGCCACCCAGGGATCCCTGCAGTATGGTATTTATAGAAAAATAGACACATAGATCAATAGAACAGGATAGGAAGCTCAGAAATAAACCTATGCTTATAGGTGTAATTAATCTACAACAAAGGAGGCAGGAATATACAATGAGGGAAAGATAGTTTCTTTAGAAATGGTGCTGGAAAACTGGACAGCTACATACAAAAGAATGAAACTGGAACACTTTCTTACACAATACAAAAAAAAAAAGTCAAAATGGATTAAGATCTAAATACGAGACCTGAAACTCTAAAATGCCTAAGAAAACAACACAGGCAGTGTTGGACATCAGCCTTAACAATATATTTATAGATATGTCTCCTAAGGCAAGGGGAACAAAAGTAAATATAAACTATTGTGACTACACAAAATAAAAGGCTTTTGCATAACAAAGAGAACTATCAACAAAACAAAAATGCAATTTACTGAATAAGAGAAGATATCTGCAAAAGATTATCCAATAGAGGGGTTAATACCCAAAATATGTACAGAATCTATACAACTCAACACCAAAAGCGGGGGGGAATAATCTGATTAAAAATGGACAAAGGACTTAAACATTTTCCAAGGAAGACATATAGATGGCTAACAGACACGGGAAAAGATGCTCAACATCACTCATCATCAGGGATATGAACATAAAAACCACAATGTACTTATCCCTCACACCAGTCAGAGTGACTAATAACAAAAAAACAAGAAAAAAAAGAAGTGTTGTTGAGGATGTGGAGGAAAGGGAGCTCTTGTACATTGTTGGTGGAAATGTAAATTGGTACAGTCACTGTAGAAAACAGTCTGGAGTTTCCTCAAAATATTAGAAATAGAAATACCATACGATTTAGTAATTTTACCATTGTGTATTTAACCAAATAAAGCCTGAAAACACTAATTCAAAAAGATACATGCACCGCTCTGTTTATTGCAGCATTATTTACAATAGCCAAAATATGGATGTAACTTAAATGTCCATTGATAGATGAATGTATAAAGAAGATGCAGTATAATTATCCAATGGACTATGGCACAGCCCTAAAAAAGAATGAAATCTTGCCATTTGCAACAACATCGATGGACCTAGAGGATATTATGCTAATTGAAATAAATCTGACAGAGAAACAAGTACCATATGATTTACTTATATGTGGATTCTAAAAAAAACAAAACAAATGAACAAATGAATAGATAACAACCATAAACAAACCAGAGACAGACTCATAAATACAGAGAACAAACTGATGTTACCAGAAGGGAGGGGGCAAATGGGTGAAATAAGTAAAAGGTATCAAGAAGTACTAACTTCCAGTTGTAAAACAAATAAATCATAAAGATGAAAAGTACAACATAGGAAATATAGTCATTAATGTTGTAATAATGTATGTTAAAATGTATGGTAAAAAGTAGCTGTGCTTACTTTGGCGAGTGTCTGTAATGTATGGAATTGTCTAATCACTATGTTGGACCCCTGAAACTCATATAGCATTGTATGTCAATTATTATTAAAGTAATAATTTGTTTAGAAGTTGTGTTCCTTTCAACCAACTCTAAAATTGTGTTTTTTTAACCAGTTAAAAATTGTTAAAAATGTGCTTATATCAAGACCCAGTTATTTACTCCAAAGTATATATTTACTTGATAAAATACTTACATACTTGCACCAGGAAACAGAATTTTGACATCAAAGTTATTCCTTATAGCTAAAAGACTAGAAACAATCCAAATGTAAGACATTTGGATGGATCAAGGCAAATGTAGCATACACAACAATGGGACAGAATGACACAGGGAAATTAGTAAACTACCATGCTGCATATTTCATGTTTGAATTTCACCAACAAGATATTGACCAAATAAAGTAAATCACAGAAGAATTAATTTGGTGTGACATCAGTTTTTGAACTTCAAGAATTTACAAAATTATATAATACAAATATTGGCATATGTAATGTTTTAAAAACTGGGGAAAGAGGGATCCCTGGGTGGCTCGATGGTTGAGCATCTGCCTTTGGCTCAGGGCGTGATCCCAGAGTTCTGGGATCGAGTCCCACATCGGGCTTCCTGCAGGGAGCCTGCTTCTCCCTCTGCCTGTGTCTCTGCCCCTCTCTCTGTCTCTCATAATAAATAAATAAAATCGTTTAAAAAAAACTGGGGAAAGAAATATAAAATACAACATAGCAGTCCCATATCCAGAAATGCTTACCAAAGTGAGAATGAGATGTGATTTACCACTTAGCTATTTGGCAAATTTTTTTTTAATGATATTTTTCTCAATTTTCAGAGTATAGAGATAGGCAGTCATGTTTCTGGCAAGTATCTATGTTTTTTAAGATATGTTTGTGATATACATTAGAAATGAAAAGGCATTGTGTCTTTGATATAACAATAGCATTGTTAAGTGTATATCCTATAGCTATATTCACCCAAAGCAATAAATATGTATAAATCAAGATATTTATGGTGTTTAATAGACTATAAACTAGAAATATTTTCAAAGTCAATTTTTAGGAGATAGATTAGATGTATGGAATGGAATACTATGAAGTCATTGAAAAAAATTAGATAGATCTGTATGTGTCCATTTTGAGACATGACCAACCTATAGTATTAAAAACATATATATATTATTTTACATATATTATATATATATAATATTATTCAAATGCTTAGATTTTTAAAATTTATTGTGGACACCCCTACTCTTCTTTTTTATTGTTATTTTTAAGACTTAGTTTTCTAAGATATCAATAGGGATAAACACATATTCTAAACTTGCCATTTTGAATGAAAAAAAATCTATGTATTATCTTAACAGTTTATTAAACAACATATTTTAAAGGAATGAATAAAGAAATACAATGTGATAACATTTGTCACAGGAGTTCACTTTGAAAGAATTCTCAAGAGAATATAATTGACAACAAACTCCAACTTATATATAAAACCTTAAGATAAGATTTTAATGAAAAACACTTAGAAACAAATTATTCACCAATTGGAGTTGGTTAATTACTGTATATGCATGAAACGGAATATTATGCATCTTATAAAAACTTCAACATAAATATTATAACCCCTATATATAAATAAATGAAAAGGCATGCTACACAAAATGTATCATGTGATCATTGTAAGGAACAAAGAATTTTGAAAGGATTTGAAAGAAACTACTGCAGAAATTTTTACCATGAGGGTTTGCAAGAAATTTTATAGAAATCCTCAGTGTGATTTATTTTTTACAGTGAATTTTTATTACTTTTGTAGGCAGAGTAAATAATAAAACTGTTTCTATTAAAAAAAATCTTCAAGCCAATTATGTGAAATAATTTTTAAAAAATACTTCAATTCTCAAATATTATATTATACAGACCATATAAAGATGGAATTAGGAAAAGCAAAACACTCATTCAACTCAAAATATTAATTGCCTACTCTACATTTGGCCCCCCTGTTGGCACTGACAGAGTAAGCAGTGCATGGTAGGACATAGATTGGTTTCTCGGGAAATGGAAAACAGGAGAGTTTCTGATAACTGGTTGGCCCCAGGAAAGTGGTCTGACCCACTGGTGAGAAGCTGTGAGAAGTTAAATTAGCCATTCTGATAGGAACTGTATTAGACACAAGGCATAGTCAGCATCACCCTCGGGCCACAGCCACGGGGGAGAGGATAATTTTCTCTGAATTATTAAGAAGCAGTTTGGCAATATAAGTTACCAACACAGCCATGGTGGAGGAGTTCTTCACCTAGTTACTTTGCCCTAGTGAATAGCTGGAGGATACAGCAATCACACCACTAAATATGCTGCTAAATTAAACCACTAAATGTATCCTATAGAAAGGGTTACTGAAGGAGCAAGTCACCTTCAAACAGTCTACTGAAAACAGCAAGATACCCAATAGGGAAGCTGAACCTGAGGAAGAGCACAACAGCGACTGCTTGCTGGTTTTGAGCATCAGTGAGACATATCTTGTGATTCATGAATAAATTTTTAAAGGAAAATTTGCAGGAAACCAGAACTCTAGCATGAGCAAGCATGGGCAAGAGCCAAGAAATCTAATTATGACTAATCATTTAGAACCACAGGATGATGAGACTGAGGGCATTTGGGTTGCATGTAAGAGAGAGTAAAGATAATTTTTCCAAAGGAAAGTTTTCAGAAAGGATAAATCTTGAATTTTAGGCGGGAAGCCCCCAAACTTGACATAGCTATGTTAAGGAACTGTAATTCTGAAAACGTTGACTAATCCTTTGTTATTCTACTTCATTTTTAGTTCTTAAATTGAGGTTCTGAAACTCTGACATGAGTTGTTTCAGCTCTTTTTAAGTTACATGAAAGAGGAAAGGAAATTGAGAAGTATTGATGTTTTAAAATGTCTTCTTCCTATACAACTCTTGGCGTTAATGAATATTAGGCTCCCTCAACAAACAAGAAGTCAATTGCTTACTGTTGGAATGTGAATCAATACTTTTAAACACGGTGGGATGATGTAATACATTCCCACATGACGTGCTTCTAAATTATGTATTAGTTTGCAGACGTCTCTTGCCATAATAATATATTATCTTTAGGCCCTGAGATGCACACAAACTTGTCCAGTACATAGTGCCAACCAGTGACACAGCTATAGCCTCACTCCATAACACTGTGTTCTCCAATATAGTAACCACCAGTCACCTGTGGCTACTGAGTGCTTAAAATGTGGCTAGTTTGAATTTAGATGTGCTATTAGTGTAAAACTGACCCCAGAGTTTGAAAAGGCAATATCAAAAAGAAATTCATTACTGATGATTTTCTTATGATGAATTGTCATTGAAGTGGTGGTATTTTGGATAGACTGGGTTAATTATTTCAAAATTAATTTTATCTGTTACTATTTCTACTGTGGCTATCCACATATTTAAAAATTCATTTATGGCTCGCATTATATTTCTAATAGTGTTACTCTGAGAGATTAAAATGCAATAATAAGAACATTTTCTAGGAAGTTCAAGATAATTATATATCTAGTCCTAGTTATGTTCCAAAGGTAGGTAACAAGGGATTCTGAGACATAGCAACTTCAAGCAGTCATGCAAACTTATGGGACATTAGCCAGGTGTTTGGTGCTTTGTCAGCACTTTTGCTTCCTGTATCTCATATAAGTGAGTCTTTCAATGTCTTCAGAAACAGTTAAATCAATTTAACTCACACGTTCTTGAAAAACAAATCTTTTTTTTCTCTTTAGTTTTGCATATGCAGAAACAGACTCTGAAGCAATTTCAATATGGTTTTTGTTGAGAAGGTTCTTAAATTTGTTACAAATTGAACTCATAACCTAAGTTGTAAGTTCAGGTTTCTGAACTTGTTAGTGTTGGTGTCTTTAGAGTTGAATCACAAGGTAACCTATTTCTTTCATCCTCTTTAATGCTTATTCAGCACAAGAGACAGTTAATGACTTCTAAGGGTTAACATTCCTGTTTTCTTTGGAAATGGTTTGGCTAGTAATCAGTGTCGGGAGATTCGTTGGCATATTCTGATATACTAGTAAGTGTTGGCTGGGGAAGGATGCTGATTATTTAACACCAGTGTTTGACAGAAAGCTTATGTTTATGGTGTGAAAAGGTGCAGGCATCTAGAAAACTGCATGTTCAGATGTTAGAAGGGGTCTTTAGGGAAGGATCTTGTGCCAGATCTGCTTTGAAATGTTGAAATTGGCTTTCACAGTGTACACAAACTATCGGGGTCTATTGGCGCCTCCGTCACATGCTGTCATATGAGGAGGCTGCAGTTGGAACTGCATAGCCAGATAGTGTTGTCGTGCCAGGAAGCATGGGCACCTCTACTAGTCCTTGTTGACAGCTCCTTAGAATAACATAAATGCCAACTTCTGTTAGAAAGATGGGACCGTGGTTGGCTTAGAAGGAACAAAATGTCATGTAACTAAAGCTCATCTTATAATCAAGCCCTAACCTATTTCTCTAGGGTTAATTTCTCTTCCTACTTGACTGTAAGCCCAACAAAGGACAAGATTTTGTCTATTTTCTTCACTTTTAACTGTAGTTCTGTGATGAAGCCTGGTGTATAATAGATTCTCAGTAAATATCTGTTAAATAATACCTGTCTACTTACCATTCAGGGCCAGCTTTCCCTTTACTGTATACATAAAAATCCATGCATCACTTTTATGAAGCCGGCCGCCAAAAGGGTACTTAGATGGTACTTCTAGGGATCCCTGGGTGGCGCAGCGGTTTGGCGCCTGCCTTTGGCCCAGGGCGCGATCCTGGAGACCCGGGATCGAATCCCACGTCGGGCTCCCGGTGCATGGAGCCTGCTTCTCCCTCTGCCTGTGTCTCTGTGCCTCTCTCTCTCTCTGTGACTATCATAAATAAATAAAAATTAAAAAAAAAAAAAAAAAAAAGATGGTACTTCTAAGATTTTCCTGGATGTCTATTAATTAAAGATCAATTAGCTATTTGTATTGGCATAGTTTTTTCTTAGAGCTACTCTAAGCATATTCCAGTATATGATTTATTTAAAAAATGGCCCATTACCTGATCTATTTGCTCTCATCATGGTGAAATTCCTGTGTAAGGTAGGATACTGGTAGCTGCATGCCCAACAGTTGATCACAACAGCTATGTAAAACAGAAATCAATACCTGTATTCAGTGGAAGGTAAATTTTTTCTTTACTTTTTGAGTCTTCAAGATAATGCTCTGAATTTCTTACATATGGGTTTTAATTTGTATTATAAGGAGCGGGCTTAGGCTTTGGAAGGATTACTGCAAAAGAGAGACATGTACATTTTGTGGGTTTAGTTTTGCATCCCTGTGACCAGTGGAGGAATAATCAAGCAGGGAAATAGGAAGGCATTCCTTCAGGGAAACTGTTTATGAGTCCAGTGAGTCTGTATTCGGTATTGTATGACTTCAATAAGACATATAAAAGGGAGTGACTTTTTCTAGAGTTAGAATGATTTTTAAGCACAAAATTTTAGGTAGGTAGTTTGGGGTATTTGTTTCTTAACCCTAAAACCAAAATGGTTTTTTGAAGTACTTCCTTGAGTTATGTATGCATTCTAGCTTATTGAAATAATTTCAGCAAACAATTTCTAGCCTGTCTATGTAGCAGGCACTATGACATACTTATTCAAAGATTAACAAGTCATGATCCCTGTCCGTAAGTATCTCATCAAGCAGGAAAGGCAAACACACCCACCCACACCCACACCCCCACACCCCACACACACATGGAAATAGAGGTAATGCTGGCCTCTTATAAAAACAAATATCCATGGAGACACAGAGGAGGACATACTAACTTCAACTTCATCAGGTAGGTTCACACACAGGACAACCTTAAAGTCAGTCATTGAAATACAAAGAGGGTTTAATCTCTTTTCTTTAGCCTTGAGGTTAGGAGTGGGTTTACTGGCACAGAACATATAGGAGAAACAAAGGAACAGACAATAAAAAAAGTGTGATGGATCTAGTCATGTTACTGCAGTACATAATTCCAGAAGGCATATTCCCATTGTGGTCCATGGTAACAACTGTGCCTTGCAAAACTCCAGGGGGTATCATTCACACAGCTTATGTGAATTAATCTATTGGAATAGTGCAACCCAGAAGCCTAGGGTTCTGACAGTGAGTAGTTAAGCTATTTGCAATTACTTGAGGAGGGACTGTGGGAAGTGAATCCATAAATACCTGTAGCAAAAAAAATAAATAAATAAATAAATAAAAACAAAAAATAAATAAATACCTGTAGCATGAGGTTATAGGACATAGAGCTAGGGATTATTAATCTGTAAACAAAGGATGCTGATTAGATTGTCAATATAAAAATGGATAGTGATATATTATTTTGAAAATTGTAATTCAAAAGCTAAAAATGAAATTTAAAAGTACTTACATCATTTCTTCAGGATTCAGTTACCATGGAGCCTGAAAAAAAAAATTTATCACTCAACATGAAATAAGTCATAAAAACCCCTAAATGTATTTGTAGGACTTCCTGATCTTGGGGTTTAATGATGGGATATTATGCAAATGACAGAGCCTCTATGTGAAATCGCCAGAGAAATCAGAGGATAAGGGAGCAGAAAACAAGGAGACACAGAGATTTTAGAATATTGCAATTTAAGACACATAGCGGTAACACCTAAGACTTTTTGGGCAATTTTGATTTTTTAGTTCAGATATTCCTGCTTACAGTAGAGCTCTTCTTCCCCATCTCTATACCCTTTTTCACTGAATTGGATATTCCATAGCTGCTTTCTAATTATAGGATATGTGGCATTCATCTATTCAAAGACAAAAACAAAATATATTTTTTTAAGTAGAAAATATAATCTTATTAGAAGTGGGAAGCTGAGGCATTACTTACGTGGTCACAGGCAGACCCTAGGTAAGTAGCAGCAGTCTGGTTGCTTTTCAAAGTGGTTGTGTGATAGGACCACTGTGTGGATATTGGTCTGCTTGCTTTCAGGTGAATAATTCTCCTAATGGACTATCAAGTACTTGGATGAATCTATCAGTAATGCAGACCGTGGCTCCTGTACTTTCCTGAAATGCCTTCAAACCAATTTTGTAAATTACACCCAATATGAGAGCTAGATGACATGTCATGAAAGATCAAGCTTTTTGGTAAAATGTCACTTCTTTGAAAGTCTTGTATTCCCCTTTCAGATATAAAGTCTTTTGAAAGGGAAAGTGAACCATTAATATGTATTTTATCTGTTATCTTAAATTTTATACAGAAATGTATAGCATTCAGAAAGTTCAAGAACACCTAAGAATTGGATAAGTAATTTCATTCACTGTGAGAAAGCTTTCTGTTTTGATATAGTCCTAATGGTTTATTTATGCTTCTGTTTCCTTTGCCTCAGAAGATATATCTAGAAAAAATGTTGCTATGGTCAATGTAAGAGAAATTGCTGCCTATATTTTCTTCCAGGATTTTTATGATTTCAGGTCTGATGTTTAGGTCTCTAATAATATTGAGTTTATTTTTTTATGATGTTAGAAAATGGTCCAGTTTTATGCTTTTGCATGTAGTCATCTGGTTTTCCCAGTACTTTGTTTAAAGACACTGTCTTTTCCCCATTGCATATTCTTGCCTCTTTGGTCATGAAGTGGGTTTATTTCAGAGTGTTCTATTACCATTTGGCTCCTTGATCTGTGTGTCTGTCTTTGTGCTAATACCATACTGTGTTGATTACTACAGCTTTGTAGTATAGCTTGACATCTGGAATTGTGAAAGCTACAGTTTTGTTTTTCTCTCTCAAGACTGCTTTGGCTATGGGGCCTTTAGTGGAACTATACAAATTTCAGTATTATTTGTTCTACTTCTACAAAAAAATGCTGGTGGTGTTTTGATAAGGATTTCATTGAATCTGTAGATTGCTTTGGGTAGTATGGACATCTTAATAATATTGATCTTCCAGTTTATGAGTATGGAATATCCACCAACAAAACAAAAAAACAGCCTACTGAATGAGAGAAGATATTTGCAAATAATATATCCTTTTTTCTTTTGCAAATAATATATCCTATAAAGGGTTAATATCTAAAATATATAAAGAACTTGTACAATTCAACACATACACAAAAATAATAATAATAATTGGATTAAAAATGGACAGAAGACCTGAATAGATATTTCTCCAAAGACATTACAGAGGGCCAACAGACACTTGAAAAGATACTCAGCATCACCAATTATCAGGGGAAGTGTACATCAAAACCACAATGAGGGATCCCTGGGTGGCGCAGCGGTTTGGCACCTGCCTTTGGCCCAGGGTGCGATCCTGGGGACCCAGGATCGAATCCCACATCGGGCTCCCAGTGCATGGAGCCTGCTTCTCCCTCTGCCTATGTCTCTGCCTCTCTCTCTCTCTGTGTGACTATCATAAATAAATAAAAGTTAAAAAAAAAAAACACAATGAGATATCACACCAGTCACAAAGACTAATATCAATATTCCTAACATTGATATATAACAAGTGTCGATGAGCATATGGAGAAAAGGGAACTCTTGTACATTGTTGGTGAGAATACAAATTGGTACAGCCATGGTGGAAAACAATCTGGAGGTTCTGCAAAAAAACAAAAATAGAAATAACACACTCTCTAGTAACTCCACTATTGGGTATTTAACAAGAACAACAACAAATCTTGAAAACACTAATTCAAAAAGATATATGCACCTTTATGTTCACTGCAGTATTGCTTATGATAGCTAAGATATGGAAGCAGCTACGTGCCCATCAACAGACAAATAAATAAGGAAGATGTGGTATATATATATATATATATATATACACAATGGGATATTATGCAGCCATAAAAGGATGAGATCATACCACTTGTGACAACATGGATAGACCTAGAAGGTATTATGCTAAGTGAAATGAGTCAGACCAAGAAGGACAAATACTATATGGTTTCACTTATATATGGAATCTAAAACCCAAACCAAATGAATAAACAAACAAAAAGCAGAATCAGACATAAATACAGAGAACAAACTGATGATTGCCAGATGAGAGTGGGGTCGGGGATGGGTAAAACGGGTGAAGGCTCTCTCTGTGTCTCTCATGAATAAATAAATCTTTAAAACAAAACAAAAAAAATGGGTGAAGGGCAGTAGGAGATACAGGCTTGCGGTTATGGAGTGAATAAATCATGGGAATAAAAGATACAGCATTGGGAATACGGTCAATGATACTGTAATAGTGTGGTATGGTGACAGATGGTATTTAAACGTGCAGTGAGCATAGCATAACATACAGACTTATGGAATCATTCTGTGGTACGCCTGAACTAATGTAGCCTTATGTGTTAATTTACTAAAAAAATTTTTTTAAATGTTTCCTTAACCTGTAAGAAATTTTTTAAATATTACTTTTTTCCCACATATATCCAACTGTCTTAAATAGGCAAGTTAATATATATACCCATAGAAGGAACTAGAGTCTTCTAGAGTAATAAAATTTAGAAATAAAAACAAAAAATTTAGAAATAAAAACAAAATTACCATATATTTCTCTAGTTTTGAAATATGTGTATGGAATATGTGCACTAAATCTATTATCAAAATCAAAATATTCTTTTGTTCATTAGATATTCCTATAGCTGCTTACCTGGCCAAAGAAAGAATTCTTAGAACTACTTATTAGCCAAGGGGCATATCACTTAAAAAATATTTCAAAGTAAAAAAAAAAAATACTTCAAAGTATTTCTGTAGTAGTGGGTGTTTCTAATTAGGAAAGTAGTATGTGTTTAGGAAAGGAAATATTGGCGAATGCCGAGAAAGGGTAATACATTTATTATTCAACTTATCAAGGGTTTTAATATAAGGTACAATTACTGTTTTTAAATCTCAATTTGGAGACTAAGTACAATTCTTTATTAAATCTGGCAGTACCTAAATGAAGCATGGAAACTGGCAATTGGCAAAATGGTCTGTTTCCTTAGCTCCTGTGTGAGATGCCTGTAGGCCTCTCCATCTAGTAAAGGACAGGCTAGGGAATCCTTTCGGCTTTGTGAGAACTATCTCAGCGTCAGCAATATGCATCATTATACACATGATACTTTGCACAAAGTTTGATTTTCCTCACCATATGTAAATTTTAAGGTGACTTTGGCTTGTTCGCATTTGTAGAGGAAAAGGAATGTAAACTGTTTTTTTTTTTTATCTGAACAAAGATAATTGGTATGGTAAGTATCTTTAGAGATGAGAGAGTAACTTTGAGACTTGATTTCGAAGTATTTGACAGAATGTCTAAAAATAGTCATTCCTTAAAGCCTTCAGGTGAAGAGAAAACCTGATGTCTAAAATAGCTTTACTCATAAATTCTCACTACATAGCTAGGATTTGGGTCTGAAGATCTCATTTGGACGGAAATAACAGGCTGCCAAGGGGATTAATTTGAAATAACCGTTTTATGTTGGCTGGAAAACATGACTGTGATAACCACAATCATAACAACCACAATAATAACACCAGCCAATAGTATGGATGCTCTGACCCACCATCCAACTGTGTGCCTTGAAAGATTGAAGGCAGACCTTGCTATTTTACAAAACGAGTCCAACTAAGTTATTTTATTTTTATTTATTTATTTATTTATTTATTTATTTATTTATTTATTTATTATTTATTATTTTTTTCAGCTTAGTTATTTTAATAAAGTGTATGGAGAGAGCTTACCTCAACAATTTAACTAAATTGGAAGTTAGATTTTAACTAGGTTAGAAGGCTAACTTGATACATTTCTTGACGAGTATGTCATTCCTACTACTTTGCCATTGGCATGCTGACATCAATACTAAATATTTGTTTCATATCTTGTGAAAAGATTATTTACGTTAAAAATATCTCTGAAACCACATGGACTTTTTTGTTGTTGTTGTTTCAAGTTTTTATTCAAATTCTAGTTAGTTAACATATAGTGTAATATTGGTTTCAGAAGTAGAATTTAGTGATTTTTTACATACATACAACACCCAGTGCTCATCACAACAAGTGTCCTTTTAATACCCATCATCCATTTATCCTACTTCTTCCTACCTCCTCATTAGCATCCCTCAGTTTATTCTCTATATTTAATAGTCTTTTATGGTTTGCCTCCCTCTCTTTTTTCCTCCCTTCTCCTATGTTCATCTGTTTCTTTTCTTAAATTCCACATATGAGTGAAATCATATAGTATTTATCTTCCTCTGACTGACATGTTTCACTTAGCATAATATTCCCTAGCTCCATTCATGTTGTTGCATATGGCAAGATTTCATTCTTTTTGATCACTGAGTAATATTCCATTGCATATATATACCATATCTTTATCAATTCATCAGTCAATGGACTTTTGGGCTCTTTCTATAATTTGACTATTGTTGATAATGCTTCTATCAACATCGGGTCCCTGTGTCCCTTTGAATCAGTATTTTTGTATCCTTTGGGTAAATACCAAGTAGTGTAATTACTGATTATACGGTAATTCTATTTTTTAACTTTTTGAGGAAACTCTATACTGTTTTTCAAAGTGGCTGCACCAGTTTGTAGTGTAAAAGGGCTCCCCCTTTCTCTGCATCCTCCCCAATATCTGTTATTTCCTGTATTATTATGTTTAGCCATTCTGTCAGGTGTGAGGTGATATCTCATTAGAGTTTTGATTTGTTTTTTCCTGATGAAGTGATGTTGAGCATTTTTTCATGTGTCTCTTGGACATCTGGATGTCTTCCTTGGAAAAATGTCTATTCATATCTCTGTCCATTTTTCTCTCTCTCTTTTTTTAAAGATTTTATTTATTTATTCATGAGAGACACAGAGAGAGGCAGAGACATAGGCAGAGGGAGAACCAGGCTTCCTGCAGGAGCCTGATGTGAGACTCGATCCCAAGACCCCAGGATCACTCCCTAGCCAAAGGCAGATGCTCAACTGCTGAGCCACCCAGGCATCCCACTTCTGTCCATTTCTTAACTGGATTATTTGTTTTTGGAGTGTTGAGCTTGATAAGTTCTGTATAGATTTTAGATACTAACTCTTTATCAGATATGTTACTTGCAAATATCTTTTTCGGTTTTCTAGTTTACCTTTTAGTTGTTTTTTTTTATTTATTTAAATTTCATTCATGGTGCAGAAGCTTTTTGTCTTACAGAAGTCCCAATAGTTCATTTTTTGCTTTTGTTTCCCTTTGCCCAGAGATGTGTCTAGTAAGAAGTTGTTAAGACCAATATCAAAAGGGTTGCTGCCTGTGTTCTCTTCTAGGATTTTGATAGTTTCCTGTCTCACATTTAGGTCTTTCATCCATTTTGAATTTATTTTTATACATGGTGTAAGAAAGTGGTCCAGTTTTATATTTCTGCATGTTGCTGTCCAGTTTTCCCAACACCATTTGTTGAAGAGACTTTTTTTCATTGGATATTCTTTCCTACTTTGTTGAATATTAGTTGATCATATAGTTATGGGTCCATTTCTGGCTTCTCTATTCTGATCCATTGATCTATGTGTCTCTTTCTGTGCCAGTATCACACTATCTTGATGATCACAGTTTTGTAACATAGCTTGAAGTCCAGAATTGTGATGCCTTCAGCTTTGCTTTTCTTTTCCAAAATAGCTTTGGCTATTTGAGGTCTTTTGTGGTTCCTTACAAATTTTAGGATTATTTGTCCTAGCTCTGTGGAAATGCTGTTGGTATTTTGATAGTGACTGCATTAAATGTGTAGATAGCTTTCAGTAGTGTAGACATTTTAACAATATTTGTTCTTCCAGTCAATGAGAATGGGATGTTTTTCCATTTCTTTGTGTCATCTACTATTTCTTTCTGGCTACCTGGGAACCATGGCTCACTGTTGCTGCCCAGCATCATGAGTGTTCTACAACATATCACTAAATTGTAAATGGAAGTGGAAAAATTGCAACTTGAACCATCATAAGCTTGGGACCATCTGCATACATACATTCTCTTAGAATGAGATACTAAAATTTTCTAATGGGAATATCTCTAGGGAATAGTACTGAGGAAATGGTTTGGATGGCAAAGTGGACTTTATGCTTGCTTTCAGGCCTCTATGAAGAAACTTACATTTTTATTATTTTCTTGACATTTTTATATAAGTAAATACAGTTAAAATAATATATACTTTTAAAAGTTTTCTATTTGCCTAAGACTCATGCTGAGGCATGTTTTAGCCTAAAACTGTACATATGTGTATATGTTGTTGGTGTGTTTTATATATGAAAGAGACTGGGGTACATTTGTTTTTGCCCCTTTATTTATTTGTAGTTGAAAACTAAAATTCTGGAAGGAGTTCTTTTTTGTCTCTTAAATAAAAGATATAGATTTCAAGATTACAAATTGTTTAAATTCTGCTATGGAGGCTGGTATTAGTGATAAACCCAAAACAATAGTTTTCTTAGGCTTCAGTGCCTTAGGGTAAAAATTAAGAATCAGAACAAAAACCACAAAGGATTTTATCATACAGCCTGGAAATAATCATTTCCATAAAAAACAGAGACCAAAGGTGGTTGTGTTTGTCACTTAATAAAAAGATTTTAGTTGCCCACAGATTGTGTTCTGTGATCACTCAGGGCATGTTTCAGGTTCACTGTACTCCTGCTGTTTGTACAATGATAATATGCATGCGGCTGGTCAAAGCAATGGGCACAAGACCAATATACATTTTCTAGTAAATGTATTATATTAGTCAAATTTGTCCAAATTGATCTGACCTATTTCTATCATCTGTCTATCTATCTATCTATCTATCATCATCATCATCATCATCATCATCATCATCATCATCATCTATTGAGATACAGATTTTAAGGAACTGGATTGTGCAACTGTAGGGACTGGCAGGCTTGAAATCTGCAGGATAGGCTCGCAGACTGGAGATTCAGGGAGAAGGTGATGTTGCAGTATCAAGTTCAAAGGAAGACTGAAGGCAGAATTCTTTTTTCTCAGCGGAACCTTAGTCTTTTTGTCTTTTCTTTCTTTCTTTCTTTCTTTCTTTCTTTCTTTCTTTCTTTCTTTCTTTCTTTCTTTCTTTCTTTCTTTCTTCTTTCTTTCTTTCTTTCTTTCTTCTTTCTCTTTCTTTCTTCTTTCTTTCTTTCTTTCTTTCTTTCTTTCTTTCTTTCTTTCTTTCTTTCTTTCTTTCTTTCTCTTCTTCTTCATTTAATTGGAGTTTAGCTAACTCAATGTTACACTAGCTTAAGGTATACAATATTGTGATTAGACAAATCTACATATTATGCTACAATCACCACAAGTGTAGCTACCATCTGTCACCATACAACTCTCTTACAATGCACTGAGTATACTCCTTATGCTAGACTGTTTATTCCAGTGATTTATTCATTCCACAACTGGAACCCTATGTCTCCTACTCCCTTCTACCCATTTTGCCCATCTCCCCGCCCTCTCAGTCTTTTTTTCTTAAGGCCTTCAGATGAGTGTTTGAGACCCATCCACATTATGAAAGGTAATTGGCTTTCCTCAAAGTGTACTTGTACAAACATCTATTCCATTTTAAAAACACCATTAGCAACATCTAAAATGATGTTTGACTAGACATCTAAACACCGTAGTTTAGCCAAGTGGAGACATAAAATTGACCATCACAGGTATGATAAAGACCACAATTAGACCTCTATTAATCTTCATCTACTACTGTGATTACTTGAATATGTATATTCATTTTAGAAGGAAATTGTGACATTTTTCAGTGTAATGAAAAATAATACCAATCAAGAATTAACCTTTACTTAACCAAGAATTAACCTTTACTTAAAAATATTACTTCTAGTTACCGAATTGATCTCTTATAGGAATAGTGTGTGTTACATGAACACCCTATAATCACATATCTAATTCATCTCAGGGAAGAATTAGGGGCTACAACATTTATATTTTCCTTAAGAATAATGTTAACTTGGGACCCTTGGGTGGCTCAGTGGCTAGGCGTCTGCCTTTTACTCAGGTCGTGATCCTGGGGTCCTGGGATCGAGTCCCCCATTGGGCTCCTTGCAGGGAGCCTGCTTCTGTCTCTGCCTATGTCTCTGCCTCTCTCTGTGTCTCTCATGAATAAATAAATAAAATCTTTGCAACACATAATACAAAACAAAACTCCATCTGGGGTTTCTAGTGGCGGTTGAAATATTCCCACATGTGATCATCCAAAAATATGCCATTCCTCACACAATGTGGGATAAACTCCTTGACTTCTGAGGCCCAGGAGTTCATCCTGCTGTGTGTTTTAGAATCCCTCTCCTGCCTAAATGTTTTATGACAGTGAAAGGCCTCTTGATCATGTCCAAGTGTGTCTTTCAATTGTATCTATTTCTGATCATGTTCCAGTTGCTTGGCCCTGCCACTGGGGCCCCGTACTCATTGTGAGCATAACTGTACTAAATCTTTTTTCCAGATCAGTATAATAAAGGAGTGAGGTGCATAAAAAAATAAATAAATAAGATAAAAATAAAATTAAAAAAAAGAATAATGTTAACTTAACACACATGATTATAATTTCAGATGTCATACAGGTAATTGAAAAGTAATAAATGAAATATTCAAGACCATTATTTAAGGTAATTTACATGTATGCCTCTCAGGTCTCTTCTATCCCATGTCCATCCTTTCCACCCATGGATTCCCATTCAGCCACCAAGCAACATCAACTTTCTTCTTAGCATCCTTTATCAAAACATTCCTTCTGAACCTTCACTTATACCTAAGTTCAATTATGATACTTAGAGAATTGCATCCCTTAATGATATGAGAAATCAAAGTCTTAAGCTAAAGGAGTAAGTTACCAAAAATTATTCAGTGTTGAGAGAACTAAATAGTGTTGCTTCCTTGTAGTCTGGATGGTTTTCCTAAGAAAATGTTTTTATTTGGTACCCATTTTGGCTCAACAATGAATCATAGTATGACTTTGAACCAAATGTGAAATGGAATTGAAAGATAACTGTGAAGTATAGAACTGTTTTAGTAAATGTATGTGTTTCACCCAGATTTATGACTTGATTTTTACTTTTTTAAACAGAACTCATAAATTGCATAAATATATCAAGCATAATACTTCGTATATAATAAGACCTTAATTTTAATTGCATTTTTTAATCCTTTTTTTTCTTTTGCAAGAGAATTGCTGATATTCTTTATTTTGATTTTCCAACTATCACCAAATTTTGTCACTGGCTAGAATTATTTTGATTTGCTATTTTCATGACTATTTAATGACTACTTAGTGGATCTAACAGCACCCCAAGTCATACTAACAGGATTTAGTTACAATGTCAATATATTTCTCAGGTTTTCATTGTAACAGCAAGATTCCTGAGCAATTTCCATTTTACTGGGACATTCAATCCTGCAATCTATTAATATTTTCTATTTTCCAAATAATCAGTGCATTTTATATCACTCTGTCTTTGCATGAATTATTTAGAATGATAGATCCCCCCTCCTGAGAAGACATCTTACATAGCACTACTAGCAAGATTTAAGAACAAAGTTCATTTTTTTAATTAAATAATCTAATGGTAAAATATTTTTCCCTTAAAATGAAATATGCACCCTTCCCATAAAATCTGTATGGATACCTTCTGAAGTAATAAAAACCTTGTTTACTGATAATAGTTATCATGTATTCATATATCAACTTTAAAAAAATTTTGGCTAAACCTTATTGTTTCTTGACTTCCTTATAATTCTGATTATTCTAATACACTCTACTTTTTAACATCCATCTTGAAGCTAATATAAAATGAAAATATAACTTAAGGTTAGTGCACAAGGAAGTTAAATTATTAGTACTGGAGGCTACTATAGCATTATGGAAAAATCCCAGTCTTTATAGTTATGTGAACTTAGTTTTATATCCCAGATTTGCAATTTACTGGCTCTGATCAATTGACTGAACTTCCTCTGTGAAATGATGAGAGTAATATGTCAACTGTAATGGTTATTATGAAAATAAAATGTAATAATCCATGTAAATACCCAGTGCATAGTAAGTACTCAATTACCTTTACCAATTTGTCCATTTATTTGCTCCTTTTTCAAGAAGAATTTACTTCTGTATTGTAAAATAACTATTCTCATAAATGCTTTACATGTCACTATACTTCATTGAAACATAATAATTTAAAAAAAAACTTTTTATTTTGAAATAATTTTAGAATGACCAAGTGGTAAACATAATACAGAGTTCTCATATGTCCTACACTACACTTTTTTAAAAAAAAAAGATTGATTTATTTATTTGAGAGAGCTAAGGCACATGTGCATTAGTGGGGGGAGGGGTAGAGGGAGAGAATCTTTAGGCAGAGTCCCCGCTGAGCACCAAGCCTGACACAGGGCTCAATGTCACAGCCCATGAAATCATGATATGAGCCAAAAATCAAGAGTCAGACGCTTAACCAATTAAGTTACCCAGGTATCCTTACACACTACACTTTTTTAATGTTAACATCTTACATAACTATGATTAATTTATCAAAATTTGGAAATTAACATTGATATAACACTATTAACTAAACTACAGATTTCCATTCAGATATCACCATTTTCCACTGACATGCTTTTTCTGTTCCAAGATTGATTCAAACTACCATGTTACATTCAGTATATATTGGTTTTTGTAAGGTCGATCACAAATTATTTATAGCCTACTGGGTTTAGGTAAGCAGCTTGGCATTGTAGCACCAACCACACATTTTTGGGAGAGGGGATTGCTTTTTATATCTTCACCCAAATCATTAATAACAAGTTTGAACATGAGGTGCCTGAGTGACTCAGCTGGTTAACCGCTGCTTTTGTCTCGAGTTGTGATCTCATGGGTCCTAGAATAGAGCCTGTGTCAGGATCCTTGCTCAATGGGAAGTTTGCTTCTTCCTCTGCCTCCCCCTCCCCAATCCTGCTCCTATTTGTGCTCTCTCTCTCAAATAAATAAATAAAATCTTTTTTTTTAAGTTTGAACATAATGAGACCCAAAACTATTCCATGATGAGACCCAAAACTATTCCATCTCTTGAAAACAAATTGAGCCATTGATCCCATTCATCAGTACTCTGAGTACTCTTCTCCCTATCAAGTTTTGGGCCAGAATAACCAAGCCAACGTGTTTTGTGTTTTTTTTTTTTTTTTGGATACATATATATAGGCCTTATTTTTTTATTCCATCTGATAGTATCTGCAATTATAGATATATTTTTAAAGATTTTACTTATTCATGAGAGAGACAGAGAGAGAGAAAAGGCAGAGACACAGGCAGAAGGAGAAGCAGGCTCTTTGCAGGGAGCCTGTTGTGGGACTGGATCTCAGGACCCCAGGATCACAACCTGAACCAAAGGCCACCCAAGTGTCAACCTCAACCACTGAGCCACTCAAGTGTCCCTCAATTATAGATATCTTGCTATTCTATTTGTCCCATCTGTTCTTCAACATTTTTTTCAACTTCTTCTACTTCTTCCAGAATAATTGAACCATTGTTATGATTTCATTTATGTCCCTTATTAGCTTATCAACTATACTTCTTCATTTTATTCAGTTTTTAATGATTGATTTAGAATTTATAACATACTTGTTTACCTTGTCACTATCTATCTTCAAATAATACTATACTGCTCTCTATATGGCATAAGCCTAAAAGAACGATATCTTAATTTCCTTGTCCCATAATTTCAGCCATGGTTGTCATATAATTAAATTCTGGATATACCATAAACTCATCAGTACATTGTTATTATGTATTTAAACAGTCAATTAGCCTTTAAATAAATTAAAAATGCAAAAGAGTTCTTTTATATAGATTCTCATATTTTTTCATCTCTGAGATTATTTCTTTTTGTAGACACAACTTTCTTTCTGGTATCATTTTCTTTTCTATGTGAAGAACTTTCTTTAAATTTTAAGTTTTTCCTCTGCTTTTATTGGTATAAAAATTTTTCCATTTAACTTCCATCTTTGTAAGATAATTTAGATAGGGATAGAATTTTCAGTTGACCCATCTATATCTTTTCTTTCTTTCTTTCTTTCTTTCTTTCTTTCTTTCTTTCTTTCTTTCTTTCTTTCTTTCTGTACTTTATAGATATTGTTCATTGTTTTTTATAATAGATGTCTTAACAACCTTGTCTATAAATTTTATCATCTTCATTATTTTGAGGGTCTGTTTCTACTACTGATTTTTCTCCTGCGTTGGTATATCCCCTACTTCTTTACATGCTTGATAATGTTTTATTAAATGTTGGACAGTTTTGAATTTTCTGTTGTTTGTTTCCGGATTTAATTGAATTGTTTAAAACATGTTGGATTTAGTTCTGATACATAAATAAGGAGTTTGTGAGACCCCAACATAAGCTTTCTTTGGACAGATTCTACATAGATTTATCTCAGGGACTAATGTAACCCCAGCTGCTAAGGTGTGAGACATCTATCAAGACTTTACCCAACATTCCTTATATTACAGGGTCTTTCGACTCTCGCTGGTGGCAACACGAACTATTTACAGCTTGTGTGAGATTTGAGTCACATTGCTAAACACCAGTTCTTGCTTGGACTATGGGAGTCTCCTTCAACACATGCATACATCAATACTCAACCAATGCCTTAAGGGCATTTATCTTAAATTTTTCAATATCCTGTCTATGTGCAGTTCCTCCATCCCTTGAATTCGATTCCATGAATTCTAACTGTTTAGATCTTCCCAAAATCTAATTTCTATATCCTCAACTCAGTGAGACTACCAGGCTTTCTCCTGGAAACTGCCTACTAGTAATCAGGGTATTGTTAGACTCAGTTCATGTATTTATCTTCTCTCAGGGATTACAGCCCAATGGAACTTATTTTTCAATGTCTGAATGATTATTTCATATATTTTGTCTGTTCAATTGTCAGATATTTTATTTATGAAACGAGGGCAATTCTGAAGCAGAATTCTAAGGTATGCTTTTTGCATGAACTTCTGCAAGCCTAAAAATGGCTTCATGGAATAGTAAAGAATAGTATTATTAGCTACCCAAGTCATGAATTAGCATTAATTTATTAAGTTAAAAATTCAGAATCTAATGGTTTAAATTCTTAACTTCAAATTATATATTTTATCTTAACCATACAGAAAATCAACTCAAAATGGATTAAAGACTTGAATGTAAGACCTGTAACCATAAAACATAAAACTCCTAGAAGAAAATATAGGAGATAAGCTCCTTAACATTGATCTTGGCAATGACTTTTTGAATTTGACATCAAAAGGAAGCCAACAAATCCAAAAATAACCAAGTGGAAATACATTAAACTGAAAAGTTTCTGCATAGTAGAGGAAACCATCAACAAAATGGAAAGGCAACCTATGGAATAAGAGTAAATAATTGCAAGCTACATGTCTACTAAGTGGTTAATATCCAAAATATGCAAGGAACTCATGCAATGCAATAAGTAAAATAAATAAATAAATAAATAACCCAACCAAGAAAATGGAAAAGGACCTGAATAGACATTTTTCCAAAGGAGACACATGATAGTTAATGGGTACTTGAGAAGGTGCTCAATGTCACTGATCTGCAGGGAAATGCAGATTAAACCATAATGAGATATAACCTCACACGTGTTAAGAAGGCTATTATCAAAACAAGTAGAGATAGCAAATGCTGGTGAAGATGTGAAGATAAAGGAACCCGTGTGCACTGCTAGTGGGAATATAAATTGGCACTGCCACTAAGGAAAACAGTATGGAGATTCATCATAAAATTAAAAATATTTTTATTTAGTTTTATTCTCTTGGCAAGTTTCAATTACACAAAACAGTATTGTCAACTATAGTTACCAATTATACATCAGATTTTCAAAATTTATTCATCTTATACCTGAAAGTTTGTATCCTTTTACCAACCTCTTCCTATTTTCCCCACTGCCTAGACCTTGGTAACCACTTTTCTACTCTCTAGTTCTATGAGTTTATCTTTTTTTCTTCTTTTTTTAGATTTTGTAATTGTAAGTGATACCATGTGGTATTTTCATTTCTCTGTTTGTCTTACTTCACTTTCAAATTTAATTGATGTTGTCACAAATAACAGGATTTCCTTCTTTTTTAAAGTTGAGTTTAAATATATCTAGATCTTTATCATCTATCTATATCAGTATAGACATCAGATTTTCTTACCCTATTCATCCATCAATAGACACTTATGCCATTTTTATACTTTGGCTACTTCATGAATAATGTTACTATAATATGGAAATACAGATTTCTTCATGAGATAATGATTAGTTTCCTTTGGATTTATATAGCAGAAGTAGAATTGCCAGATCATGTGATAATTCTAAAATATGTTCTGACCAAAAACAAACAAAAACACGTAAATATGTGAGGTGGTAGATGTGTTATTGACCTACATGGGGGAATCTTTTAACAAGGCATGTGTGTATCACATCATCACATTATACACTTTAAATATCTTACAATTTTATTTGTAAATTGTAACCCCCAAAAGGTAGAAAAAACTTAAATTATATATTTATTATTTTATGTTTAAGTATAGCAAAATAGGAACAATTATTCTTACTATTTCATATTAATATTAAAGTAACTTTTTGAACAAACTAAACTCTCTTTTAAAAGATTTAGTTTAATGTATTTACTTAGTTCATCAAACATCCATAAACATTGTTTAATGCATTTAAACCTGAACATACCCGATATTGTAACAATAACTGGAAGTGCTGGACTGGGTGCTTGCATTTACCGTGCTAACAAGAAAAATCCTTCTAAATGCTTAAATAACTCATGTAAATTTCACAAATTAAAAACTAAAACTCGTTCAAATATCTTATACACTTTGGCTGACAAAATAACACATCCAGTAAGTATATACTTTAATTCAAATTAAAAAGCAGAAAGATTACCTAGTGGGATTAATTCTGACAATTAAAAATCTCTAAATTACTAAATTAGTCCTTTGAATTCACCTCATTTTTGTACTTAACTTAAAAATATTGTGGAGGTTGAAAAGATAATTTGCCAACTCTGGGGGAAATGTTCTCATTTCTGGCAAATTGAGGCTATTAAGGTGATAATTTGTGATTGTTAAAATCCCAACTTCTCAGAGAGTTGACATAGTTTATTATCCAAGATTGAAGATAAAGCAAGGGATTGAGGGGCAGTATACATCTTCTTGAGTTTTCTCCAGCGATAGATAAACTTTCCGATCCCTCTTTTTTTAATAAATAAGAGTCCCCCAGGTCTGCATGTTATTCACTTGGTATTCTTTAATCTGATATGGTTAGGTGAAAATCTTCACATCCATACAGATTTAGCAAACTTCATTGATTTCTCAGTGGAGTCTGCATTTCTTTAGCTTTAGGCAACCATTCCATATTCATTTTAATGACATCCCATTGAATCTTGAATATCTCTCATATTTTTTTCTTCCTCTGAAATCACAACTCTAAAGTTATGCTAATGAAACTTTCTGAAACATATAATCTATTCTAGAATTTTCTCAGAATCTACCTGTCATTTTTGGCTTCTATTCTTTCCTTCATTTAGAAAGCATTTACCCATCATTAGTCTTATGGCATATTTTCCTTTTATTATGAGTTTGTTAGGATTACTGACAGGTGTTCTGAAATTACATCTATGAATTCATTTGACATTGTTGGATAAATTTTCTGAGTTTAGTGTCCTAATTTCATTTAAACAATTACATGTGTTCTTATACTTTCCTCACTCAATTTATACCTCTGCTTTATTTAGTCTGCTTTTTCTAGTTTTCTTTTTTTTTTAACTGAAGGAAAGGGAAGTAAAATTTGTTACAAAGTTCTTCTTACTTTCTTTCCCTTATTAACAGGACACTCTTCCTCAAACAATAGATCTATCCTTGCTTTTTCTGAACATGATTTACTGTCTCTTAACAATCATTGCCTCAATTTCCATTTATTCCATTTTGATGCTCCTTTGGGTGATATAAACAAAAGCTGTAGTAGAAAATGCTTTTATCTCACAGGAAAAAATGCTTTAAAGATTCAACTAACTTTAGAAAAAAGGACATTTTTTTAAATTCAGATCACTGTAATTAAGGAATTCTCAGTTATTGATTGTCATTTTGCAGCTAAAATAAACAACTTTATGTCATTAGGCTACCATTCTGGTGTATTTGAATTTATTTAGAGTTATACAGCCAATTATATAACTAAACTTAATTTTTGGGTGAAAATCTCTGAGGCCTATAATACTACTGAGACTAGTAAATTTTCTTTTTTGCTCTATGGAATAGGAAGATATTTCCAACTTTGCTAAAACTTATCACAAAGAAATCTAATTTTTAACCCTCACTAATTCTTAAAGTTTATGTTTTTAGAAGATTGATTTATTTATTTTAGAGAGAGAGAGAGAGAGAGAGAGATGGGGGAGGGGCAAGAGGAGAGGGAGGAAAGTCTTAAGCAGACTGCACTGAGTGCAGAGCCTGATGCAGGGCTCAATCTCAGGACCCATAAGATCACAACTTGACCCAAAACCAAGAATCAGAGGCTTAACCAACTGCACCATCAGGCACCCCTAATTCTTAAGGTTTAAATGTTATTTATAAATATAATTTGAATCAGTAAAATACCACGGCAGAAACCAAGTAATGCAAAAGGAATACATGTTACTAAACAAACAAAAAAGTCACTAAACATATTGCATCTAGAAGTATTTCTTATTTATTTATTTATTTATTTATTTATTTATTTATTTATTTATTTTTCGAGGGTTTTTATTTTATTTTAATTTTTTTTAAATTTATTTTTTATTGGTGTTCAATTTACTAACATACAGAATAACCCCCAGTGCCCGTCACCCATTCACTCCCACCCCTGCCCTCCTCCCCTTCTACCACCCTTAGTTCGTTTCCCAGAGTTAGCAGTCTTTACGTTCTGTCTCCCTTTCTGATATTTCCCACACATTTGTATTTCTTATTTAAACCAAAGAAAGCACAACGTGTTGTTATTCATATGAGACCATTAGATATCTTGCTATAGAGACATTGAAATATTAATGTGTCCTAGAAAGCAATTTTCTTTTTTTATGAACAAGAGTAATTGTGGTCCATAAGTAAAGACAGGGAAATGATTTTAAATGATAATAATCATGGAAAAAATTAATGCTCGTGTACATACAAATAATCAATATTCTGGTCTACGGAAAAGATTTCATCATGACTATATGCAAAGCACAACATCTCTGTGCTTGTCATGGAGAATGCGAGTATAACAAATGATAAGAAATAACTCCTAAAATGCTTATATTAGTTGTAGTGAGTTACTGAAAAAAGAATGGACTCTTATAATATTGTTACCCAAATTAGGTTTAGCATAGGTGTATGTATTTTATCTTCAAATACAAACATAGCTTCAGTCATAATTAATACCTTAGGTATGTTCAGATATTTTTTTTTACCAAATTAAGATACATTACTGCATAAAGTAAATTTTAGCAAATTGTGTACACGCATATTGTAAGAATTGCAAATGGCTCCATTTTTGCAAACTTTATTGGCATTTATATTCAGAAAAAATTACATTAGAAACACCTAGCATGTGGCCCACAATTGTGAAATTTTTCTGCAGTCACTGACAGCTTTGCAGAGGGGCAAAGCATAGCATCCCACAGCATTTCAAACCTCACATGGTGGCTCTGGAGGCCAACCTCTTCAGGTTCAGCGTTACCACACCAGGATTGCCAAGCACTAGAGAACATCTAGTTGAGGGTACACACTTCAGTCACGCGATCCCCTGCTTAGTTATTTTGCAAACACAACAGCCCTTGGCTTCTGCGGTATTATCATATACTCTGTACTCTGTACTTATATCTAAATATCTTCATTTCTTGAAGCTGTGGGAAAGAGAACGTGATTCAGGTACTATAGCCTTTTGCAGATTATTGCCAGGTGAAATACCAATGTGATTGGCCAAAACGAGTGTGAAATGCAAATGCAGTAATTAGTCTTTTGGGGTTTTCAATTTTAAATTGAAGTGTTTCACTTCCTTACAGGTTTTCTGCTGTGTTGTAGTAACTATGGGTCAAGTTTTATTTTATTTTTTTAAAGTTTTCTCAACATTTTATTAAGTGCATATTTATATGTCTAAAAACTCCCATTTTAAGCCCAGAGTCTACTGAAGGGTATACATATTTTTGAGAGTAATAAATAATGTTAAAATAGTTATCTTGTTAAAAATAATTATCTCTTTTGGATAGATTATGGAGAATTTTTCTCACCTTTATATTTTCCTCATTGAATTTATTTTTATAATTAATGAATAATCTCTTCTTTTTAAAAGTGGATTTATACTGCAACCTATATTCAAGATTAAATGTAGAATCTCATTCTCATGTCAGTAAGGTTTGTATTGAGGTAACTCCCTAATGGGGCAGAAATAAGCACATTTTGACAAAAGTCCTTTTAATGGCAAATTACTATATGATAACTCTCTCCTAAAATTCTACAGCCTAAAACTGTAGACATGCAAAAGGAGTAATATGATAACAGAACCAGCAAGTTACTATAATACTTCTCACATATATAAAATACATTTCAAATTTTAATACATCTTATTATATAGAACAGAATAAATTCAAATTTTTTTATAACACAAGCCAGTAATAAAAATAAGATATCATTTCAAAATACACATAATTTGCCATAAATGCTTCCTGATTAAAATAACATTAGATTTAATTATTTTTTGAAAAAATGTGTTTGAAAACAGATAAATAATTATAAAATACTGACCCCTTTAAAGCTCTGAATATAGAGAGGAACTTTGATGAAGCCATCCATAGGAAACCATCTTCAACTGTTTGCAGTTGACAAAAAAAAAAAAAAAAAAAAAAAAAAAAAAATACTCCCTCACTTCTCAAACACAGATTGATTTTATATTAAGTATTTGAAAAAGATTGATTTCTTTGATCCAAGCCAGAAAATGTGCTATATAAATATTTTAAATATACAGGCAGTACTTTCAGCTAGCAAACATATTCTACTCCCCCACTTCTCCACCAAGAATACATTTAAACTGACATGACAAGATCTTAATTCAGTGGAGTAGAATTAATAATGTTCCACTGTATCTTGTGATTGGTATATATCTGTTTACTTCTACTCTGTTCTCCCTTTGTGTTAAGTGTTCTGTTGACTTCACCATGAACTTCAAGGTGAACTTCGTAGGTTCACTGAGAGGTTTATTCCTTTTGGCAGAAAAAAGGGCTGACTTATACATAGCTAAGCCTTAAACTACATTCCTGTACCTTGCAAAATCATCAACATTTTCTCCACAACTGGCTATTTTCCATTTTTGATATGATGAAAGCCAAAACAAGTTAGCTAAGAAACCAGAATTCTTTTCAACTCTGGAAAAGTGGGGGGCGGAAAATGAAAAAGAGAGAGAAAGAAATAGAAAATAAGACCCTAGGGATAAAATTTTGGTTATATGTTCACTGTATCAATCTTTCAACCTCATTTCTTTTTAAGATAGAAATCGGATTATCCTTACTTTTTGCCTTGAGAAGCTGTTGAATTCACTATAAATACAAAAATCAATTTAATTTACCTCCGCTAATGAAGTAAGCAACCTTTCTGTTAGTATTTGAGAAAGGAAGAACAAATGTAATTCCAAACATCATATATATGCAGATCTGTATAGCAGTTTGTGACTCCAGTTTCAAGTCTTGAGGCACAGTGTGCTTGCACTCATCCTTGGTCTCTATTTCTTAGATAAATTAAGTGCTGCCCAAATTTCAAACATGGTTATAAATCACTGTCTTTTGATCTTTTTATGGACAAGTTTAGTAAAATATGAACTTTTCTCCTGAACATTTGAAATATGGAAGTTTTAACATACCCCATGTGTATTCCTTCTTTTCTTCTTTTTTAAGATTTTATTTATTTAAGAAAGGCTGTGAATAGGAGAAAGAGAGAAAGAGAGAACGAGCAGTGGGGTGGGGAGAAGCAAATGCCCTGCTGTAGCAGGGAGCCCAATGCAGGGCTCAATCTCGGGACCCCAGGATCATGACCTGAGCCAAAGGCAGATGCTTAACCAATGAGCCACCCAGATGCCCCTCTTCTTCTATGTATATTCTTGTGTTATTACCTGACAACTTCAGGGAGAAATTTGTAGATGTGAGATTCAATTAAATGTAGATGTGAGATTGAGTCAAAAAAGTCAAAATATTTATAGTAAATTAGGGAATGTAAGTTTCTTATATTTGGATATTTTAAACAATGGGTAGAACAGTATTGTCTTAAATCTCTGATTGCTATTTCTAGAACCTAGTATAGAATTCTGAACTCCAAGACCATTAACATGTGAAACATTCCAAGAGGACATTGCTGTGAAAATTAAATGTAGCTGATCATTGTAATGCTTTTAAATGCGCTGCCATTCTTAATTCACATCAATCAATTGCAATCATTAATCAAGTCGAATGCAATGGTTTGAGTGAACACTTAATATTGATTCTAGCTTAAATTTCACTGCAATTATAACTTAATGATAAGTAGTCTGTGTAATATTTAAATATAATTTAGTTTAAACTGTCAATTAAGTGACAGCAGTGAAAAAGGACAAGTCCTGTGACCCACACAGAAATTATAAGGAAATCTTTTCTGAAATGGAAAAGGAAGAAGCCAAAGGATCAAAAGAGCAAGAGGAAGTTGATATTAGTTGATACATGTTAAACTTACTGTTTAACTCTGCCAACACTGACAAGTTTACAGCAGTGCTCTGAGACCAAATGAAAAAATAGATGTACCAACGAACAGAACAGTCACTTAGGTATTAGAGGACAGCCCTGATTTCAAGATTGCCTTTCTAAGTGGAAAGTTCAAACACAAAATCCTATACTTTAAGAAGAAAGCAGGCTCCACTTCATTTATCTCCTGGACCAAATGTGTTATTCAGGTTTTCCTGAGTCAACCGATCAATCAGCTTTGTGCTAGTCCCTTAATTTTACTGATTCTAATTTTCCTCACCTGAAAGTGAATGTTTCACTCAAATAATTAATAAGGAGTAAACCCTCATTTCAGCAGTTAGGTTTGAGGAAAAATATATTTCTAGACCTACTTGCAGGGATACTCCTTAGAGAGATGCTCAAAATATGACTCCCTGACCAGTAGCATTGGCATCATTCAGGAACATGCTGGACATGCAGACTGCCAGGCTCTTACTAGTCAAATCAGAAACTCAGGCGATTCCAACACAGACTAAAATTTGAGAACCAGTGTTCTCAGGCATCATATGGTTCTATAGTTAAACAAAAACAGAAAGTATCAAATGCAAAATGGTTGACTTGTCTCTCCCAAATCCCACTAAACTGACAAATATTTAAGAGCAAAAATTATAAACAGAACAACTAGGAAATAAATACTTAGCAATACCAACATTCTAGGAAGTTACCAACTGGATTTATCCGCGAGCTATTTCTGGAAAAGAAGATATAGATAGGATCAAAATGATGCCAAAACCCAATGGATAGGAAGAATTTTTTACCACATATAATTAAAACAGTAATTTTTAAAAAATGTTTGTTTTTTTTCCAGAACTGTGAAGCCTAAATTCCAAGATCTCTGCAGGACAGCCAAGGATAATAAAGGTGCTAATGAAAGTTGATCCCATTAGTATTTAAAAGCTGAGGAGAGCTGATCGGTGCCATTTTCAGATATAAAGCCACAAACAGAGCTATGAACAGTTCTGACATTGGAAATGGTCAGAGTACCCGAGACTTTGGAATGGGTTCCAAGTGATACTAAATACTATTGAAAGGAGAGGGAAATACATCCCCATGTGGGAAAACATACTGCAGGTCTGAAGTGAATGTGTAATCCCTTCTATCCCTAACTACACACCAATGCATAAATTCATCAGAGCTGCCATTGGGATGCATTAATCAAATGCTACATGTGCATGCAGAACCAGTGACAGGTGCATATTCTGTTAATATCACTAATAACAAATCTATTTATATCTATATATCTATATGTATATCTATAGATTGTTCAAATTCTAAATATTTTAAGAACTCCAACTGCATAAGGGGCAAAAACAGATAAAAAGAAGACACACACATAAACACACACACACACAAACCAATGCAAAGATGACTTAAACTCCGATGGAGAAAATTAATATAGGGGGCAAAATTCATCAGACTTTATCTTATAATGATGTAAAAAGAAGCAAATATGAATTATGTATAAAAAAGACAATTATGGGGTGCCTGGGTGGCTCAGTAGGTTAAGTGTTTGACTCTTGGTTTCCACTCAGATCATGATCTCAGGGTGGTGAGATGGAGTCTGGCATCAGGCTCTGAGCTCAGCACCAAGTCTGTTTGAGAGACTCTCTCTCCCTTTGCTCCTGCCCTGACCCTGTGCTGTAAAATAAATAAATAAATAAATAATCTCTAAAACCACAATATATGTATAAAAGATGAAATTAATAAATTACATATCAAAACTAGATTTGAGTAAGAAAACAAACATCTGGTTTTTTGCAAAGATCTATAAGGACAGTATAGCTTTGAAGTTTGTAATTAAAAAATTAAGGACACATGAAGAAAACATATAAAGGATGAGGATGAGATAATAAATCTAAGCAAAGAGAATATTAAGGTATAAAAGAGTACTATAATCAAATTTATATTAACAATTTTGGAAGTCTAGCCAAAATGGTTAGTATTCCAGGAAGGATTATGTAACTTGCTAAGGTCACAAAGTTTACTGATAGAAATCAGTTTGTTCTGCATACAAAGTTTTTCCTATCGACATCTGCCTCACCATGCTCAATCCACTTTCTGGCATTGTTGGAGACGATTTTGGTCAGGTATCTACCTTCCTTCAGAAAATCAAAATTTTCAGGGGAAGGAGACAACCTTTATAACCTCAGAGGGAGAATCATGATGGGTTTAATACAATTTCACAACCATATATTAAATCAACCACCTTTTCCCACTGATTTGAAATAGCAGCTTTGTCATTCTTTAAGATCCCCAAAATATGCAGATCTACTTCTGTTTTGTCATTTTATTGATCTATTTGGATATTCCCTATATTAACACAGTATTTTTTTTAAACCTATACCCTTTACTAAGTCATAATATGTGGTAACACAATTCCCTGATTACTTTTCTCATTTGATGCTCATTTGATGCTGATCATTTTTAAGAAGCTATAACTTTGACCTCAGTAAATATGTTCTCATAATTTGCCTTTGGGATCATTGAAATAGTTATTTAAAGATTCTTAAAACTTGTAATCCTACTATTAATTTCTTATTTGTTTAATATTTTATGTTCCTTTCACCATTTGACAACTGTATTCTTTTTTTTTTTTTTTAAGATTTTATTTATTTCTTCATGAAAGACACACAGAGAGAGGCAGAGATGTAGTCAGAGGGAGAAGCAGGCTCCCTGCAGGGAGCCCAATGCAGTATTCAATCCCAGGACCTGAGATCATGCCCTGAGCTGAAGGCAGACGCTCAACCGCTGAGTCATCCAGGCATCCCTAACAACTATATTTTTATTATGCCAAATAATTTTAGAATAAAGGAAAATGAAATTGTTTTAAATAACAGAGGCTTGAATTATTTGCTTATTATAATTTTTCTTTGTTTTCATCCATCATGTTTGAAAAAAAATCTCTTTTGATAATTCATTGTGTGCTACAATTTTCACATTTCCCCATTTAAAAAACTGTATTTATTTATTTTACAGAGAGCGAGCACTCATGTGCACACAAGTGGGTGTGAGGCGTGGAGGGAGAGGGAGAGAATCTTAGGCAAACTCCCATACGAAATTTGGAACTCCAGCCAGGGCTTGACCCCAGGATCCAGGATCATGACCTGAGTGGAAATCGAGAGTTGGACACTTAGCTGATTGAGCCACCCAGGCACCCTCCCATTTTTATTATTCATTTATCATAGTGTAATCAATATATAGTCTTCCCATTTTTAGATCAAGAAAAGATATGCTAGTCTTCAGAGTGTCATTCAACTTAAAATTTTCAGTACCATGGATTTGCAAACTATTTCTACAATACTAAGCTGTGAAGATATCTGAAAATGAGTAGAATCTTCAGCTATTAGAGTGAGAAAATATACCCAATTTATTTATTCATATTTATTTATTTATTTATTTATTTATTTATTTATTTATTTATTATTTTTTTTTAATATACTCAATTTAAACAAGGTGTGTAGACCTCTAGAGACTACTAATAGTTCATTTAAGACTGTATATCACTCCACCTTTGTGTAATCCCAATTGGGCAAAGTCCAGAAAGTAGAGGGCAAAATATCTGGATGGTTCACCCTTGGTCAAAACTATAAAAAATGGACTAGGGCTCACAGAAAGGACCTTAGTTAATTAAGCAGGGAAATGACTGGCAAAACAAAGGAAGTACCCCAGCTGCCTGGGAATTTGGGAGCTAGGGGAATCTCTAAAACAGGAACTCAGAACAAGAACCAGAATGATAGCCATTTGAGTGACTCAGGATATTTAAAAATAAAGGAGACCTGTGCTTGGAAACTCAATCATTGGAGTTGAAGCAGAGGTGAGTTTTATCTTTGAGTATAATGCAGAAGTCCCAAGATCAAACTTAATTAACTCCCAGTGATTCTAAGCCCTCCTGGTTGTGCACATGTTAGTGTTGATGTGGAAGAAAGGGAATTGATGGTAATGCAGGCAGATGAGATTGGGTATACTCATTCTGATTTAACATCAAATCAACATTGGCTTGAAAACTGGGTCAGAGTAGATTTTGCTAGTGAAGAGATCAATAGCTCAATTATAGCAGAGCTTGAGAAGGCAGATCTAAAAAGGTTGGGTGGTGAAGTCTAAGGAGAGGAAGCTAAATGGACCATTATATTTTGCTTCTTTAGTAAACTAGCTATTTTACGAACTGCGCCCTGTTCAAATGAAGGGATTAATCATGAAGTTGATCTGACACTAGTGTAAACATATTGAAAACATTGATTCATTTTAATTTATTGTTCTTCATAGAAACATTTATGGTTGACTTGTCTTATATTTAGTTTACTATGCTGACTGACTTTAATTTTTTTCTGAAACAAAACAGGAACTTAAAATGCCAAAGTATCTTTTTAGGAGTAGAAAATCCCCCTGACTTTGAATAAATTTGGATCAAGTAGGTGAGGAAAAGACAATGCTCAAATATTCAAAGTAACTGCTTCAACAAGAACAAAAAGGATTATATAGATTTAGCCTCAGTGCTTGAATCTTCCCAATTCAATCACATTAGAATAGTTATGTACAATTCAGGCTACATGAGAGTGGTCTAACTGTGACTATAATATTGTGTTCTTAATTCTTTGTTAATCTAATTCGTTTGCTCATGCAACACAATGCTCCATGTTCACAAATTTGCTCTTGAATCAAGAAGGAAAAAAAAACTCTGCAAATTCCGGAACAGCATGTCTTCTTTCATATCTCGATATTATCCAGTTCTTTGATGGGGCAGCATGGAGAGGGAGCTGACTCACCGGGGAAATTAAAAATATGTGACAGCACTTTTTAATACAAATGTTCCCTGAAGCCAGGCAAATTGGGATTGGCAGTTATCAACATCAGCTCACTGTTGGGCAGATCTGCTGAAATGCTCTGGGTGGTCTTTATGCACTTCCTAGTGGGCAGCTTGTTTGGCTAAAGGCAAAGAAATAGCATTTAAAGGATTCTCAAATTATCGGAAGATAAGAAAATTTGAAAGAACATGGACAGAGGGAAGTACTGTGGTTTAGGGTTTGGAGCAGGATACCAAAGAATTAATTGGGAGAAAAGAGCAACAAATAGAATCAGGGAAGGAAGGTTTCTGTATCTAAATTTAGTCTTATTTCTTTCTGTAACTCTTAAATCCCCAGGCTCCCATGATTATTCAATTTAGTGCCTCTCAAATCTTATGAAGTGCAAGGATTCACTTTTGTCTTGCCTTAACCTACTCCAATCTCATCCACAGTATAAGTGCAGAAGCAGAGAACAAGTGTCTTCCAAGAATATACATCATCAGCTCTCAGATTCAGTGTGTAAACACATGGCCCCTTGGGTGATGATTGCACAAGTCAGCAAGTCCAGAGGCCAGATTCACAGCTGGGGTATTACCTGCCTGCTACCTCCTGTGCTTATGGACCCATTAAATGAATATTATTCAACATAAGGCAGAACAAGGCTAATTTTCCCCCCTCAATTGCAACCTGTGATTTTTTTAATGTAAAATGAAGAGAATCTTGTATTCTGACATGAATGGATACAAAGTATACTTCAGTTCTATATAACTACTCAAAGTTCATATCCTTGAATAAAAATCAGAGAACCAGCATTTTAGGTTATTCTATATAGAAAAATCTCCACAGATGCTTACAAATATAAGAAGTTAAGAAAAGACACTTAGTGGAATATATAATGAGTAATACCAATTAATTAGGAATGTTTTCCAAACATCCTTTCTGTACCTTGGCATTTTAAGTAAGATTTTACTGGTTGACATTGAAAAAGATTATGATCAGAGTTCTATTTTATGGCTAATAAAATTTTTTCGTGTTCTCAAATATGTAATATTTATGATTTCTCTCAGAGTGATGCCGACAGGGCTAAATATATAAGTTAATATCAAAAAATATAATAGAGAATGATATGAAAGGAAAAAGAGGAAACAATGCAAAGAAAAAAATGGGTTGATATGAGGAGATCTGAATTCTACTTGTGATGAAGCAACCCCCTGGTTTTATTAACTTTGGAAAAGTTATATAACCTCAGGTTCCTTATCTGAAAAATGGGAATATCAAGATCTGGCTTGTCTATCTCACAGGGTCATGGGAAGATAAGCAGATAATAAATGCTTAACTTTTTGTAAACAAAAAATAATTTATAAAGATATAAGAGATTATAAAACAGAGCTAGGATATGGAAGGAAGTTAATGTGTTTTACTCAGTGTTGTCTTACAAATGTTAATCTTTATACATTTATCTGAAGGAGGAGGAAAAAGCAATGCTTATCTTAAAAGTACTTAATCCATTCTCAAATTTTCAACATGGAGTATACAAAGACTATTGAGAGAATTCAGAAACCTGACTTAATTACCTGTTCTACCATCAAAAAAAAAAATGTATAGTGTCTACCTGATTTCAGAATATTCTCATTTCTAGAAAGAAAGGCTTGTGACAGCCATATTAGAAGTAGGCTTTGCTTAAGTCTAAAAAATCCCATGGTCATCAGAAAACCATGAGATTCAAGGGGGGCAAATATTGTTTTTCTTTTTTTCCTAATGAATTAGCCATTTAAAAATAGCCATCATTAAACTTTTCCCATATTTTAATGCAATATTTATAGTTATATCCTGAAATGATGTTATTATGTTTGTGATAATCATTATCTTTATTTTTGAGAAGAGCTACCCAGCTTATTTGTAGAAATTCTTACCTACTACAGGGTTCTTACACAATAAAAAAAATACTCCTAAATATTGGAAGTTGTGTAAGTATTCTCTACCCTTAATACAAATACACTACACACATACAAATACATAATGTTTACAAAGCATTTTCTATGTGCACAGGGATATTTTTGTATTTACTTGTATTATTTCATTTAATCCTCACAACAACCTCATGAAGTAGGTTCTGCTTTTTTCCTACTGTGCTTACAAAATGGAGCACAGAAAGTTTAAGTGACTTGCCCAAGATTGCACAGTCGGTAAACTGTAGAGTCATAATCAAATCCCGGGCAGTCCACTAACAGTGCCTACAGTCTTACCCACTCTACTGTGAGATCTCCTTGAATAATCTCTTTGTAAACCACAAACTTTAAGGTAGATCGCCAATATGTTTGTGCTTTGGGGGCCAGAGCATGATGGTAAGCTGATTATACTAGGTGGTAAGTGTTGAACCCTCCTCTCACATTTCAGAATTCCTTCAATTGAAAATACCTCCCTTCTTTTGAGGAGGGAGTCTCCACAGACTTCCTATCACATTTTTATGTAAAAAACTGTTCACTTGTTCCACAGAGTGCCAGAGACTTTATCAACAGCAGGCACTTTTGGAACAAGGTCTTTTCCCTAAGTTCATCACAGAAATATGCTGGGAAATTTGCTTTAAGAGTAAAATTAGAGTCTTATATTAGAGTTGACAATGATTAGCAGTTGGTGAAGTTGTGAAATGGGTTAGGTATGCCTGTGGCACCTTCTCTCTTTCATAATTAGTTCTTGCTCTCTCCCGTTTGACTCCACAACCCTACTAGAATGAATAATTGATTATTTGTGAGATTTTTCCATTTAGTGTTTGTCTTTTCTAAAAGGTTATGATTTCCATATGTGTGGGGACCATACTTGTCTCTTTTGCTGTGTATCTGTAGCCTCTAACATTGTACCAGATCATGAAGTATGCTGGCCATTCACTGCATGAAGGAATGAAATATTTATTAAAAAGGTCTTGATGCATCTCTTGGATCAATATATGGCCCCCCAAAATAGTTGTTCCATTACTATCTCAAAACTGAATGGATGAAAAACCAACCAACCAACTACAGGAAGTGATTAAGGTATGAATCATTCTAGCACTGAATTTCAAAAAAAAAAAAAAAAAGAAAAGTTTTCCAAGACTTACTGGAAGATGGAGAGAAGAAGTGAGACCTCAGAATAAGTTGCATATTCACAAGAACTGCAGGACTCCCCATAATGTCTTTTCCTCTTTTACAGCAACCCCGAGGCTTTAACCTGCTCTTTCCATTTTTCCATTTTTATATCTGCCCCTGTCGACTCCATCTCTTCTGAATTCTGTTTCCCTGTGACTGCTTGTGGAATGGTTGCTGTTTTTATTTCTTCTTTCCTTGCTATCTGTGCAGGGTTGAAAGAGGTCCTAATCATTGTAATCATTTGAGAAGCTTACACATGGGGCAAAGAAAACAATCCACACTGAGAACCTATTTTGTAATCTTAGGGTATTTGTATTGTTTTGGTCCCTGGACCATGGCTCTAAACTCCTAAACTCCTTTGGCTTCTAATCTCAAGCTTAAAATGTTATTTATTAGGATGAACAGAATCTGTTAAACTTCTCCTTTTACGTGTTTTGGTGATTTCTTTCTATCTTTTTTATTATACGCAGCAGTAGCTAAGAAAATAAAGTGCCAAAAATTGAACGAATACCTGTGGCCCCCTAGTGGCCTAAGAATATTATCCACCTCACAGTGAGCTGTAATGTCTCATGAGCAATGCTTATGTGATTATCTCTCCCACTAAGAGAAATCCATGGGGAAAGAGAGAAAACAAAACAAAACAAAAACAACACAAAAAAACACAAAACCCTCTAAATCTCTACTTAGTATGACTTAAGAGATACCACACTCCCCCCTCCCCCTTTTTTGTCTCAGAACATCTTTCCTCCCGTATCCATTGGTGCCATGTAGGCCACCTCCTCAATTGTATGCCACCGTATTCCCTTTCCATGCTAGACAAAATTCATCTGATGAAGAGAGAAGAGTAAGACTGACAGAATCAGATTAATTAGTGATAAAGACTCTAAATCAATATTCTTTCCTTTATTAGTTCATTCATAAACAACAGGTTAATGGAAAGTTCTTAAGTGACAGGAACCATCTAACATTGTTTATCCAAAAGAACATTGTCCCTGCTCTAAAATGCTTATAGTCTGTCTTAGTCATTGTGAGCTGCTACAACAAAAATACAGCAAACATTATTTCTCACAGTTCTGGAGGCTGAGAAGTCCAAAATCAAGACACTTAACAGATCTGGGTGAGGGCCTGCTTCCTGACTTGTGGGTTACTGTCTTATTGTGGTATCTTCACACGCTGGAGAGCAAAGAGATTATGCAAGATCTCTCAGTTCTCTCTTCTAAGGGTCCTAATCCCATCATGAGACTCCACTCTCATGACCTAATTACCTCCCAAAGGCATCATTTCCAAATACTATCGCATTAAGGATTACAGTTTCACATTTGAGTTTTGGTAGGTCAGGGAAGACACAAACATGCACAGGCTAAAGGTGAAGAGGACAACTCAGCAAAATAGCAGCACCACATGCTAAGTGCTATCAGGTGTTCTGAAGATGAAATGCAGTAGGACCGTAGAAGACTAAGCTCCTAAACTTGCCTAAGGAAATAAAAAAAAGCTACACAGATTAGTTAAGTTTCGATATGATACATGACATCTAAGGAAGAGTCTGTTAGAAGCATAAAATGGATAAAGAGAATTCCAGGTCAAGTCCAAAGGTAGGAGAGAAGAAGTTGTTTGGAAAGTCACAGGTATTGCTGTTGTATAGAGCGCAAGGTGGGGTGAAGTAGAAGGTTGAGATGGAATAGCTAAAAACGATGCCAAATCATGAAGGACATATGTGTATTGTGAACTGTAGTATCTTGAAATTTATGGGGAATACTTGAGAGTCACCGGCACTAGAATATCTCTTGTGTTTTAGAATAATATTCTGTCTACAGTATTCCTATTGCAATGGGCATGATAGGAAGGATTAGGTCCTGGCCAAAGGTTGGCTATTAAGACAATTATTGTCTTAATTGTCTTAATTAGCTATTAAGACAAAGGGAGATGCAAGAATCTAAGGAGGTGGAATAGGATAGTGGAACAAATAACTATTGATGTGTTTGGATGGGGTTTGGGAGCCTAATGGAAGATAATGCGTGACTGCATGTTGTCTCACGTTAGATGTGGCAAATACCCTAGCGACAGTCTCTTTCCCCTCCCTGTTCCCTTTGTCCAGCTGGAGCATCTCTTAGTCTCAGAGTGTTAGCAGCTTTGCTCAAAGCCTCCTCTCTTCTCTGTATATTGCTCTACGCTGATGAGGCCCATTCAGCCCAGGAAGTTATGCTCCCCATCACTTTCATCCTATGGGTAGCCTTCAGGTCAAGGCTTCCTGACATGGATAGTAAACTTGCTTCAAATTGGAACTCTGTGGTGTTGTTTGTTCTCTAAAGCTTTCCCATGAGGTCATACAGTCTCTAGGTGAGAGCACAGTCTTCTTAACCCAACATATGACATCAGATGTGGTCCAAATCCTAGCCCTCCATTTATTCTTCCCTTTTTTACCCTTGTCAAGGTGAAGATAAGAGAAAACATGATGAGTCACAAATAAAGGCACATCCGTCTTTAGAGGAAGTGTCAGAGCACAAGGACTTAGGAACAGTTTGTTTCTTTTCTTTTCTTTTTTTTTAAGATTTTATTTGTTTATTCATGAAAGACACAGAGAGACAACAGAGACACAGGCAGAGGGAGAAGCAGGCTCCCAGAAGGGAGCCCGATATGGGACTCGATCCCAGAACCCTGGGATCACACTCTGAGCTAAAGGCAGACGCTCAACCACTGAGCCATGCAGGTGTCCCAACAGTTTGTTTCTTGACCCTGCTTGCACAGCTGTCCTAGTTTGATAAACTAGTTCTGATTTCATTCATTTATTAAATATCCACCTGCCTATTCTATTGATGTGACCTTGACCTTCTATTTCTGACTCTATCTCAGTGTGCCATGTACCTTGTTGCTGATAAGCTTCGGTATCAGGTATGCCCATGATCCTGGCTGACCCTGCCTGTCTAATTACACTCACAGAATTTCCGCTAAAAGCATGCCCTGACACAGATTAGTGCTTTACAAGTGTGTCTTGGGCTTAGACACTGTATTAAATAGTTCTGACTGCTAAAACAGGATACTACAGACTGCCTGGTGTCTAAGATCAAGGTATTGGTTTCTGGTAAGCTTGCAGATGGCCACCTTCTCACTGGTGTCATGACATGGCAGCATGAGAACCATCTCTCCCACTCTCACTCTTACTCTTCTTCTTGTAGTCCCACCATGGGGGCTCCACCTTTACCATGTCATCTAACCCTAACTGCCTGTTGAAGGCCCCATTTCCAAATACTACATGCTGAAGTTTGGGGTATCAGCATAAATTTTAGAGGAACACAACTTAGTTCATAGCAGATTCCTCCTAAACCTGCCTGAAGATGTTGCACCGAAGACTGGCTTTCCCTAAGCAATGCTTTCCCACAGGTGGGAATTCATTCATTTAACTTCCAGGTATTTAGTACTTGCTCTATTTGTAGTCATTGCTTTAGTTTCTGGGAATAGAGACATGGTCCATACAAATAAGAGTCACTTCTTGTCTTTAAAACAAAACAAAACTATATAATTGGGAAAAAATAAGGGTATGGAAATCAAGGAAAGGAAATATATATAAAGCAGCCAACATTTAAGAGTTTAATGGATGAGCACGTGCTCTTCTGTCAAACTGATTGGGTTGAAATCCTGACACTAACAATTGATAAATGTGAAGTGAGCAATTTATTTAATCTCTTTCTGCTTCAGGTCCTCATTTCTAAAATAAAGATAGTAAAACCTCTAGGAATTTAAGACTTGAGAAGATATTTAGAATACCGCCTGGTACTGAGAAAGCACTCAATAATGTTTAGCTAGTAGTAATAATATCTAATCATCGTTTGCAAATCTCTTTAGGCATTAAAAGATTGTATTTTAATTTTTTAAAAGATTCTATTTATTTATTTGACAGAGAGATAGAACAAGCAGGGGAGAGAGAGAGAGAGAAGCAGGCTCCCCACAGAGCAGGGAGCCCAGCATGGGGCTGGATCCCAGGACTCTGGGATCATGATCTGAGTTGAAGGCAGATGCTCAATCGAATGAGCCACCCAGGCACCCCAGGCATTATATCATTTAATCCTAAACCAGCCATACATGAAAGCTATTGTTTTCCCATTTGGCAAATGATGAAAAAAACTTTCAGGAAACGTATATGGTAAGTCTGAAGGCTGAAAATCAAACCTAGGTCTCTATTTATACTATTTCTGCCAAAGACAAAACATACCTATAAACAAACAATGTCAATGTAATATCTTAAAGGATGGAACACCTACTTATTATGGGAGCAAATACGTAGAATGGCGAAGTCTTCCTGAGAAACTCCTCAGAGGAAGTGATAGATGTGATAGGCCATCCCTCCTCTACTTTTCTGAAGGAGAAAGTAGGAATGTCATATATAAAAAACTTGGAGAAAGAGAAAATATGTACGGGGAGTTTTGGAAATTCTATCATTACTTCAGTATGCAAAAAGTATAAAGAGTTGAAGCTGGAATGGTAGACATTGTATGTTAAGGAACATCTAGGAATTTTGGGGCAGGCCAGTTAAAAGAACATACTGTTCATTATACCAACAGCTAGGGATTTGCCCAGAGGGATTTGCCCAGAGGGATTATACCAACAGCTATTTTCCAAATGTGTTGAAAGGTGAGACCAGATTTAGGAATACTTATTAGAAGTCTGTTCCTAAAGTTTAGTCAAGACCTGATAAAAACAGTGGAAAAAATCAAGAGTATTTTGTAGGCCACAATCAGATAGAATTGATGTTTGAATGAACCCAGAAGTAGATATATAAAGAGTACTTTGAGGTTTCTGGCGAGATTACTGGAGATGATGATCTTTACTTATTTTTCCTAGTAATTCTCACATTGTAGTCAGTCAATTTTATGCTTCAAATGAACATTATGATCTAAGTAAATAATGACTATGATGACCATGGAACTGTGCTTGCAGATATTCAGCTATAAGAAGCAAAGATTAACTGATAGCTTCAGCGACTCCGTTTTAAAATCTATTGCTTCTAAGGCAACACCTCCCAAAGGCTGCTCTCAGCCAATGATTTGGTGCCACAGGAAAACAAAAGCAAACTCATTATTTGGATATCTGAGACTACTCTGACAGATTTCTTTAGCTCAAGGACTCACCAAAATTCTGCTGCATCTTTCTTAGACCTCCTTATAACACAGGACACTTCCGTCCAACCTTTTCTCATTTCCTCTTTGACTTTGTATCAAATCTACACCCCAGTCTGATGATCTCTCCAGAGCCTTCCCCTGCTCATTCTCAATTTCCTCCCACGCAGTTTGGGAACAGCTATTCCATTGTCCCTGTGAGTCTTTCTTTGTGAGAGTAAACACTGGAAAAAGTTAGTAGGATAAACAACCCCAATCACTGCAGTCAATACGGCACTCTTCCTTCCTCACTACCCATTCTTAATTCCTCAAGCCTTCAGCTATCACTCATTCAGGTATTGGTGGCTTGTGACCCAATCCTTCATAATTAGGGGACAGAACACTCGATGGTCACGACTTTCTTAGCCTGGGGTTGCATCATATGCTTGTTCACAATTACAACGGAAGAAAGTTGAATCAGGAGGCAGCCAATTAAATCACCTGGGTTACACAAATATTCCTCCCAGTTTCCATAGTGTAAAAGCAGCCATATCTCCTGCTGACTGTGATCAATTACCCCTGAAGGTATGTTGATTCCTGGTTTTTGGGCACAAAGAACTTTAACTTGTAGCCAAACTAAGATTTTGGCTGGGTCTCTCTAGAAACCAGAAATGTAAGGAGATTAAAATTAAAAAAAAAAAAATATCTCAGTGAGTCACTGGCAGTGCTGGTAAGTGGAGACATTCTTGCTTCTGTATCTTGGATCCTGGACTGTATGTTTTCCCTTTTGGGGCCTAGCATATAAAGGTTTCTGACCTGATAAATGTATTGTATCCTGACAGATGGTACACCATCCTTTCAGAGCTTCCTCTGAGCTGTCTTTCAGCTGTACCTTTAGAAGGCTATTCCTGCATTCCTGAGGTTGGCTGCCATTAGATGACACGGTACGTGGTATGACTAGTGGATTCCATTTTTTTTTTTTTTATGCTTGTTGAGTCCATTTTTCTTTTCTTTTTTTTTAATTTATTTTTTATTGGTGTTCAATTTACCAACATACAGAATAACCCCCAGTGCCCGTCACCCACTCACTCCCACCCCCCGCCCTCCTCCCCTTCTACCACCCCTAGTTCGTTTCCCAGAGTGAGCAGTCTTTACGTTCTGTCTCCCTTTCTAAGATTCCATTGTTTTAGGCCTAATCTCACACCTCTCTTGCCATCAAGTGGGTCCATGACTGGATGCTGTATTGTGTGGCATTCCATGGTTGTAGATCAGGTATTCTGAAAGACGTGGATATACGGTGCTATCTGATACAACACATAGCAAAGTTAAGTATCTATCCTTGTAAGGACAACTATTGGACCATTGGAGTAGAATAAAAATGACTCAATACAGTCAAATTGCCACCAAGTGGCCATTTGGTCTTCTCAAGATATAATGCCATATCGGTGGCTCAAACATCAGTCTTTGTTCAATTTGTTGGATATTCAGAAAGGATCAGAGCTAGATTGGCTTTGGTAAGTGGAAGTCCATGCTCTTGCAGCCATACATAATCTCCCTTTTTGCCACCTTACCCATTCTGCTCATTGTGCTAGTTTTGACAAAGTCTGCTTTACATAAACTGACTGAGAGTATTGGTCTACTTGTTTGCTCAGTACCTCTTCTGTGGCAAATGGCTTCCGGTTGGCTTTAACAAAATCTTTTTTTTTTTTTTTTTTAAATTTTTTTATTTATTTATGATAGTCACAGAGAGAGAGAGAGGCAGAGACACAGGCAGAGGGAGAAGCAGGCTCCATGCACCGGGAGCCCGACGTGGGAATCGATCCCAGGTCTCCAGGATCGCGCCCTGGGCCAAAGGCAGGCGCCAAACCGCTGCGCCACCCAGGGATCCCGAACAAAATCTTTACACTTTATGCCACTCTAATATTTCTATATACCCAGAACACTTAGGGCAGGAGGGTAGAACCAAGGCAGCAAGGAGTTATAGGGCTCTCTATAAAACCTCATTTGTTATTAGGAGGAAGTTGTCTCAGGTAAAGAATAAGTTATTGCATAGCCTTGTGTCCATGGCCAAATATTAGGGACTTTGAAGGGGCTGACGTAGGCATAGAGTCAGGTTTTAGCATGAAGCTTATATAATTTAAGTGAGCAGAGACCTTTCTAAGAAAAAAACCCAAATAGAAAAAAATCAATTTAAAGACTTCATTGCTTACTTGAAAAGAAATCTCTCTTTTTTTTTTTTGAAGATTTTATTTATTTATTCATGAGAGACACAGAGAAAGAGGCAGACAGAGACATAGGCAGAGGGAGAAGCAGGCTCCATGCAGGAAGCCACATGTGGGACTCAATCCCAGGACTCCAGGATCACATCCTGAGCAGAAGGCAGACACTCAACTGCTGAGCCACCCAGGCATCCCTGAAAAGAAATCTCAACAAAGCACATGGCCTTTGGAGATTCTGATTCTTTATTTTTTCTGGGAATGTTTTAGGAAATTTCCTAAAATTTTTGCATTAAAAAAAATGGTGAGGGCAGGGGTATACCAGAAATCTCTGTAGGTTTTGCTCAATTTTGTGTGAACCTAAAACTGCTCTAAAATTAAACTCCATTTTTTAAAAACTTTTCTTTTTAATATATTTTTAATTAAATTCAATTAATTCACATAAGATGTATTATTAGTTTCAGATGTAGGGTTCAGTGATACATCAGTCTTATATAACACCCAATGCTCATTACATCACGTGCCCTCCTTACAGTCCATCACTGAGTAACCCCATCCTCCCATACGCCCCCCTTCAGCAATCCTCAGTTTGTTTCCTATGATTAAGAGTCTCTTATGATTTGTCTCCCTCTCTGATTTTGTCTTGTTTTATTTTTCTCTCTCTCCCTCAATGATCCTGTTTTGTTTCCACATATGAGTGGCATCATATGATAATCATCTCGGACTCTAACCTGACTGCTCTCTCAAGCTAGACCACGTTATAATTTTCATACAACTTATTGGATTCATAGATCCCAAGTTGGCAGCGCCTAGGCTTAGAGTTCATTAGCATCACAGAATCTACCTGGGAGCTGGTAAGACTAATTCAGTCAGCAGCATCCCACAGGCTGCATAATCTTTCCTGGAAAGAAATGATGTCTTGACCATTGGCTTTTAAGTAGTATTGACCAAGTGATTTTCTTTTTTCTTTGGGCATTTTTCTCTTTTGAGTTCCTTTATCAGCCACCAAATTTTGGAGTTCTTCAGGGTTTGGCTCTGGTCCCACTTCACTTCTTATTCTATACTCTCTTGTTTGACATCCATATTGATGTTTATTTTTCAATGACCTCATGTACAGATGACTCACAAGTTTATATCTCTAGACCAGATACCTCCTCTGAGCATCAGATCTAAATGCCCCCTAGATATCTTCACTGAAATGACTCAAAGTCTCCCCCAAGTCAACATGTTCAAAATCAAATCAATCTGTCTCACCCTTCAAATCTAGTCATCTGTAACATTGCCAGTTTCAGGTAATATAATTTCTACTTCAGTGAATTCATAGTTACACACGCTTGAAATCTTACAGTCACCCTCCAACTTCCCTCTTTTTCACAATCTTTATTCAAACTAAAAGAAACTGTGCTAATTTTACTTCCTAAATCTCTCTCAAGTATGTCCATTTCTTTCTCACCTTCCCACTACTGCCTGAATCCAGGCTGCCACCATATAAATCCTGGGCCTTCAAAATAGCCTCCTTTATCTTTTCTTGCCCTCTTATTAAATCTATACACAATGGATCTTTTGAAAATCCTAATCTAATTAAATCACGTGCTTGCTTAAGTCTAGTCAATGTTTTTCATTGCCCATAAGATAGAGAATAAATTATTTAGCAGGGCTTAAAGCTGTGGTATTTTGGCTTTACCCTTCATGTCACAGCTCACAATGTATCTCCTTAATTTGGTCCACTTATGCTATCCTGTCTTTCTCTCGGCTCTTAAATACCCCAGATGTAGCATCTCTAACCCACGGCCTTTCTGCCATGTCCTTTCCTAGTGCCAGAACATATTTTCTTCTTTTCCCATGTAACTTCTAATCATTCTTAATATTTCACTTCAATTGTCTGATCCTAAGGAAAATTTTCCAGCCCTCCATGATGAGCTCTTTTTACCTATTAACTAACCATAGAATGATGACAATTTCATGTTTCCATGGCTATTTGCTATCTTTCCCCCTATATTGTAAGCTCTAAGGCACAAAGGACATTTTTTTACCACTGAGTCTCTGGGGCCCAGCACAGTCCTTGACACCTGGCACTTAATGCATATTTATTAGTGAATGAATTACATTTGTAAGATATCATTTTTTTTTCTTAAAAGTAAAGTATATTTAAAGGACTTGGAGATTATTATCTTGGTTGTGTTTTTCAAGAAGTCTTGCCTTGAAAAACAGTTTATCCAACTTGTAAAAAAGTCCTTTTCTCCAGTAGAATGGAGCTCCTAAACTCTAGCAAAATACTTTGTTTGTACAGAGTGGTATTCAAGGAGTATGCTGCATGGGCTAAATGTCTAAACGTGTTACCTACCAATTTCCCTAATGGTTGTATTTGATCATAAATGTTGGCTGTCACTTCGGTCATCTAGTTAAGTTTCTAAGTGTATTTGCTACACACATATCAAGTTGATTAGAGATGATTTGCTGATCTGTTTTACTTTAAGTAAATAGAAATCTAGTGTTCCAAAACATGCAATTGAATCAATTTGGCAGACTGCTAAAAGAATACTTAACACATGTTCTCCAACCCAAGGGTATCCAGACTGAAGCTATAGCATCAGCCAAATTGAATTCTCAGTAAAAAGCACAAGGGAAGCTAGGTTCTATATTGGCTAGATTGTTGTTAAATGCTAGACTTATAGAAAAGTGAAGAATAGAAAAGAAGTCAGGGAGAAAAGGACATGGGCTTGGTGGATACAACTGTAGATGGCTATCATGTCCCTTGCACTGTAACTATAATATTTCAGCAATCCTTACAGCCATTCCAGAGTTATCATTTGTATTCTAGTCCTGAAAATGAAGAAGAGGATATTCAGGAATTAACTGATATTCAAGGACTATCTCTAAAGAGCTGATATTCAAGAATATTGGTGGTAACCAATTCCTAAACATTATCTTTTGGGATCAAATACAACTTTTTGAAAGAAAGACTTCCTTTAACACTGGAGCTTATGTTAAGCACTACACTATAATTGTCTTAATATTCATATGCATATCTAAATTGAGTATAGCTTTTTCAAAGACTCAGATTATATCTCCTCTATTTATTGTTTTATTCCCAATAGGAACATCTTGGCCTTACAAGGTTGCTGAAGGAGTAAATGTACAAGATTACTTGACCTGAAAAAATTAGTTATGTTTCTGACCCTAAACTGTACTTCTTCTTCCATCCACGTGTTTTTAAATGTAGATGTCATTATTAGTCAGGTATAGTGAGACCAATGGATCAGGTGATATCATTGAAATGACAGTTTGTTATGGTTCCCAAGAAGAGGGAGCCACATGGAAAAGCACCAGGATCAGTTGGAAGGCAGAACAAATGGGGTGAAACCATCAGTAAGAGGCTTCATTGTGATTTTAACAGGAAGGCAAGGCAAGCCAGTGTAAGGAGATTTAGGATTAGCTACCTTAAATAATTATAGCAGGCTTTGGGGCATAGAGGCTGTTTCTTCTTATCTGGTACCTAGACTTAGGGTGAGTAGGACAGAGGGATAGTGGCCTTGATTGTGGGAACCTATGAGAACCAAACAAAGGAATTGCTTGTGATATAGGGTCGGTTTGTATATGAAAGGGACACACGTAGGTACATCCTTTACCATTTCTATAAATTGGCTAGCCCTGGGAAGGAGAATCAGTCCTGAATATAAGCTATTGCACATGAAAGTATATTAAATTGCTCTCATTCATATACTCAAGGATAAGGGGAGGTCTTAGAGCTCTTCCATTTTATTGTCTCTTGAGAATACAAAATTTAAGTATTTTCATGAAAACAATCTCTCCTTTATTTTCTGCCTTTATAATGTATTTCAATATATTACAATACATATTACATCAATTTGTCATATTTAGATGAAGTTTGCATCTAGGTAGGAAGCTCAATACTAACCCTGCCATAAGTGAAGGGGGTCTACACAGAGGTTAGGATTTGAAGAAAATGGGATTAGGTAACATTCTAAAAAAGGATTGTGTTTATTCTAAAGGAACAGTGCCGGGCAGCCCAGGTGGCCCAGCGGTTCAGTGCTGCCTTCGGTCCATGGCGTGATCCTGGAGACCGGGGATCGAGTCCCACATTGGGCTCCCTGCATGGAGCCTGCTTCTCCCTCTGCCTGTGTCTCTGCCTCTCTCTCTGTGTCTTCCATGAATAAATAAATAAAAAATCTTAAAAAAAAAAAAAAAAAAGGAACAGTGCCCTGTCAGAGCTTTGCTATGAGGGTCTCTGCTAGAACACTAAATAATAAAAAAATACATTGTATTTGACTGCAAATCATTAATAAATATTTAGAGCAGTAGATTTCATTGGTCTTTTTCATGACTTATGTTCTCAATAAAAACATTATTGTCACTAAGCAAATATTTTCATGGTTCATATGATCTAAGAGATGACCAAGCTCACTGAAATATTTATACAATGTTTTTCTCTTTACCAAGAAAACTCTCTACTTTTTTTCCCTCTTGGATTTAGATAAATGTATGTATCTATGAGTGCACAAATTCATGTGTGCATTGGTGGATGAAGCAAACATAAGACAATTTACCTGGGTTTATGTTTTTTAATTGTTTCTTGAACTTCAAAGGGAAATATGCTAAACTGATTTGTTGACCATTTCTGATATTTTGAAAAATGCATGCCAGGTGGAAACTTACAGGGAAGAATTTTAGGCTGACACAGTGGGAAATGTTTAAACACTCAACACAATGAAGTTCACAATGGAAAATCTGACAAATCTTTTACATTAGTGGCAACGTGAGGCTCCACTGAAATTACCAAACAGGCAGCAAGTGCCATAATAAAAGCTTTCTGGAAATTGTAGGGGAAAATGCCTGTAGCTGCTCTTAGAGAATTATTTTTCTAATTGTGTATTCCTAACTCAAGGGAGAACCTGTGGTAACAGTATGTTCCTCTATTGTAGTCTATCCATTTAGTTTTCAAATAGCCATGTTAGGTTAGCATTGTGTTTAAGGCTTGGAGTGGGGTAGTTTTTGTTGCAAAAGGAAAAAAATATATATAACATAAAGAGCCCTTTTCAGCAATTTAGGTTCCATGTCTTTGAGTTAGATGGCAGATGATGAATGTTTGATTTGTTTTCACAGATAGTGGCCTAAAAAGCAAGTCAAAGAATGACTTTCCAGAATAAAAAAAAAGGAAAGAGAAATATGAGCCTTTTGGGTATTTTTATTCCATATAAGCGAAGATATTTCTGAAAGGCAATAAATTAGCAAAGGTACCATTCCAAGCATTGTTGATATCTTAAGAAGAGGTAGGAGAGCATACAGCTAGCAAAAACTTGCTTTTAAAAACATTAAATCATCATATAAAAGGTCTGGAAACATCTACTCAAGTCTAATGCATCTCCAATAGATTTTTTCATTTTTTAGTTTAAAAATATTTACTGAAAGATTACTATCTTTCATGTTTTATTCTGAGGTACACAAAGGTTAACAAAAATAGAACCCATGCTCTAGTGGCATATATTTAAAGATATCTCTATCTCCTTTGATAATAATGTAATTAGCTATAGCATACAAACATTTATAATGGGAGTATTTACTTCTTTGATGCTTCCCTTTGTGAAGTTGAGCTTGTGTGTGGCGGGGTGGAGGAGGTAGAGAAAGCATATGATCATGTGGCTTGGGGGCACAAGGGGTTTTATTTAATAACTATAAAATTTGTAGCTACATGTAACTAAGGAATAAAAGTTATAATTGAAGACAAAATATATGTCAAATAATGTTTGGTTCAATAAAAACTAGATTTTTTCCCTCCTTATGAGATCTGATATTCTTCACCTTTCATTTCCATGATTGTGTTTCTTCTATAGTTTAGTTCTTAAATATGATTACACATTGGAATCACCTGGGAAGATTTAAAAATTACCGATTCTTGGTTTCAACACACTCCAGTCTGAAAACTTTAATAGGTGTATTAGTCGAAGTTCTCCAGATAAATTGAACCGATAGGATGCATCCGTAATGTGTGTGTGTGTGTGTGTGTGTGTGCACGCACACAGATTTATGAGGAATTGGCTCACATGATTGTGGAGACTGAAAAGTCCCATGATCTGCTGTTTTCAAGCTGGAGCCCCCGGTGGTGTAATTCCACTCTGAGTCTGAAGGCCAGAGAACCTGGGGAACCAATGGTGCAAATCCCAACGCAAGGGCAGGAAAAGAATGATGTCCTAACTCAACCAAGCAGGCAGGAAGGGAAGGTGTCCTCCCTTCCTCTGCTTTCTTCTATTCAGGCCCTCAATGGATTGGAAATGCCCACCCATCACAGGGGAGTGCATCTATTCAAATCCCAATATCATCTAGAAACATCCTCAGGACACACCCAGAAATAAAGTTTAGTCTGGGTAAACATTGGGTTCTCCATGGTCCAGTTAATTTAACATATAAGATTAACCATCACTGATAATTTGGACTGCACCGTAGGCATGAAGAATTATAAAAGCTCCCCTATTAAATTTCATGCTTAGCCAAGGCTGAAATCCACTATTCTGAAACGCTGGTTCTCAAAGTGTGGAACCAGCCTCAACATCACCTGGAAATTTGTTAGAAATGCAAATTCTAGGATCTTACTTCGAAACTACTAAATCAGAAACTCTAGAGATGGAGTTTGTAATCTTTTATCTTAAACTGCAAGTGATTGAGAAGGATGTGAATGTTTGAGAAACACTGTGGTGGAGCTGGAAATTAATTTGCATTTCAATCTGTACCCAGGTAATACTCATTCTATCTACTAGACCAAGGACTACATTTTGAGAGCTACTGCTCTAGATCCAACTCCCATCTAATTATTTCATGACACATCTGCTCACACTTGATGGAACGGGTTTCTCAGAAAAAAAATAAATAAAAGTAGTATGTGCTAGATGTTGCTAACGCAGTTAATTAGTATTTTATTCTCAACATTCTCTTATCTGATGGTTTGCTGTGAGGAAAAGGTAGTTTTAATTTAGAAACCAAATCTAAAATTTTCCATTTATCTTCTACTATCACAGGCATTTGACTTGGAATATAAGTTGGTTCAGTTGTTATTCCCTTGCAGGCAGGAATAAATATCCAGGTGTTGGATTCACAGAAAATGCACCTGACTCAGAGCCAGCTCTTGTGTTTGGCTGCGAGGTAACTTCCAACCTTTGTCAGATATGCTGACCACCTGTGAAATATTTGATCAATCTGCTTATCCAGCTGCAACCTCTCACTGCTGTAAATTCCAGTTCTCCTATGGGATGAGAGAGGGTGCTTGGCGGCATGACAGTCTGATACAGTCCAAGTCAGAAGGAGGGAGTTGACTCAGGGATGGCTGATACAAATAATTTGCTTTGCCCTTATTGTCTCTACAACCAAAACATGTGTTTTAGTACTACCTCATTACACCACTGGAATACCCTTTTGTTCATGTGACCCTAGGTCAGATTGCTGGGGTAACTGGCTTACGTTCAAATATCTTAGGTAAATGCACGATGGTTATTTCCCCTTATAGATTCCCCAATACCTGAATGTTGGAGCACATGTCTGTGAATTTGACAATACTGCTTTTGGCCCAGAAAAGGTCATATGACTTTCCATGTGTGTCACAGATGGTGAGACTAATATGGGCCTAGATAGAATTTGTGAAATGGTTCTGAGATTAGTTAAGGAACATAGCCACTCCAATATGATTACACATTAGAATCACCTGGGGAAATTTAAAAATTACCGATTCTTGGTTTTAACACACTCCAGTCTGAAAAGTTTATTTAATAGGTGTATTAGTCAAAGTTCTCCAGATAAATTGAACCGATACAATGCAAGAAGAGAAGAGAAACTCACAGCTAAGAATTTTAGTGAACTAAATAATCACAAGCATCGAAAAGCCCAGGGATTCTAAAACATGTCTGATCACCAGAGTCATCAAGAAAATGTAAAAAATAGAAATATCAGAGTCCATTCAAAGATTTCCCTTTGGATGGGGCTAGAATAGGATCCAAGTTATTCTGATGTCTCTGTCCCAAGTCCCTCTATCCCCTGTTATGCCACTACTAATTTGAGATCCACTGGCCTAGACCAGCTCTCTCTGAATGCCAAGTAATCTTTGTTTCAAAATGAACTCTCTTTTTCTATCATATTTGGTCTCTACAAAAGGTAAGTATTTTGGGTAAAGAATAAACTTAATCAACAAGTTAATCAACAAATTCCTATGAGTTGGGACTGTGATTCTAGTCCCATCTTAGCTATATGACTTAACCACTTTTAAACTCAGAATCCCTCTCAGATAAAATGGGAATAGTAATTCCATAGGATCATTGTAAGGATAAAATGAGATAAAGACTATCAAAATATTTTGAAAACAATGAAGCACAATATACACTCAAGATATTTATTACTAGTAGTATTATTGAATAATGTTTACTGAGCTTGAAAGATGAGGTTCACATTACATATCATCCTGGGAGATATTAAAAGAAATGAATTTTAGGAATCTTGATTTAGAGCAGTGAACAAAGCAAATTTATATGAAATAGACAAAGTACACTACAAATATTTGGCTAACAAAGAGGTGATACATAAATACCATGCGATTTTTTATTAATTCAACAAATATTTGCATATTGAGTTGCAAGTATTTGCCCAGAATCTACTGATATTACTAATTAGAGACAAAATAAATTTTGACATTTGCAATCCAATCAAAGGAACAACTGAAAAAAACCTAACTAAGGGTCTTTGCTAGTTTTATGCTTTTTAGAGGAAAAATTCCAAATTGTTCAATATGGTTTATAAGGAATCTCAGAATCTGGGCCTTACCTTTTTCAAAGTCATATATCACAGGAAAGGCTATGTTCAAGTCACATAGACTTTTTCAGGATTTTGATCATTTGCTTAAAGACTAGCCATATTTCTTAGAAACCAATTCCTATTAATGTTCAAACAAAGAGGTGCCAAGCACTTTGTTTGGAGTTCTATAAAAGAAATTTATCTGAGATGCAGTCGAAGTTTGAGGGTCCTTCAAAGCAGTTCCATGGGTACTGCTATTCAATTAGGAAAGAAAGTCAAAGCCAGACCATGCTCACACCCAGCTCAAATGCAAACTTCTCTTTCAGGCTTTTTGCAAGGAAGTTAGTTTTCCCATAATCCCCTATTCATATTGCTATCAGAGAAAAGATGGTATGTCTGTTAATATTTCTCTTTTCTTTTTTTTCCCTCTTGTCTTTCAACCATAAACTAAAAGGCAAAACTGTCATGTCATCTCTCTGTCCTAAATGCTTGTTGCTATTCTTAACACATAGTAGGGGCTAAATGACTATAGAGAAAGGAAGGAAAAGGGAATAAGGGAAAGGAAGAGAAACAGACATAGCCACATACTCCCTTGTAACTCACATTGTGGATTTTGCAATAGGCAATCATGTGTTCCAAATGATTTGGCTATGAAAATGAAATATGTTTAGAGACAAATAGACCTTTCCTTTGATAATCAGAGAAGAAAAAGGTGAAGTCAGGTGACATACTGAGTTTGAGGTCAGCACTGTGAGCTCTTTGGGCATGGAGCCAGAGAGGAACAAGGGAGTTAAGAGAGACTCGGTTGGCCTCTGGGCATATTTGTATTTATACCTATTATGATTATTGTGTTGACAGTATCCAGCAGAGACAGTCAGACCAGAAGCAGCTTCCAAATCCAGTCCTGGGAATTTCTAAAAGAAAACTGTGGGCAACCTTGATCCTGGAAGGTGATAGATGGAAAATGCCAGTAGATGTTTCAAGTTTCCTGATGTCTGTTTAGGATCTCAGCATCCCTGAAGGTGGCCCCCCTACCAGAGAGTTTGTTTATGTCAAGGAGTTTGAATTAATTGCTGAGCTCTTTGAGGCTTTTTCGTAGCAGGACTACTGTATTATACACATTGGGATCACATTAAAATCAAATTGAAAACTGAGCTTTTAAAAAAGCTTGCAATGGAATTTTTCTCTTATAGTCTAGATTTCATTGTTATCTTCAAAAGAACCTCAGTCCTGATGTTCCTTCTGGTCTGCTAGAGATTGGGCTAAATGCACACCTATTACAGAGGAATAAAGATTTATCATGCCCATTATTACTAGCAAAAACTTCCTTATAGTATATAGGTATATAAATCAAATTAAATACATTAGAGGTTCATGCAATAGTCATTTTTTAAACAAGTATTTATTGAGAACCTATTTTCGTCCCAGGCACAGTTCTATTCCTGTTGTGTACTGCTGTGAACAAGACAGATATGGTCTCTACCCTAATGAAACTTATATACTAAGAGGGTGCATAGACCATAAACAAATAATTATTACAAAATAACAAGTAACTTCATAGCAAGTGACTTACTGGGCAACTTTTGATAGCATAGTCAAGGGCAGTGTCTCAAAAAAAGGTGGAAAAAGAGACATTTGAACTGGAGCCTTAATAGTAAGAAGGTGTTACAAACGCAAAGACCTGGGGAGAGGGTGTTCCATGTAAAGGAAAATACAAAATACAAAAATTCTAAGGCAGGAACAAGTTCTGTCTGTCCAGAGGACAGAAAAATAACCAGTGAGGAAGGTGGTTCCTCATTTTATATTCCATAGAGAGCCTTTGGATTTTAAGCAAACCAATGCTATGAAACAATTTATGCTAATGAATTTCACTTTGCCTGCAATGAAGAATGAAAATAAAATAAAACTTAGTTGTTGCTAAAAGGGAACAAAAACCATTTCCCTGCAGAGGGATTTGAGTTGCAACTTGAAGAAAGTGTAAGGGTTAAGTAGGTAAATGAAATAGAGAAAAGGCCATTCAAATTTGAAGAAATGAGTAAGCAAAGCCAAAGAAGCACGTGGTGATCTAGATATCTAATATAAATGAGAGTTATATACCAGAAGTGGCTACAAAAAATGTGAACATAAGTAATAATAAATTATTCATAAATACTGAGTCTATGCAATCTACCATGCATTTATTGGGTATAACCATGCACTTTGTTTGACTGCAAACCCATTTTATTTCCTTTTTTTAAATTTTTTTTTGCCAACATATGGCATAACACCCAGTGCTCACCCCGCCACCATTTTATTTCCTCTCCTTCTCTGAGCATTTCACATCTCCTCAGACCTCAGACCACAGAGTTTTAATATATATTTTCCTCCGTGACTTTTAACTGAAGATCTTGTTCCTTAAACTAAGAAAAGGGAAGCAAACATAAGTAAAATCCCACTTACGTGTACCTTCAGATCTACTTCCTTCCACTTATGTCCACACTATACCTTCCTCATTTTTACCACAGGTGACTTGTCTGTACATGCTTATTTAACATTAACCTTGGTACTTAGGCCCTGGATCCCTTCCCCTTGTATTTTTTCCAGGACTTGCTCTAGTCATCATCCTTTGTTTTATTTCTTTCAAGTATTGCTACTCTATTCTACCATGTCCTTCATTATAAAACCATGAATTAATCTTTTTAATCAAACAACAACAACAACAAAACCCAAACAAAACACTCTTCTGATCATTCCCTACTAGTTTATGCTCCATTTCTCTGCTTCCTTTCGGAGCAAAACTTATGGAAGGTGTGTCCAATCTATAAAATTCCATTTTCTCTTTAAACCACATCAATCTGGCTTTCATCACCACTCCTTGAAACCACCCAAGGTCACACATGATCTCTGTGCAGCAATAAATAAATAAATAAATCAATAAATCAATAAATAAATAAATAAATAAAAAACCAAAAACAAAACCCAAACCAACAAAAAATAACCCCAAAACAAAAAACCTATCATCAGTTAATTCTCTTAGTTAAACTTTCAATTACATTTAATATAATGGGTAATACTAAAACTCTTTGTTCAGCTGGCTTCTAGGACTCCACCCCTTCATCGGCTTTTTCTCATTTTATTGGTTACTGCTTTTAATTCGCAGAAGTTAGAGCCTCATCATTTCCAAACCTCTTGGAATTTTACAAGGTTCAGTCTCTTATCTTCTCAATCTATACTCACTCCCTAGGTAATATTATGTTTTTCCCCATAGTTTACATTGCATATGTATGCTAATACATTCCAAATTTACATATCAAGCACCCTCCTAATCCTGCAATCCATCTGCTTCCTTAACATCTCTGGAGTCCCATCTTCTTCTTATCATTTTTCTTAATTATATAATAGGCATCACGAATGTAATATTTCCACCTTTAAATTGACTACAATCCTATTTCGTTCCCAGTATTCCACATGTAAGAAAGTTGCTATCCTCTCTACACATTATTTTCACAATTATGCTAAGATAGTTATCTTATTCGTGTTTTTTCTCTCGCAGTTGTGTGGTACACTTTTCCAGAGGCTATGTGGAAAATATAATAGCATTTGCTTTTACAGTTAATGGAATATGTGCTTGCATATTATTATACTTTAATAATATATTAAATAATATATAATAAATAATAATGCCCTACTTGTCATTTCAGTTTTGAATAATAAGTAGAAAAAGCCAGATAATTTCTTCAAAATTTAAAAATAGAGTTATAAAAGGATCCAGAAACTTCATTTCCAGTTTCATACCCAAGATAAATGAAAACATATGTAAATACAAAAGCAGGAACATGAATGTTCTAGCAGCATTATTCATGACAGTCAAAAGTAGAGAAAACTCAAATGTTCATGACAGATGGATACACAAAATGAGGTATATCCATATAATGGAATACTATTTAGCAATAAAAAGAACGCAGTATTGATACTAATACATGGTACAAATTGATGAACCTTAAAACATTCTAAGAAGCCAATCACAAAAGATCATATATTACATAATGCAGTTTATATAATATATCCAGATATCTAGAAAAGCCAAAATTGTAAAGACAAAAATCAGATTGATAGTTGCCTAACGTTGGGTGGGAGTGATAAGAAGTGACTGATAATGGATGCAAATTTATTTTGGGGGTGTTTAAAATATTTCAAAATTAGGTGTAGTCATTATACAACTCTGAATATTCAAAAACCACCCGACTGTATTTTAAATGAATACATTTTATGTTATGTACAGTAAATCTCAATAAAGATTATTTTGAATAAAGGTTTAAATTTTTCTTTAGTTGGGATTTCTAATATGGTAAAAAGGCAAAGCCCATATCAACAACAGTCTGAAGTTTTAAATGATTGTCAAGAGTTTAAATTTTTGAAGTTTGATCACCCTTCTTCGACTGTAAAAAAGAATCTTTTAACTGGTTTTGATGTTTTTATTCTAACTTCCTAATGGTCTACCTAACTTCCTAATGGTCTACCTTCCATTATTAATCAGAACAATTTAAAAAAAATATTAGCCAGATTATATCACTTTCCTATTTAAAAATCTCTCTATGAGTTAGATCAAATCCAATAGCTCTCATCATAACCTATAATACCCTACATGTCCCACTGCCTATTACCTGCTCAATCTTATCTTTACTAACAGCTATGTTCCAGCCATACGACATTATTACTGTGTCACAAATATATCAAGTATGATCTTACCTCAGGGATCCTTGGGTGGCTCAGCAATTTGGCACCTGCCTTTGGCCCAGGGCCTGATCCTGGAGTCTGGGGATGGAGACCCACATCAGGCTCCCAGCATGGAGCTTGCTTCTCCTTCTGCCTGTGTCTCTGCCTCTCTTTCTCTCTCTGATATACATAAATAAAATCTTTAAAAAAAAAGTATGATCTTACCTCAAGGCCTTAGAATTTTTTGCTTTCTATGCCTGGTTCTTTTGAGATCTTTACCTGAGTTATCTATTCAGGCCACTTAACTCCACCACTACTTCTTTATACAGTCCTTTCCTGCTCTTCCTATTGAAAATATTCTATCCCTATGTTATCCCCATTTCTCTTGATCACCTTTCTCTGTCCTTTTGAATTATTCATGGGTACCTCAGGTCAAAATTATGGACAAAGTTAACTCACTCCCTGGAAAATTAATTTATCTTATAATTTATGAAATTATGTATTTGCTTTCTGTGGTTTTCTGTACCTTGTGTTTGATTTTGCAATAAAAAGGTAAAAAAAAAAAATTAACTCACTCCCTAGCCCACCCTCAGCATCACCCAACCAGTGATTGATGGTCAGCTTCTCTGAGTCCCATGAAGGGTCGCACTTGAGACATAATGTTCTTTCCAGAGGGATTAAGCTGTAGTTCCCCACAGTGGTAACTTTCTTGACAACACACACTTTATTGGCTAATTACCCTTGCAGTCTCATTTCTTTACTTGCTTAAGAATCCTCTCTGGTATTGCCTCCTAAATGTACTACTTGCATCAAAATCTTTGTCTTTTTATGGTTATCAGACTTGATATTATGCTTACTATATTTCCTTGTATTTACTCTTCCATGTTCTTTTTCACCTACTGAAATGTAACTGAAAAATTATAAGGATCCTGTTTTGCTTGCCGTGTGCATAGTGCTTAGAACAATGGCTTGTATAAAGTTGGCTCTCAACAAGTATTTATTGAATGTAAAAATGAGTGATTATCAGATGTAGGTCTTATGATAGTCCTGTGAGGCAGGTGCTATAATTATCATTTCTCTATCACAGACAATGAAACCAAGATTTCAAAAGATTGACTAAATTGTCTAGGTTGCAAAATATGGACAGATGCAAGTCTCTGACTTAACTGACATCAAAGTTCATACTTGTAATAAGATTCATGACAGTGAAAACTCAGCTTTGAGATCTAAGGTAAATGGTCGAGCCACAACTAGCAACAATCGATCTTACGGTGAACATTGTACTATTAGATTCTTTCTCATTAAGCTAGAGGTTAAGCAAGGTAGAGCTTCAAAGATTAGGCAAATACAGAGACAAAATAGAAACAAGTTAGTATAGATTCTGCCCAAGTTCTGAGTCCCTCCTTTCTAAATTTTGTTTATTTTTGGCTTAACGGGCTTGTATTCTCATGGATGATGACTGTGGTCACTTGTGTCAGTAGTAAACTTTACACACACTTTGATTTCCTGCTTTCTTTTGTTATGTGTCAAATTCACTCATCTTGTTTCAAGCTACTACCTTGCTCTGAGCATCAGATTTTAAATTTCAGAGTATATCTATGGTCTTCTAGAGCTCTGTCCATCTTTTCCCAAAGTCCAGGAAAGAAGCTTAGAAGCTTACTCAGAGAAGTAGCCAGCACTATTTTCAAAAGGTGACTAATTAGTGGAATTACCCAAATGTAATGTTTTTGATCTACTTACTGTTCAATTATCAAAGACTCCCCTACAGCATTCTAAAACATCAAATAGAAAGAATAAAGGAGAAAAATTATGGGTGTCTAATGTTTTCTGATTATTGTTTCTTCTTTATATTTTCAATTCTTTTTCTTTTTTAAAGATTTTCTTTATTTATTAATGAGAGACACAGATGGAGAGGCAGAGATCCAGGCAGAGGGAGAAGCAGGCTCCTTGCGGGGAGCCTGATGTGGGAATCCATCCCAGGATGCAGGGATCAAGACCTGAGCCAAAGGCAGATACTCAACCACTGAGCTACTCAGGGTCCCCTATATTTTCATTCTTATTAGACAATTCATAAACTCATCGGGCAGATGGAACAAAATTGAAGTATTAGAAGCTTTACAAAGTAAATTATTTGATTAATTGTAATTATTTTTACCGGTAGTAAGGATATAGATAAATGACTTCAGCTTCCTCACTATTTCATGAGGAAATTGTGACTCTTTTAACAAATTATTTTAGAAAAAGCTGAAGATATAGTTTTCCTCATAGTGTTTCAAGGAATAAGTGGGGTGAGACTTATTATGAAAGTTTTAAAAAAAAGTGGAGATCTGCTATTTAAAAAGGTGGCAGTAGGAACAAGTGTTAGACGCACAGGGAAGAACTGGATGAAGAGACAGCAAACAAAGCTAGTTACATAATACCAAGTTTTTGCCAGAGAAGTACTGTTTCAATGTTTATAGATTCCATAACTTTGCCAAATTATCAAATGAAAGTCTTACTGAAAGAACATTTTTATAGAAAATAAAAAGCAAGGAAATTTGATGTAAAACTTGATTTGACTTCTGCTCTATTATAATATGAAGGTTGAGAAAACATCTGCATTGTCAGTGATACAATTACAGTATCCTGAAGAGTTCAAAGATATCATTCATTGAGTTGACTTAAGTCCTTCAAGATGCGGTCCTTCTCCTCATCATATTTTTATATCTCCAGCATCTAACAGACCTAGATGAGTAAGTGTGCATATTACACAAGAGCTAATCTATCTACCTATCTGTATATCATCTACCACTTATCTAATCTCACAGTGTTATTTATCTTTAATGCTAATCTAATGGAATAATGACATAGGCAATCCTTTAATTTACTAATATAGTTTAAAACCTAGTAACCTGCTTGGTTAAGGAGTCTTGTTTTGTTCAAATTTTCACTGTCACGGCCATGATGAATATATGGCAATAAAAGAAAGGAAGATCAGGTCTGATGACATCCAACACAGTCACATAGATACATGAGAACTAGTAACAACCACTGCTAGGTTAGATGAAATGTTTCCAAGACTCCCCATATATGAAACAGCAAAGGGTTTCATCAAATAATGCAAGAGTGGGACAAAAGGAGTATTCCCTTTCTTCTTCCCTCAAAGAACTTCTCACCTTGAAGGGATTTGGCTTATGCTTGGAAAGAAGGAAACTCAGAGAATAAATTGATGGGATTAAAAGGTTATCCCAGGTCAGTCTTTTTTTCTTTCAGTCTCTTGGAGAAAAATGGGTAGCATTTTGCCATTTTTGGTGCTTGGCCTCCTCACTGGTATCATGCAGCATATCTAGGCCAAAATCCTTAGTGGTGAACTCAGTAGGAATTTTTAATGTGAAGTAAACCCAGATTAAACAGAGTGTATGTATTTCAGACCCCCAACTGGTAACAAATATATTTTTTTATATAATTTTACAAGTGACAAGCAATCCAAGAGGACTAAAATTATGTCTGAGAAGAAATGTTCTTTTTCTTTCCCCTGTTTTCTTTCTTTCTATAACATTATTCTGTTACGCCTTAAAGAAAATGCTGGGAAATGTAGAGATAAGGCATTTGGTTATAAGTTGATAAATTTGCCATCTTGCACCTTTATACAAATTCAACCAGAAAATTTAAGATTATATCTCATATTACATATTATATATCTATGCACTGATGATATGTAAAATATGCTGCTGCTGCTTCTATAGACTTCAAATTCCAAATCCCATAACCAAAAAAGATAATAAAGTCCTCATGACCAATCCAGCTTACCAAGGCATTCCTATACGCACAACTTCTATCTTTGATTAGCAGTAAAGAAAAAAAACAGGAATAGGGAAAAAAATGCTTCCTTTTCTTTCTATTCTTACTAAAGGAATTATTGTACTGAAATATCCAGAGCTCAGACATCCACATTTCGTGGCTCAAGGGTTTTGTCTTGAAATCCTTTCATTAGATGAGACAAATAAGATTTTATTGAGCCACTAGGGAGGTAAGGACTCTCTGAGCCAGACAAGAATGTTGAACGGTAAGAGACTATGTATTATAATTCAGCTACACAAATGAGCATGATCTGACAGGCTCAGCAATGAAAAGAAAGGTGACACTAGGCAATTATAATTATAAAGATAATCTATAATATTGAAGTTTTCCTTTTTCCTTATACCATGAATGACTCTTGTTGTCTAATGTTATATTTTTGTATGTTTGGAAAAGCAGATGAAAACTTTTCACCCTTTTGAAAGAGAAAATATTAGGCCTAATGTGTTGGGTACCATCAATATTTTAAAACCAGGAAAAGTTTTCATTCTATTGCCAATTTATTATTTGAAGCAGAGTACAATAATGTACACAGATGATATGTCATCATAACTATAATCTCTTCTTGTTGATAGAGAACTATGTTTGGAAAAGGTAACTCATTAGACATGAAATGTTTTTAAAATAAGTGCAATGAAAACACAGAAAAGCGTAAAAGTTGCTGATTATAATTTTATAAATATATTATAGAGGAGATGTTGCTGTGCATGCATTTATTAGCTTCTTGTCCATCCACCCCTCCTGGCTTTCCTTTTTCTCTCCAGAGCACCCGACCTTCCCATGTTTCCCCAGATTGATCATTAAAATTCTATTACAAAAATGTGCTCAGTGTAACTTTGCTATTCATATTTAGTTAAGTACAGATTCATTCTTTAAATGGGTATATTTTAGTTTCTAGAAGGCATTTCTTAGTGGCCATGATATGATCATCCCTCTTCTAAACCAATCAGAAGTAATAACTGATTAGTTTTTTTCTTTGATATTTTCAAAGATACAGACAGCTACCTTTTCTTTTTGATTCGTGTCACTTTACTTATATGAAACTATATCTGTTCAGAAAAGACTTGGTATTGTCTACAATGACCCCACAGACTTGAAATGCCCAAGCAACATATAGAAAAGCTTCAATGCCTGGAATTTAACAAAAGCTTTGTTTCTAAGGTGAGGAACACAATGAACACAATGTATCTAAATCTCCAACATAAAGGTCACTTGTGTACCGCCATTTCAGAGTGAGACTAGGTGAAGCAGATTAATTTCATAACAAGCAACAACTGTAATTACAGCTTTTAATTCATTTAATAAGATAGGTAAATATAAGGTCTGACATCATCTAAAAAGTCCTTGGGACTTTTCCTTCTCTAGATGAAAGGTGTTATCTAAATCCTTTAGAGTGCTTGGTTATAATTACTAAGTTTGTTTGCTAGGAAGATAATTGCATGGCTTATTGCCTGATCTACTCACAACAAGAAAATGGTAGCCCTAAATCTTGCTAAATCACTCACATGCTCAGATTAGAGTATGACCAAAGGTAGGGACTGGAAGGCAAAAGCCAGAAAACTTGACATGGTGCCACCACCCTGGCATCATATTTTACTGAAGACAGAGCCAAAAATGTCTTTCAGTGCCCATGACAGATGAATTCGCCTGAAGCTGCTCTCCAGTTGAATTCGGAACACTTGTCAGAAGGTAGGGAATTTTTATAAGATGGGATCTCTGGAAGGAAAAAAATGTACTGAGCAACTCTGCTCAAGAGCCATGAGAATAAATCCCACTCCTACTGATCTGTTTGGGATTTGAAAATGAACTATATAATATGTTGGACATCTGTTCTCTATGAAACCGTGGATGGTTTCTTTGATATCATGCATCAAAGGCAGACTTAAGGATTTTTGACTCATAGAAATGCATTTTTATTATCCTCTTATTATTATATTTTTTTTATGCCTTATCGCATCACCTCTTCAATGTCTGATTGTGACTTCTTTGGAATGCCATGGGAAAGCTTACTGATGAAAGAAAAGGCTTCAATGTACTCAGTAAGCTACTCAGTAAGAAAAGGAAAAGTTTATTTATTTATTTATTTATTTATTTATTTATTTATTTATTTATTTATTTTTTAATATACAAAGTAGTTTTACTCATTTTATTTATTGTATTTCACAGGTGCAATCACTTGTTCTGTTCTTAAATAAGCAGGGAGAACTTTTGCAGTAAGATGGTTGTTAGTTTCAGAAAAGCAATAACTTGAGGGGCTATCCTCTATTCAAGTAGGGTCAATATTATTCAAAACAATCTTTGCGGGGTACCCGGGGCGGCTCAGTCAGGTTAAACGTCGGACTTTTGGTTTCGGCTCAGGTCATGATCTCAGGGTCATGAGATTGAGCCCTGTGTCAGGTTCCACACTCAGCTGGGAGTCTGCTTGAGACTCTCTCTCTCTCCTTGCTGCCCCTCCCCCTGCTTGTGCATGCTCTCTCTCTCTCTCTCTCTCTGTCAAATAAATAAATACATCTTTAAAAAAAAAACCAAAAGCCTTTGGTTATAAAATTTACCATAGAGCCTATGATCCTTCTTGAAAAAAAAAATGACAGGACTCTTCATATGTTTAAATGTTTAAAATGAATCGGAGGCAATTGTTTGAGAAAGCAAAGATGAGATGATGGACCGGATCAGATTTTCTGGAGGTCTGGGACTCTGATAGGGACCAGCACAGCAGAGGCTCTGCATTCTGTCTGGAATGGGTAAATTCAGACTGCAGGAGTCTGAGAAGTCTTGACAGGGTCATGGGATATTACAGGCACAGATCACAGTTAGAACAGAGGCCCAGAGTAGGAAGGAAGAAAAAGAAAAGTTTAAATGAGGTAGAGAGTGTGGTCTTTCAAGCAATAATCTCTTCTCCTTGTTCCACATTTTTTTTTTCTTTTACCTACAGTTTTGGTGTGCATTGATGAGGGAGATGATTTTCCTTACTGACAGTTATTTGTAGAAACAAGAAGTTGTTTGTTGTTCTGCTCTGTTTGAACTGCAGCAATATATAAAGCTAGCCCCTGCCAAATCTCTGTGAGAGAGTTGGGTGAACATTGGAAACAGGTTGAAAGTGGGTGGGTGGAGGGAGGGGGTGGAAGCTGATAGGTAAGCTTGTGTGTGTTCCAGACCTAGCAGCAGGTTTTGCGAGTTCCAACACTGGCAATGAGTTTGTTCTCTGAAAGAAGTCTGGGCCTCTATGTGGATAAAACAAACATTTTAAATTGAAACTCATAAAGAATAAAAGAGTCAAAACATTCTTACTTATTCTCTCTCTCTGAGGGGGTAGATGGGAGGCTTTGGTGTCTGACAGGTGCAGCTTATGAGTAACCTGGACAGCAGCCAGGGGTTCTTGTAAGAACAGACCAAGAAGACCACACCTGTTGATTGAAAACATTACCATCTAACACAACAGATGAAATTGTGTAAAATGCCACCCCTATTTTCCCACTTTCCACAATGGCTGATTTTCATTAAACAAAGGTTAATACTAACCATGCAGTTCCAAATCCTGGAGTCTTCTATTGGATACAGAATGTACCAAATTTCATTTAAGATCATAACCTTGCCTGGAATGGAAAGATGCATTTTTCATTTTCATCCTAATGTTGCTGAAGAATGCCATTGAATGTCCTTCAGTGTCCTTTGCAGGACACTTAGTTAATCCATTTGCTTCCTAGACATAAATTAGTTTGCTGAGTGTGGCTTTCCACAGCTAAAAGCATTATGAGAGTCTGCTAAAGGTCGAAGTCATGTCCTGGGCCTAGAAGGTGAATAAAGTAAGGTTTCCAGGGAGTCTCTTGGGATAGGAAAGATATCTCACCATCCAATATGCAATAGAAGAAAGAAAGAGGCTGTAGGGAATACCTGTCTGGATAAAAACAAAAAAAAAAGTAAATCAAAAAACAAAACAAAACAAAACAAAAAAACAAAAAAAAAAACAAAAAAACAAAACAAAACAACAACAACAACAACAAAAAAAAACAAAAAGAAGCTATCCAGTAGGTGAGAACAGGAAGAGAAAGAGGAAAATCTGTGCCAAGAGGTTTCAGAGCTGTCTGCCGACAAGAACATTTATGGGTAACTCTTGTTTTTTATTTTATTTTATTTTATTTTATTTTATTTTATTTTATTTTATTTTATTTTATTTTATTTTATTTTATTTTATTTATTTTTTTGGTAACTCTTGTTTAAATTCTATTTAAACTATTGACCTATATGTGAATACCTCCCCTATTTCTGTTCAATTCTTTATGTTCATTCTGTTTTCTTCCTTTCTTTGAATTGCTTATAAATATGAAACCGTGTAAGGGTTACCTATGTACAAAGATAAAGATAGAAAAGAACACAATCAAATCATCGCTCATGTCTTTGACAGTATTGCATGTGAATTTTGTCTCTTCCTCCTAAACCCTGCCAAAGATTAGGTTTTAGATCTTACATGATTTTTTTTTTTTTTCTGGATGAAAACACACTACTGAGGTTGTGTCTGTAACTTAGCTTTCTCACAGATGATGTTACTGTCCAGTCAGTCATATTAGTGCCCATCCCTGAATTTCTTCATGTGAGTGCTGGCTGGGACACCAGCTCCTGGTCTAGTGAACCGGGGGAAACTTTGGCTTCCCACTAGGCAGATGAAATGCTTAAGACTGAAAAATGAATGAGGTTGGAAAAATAAATTTTTTTGCCAAACATACAGTACACAAGATGTATACAGAAATGTACATGTGTGAGAAAAATTCCTTTTATAATGCAGTATCAATTGTTTCCTTTCTCCTGTTCTACATCTAACCCTCAGTTCCGTACATTTGAGAAATAAGAGTTCAGGATAAAAGGATTTGATTTAATGTGCCTGGTGGGAGGATGATACATTAACTTTATTTCCCCCTCCCCAGTGGGAAAAACAGGATAAGCCATTATTACGTACAAAGCAGCTGCTAAGAATGCAGCTAGAGGCATTAAAACTGAGATTATCTGTCTTCTGTAATTAAATCCCTTTTCTTTCTTTCTTTCTTTCTTTTTTTCTCCAGGCCTGTACCAGATGACTCCTTAGGTCCCATGAATAGTTTATACATCATCCTATACAGTATCCTCAAGATGAGCAGAGGCAGTAATTAGAAACCTTTAATCCATGAGGATTTTATTATTTCCTCCTTAAGGAATATTAGGGAGCTATCGTTTTTATCCAAGACTTATTTATAAAATTGGACCCATGACTCTTATCAGAAGTCTATATCTCATTTACTCCATAATGCACATAGGTTCCAGTATCTTCTGTGTCTTCAAACATGTTTCCTCCAGCCACCAGTACCACTGTGTGCCTACCCCTCTGTCCCATCTGGCATACACCCCTCACGGCATGGGCATTTATGCTGATTGGTCATAGAAACCTAAGTACTTAATGTGGAAGCTACATGTTGACTAGTGACAGGGTTTGGATTTGGTTCTGTCTTACGAGCTATATGATTCCACTCACAGTCATATATCCCTGCAACTATGATGACATCATTTTCTAAGCTGATACACCATAGATTCTCAGGAAAAAAGAAAAAAAAATAAGAAGAAAAGAAAGGAAAGGCTCAGGACTTACCACAGACAAGAAATTCCCCTCTTTCTCAGCCAGAGATGGACTGATTTAGAGACTCCAAAAAAAAAAAAAAAAAAAAAAAAAATGTAGTGCTAATGGTCAAAGTTATAGATCTTCAATCAGCATATGAAAGAAGAAACAGAACAATTTAAATTTTCCTAATATAGAAACATTGACATTTCTGTCTGTGCAGGCCAGCTGGATGTTACACTTGAACAGTATCCTCTCAGCATTTTCTCTGTGACTTGTGGAGATTAAGTGACGTGACTCCACCTACTGGATGACTAAAAATCACATCGCTTTGGTTTAGAAAGGCAAGCAGGCATCACGAAGTGCACAGGGAGCCTAAACCCTGGAGAGTCTGACTTAAACTTTTATCTTTGCCACTTTTTGGCCAAAGTAATCACTTCTTAAAGAGTGATGGAAGATTTCTGGGCTAGAGATTCATTCTGAGTAAAAGAAATGGCTTGAGCTGATGATCTTCAATAATTTCCACACGATTCTGATTTAATCAGAATTAAGAAATCCAGACCATAGGCTCTTTATTCACTTTGGCCGTAGTGGTACACAGGGCACTATTTTTTTTTTTTTTAATTTGGCTAATTGATACTGACTATCCTCACAAACTCCCACCATTTCTGCTACCACTCACCCTGGTTCTGTCACTTGCCAGGTGAGTGTTCCTTCAGGCAACAACTTGATCTCTCCAATCCTCCCAGCTAGACAAGAGGAGATGAGAACACTTCCCCTCAGACGAGTGACGCAGCTCAAAAGGCATTTCAACAGCACCAAAGCCTCTCTTTTTGGCAGTCACAGGTATTTGGGGTTCTAAGATGATGTATGAATGACAGATTGTATGAGAGTTTGTTTATATAAGTTAGAGCCAATAATATGGGGCAACTTTGTGAACAGCCCAAACTCAGGTAAAAGGAAATATTTTAAACAATATAATAAAGTCATGAGGAAAGAAAAAGTTTTTTATTTCAATACATTATAACTATTTCCCTGTGACAACCCTCTTTCGTACTGTGAAAACTCAAATCACAGGAAACCACACTGACACAAACACCCTTACACACCCATTGGCACAGACTTGTACCTAGGTTCCAGTTCAGAACTTGAAGCTTGGGTATATATATATATATATATATATATATATATATATATATATATTTAAGATTTCTATTTATTTATTCATTGTAGAGAGAGAGAGAGAGAGAGAGAGGCAGAGACATGGGCAGAGGAAGAAGCAGGCTCCCTGCAGGGAGCCGGATGTGGGACTCCATCCTGGGTCTCCAGGATCACGACTCAAGTCAAAGGCAGATGCTCAACTGCCGAGCCACCCAGGTGCCCCCTGGGCTTATATTTTGTCTATGATGACTCAGCTTCTCAGTATGCCCAGTGCCTGTAAGTGAACATTGAAAGCTTAGATGGAGCTATGTATAACTTTTATTTTGGTATTAAGGGTGATGTTAGTGTTCCTCCTCTGCAAAATAAGATGAAGATTGAGACCACACAGAGCCTCCATGTTAAGTAAAGAAAGTATCAGAACTAATGATCACAAAGAATACTTGTTTATATGGCTCCATCCTGTTTAAAGAGACTAAAGGGGAAAAATATTAAGTCAGAGTGGATTTGGCTCAGGTCCTTAGCTCTTATGAAGGGAGTTCTAGAAAGGCTCTTTTCATTCTGCTCAGCAAGTATTAGGACTTCTCATGCTCTTGTTATTTCTTATTCCTCTGGTCTGTCTTCTTATTTGTCTTAACAAATTACTCTTCTTTTCCTACTTCTGACCCTTTCACTCATTTGTTAATGTGTTATGTAATCTCTAATATTTTCACTTTCTTATAGATCCCATTTTCCAAGGACCATATAGCCTAGGATCAATTATTTTTGGTGCTAGACTTTCAATGTTTATTTATAGCCACTTAAATGAAAGATCATGATATTTCTTCCACTTCTATGTTTAAGAAAAGTACATCTTTATCAAAGCAGGAAAAACATAAATTCTTCCATTGTGTGCTAATATGCATTCACTTAAAAATAATCTGCACTCTCTTTTTAATATAATTATGTAATATATAATATAATTATGTATTATATAGTTCTTCTTTTTGAAATTGAAATAAAAACTTTTAAGAGATTTTCAATAAAGGGAAAATCATTTCATAATTTAACAAGGTTCATTTTAGTTAAATCAAAATAAATCTTTCATAGGTGCTCTAGGACATTTCCTTTACTTTGCCAATAACCTCAACTAAGTGAGGATCTTCTATTCTAAAGTTTGAGTAAAAGAAAATATGACAGTCCAAACTTCAGAGATCATTTATAAATCACAAGTTAACTCAAAGTTAATCTAACTACATATGGCACTACATCAAATCTACATCTATATATGTATATAAATACATATATATCTAGCTATGTATAGCTAAATATATATATAGTATATATTTATATATTTATATAGATATATAGCTACATATATAAATTATATTATAGCTACATATATATAGCTACATATATATGTATAAATATATATATAGCTACATATATATGTAGCTACAATCAAATATTATAGTTGCAATTATTTGAATTGCATTTAAAAGTGAATTATAATTTGAAAAGTTAATAAGAAGAATAGCCGTTAGAACATGGGCTAATGTAGGATGATGGACATTGGAATCCAAAAAGTAAATATCTCAACAATTTGGGTAAAGGAACCTGATAATATATTAAACCTGTCCTAACATCTGGAATAAGTTTTCAACATTTGTGTTAGTAAAACCAGTAATAGATTCTGACAGAGTTTTCCCCGCTTTACTTCTAAGCATTTATTGAAACACAGTTAAAATAGTCTCCATGTGTACCCAGTTCATCCTTGCTACATTCTATAAAACACAGTTTTATGTAAGCTACTGAGGATAGGGTCTCATTATTGCTTTCAGAATGTGCCCTATTTTAACTCCAACTCCCAGCCCTCATCATAAAGTTAAAAACACATGTTAGTCCTAAATTTACATTTTAGAATTCATCTAAAATATCCTATATCCCTCTTCGAATTATTTACTTCCGTTTGTCAAAACTCACCAAACTACGATGGCATTTTCATATTTTATAAGGTATATATGACAAAAAAAGTTTTCTGATCACAAAAGCATGACAATCATTTTAAAGAATTCAGAAAATAGCTAAAGGGATGCTGTTAGCCTGAGTGAATTGTCTTTCAAATGTTTCCTTTGCATTTACATAAAGTATAATCTCTTTAATCACAAAAATAAGACTAATGTAAAAAAACTCTTGTAGAGCATGCATTTTTCTCCCAATATGTTATCACAGACATCACTCTACTGCAAGTACTTTGCTTCAATTCCATCATTTTGAAAGGCTGCATGCTATTTCATTTACAAGTCTATCATGATTTATTTAACTCATTCCCCTTTGGCTGACATTTAGATTGTTTCCATTGTGTTGCTAATATAAACTGCTCTATAATGAATATCTCTTACATGTGTCCCAGGACACTTAATTTTTTATGCGTAAATCCATGAAAGGGGGATTGTTGAGTTGGACAATTTAACCATTCCTAATTCTTTAAATTCATATTGCTAAATTGTCCTCTAGAATATTTATACCAATTATCTTCCTGCCAACACTGTGAGCAAATGCCTCTTTCCCCACATTCTCACCAGTATTATTAAGTTTATGACTAAGGTATGTTACAGTTTTGCTTGTTGATGTTTATATGTGTGCTAGCTCATAGGGAAATTAAGTATTAAAGGATCGGTGTTAAGTTTTTAGACTGTGTATTCTATGGTGTATTCTATGTAGAACACTGACAGAGTTCTAAGCAGAAAATACCATTAATTATATATTGTAAAAACTCATAAAGGAAAACTCCATCACAAATTTTCTATTTTTTTTAAATTTTTTATTATTTCATCACAAATTTTCTAAACCCTTGCCTGTGTTTCAGTATTTCTGTAGAAGCTTGTATTAACAGAAACGGAATAGTCATTTTATATTTGTTCTAATAATTAATGCATAGGTTATATTCATTTATAGCATTAAACTTATGTGGGGAGTTGGAATCACTTCCCAAGTCTAAGTTTCCATAGTAGAACTTGACTTGGTGATGATGAGAATATGGTTTTGTCTGTCTATAGGTTAGGGAACCAGAATGTAGAATGCAGTTTAAATGGGCTGTGTGTGTGTGTGTGTGTGTGTGTGTGGTGCAGGGGAGTGGGGGGTGGGGAGGAGATTCACTGACTCAGATATTTTTCTTTGAATTCTTTATGAACACTTTCAATCTCATCAATTCCTTCAATTCCTTTCCAACTTAATCTTCCTCTTTTCCTTATTATCACTGTTCTCACAGTGTCCTTTTTGTACCAAATCCTGTTTCTCCTCTTTGCCTGTGGACTGGCCTTTCCTTTTCATGTTTTGTGCAGCTTCCCTTTGTATATGGGACACATTATCTGTATCACATCTTTGGAGCTCTTGTTGTCTGTTCCCACTGAGGCTGCCCTTTGTCTGGGCTACTTTTCCCTGCTAAAATTCTTTCCTTCTATGGTGATCTGTTTAACTTTTATGCAAATTTCACTGTACATACTGCCTCTCAGCACTCTCTCATTTTTAGTTGTTTGTGGACATGCTCCAGTCACCTTATGTGAGCTGAATTTACCTTTGGTGCCATATTTTCTTCCCTCTTTTGATGGTTCCTTCCTTTTCCAATGTCAATCTTCCTTTCCTGTACAAGAATGTTTTCTTTAATGGCTTTCTTTTATTGTTGATGAAATTTTCTGTGATTTTTTTACTTTTATCACTTCTTCAGGCTCATTGTTGGTCTTTTTACTTTGCTTTCATGACCTGTTCCATTGAAGGTCTTCTGTTTTCAGTCTTGGGTCTCTTGTTTCCTGGAATATTCCGTCATTATCTGTGTTATATACATATAGCATGGTCCTCAAAGAAAGTACCATTTATGTGACAAGAAATTATGTTTCTCTTTTATCAACATATTTATTAGAGTAGAATCGTATACAACTAAGGATCTTGCATCCATGCAAAGATTTAGGAATATCTTGGAATAGCTATTATGTTGGATTGAATGTTAAAGTAAAATACTCAAAATATATTGCTGAGAGTTAAGATCAAGATGGATTTAAAATCTAGTTAACTAATGACTCTCAAATTGTCAAGATTCAGAGTGCTTTTAAATGTCATTTAGCCCATTTGTCATTCAGTATCAAATTTCCACATCCTAAACAAATAATTATTTAAACAAGGGTAATCAAATACAGATTAGCTGATCAGATTTTAGTCTTTTCCTTACATTGAATGAAAATCTGTCTTAATGTAGATTTGCATTTGAGCCCGAATTCTACTAACATCACACGTTAAAGAGAGAGAAAAAAAATCTAGTTCTTTGCATTATAGTGTTTCAAACATTTGAAAAACAGACAATTTTATCTCCATCCTTCAACTTGAAAATTTTTAATCCTGACTGCATATATCCAGTTCTTATAATGAACTTTTCCTCAGATAGAGTTTTTTAATATAATTTCACGATCCTTGTCATATCCTTTTTAGCACATTTCTGGTTGCCTAGATATATGTTCCTTTATGTTCTTACCAAAATTGAACACATCAATCTGGGAGGTGTTTGAGCAACTAACAGAAGATCTATCTCCTTCAATCAAGAGATTATAGTATTATAATGTAATGAAATATGTGATTATATTAACATTGTAAAAATTAACACATATGGAACTTCTTTACTTTTTATCTATAGTGTACTATTCTATTGCATTTAGGTATGAGGACATATTGTATGTAAACTTGCAAAATTTGGCCCACCATTCTTACTTATCAAGATGCTTTTGGAGACTGATTTTTATCCTATTATATATTCAATCATTCTTCTCTTGATTGATGCCATTCTCTGTCCATGTTATTGACAGCGAACAGAATATATTCAAGGTCAGAATTCTGTGAAACTCCATTACAGACTGACATTCATCTCCTACCCAGCATTCTTTGAACACCATCATTCAGTTTGTAATCCACCTAATTGAAATATCATCCAACCCTCCTTGAGCTCTAATCTCATAAAAACAGCTTGTCAAATGCCAATATGTTTAATGCATTTCCCTTATCAGCCAGTCTAATAATTCTTTCAACCCACATTTTATAAGCCTTCCTACTAGGGTAAATAAAATAGATCAGGTTCATAGATTCTGATAATTTCAACTCAGGTTTTGATTTAGATGAATTCTGTATTTCTCAGTAGTCCATATGATCACACTTTACATCTGTTTTCGTGGTTACCCAAAGTGAAAAACATGGTTTAGTTCCCTTGCTTAGTTCTCATATAAGTTCTATGATAAATGCAGTGTTGATATTTTTGAAATTTTTTTCTTTTCTCCTTCCTGAGCCCAAACCACAAGTCCAATATAAAATAATTTGTCATTCTTTAATAAATAGGTATCCCTAAAATCATAGCCATTTCCTGGAAAGATACAGCAGTCATAAGATCTTTTGAGATTATCCAATAGTCCCATTCTCAAGCACAGCACAGAAACTTAACAATATGAACAGATTTTAGAAATATATTTTAAATTATACAAAAAATTTACCATTTTCAATCTCAGGTCCATCAAAGTGCTTCTTTCATTGTCTAGACATGGAGGCTATTCTATTTTGCTTGATGAATTTTTACCTAGCAATACTAATTATTACCAGAAGGACACAAATATAACTAGGTAAAGGACATGAGAAATAAATATATTGAAGTTTGAATAGATACGTAACACAAAATCGACATGGTAAAGCTGAAAACAGAATTCCATAGAAGAAGAACATCTTGTCTTTTTTTTTTAAATTTTTATTTATTTATGATAGGCACACAGTGAGAGAGAGAGAGAGGCAGAGACACAGGCAGAGGGAGAAACAGGCTCCATGCACCGGGAGCCCGACGTGGGATTCGATCCCGGGTCTCCAGGATCGCGCCCTGGGCCAAAGGCAGGCGCTAAACCGCTGCATCACCCAGGGATCCCCCATCTTGTCTTTTAATTCAGTATTTTCTGGGCTATTAATTTTACTCAAAGGCGTTTATTGGTGTTGTTTGTTTGTTTTAAATCTTGATTTTAGAACACTTCAGAAAAAAATGTAAATGGCCTACAGAAGAGCAAATCTTATGCACATATAGAAAAAATCAAAGTAGAATAAGAATGTATACTTAGCTTTAAATGATAAAATGTTTATTGTTCTTTTGTCTAATTTACTATGTATATAAATGATAAACTAAGGAAAATGACCAAAAACTTGGAATGATAACTTAATCCTGACAAAGAACAAATCTGAAAGTCTTAAAGATGAGGCTACTCAGCAAAACTCCTGTTGATAATTGCAGCTCTTTATCAACTGAATGTTCAGTTTCACTTGGGCCCTACACTGAACTCATGCTTTATTTATTCAAGGATTTAGGTATGTGTGGGTATGTCTGAAAAATGCTATCCCAAGTCTTTCAATGGTTCTATTTACATGGGAGTGCTGGGAGCTTCCTGGGAAAGAATTCACCCAAACAGGAGAGTGGAGCACGTGTTTTTAGTTCAGAGAGAATCATGTGGATAAAGTGATGTACAATATGCTTGCAGTCATTTTCATTGTTCTTTGGCATCATGCTGATGAATTAATGCCTGGATGATTTTAAAAAAAGGCTGTAACAAAATATAGTGAAGAATAAAAGAATATAGACATTGAGAGACAAAGCGTCAGCAACATTCAAGTTAGTGGGTTCTTCAGTGACAGGAGATAGTACTTTCAGCTATGAAAGGAAGGTGCATTTCTAAAGTTGTCAGATTGAGCAAGTAAAAACAAAGGATGCTCTGTTAAATTTGATTTTCAGATAAGGAGTACTTTTTTTCAGTATAAGTAATTTCCATGAAATATTTAGGGCATACTTATTTAAAAATTTGTTTTTCATCTGAAATTCACATTTAATGGGGCATTGAATTTTATTTGGCATACTCCAGGCATGACAGTAATATTGGCAATGGCAGTAAAAGTGGTCAGGACTTTTAACTCAGATATATTTGCTCTTGATATTAGAAAGCCTTGCATGCAGTTCAGAAAGTAAAAGTTCCTACGATGAGCAACGACATCATAGCACCATCAAGTATTTCCTCATATTGGCCCTGAATTTATAACCATTAATCTGTTATAATGCTCTTTGTCTTGCTATGAAATTCCTTTCTCCCTTCATATGCATAGTTTCAAACAATTTTTTTATATAATGAAATTTGATCCAGAAAAAGAAAATATGCAGGGAAGAATAATAAGATATAATAAAATAAAAATAAAATGTAATAATAAAGTGCTTTCCTGAGCCTATCATGCACCATAGAATAGAATATCACCCATATGGTGGCCATGTTCCTCTCATATCTCATTACCTTCTTCATTAATGAAAACTACTATTCTGAACTTTGTGTTTATTAATTTCTTGCTTTTTAAATTACTTTTTGCAATGGTATCCCTAAATAATGTGTGGTTTGATTTTATTTATGCCTAATTTTATAAATGTTATTATGCTGCAACTTGCTTTCTAAGGTGTATCCATGTTGTGGCTTTTGCCTCTAATTCACATATTTTCACTGATACACAATATTCTATAGGTAAGTCTACAAGTCATTTAGCCTTATAATATTGATGAATATTTTGTTATTCTCCCCTGTTGTTATAGTTGTTATTATAAATAATGCTATTCTGATATTAATTTGTATGTCTGCAGATGTTTATGCAAGATTCCCTCTTTAAATAGTATATGTAGATAGGGCATTTTTGACTTACAGGAAATGGGAATATTTAGTTTTACAAGATAATACCTAATTTACTAGTTTTCCAGTGATTGTACCAATTAAATTCCCACCAGCTGTGTCTAATGTTTCCCCTTTTTGACATCCATATCAACACACAGTATTTGCAGAATTCTTAATTTTTGCCAATCTGATGGGTATAAAATATCTTAATATGTTTTAATTTACGGTTCTCTGAATGCTAATGAAATTAAACAGTTTTTCCCACACTAAATGGCCATTCTTATTTTTCTTCCATGAAATGATTTTTGTTTTCTGTTAGGATATTCATCCTTTATGTATTTATTTAGGAATTCCATTATAAATTTGAATTATTTCATATTCATATCTGTTTAGATTTTCTCCTAACTTTGTAAAAATCTTGATAGTAGTCTTCTCTTTATTTTGTCTTTCCTTCTACCATTTTGAAAACATTCCTTTGTATTTTTACTTATGTCTTATATTGGATATTTAATATATTCATGTTTTGATCTTCTCTCCTTTTACAATGCTTTTTTTTTTCTTCTCATTATCATTTTTTATAGTTACCTGCTTCAGTATCTGTGGATTCATGCCTTTCATTGGTTTTGGGTTTTTTTTTTTTTTTTTTTTTTGGTTTTGGTATATTTTTAAGTAGCATGAATGTTATCTCTCCTCCATTTCTTCTAATATCTCTTTATAAGATGCCTATTAGACATATGTTATAATTTTTCTCATTCTATTATACATATTTGCACACATATATGTTATTTATCAATATTTTTATCTTTCTCTGATGCTTAGGTAATATTTTTTTTAGATTCATATATAATTTTCCAGTGGCAGAAAAAAATTTTATTTAAACAGAACCTGATATGGGGTTTTCAATTTCAATACTTTTATGCTTCCCGAGAATTCTATTTGCTTGTATTTATTTATTTATTTATTTATTTATTTATTTATTTATTTAATTTATTTATTCATGAGAGATGCATAGACACACACACACACACACACACAGAGGCAGAGACACAGGCAGAGGGAGAATCAGGCTCCATGCAAGGAGCCCAATGTGGGAGTCAATCCCAGGACTCCAGGATTGCACCTTGGGCCGAAGGCAGGTGCTAAACCACTGAGCCACTCAGGGATCCCCTATTCATTATATTTAAAGTTTGCCTGGTTGCTGTTCCCAGATATCAGTTATTGGCTCTAGGAAGACATCAATTTTCTGGGATCAGCTAAATGTTAATTATTTTTTTCTTGCAAATTCAATAAGCTTTTAAAAGTAATTATTTTGGTAGCATATGATATTCTTGTACTTTGAAGTGGATTCATTCAAAATATTTGTTTTGCCATACTTCTGGAGTAGAAGCCCACGATTACTTATTCTCCTTGTCTTAAGTTAAATCTTCCTTTTTGAGAGGTCTCTCCTCACTCTCAGGTTAGGTTAATTATCTTTGTGTAGTGTTCCTTCATTTTCCTAATGCTTCTCACAGAATTACTTCAGATTAATTTTCTCCAATAGGCCTTAAACTCCTTGCAGCAATTAACCATACACATTTAGCCCTGGCTCATGGATTTATCATATGCAAAAAACTTATTTAAGTTAGTTTTTTAAATTCAGTTTGCATCAACTTCATTCAGAGGTTTTGACAGCTGTGTTGTCTCTACAACATGAGTAATAGTAGCAAGAGGGGATATTATCACAATGGGATCGAAATCAAGGAAGTTAAAAATGTTCAATGCCATAGTTTAGCACTATTGTTTAGCTGAGAAGGAGATACCATGAGAGTTCCCTTAAATTTTAGGAGAATTTTGAAGGGCTTTGGAGCTTCTTACGAAAAACAAGCAGAGCTAGAGAAGTAATGATTTCATAATCCCATGTTACCTTTAGGCTGTGTGTCCTTGAAAGCATAGGTAACCTTATCATAGTTATTTAGAACTAAGGTAACATTGAGTTTTCTTTCACTAAACTAGTAAATTCGGTGTTCTGATCACAGAACACTATCATCTCACATTTTTAAATTTTAAGGGAATTAGCTAGTGACTTCATTGATATTTCCATTACCTATTGAAAAAAAAAACACAAGAGTTTTCCTAGCAATATGACTATAATTCTACCAGCTAGCTTCAGAACATACTGAGTTTTAACAGGCAGTATATGGTTCATAGAGACAGTCTTTGTGAGATATTACATAGTAGGTTTTAGATTTCTTTTTTCTCTAGCATTTGATATACCCAATCAAAGGCAGAAAAAGGCAGACGGTAAATCTCAGCAAGCCAAATTTTTACTGCAACTACTATGATATCTCATCTTTATGATGTATAGGATTTCCCCCCTTCTTTGCTTTGTTGTAAATCATGAGTTTTCCCTCATGTTTTATCATATGTGTATTTCAGCTTTTTTTCTGATATGAATTCCATTTTTTATTTTCCTTGATGAATCATTTCACTTTCTAAATGTTTAATTTGAGCTTCCATGTCTTTTATGGTCCTTATGATTATAAAAGCTTATATGAGGTTTCCTCAGACAAAACTGATGCATTTCATAGCTAGAATATCTACTTCTGTATAGATATGAGGAGAAGAATGAGTCCATTATAATGGCAACAGGAACTATACTACATTGGGGTTTAGCAATGTCCTGTAAGGCCACAGCTTGAGCAGATAAAACTATCCTTTTCACTGCACATGACTACAGAGAGTGTCTCTCTTGTGAACCATGAATAGTGAAGAATTACCATAGGATAAGCAGCTACAGATAATAAGCAGCTACAGAGAGCTTCTCTATGGGAAAATGATCTGGAAATGCTGTCCCCTTATCCAAATAGGGCAAAAAGTTAGCTTGGATGAGACTGTTGGGGGTAGCAATATCAGGAGGTGGTTGCCATTCTATAGATTATATCTTATAAAGCCCAAAGCATTATAAAAGACTCACTAAGAAAATCTGAGGCAAGATTAACAAGAAAGGCTAATAGTTGCTTATAATATTACCTCTCTTTTAAAAGTGTATTAATTAAATCTACTAAGTATAAAAGAACTTTTAGAAGTATCACTTCATCTACATTCCTAACACTTAGCACCAAAAAAAATCTTTTAGTATTGGAAGTAAAGTTTTAAAATCTCTGCATTTAGAATAAGAGTGTCAGTAGACTGGTCACTATGGTTTGTCATTTACTTTATTTTTCTCATCTCATACAGTAGAATTGTGGCTATATAATTTTTTAATACTATAAATATAAAAATCTAATTACCTGATATTGAGTTAGAAAAAAACTCAACTACCTACAAATAATATTAATTTGTATTCTTTTTTCAAATTTTAAAGTCTTTATCCATTTTGAATATCCTTACACCTGATACATATGTGTGAGTATAGTATATATATATACACTGAAAAACTTTTGGAATAGATTCCTTCCTCTGTAATCAATATTCTGGTAGATTTTTTTTTTTAAGTTGCTATTTTGATGTAGAAATGAGGTGAGTGGTATATGAGCTGAAATGAATTAATTTATAAAATGGTTAGGATTTATTTATTCATAGCTCTGGGAACTGCACTACAAAATTGAGACCTGTATAAAAACTAAGTATTTGTTTACTCAATGTAAAAATATACTGCTCACATCACTTAACACTCGGATTAATGATATTGTAAACTTTAAAGGTACAATTTACAGGACCAAGCCGGACTCTTGGAGATCAAGAGCATGCAAGTTCCTGGTGTATTCTAAACTTTTCTTTTTACTCTTTAAAATCTGATATTTCAAATAGTGTTTCTCAAACTTTATAAAACTAAATCATATCTCTTCCATCAATGGTTGTCTGTATCATTTTAAAGTTAGAACAAGACAAACTCTTATATTTCTTATAAATATCTAACATTTATTAGACTTATAAATGTCTCACAAAATCAATTGGGGCACATTTCCTGATTGTGGACATAATAAGAAGCAGAGTAAAAAGTCTGGCAATTCACTACTTTTTTCTTTTTAAATATTTATTTATTTATTTATTTATTTATTTATTTATTTATTTATTATAGACAGAGAGAGATAGAGAGAGAGAGAGAGAGAGAGAGAGAGAGGCAGAGACACAGGCAGAAAGAGAAGCAGGCTCCATGGCAGGAGACCGATGAGGGACTCCAGGATTGTGCCCTGGGCCAAAGGCAGGCACTAAATCGCTGAGCCACCCAGGGATCCATCAATTCACTACTTTTAAAAAATGCTACAATAAAATCAATGGTAATTTCTGTATATTAAGTGGTGCCTGGGTGGCTCAGTCAGTTAAGCATCTGTCTTGCCTCAGGTCATGATCACAAGGTCCTGTGATAGAGCTTTGCATCAGGCTCCTTGCTCAATGGGAGCCTGCTTCTCCTTCTCACCTTTACCTCCCCATCCCTGATCTTGCATGTGAGCTCTGTCTCTCTCTCTCTCTCTCTCTCTCACTGTACACATACTCTCTTAAGTAAATAAATAATATCCTTAAAAATAAACTATACTAAAAAAAAATCTCATGTGTCAGTGTCTTCTGTATTTCCAATGAACTAAAAAGATTTCACCAATTTTCATGTAATTAATTTTAAGTCAGTTCTGATTTTGGTGAAAACAAAAACAGAAAGCAAAAAGACCTAAGGGCTAGAAGAGTCATCATTAGCCTAAAATTAGAAAGCACCTAACTGAAGGTTTAATCAGCACCACATCTTATGAATTGTGAACTATATATAAGCATCTACATATGCAATGACTGATAGGTCTTCATGGAGAATTCAGATTTTACATTGGAGCATGCCAAAATCTAGGGCACAGGGATAGTAATACTATGTTGTGTGTGTCCAGTGCTTTCTGCTAGACAACGCATTTCATAGAAACATCACACTGTGCCTTTTGTCAAACTTGTGGTTGAGGTAGGGACTTTGAAAAGAACAGATGGGGAGAGAGAACAGGGACAGCTCAAAAAAACCAAATTGTTTTCCTAACTCATTAAAAATTAAGAATCCAGTAACTCTGAATCTAGAGCTTTCTCTTTACCAACATATTGACTGCCAAATAAACTGATTGATCAGTTACACTACTTCATACTTCTAATTTATTTTGGCTCTACAAACTTAAGATATCTAACAAAACAAACAAACAAACAAACAAACAAACAAAAGAAGCATTTTTAAATAACGTTGACAAAACCTTAACAAAATCTCAATTTCACATAAAATCAAATCTGAAATTCTTTATTGTCTTGTGGTCACAGATCACACATCTCTTCCTATTTGTTTATTCTAAATAAAGAAGAAAATCATTCTGTCAAACTCAAAATGACTTCTGGATAATTTATTTTATCTCTGTGTGATCTGTGTGTGTGTGTGTGTGTGTGTGTGTGTGTGTGTGTGGTTAGCTGTTATGCTATGTGTTCAGGTGTTCAGTATGTGGGCTTTCTTCTGATTTTTTTCGTTATTGTAGCTTTTTTGGTTTGGGTTTTGTTTTTACTGGAAGTCTATACTTCCATTCCTCTTTACCCATCTTGCCTACTCCCCAACACTCTCTCCTCTGGCAACTAGCAGTGTGTTCTTTGCATTTATGAGTCTCTTTTTGCTTTTTGTTTGTTCATTTGTTCTTAGTGAAATCATATGGTATTTGCCTTTCTCTGTCTTATTTTTTTTTCATTTAGCATTAATATTTTCAAGGTCCATCCTTTTTTATTAAAATGGCAAGATTTCATTCTTTTTTCCATATATTGATTATTATAAATAATGTTGTAATAAACATAGGGGTGCATATATCTTTTTGAATTGGTGTTTTCATTTTCCTTGAATAAATATCCAGTAATGGAATTAGTAGATTTGGGATACTTGGGTGGCTCAGCGGTTGAGTGTCTTCCTTTGGCTCAGGGCATGATCCTGGAGTCCCGGGATCAACTCCCGCATCAGGCTCCCTGCATTGAGCCTACTTCTCCCTCTGCCTATGTCTCTGCCTCTGTGTGTGTGTGTGTGTGTGTGTGCGTGTGTGATGAATAAATAAGTAAAATCTTAGAAAAAAGGAATTACTAGATCTTATATTTCCATTTTTAATTTTTTGAGAAAACTCGGTACTGCTTTCCACAGTACCTGTACCAATTCACATCCCTACCAACATCACACAGGGTTCCTTTTTCCTCCACATCCTCACCAACATTTTGTTATTTCTTTCTTTTTGATACTAGTCATTCTGACAGATGTAAGGTTATATCTCATTGTGGTTTTCATTTGTTTCCCTGATGATCAGAAATGCTGACCATCTTTTTATGTTCCCGTTGGCTAACTATGTCCTTCTTGGAAAAAATGTATATTCAAGTATATTCAATTCTTCTGCTATTTTTTAATGGGACTTTTTTTTTTTATGTGATCACTCTTCTCTTATCTAGAAAAATAAGGAATGTTGTATTCTAATCCCAGCTTTCATTCTAAAGACCTGGTATCAATTGAGTCCATTTTTTTTTCTTGGGTTTCTTTATGTCTTCTCTGAATTTAAGCTACTGATTTGTTGCAAAAACACATTGAGATTAATTACAAAGCACTTAGCATCTTTTGAAATTCAATGTGAATGCTTTTGGAACATAAAGAGGGATTCATTCTTTTTTTTTCTTTTTAAAAAGATTTTATTTATTTACTTGAGAGAGAGAGAGTGAAGAGAATGAGCTGGATGGAGAGGGAGAAAAAAATCTGAAGCAGACTCCATGTGGAGGGCAGAGCCTGACGTGGGTTTGATCTCAGGACTAAGGATCATGACCTGAGCCAAAACCAAGAGTTGGCTTAACAAACTGAGCCATCCATCCCTAGAAGGATTCATTCTTAAACATTATCTTTATTGAGTACATTTCCATGTTTACTAGAATGCTAAGGATGCTGGTTTAGTTGGGGACTTTATAGAACATGCTTTCTTCTCTGTCAGAAGTTGGCAACAGCTTCACAGGTGGTGATTCAACTACTCATTCACTCTAGTTTTGCTTTTCGTTTTCCTTGAATATACAAATACAATTATTTTGATTGGTAAGTAAATGTGTCTTATAAATGCTTAATTATTTCTATTTAAATTTAACTAAGATAAGAATCATACTAGCACACATTTTTGTTTGGCTTTGCCTTTGGATCCAATATAGGAAATGCAAGTGAATAAATTATCCCTAAAGAAGCACAGTAGGGGAGTAAATGAGATAGCCTTCTGAGTGTCCCTGTGATTCTCTCTTCACTACAAGAGGAAGATTTATAGTATAAACTGAACCAAGAAAGAAGAGTGGAAGAGTAATATTTCATTATATACAGAAATATATTTCATTATATACAGAAATAACCGGCAAGAAACTTAAGGATAATTTAGGTCTTTGTTTTATATATAAAAATCTCAAATGACTAGGCCAAGTACACATAGATCCTAGATACTAAGAACTAGGAAGGAAAGCAAAGCCCTCTTAATTCATATAAGTCAGTGTTTTTCCCAATAATGTAATAAACTTTTTTGGATTAAGTAACATAATCAAGAGAGGTAGGTAGAAGACAAAGTATAACCAATAATATTCCATATCTCTAACTTAATGTGTAGCATGCATATTATTTGTAAACAATTAATGTGTACCTTCCAAAGACCATAGCATACAAATGGAATGCATTATTTTTGTTTAGGTAGGCTGCTTTTTTTAAGGATAGTGATGCTAGTTTCAAGATAATTTCTTATTCTCCTTATATATAGACAGTTGGAGGTAGGAGTTGTAGGAGTTAGTAGATTAAAAATGATTAATGCTTCAGATGGAAAAGCTAGTCCATACAGGGATCAGTAAGAAAATTTACATGAGAGAAGAAAATGATTCTAAAAACTAGAGGAAATAATGATGGTGTACAGATGAGAAACAAAACAGGATGCTCAGGAATCTGCACATAACATTATCCAATATGAGTACTGGATATGAGTACTGGCAGGAGAAAAACAAAAGATGAATTCTTCAGACTCAGATAAGGACTCAATGTAAAGGATAACAATATGTAATATTCATGAAAATCTAGGTGCCCATATTTAAGTATTTAAATTGCAAAAACTATGATTACTTTTCCTAACAAAAAGATTGATAGTAAGAAGAAAATTATTTCATATCTGTAACTAACCATTTGACATCTATTATAGTTTATTTATTTATTTATTTTTAAAGATTCTATTTATTTATCCATGAGAGACACAGAGAGAGAGAGAGAGAGAGAGAGGCAGAAACACAGGCAGAGGGAGAAGCAAGCTCCATGCAGAGAGCCCGACGTGGGACTCTATCCCCTGTCTCCAGGATCACAGGCTGGGATGAAGGCGGCACCAAACCGCTGAGCCACCCAAGCTGCCCTCTATTATAGTTTAAAGATAAATTTTTTAATAACAATTTAAAAAATTCTTCCAAGTTATTCACTCAAATAGTGGCTTACCAATCTATTCTTGTGAAGCTATATATCTCCAAATCAATTCATAGAACAATTTAAAAAAGAAATTACAGGAAATATAAAGTTAATGACTCACTCTGAAATGCTATACAAAGAATCAGAATGTTGCAGAACTAGAAGAGGCCTTAGAGATTATTTACAACAATCCTTTCACTTTCCAGAAATGGGAGGTTCTGAAAGGTTAAATGACTTCGTCCAGGTGATAGAACTAACAAAAGGCAGAGCTGGTCTAAGAGCTGGTGTAAGATTTTTGTTTCCTATCTGTTCCTTTTCTATATAAATGTGCTTTGGAAAAGCTATAGTTCTCCAAGATAGGAAAAAATGGTGGTAGAAATGAAAAGAGTATGACTTAGTGCTTCAAGTTTGGCCTAATTTACTAAATAAGTACAACAGCAAACAATTTTTAGAGTGGGAGTGAGAGTACACTATTAAAAGCATTACCACAACTTCTAAATAACAGATTACATGGTTACAAGAAGTCAATATGGCTATTTATTTTAGCAAAAACAAATATACTAAACCACATACAGCACCACTAATTAATAACTAGTCTGTCAGGGCAAGAAAGTTATGAAGTTGTTGGCTTTTCACCTTTAAAGGATAAAGCATAATGTAAAGGTTGAGGGCAACGTCTATGGTTTACCAGAGGGATACAATGCTAGCTATCGGTTGAGTCTATGCAAAGTCTATTTGAATTTATCAATTCAATTAGAGAAATAAATCAAGCCAATTAAGTTTATTTAATTGCAGGTAGTTATTAAAAATCTCTGAGCTGGCAAAGTCATGCACTTTTCAGAATGTTCTCTTGATCTGCTCACAAATTTTAGTCTGTTCCATCCAAGTGAAAAACAAAAATAGAATGTAACACAAGAAGGTTTTCCTAAGAAGATCTTCAAGCAAAAACTTGCAGTTTGGCCTTGGTTCTCTGACCAAGAATAAGTTGCCTTTCTTTGAGAGGTTTTTTTTCTTCACATAGATTTCTTTTTTGCAATGTCTTCATAAATTACATCGCCACCTACTGGCAGCCTCCAATATGGCAGCTAAACCCGAAGGCCCTGAAGACAATTAAGTTTTATCTTTTAAAGAGAAACTTGGTCTTTGATATTGTTGGAAATATATTCTAATTCTTTTATTTTTAATATATAAATGTCCAATATAGATATTAAATAGACCTGGATTTACTTTAAAAATTAATAGAAAGGAGCCTCCGAACTTGTAATATCATTTTAGGATTGGTAAAGTAGCCTTTATTTTACATCTTTCTGCCATGAACTTTTGCAATATTATGCCTTAATGGAACTGTATTTGCTGATAGATAAGAAGCTTCCTTTTCCTTCTGTTTTTTTCTTTTTTTTTTTTATGGAGTCAAAATTTTATGGAATAATGACCAAATTATACTATTGTTGATATTAGATTTAGAGAATTTGAGTGTGTCCTGAATTAGATTTGAAATAGACTTAGTTTTATTTCATAATTTGGAAGTAATTTCTCTAGGAAACATTAAGAAACAAAAACAAAAACAATCAAATGTAAAGGAAATTTTTAGACTAAAGAAATGCACTTGCTTCCAAAATGATGGTTGTAGTGTCTACTCTTTGAAGTCATAAAATAAGTCTTTGGCCTACTTTAACATAATAGCTATAAAACCTATATCATTCTGTAAATATCTAAATTCAATGGGATTGCAAAAGAAGGTTGAAGTAAATTTACATCTTTCAGTTGGAGTACAAATACATTTACTGATAACTTTAATTATTATGGACTATGAAACATTGTTCATGTCTAAAGGATCTTATTAAATGCTATTAATGGGTTTAAAAGACCCCTCCCTTTTCCCAAAAATCACAACGTGGAATAAGCGAAATTAGGTTATAAAATTGCACTTAGCAAATCAGTGAATACATTGGAGGGCAACCTCAGAGAGGTGACTTTGACCTCCTTTCAGAGCTTTGCAGAATAAAATAAGCAGTAAGAACATAATGCATATAAACATTCAGCTCCCACCTTCATGTTTTAAGAGAGACCAGTTTTTAAATCAAATTTAAAATACATTTTCTCATATGCTAATGTACCAGCGGCTATATTGTATTTTTTATATTATTCTAAAACTATTTTTTAGCAATAAGATATATTAACCATCCAATTTTTTAAAAATTCTCCAACTCCCACTCTTTCTTTTAAAAATACATTTTCTTGTCTTTTTACTCTTGTCTTTCACTTTCAATTTATAACAGATTTTCCATACACAATTACAATTACACAACCTCCTTTTAATGGAGAAAAATAGATGTTTGTTTTTTTTATAAAATGTATTTAATATGCAATGAATCAAATCAAGTTGAGAAGATGAATTTAAATATTAAAATTATTTTCCCCAAACACTTCTTATTATTATTATTTCTGCTTTCCCTCAGAATAAAGAAAGAATACACTGTTTTGCTGTTTGAATGAAGTACCTATTCAATTGTATCAGAGTAAAATATGTGGAGAGTAAACACTGGTGTGTGCAATTTACTGTTAATGATCAAACACACTTGCTGAATACAGCAGTTCCATTTTAGGGATTTGGTGATATTGCATTAAATAACTTTGTTTCTTTCATGGGAAAAATTACCATGATCTCAGTGTTTATGAGACCACTAAAGAAAGATATAAATGCTCCTCCTTAAAATCATGCATACAAAAATTTCATAGTCTCCCTCAGATCCACCCAACTTTTCTTAGGAAAATACTATATTGAGAGCAAGAGTGACTTAAATAAATGGAAGATGAAAATATTCTGTTCCAAAATGATGCATGACATTCACTTGAGAAATACACCACCAACAACAAAAACATGGGTAACAGTAAATAAAAAATTCAAGTTTATTGTAAATTTCCTCAGATTTAGAGACCTGTCCTTAAACTTCATTTCTTCCTTTTTCTTTTCACCTCTAGGTGATCACATTAGCTCTCAAGCTATGAGTACATTTTTAATACCAATAAACTGTCAGTTTTTTTGTTTTTAGCTCCAAACCACTTCTCTGGACACCAGACTATTTTGAACTGCCAAATTTATAATAGTTAAACATCTTACAGTTTTCTCAAACTTTAACATGACCAAGTAAAATTTTTAACTTTTTTCCCCAAATTTATTTTCTTTTATTGATTCCTATTTCATTAAATGGCATCACCAGTCACTTACTTGCTCAGGCCAAATAAATTAATAATAGCCCTGACTTCTGACTTTTCCCATACCAGTAAGACTAATTGATTTAAGTATAGCTCCAACTTAAAATAAATCCCAAGTCCAACCACTGCCACTACTTTGTTCTAAACCATCTTTTTCCTTTCCAATATATTCTAAACTAGTGGACAGGAGAAAATTCTTTTAAAAAATAGGACAAATCATGTTATCTCCCTGCTTATAAACTTCCAATGGCCTTCCAATGGTGATAATAAGCAGAAAATCTGAAGTTCTTGCCACAGGCTTCATGGCCCTACAAGAAATGGTCCCTGAGATTCTTTCCAGTTTCATCTATTACTTCTATACTTACTTTCTCAAGTAACCACTGCCTTGGCTATTTCTCTTACACAAATCTAGAATATTTCTGGTTTAAGGCTCTCATACTGGCTGGTCCTGGCATCTAAAAAGTTTTCTCTCCAAATATTTAAATGACTTGTTGCTTTACTATTAAAGTCTATGCTCAGGTATGACCAACCCGAGTCCCTCCTTGGCCACCATATATAAAATAACACCCATTTACTCTCTATATTCTTTTTATTCTTTTACCTTCATCATTACTAACAACATCAGAGTGCCTGTTGTGTGTTTATTTCTATCTTCTTGATCATGAATACATGAAGGCCTTAATCTACATGCTTAACATGTTGCCTAAACATGTGCCTAGCGTATTAAATAGTTAACAATTTATTTGAACAAATGAATGAATGAATCCTAAGTATGAAGGCATTTCCACTTAGAGGCTTTAAATACATAGACAACCAGTGTCACAGGTAGCATCTGTCTGTAGTTTTATTAATAAAATCCCATCATTTTATCATTCTGGACAATGTTATATGAATGAGCAGCAACATTGGTCTTTCACTTTTCTCAGGTCTTAACAATTATCACATTACACAATTGTCTAATCATCCAGCTTTCTTTTCTCTGACACTAGAAAATTTAAAATAATGATGAGGTGATGACTAATCAATCTAAATTTTCTTCCAGGTCATTAAACTCTTTTTTTTTTTAAAGGTCTAATTGTAGATAAAATGATTTAAATAAAATTTCTAAAAGATTTTTACCACTGACCATTCATAAGATGTCCATTTGTAATGTCCCTCCATCTGTGTATTTGCTTGCTAGGGCTGCCATTGCAAAATACACAAGGTCAGAGGTGGGGTGTCTTAAACAACAGAAATTTATTTTCTCGTAATTCTGAAGGGTGGAAGTCCAAGACAAGGTATCAGCAGATTTGATTTCTCCTGAGGCCTCTCTCCCTGCCTCACAGATAGTCACCTTCTTGTGTGTTCTCACAAAGACTTTCCTCTATGTGTGCACATCCTTGGACATTTTATTGTCCTCTTTTTATAAAAACACCTATCAGATTGGATAAAGATTCACTGTAAGGGCTTCATTTTAATTTAATCCCCTCTTTAAAGACTCTACTTGCAAAATTCTGAGGTACTGGGGCTTAGAGTTTCAACCTATGAATTCTAAGGGATACAAGTCAGCCCCAGTGTTCTGAAATCCAAATTTATAAGCACTAGATCTGATTTTGTCTTTTCAAATCACGACATGTTCTGTATGTGCTAGAATGCAGATATCCTTAACAGAGACAAAACCTTAGGTGAAATTCAGTGTGATAAATATTTTCAGAAATCACGGGATCAATAAGTAGGATAGATTACAGAGGACATATGAAACGGTAGTTGATCTTAAGGGAGAAACAACTTGATTGGCTTGAAATTATGAAATCACATTTTTTTCAAATTCATTCCCTAAATCGTCCTTTTGCCTCCTAGAACTTAAAGTTTATTGCTATCTAGTATTTGTGATAGAATTTTGATCCTCAGACCTTTCCCCCCAGCCCTTTACTCCCTTGTGCCATACCTGTGAATGTATTATATTACATGGCAGAAATATCTTTCAAATGTAATTAAGGTTAATAACCAATTGACTTTAAATAATGAGATTAGCATAGATTATCCAGGTATGCCCAATGTAATTACATGAATCCTTAAAAGCAAGTATTCTTCCGGTTGAGGACAGAAGTCAGAGAGATTTGAACATGAGGAGGACTGTATGAATGTCACTGACTTGAAGATGGAGGGGGGAAAGCTGAGGATGACTCCTAGCTACCAGCCAGAAAGAAAGGAGGACTTAGTCCTACAACTGAAAGGAACTGGATTCTAATCAACTTTCCTGATTCTGGAAGTTGATTCTTTACCACTTCCTACAGATAACAGCCCAGCCGGATGATACTTTGATTTCTGTCTTGTGAGAATCTGAGCAGAGAACCCAGTGAAGCCATGTAACACTTCTGACCAACAGACTGTGAGCTCATAAATTTATGTTGCCTTAGTTTAATTTAATAAATTTAATTTGTGGTCTCTTGTTACAATAGCAATATAAAGCTAATGCAGTACCCTGACATTCAACAAAATGTAAGTAAACTCAGATAGCTCTATGGGGTTTTTGCTTTCCTGGGGTCAAGAAGAGAAATACCTCTCTTTTTGTGGATTAGGCTTCATTCTTATAGGCAGAAGTTTGTGAAATGTTTGTTATTTTTTTTATTAATTTGCCATTCATTCATTGATTCATCTATTTAATTATCCATTCAACAAATATTTATAGATGCTTAGAACATGCAAAAGACTACATTGAATGCTGGTAATGTGGCAGAGATTAAAAAAATCATGGTCCCATTATCTTATGCCTTATATGAAAATAAACTCAAAATAAATTAAAGACTTGATTGTAAGACCTAAAACTATAAAACTCCTAGAAGAAAACACAAGCTGTAAGCTTCTTGCATCGGTCTGGGCAGTGGTTTTTTTGGGGGAGAGGGAATTCTGACTCCAAAGGCAAAGGAAACAAAAGCAAAAATAAATAAATGTGACAACATAAAAAGCTTCTGCACAGTGAAGGAGATGATCAACAAAACCAACAGGCAACCTCTGGATGGGGGAAGGTATTTTCAAATTATTTATCTAATAACAGTATAACATAAAAAATAAAGAACTCATACAAATCAATAATAACAAAAAACCCAAACAATCTGATTTAAAAAATGGACAGAGAATCTAAACAGATACTGTTCTAAAGAAGACATACAGATGGCCAACTGACATATAAAAAGATGTTCAACATCACTAATTATCAGGGAAATGCGAATCAAAACTAAAATGAGATGTCTTACACCTGTCAGAATGGCAGTTATCAAAAAGACAAGAAATAACAAGTGTTGGCGAGGATGTGTAGAAAAGAGAAGCTTTGTGCACTATTGGTGAGAATGTAAACTGGTGCAACCACTATGGAAAACAATATGGAGGTTCCTCAAAAAAATAAAAATAGAACTACAATATGGTCCAGAATCTCTACTTCTGGGTATCTATATAAAGAAAACAAAAACACTAATTCAAAAATATATATACAATCACATTTATTATAGTATTATTTACAATAGCCAAGATATGGAAACCACCTGTATCCATCAATGGATGAATGGATAGAAAAGATGTCATACACAAACACTCACACACACACACACACACACTCAGTGGAATACTATTCAGCCATAACAAGAATGAAATCTTGTCATTTTAAACAACATGGAAACATGGATGAAACTGGAGGGTATAATGCTAAGTGGAATAAGTCAGACAGAGAAAGACAAATACTACATGATTTCACTTATATGTGGAATCTAAAAAGCTAAACAAAACCCAGTTTCATAGATACAGAGAACAGTTGGGTGGTTGCCAGAAGGTTGGAAGAGTGGACTGAAATGGAGGAAAGGGATAAAGAAGTGTAAACTTCTAGTTATAAAATAATTATGTCATGGGGATATAATGTATAGCATGGGAAATACAGTCAATAATATTTATCAACATTGTATAGGCAGGCAGCAATGACTCACTGTGATCAATTTCACAATATATAATGTTGAATCACCTGAAGCCAATAAAATAATGTATGCCAATTATATTTCAATTAAAAAAATCATTGTCCCTGTCCACATATACTGATATTCCCGTGGGGAATATAGAAATTAAATGAATAATTTTACATAATGTTACAGAGTTATAAAATGACCCCCAATAAATCATGCCTTTGGGTCCATAACCTATACAGTATATTTCTGCTCCTTCCAACAAAAAGTGAAACCTCTCCCCATGTCCTTGAATGGGTGTTAGCCTTGTAAGTTGCTTTGGCTAAGAGTTTAGCCTGTGAATTCTGGATCTTAGAACCTAAGATGACTTATAATTTCTGTTTTTGTGCTCTTACAATCCTGTCTCAAAACAGGCATGATATAGGGAAGCCAGTTCAATATATTGGGGAAGGAAAGTTCATCAGTCAGCACCAAATTCTACACATATGAATAAAGCCATTTTTGTCCTGTAGTTGAGGGAGTCTGGGAGAGACCAGCCCATGAAATACATGACCAACCTATAGAATGTGAGAAATAAAATATTCTGTTGTTTCCTTATATATTTCGAAGCCAATGAATTTGTAATGGATTGTTATACAGGAATAGGTAAGTGATATACATAATCAATTAGATAATTAAAATTGCTTATTTTTTACAAAGGAGAATTATTAAGAACTTATTCAAGAAAATCTGAGATAGCAAAGTTGAGTTGTGAAGGATGAAGAAGAATTAACAAGGGGATCCCTGGGTGGCGCAGCGGTTTAGCGCCTGCCTTTGGCCCAGGGCGTGATCCTGGAGACCCGGGATCGAATCCCACATCGGGCTCCCTGCATGGGGTCTGTTTCTCTCTCTGCCTGTGTCTCTGCCTGTGTCTCTGCCTCTCTCTCTCTCTCTCTCTCTGTGTGACTATCATAAATAAATAAAATTAAAAAAAAAAAGAATTAACAAGGTGAAGGGTGTACATGTTGGAGTTGGGGGTTAACAGGGTAGTTTATCATTTAAAACAGAAAAAAAAATAAAACAGGACAAATAACAATCTGGAGTAGAAGTCACAGATTTGAGAAATCAAAAGAAGTGAAAAGAGGCACACATGACTGGATGGCTAAGAGCTAAGAAATAAGGCTAGTGAAGTTGTGAGGGGAGTTTTATTGTGTACTATGAGACACGAGTCAAAGGCATAGCCATTTCCCTAAAGAAGCATGTTTTAGCAGCACAGTGGGAGGACTAGATTTGACACAGTTTGACATAATGTAATGCAGACCTGAGTGAAATAAGTAATTTACCATAACTTCTAAGAACTTTACAGAGGCAATTTAGCAAAGTGCTGTGAGATTATCTTGTTTGCAGCCTGTAGCCCAGGACCTCAGGGATTAGTCACTGAGCCAACTATTCCTAATGTAGATATAAGCCCCAGTTCTATATAAAGATGAGCGCTCAGCAGGGAGTCTGCTTGAGGAGTCTCTCCCTATGCCTTTCCCGCCACTCAAGCTCTCTCTCTCTCTCTCAAATAAATAAATGAATCTTAAAAAAAAAAAAAGATAAAAAGATTTTCACCTTTTTTATGTTTCTTCCTCTAGTCAAATTAACAAACTAGTGTTATAAGAGTATTTTTAGACTCACAAAGTTCTAAGAATCTTAGTGATTATTTAGTTCAACCCTTTCATTTTGTAGACGGGGATGCATTTTCCAGTAGGGTAGACTGATCTGTACAGTTTGCTAGCCAGATAATCATGGCCTTCAGAATGGTATCTAGGTCACTTGATTCCAGTTCCATGGTTTTACCAAGATTTACTTCAGTTCGGCATTTAGCTGCCTCAAACTTGAGGGGTACTTGATTAAGTCATTCCCAATATTCTTTAAAAGCAGATCTACCTCATTAGGCTCATAAGGATGTTGTTAATAAAAAAAAGTCACTCCATTGTTGGTCACTCAGTTAATTGTTAATAAGACAGTTAATAACAAACTTTATCCTGTATATTTATGATCCTAGTTCCTTTAAGATCTTAGCAGGCTAATTCAGGGAGAATTTGGAAATCCCATCACTTTCAAGTGATACGACTTGAGGGGTTGAATGCTCCTTTGGCCAATGTTCAATGTAACGAGACACCTTTCAAAAGTGCTTAAAATATGTTACTGAAAATGTATAATTCACTGGAAAGAAACCAAAAGATACAAATACATGTTCAGGACCAAACTCTCCTCAGTGCCTTAGAGAGTATTTTTTATTTTATTTCTTCACATTTAGTTAAATGGGAGATGTAGCTGGACAATGTCAGATGGAGAAAGGACCCCGTTGGAGCCCCACTGGGCATTTTCCTGTTTTTCAAAGGCAGACCTGGTGAGGGCAGTGCTGACAATGGTACACTTCATCTGTAAGAAAACCCTGCCAGCAGCAGAATTGCAATGGTATTTATTGCTCTAAATATGGGCATTTTCTTTCTTGTCCTTTTCAGTTCTTAAATATTGGAGAGGTTTCACTTCCTAAAGTGGATCATTTGAAGGAGAAGGGTGTTGTTTTGTTTTTGTCTTTTTCAGATTAGAACTGTTATTTTATTTTATTTTATTTTATTTTATTTTTTCAGATTCTGTTCGTGTAAAACTTAATGTGTGAAAAAAGAAGGAAATCAAGATCAGGGAAAATGCCAGCAGGAAAGCATCTCTTTCTACATATACTTGTGCTTGCTGACTGCCAATAAGGACTGGCATTATACGTTTCTTTTGTCTATCTTGTTGTGCCTAGCATTCCAATGCAACAGAAATGGGATGAAGGATAGCCTAGTTTAATGCCTTTTCCAAATTACAAAATCTTTTTTTAAAATTTATTTATTTACTTATTTATTCATGATAGACATAGAGAGAAAGAGAGGCAGAGACACAGGAGGAAGGAGAAGCAGGCTCCATGCCAGGAGCTCGACATGGGACTCGATCCCGGGTCTCCAGGGTCAGGCCCTGGGCTGAAGGTGGCACTAAACTGCTGAGCCACTGGGGCTGCCCAGAATGCTCATAAAGTAGAATTATCTAGTGTCATATTGTTCAGATAAATGGAAGCAACATTCATTAGCTGGGGACGTTTTATGGTAAGCATACATGAAAAATTTCAAGGCATCCACTAAAAGAATAAAATTACTAAAATGTTACTTTTTTAAAAAATATTTACCCATTTATTCATGAGAGACACACAGAGAGAGGCAGAGGGAGAAGCAGGCTCCACGCAGGGAGCCCAATGCGGGACTCGATCCTGGGTCTCCAAGATTAGGCCCTGGGCTGAAGGCAGGTGCCAAACCGCTGAGCCACCCAGGGATCCCCAAATTACAAAATCTTTAAAGTCATCCCATTTGGACAGATATATGTAGACAATACCCTGGTTTCAGCAAAAATGATGCATGCAGCCCTGAATGCAAAAATTTATATCTAGTAACAAAGAAAGAAATGTGGTATCTCACATTTGAAGCTTTCACATGGCTTTTGTGCTTTGTGTAAGTTCTGAATTCATTATCAAATATATTCTTTCAAAATCAACTCAAAGAGCTGCCAAGGGATAATTTAGGGCAGGGAGAAACAAAGTGAAAACACAGTTGTTTGGAGTTTAAACAATACATCATTTTCAATTAAAATGTCTCTAGTAAATTGCAGATTTGGGGGAAAATCATTATATTCTGTGATTGAGCTTCTTAAGACACAGGGCTTTTATGATGAGAAGGGGCATCTATGTAAAATGTAAACGAAGACTGAGAGTGTATGTAATCATACAATCTTCAATTTTGAGGTGTTTTGTGTACAATTCTGTCTGTGTGCCTAGGTACGTGCACGCACACGCACACACACATACACACGTATGCTTGCTCGCATATGCGTGTTTCAGAAGACATTGTTCAAACTGCCTCCATAACTTCTCTTATCAACCTATCTGGATCCAATTGTACTAACATTTCGCTCACCTTTCAACTTCTTTAATGTCTCTCCATGGTTTGAAACAACATAAATTTGGCTTCCTCATCAAGAAGCTCATTTAGCGGCAGCTTGATTGCAAGTAATTTGCCCTAAGTAGCTCCATCTTTTAATTGTCTGTGCCTTTTTCCAATCTATAAACTGTAACTTCAGGCAGGCCATTTTTGTCTTACTATTTCCTCCTTAGAAAAGCATATCTAATAATCCCCATATCCTGTGGCTTTAGGCATCCCTCACTACATGAACAGAAGGAATAGGATTTTCATGCAGTTCTAATTGATTTATAAAATAAATCTCCCAAATTTTTGGTATCTGGAAAGAGGTAAATCAAATATTATCCACAAAAGTTAATGTTGTATCTTTTGCTATTTCAAGAGGAAGACATCAGAAGGAAAAAGGAACATCAGTCTTTATGATTACTAATGATAACAGTAAGAGAGTTCTCATTGATAACAGAGAGGTTGTAAAAAGGAAGGTTTTTTGTTTTTTGGTCTCCAAGTACCAGTTTGGATACTCCCTGAATTCTTATTTTATTCTGGGACTAAAGAGAGATATTAGGACCATCCTGAACTGGCATAATTTTCTCTAATGGAGACATAAAACAAGACATCATTACATCTCTGGGTTTCTCAAGTCTGTGCATAAACACATTTTAGGATAATCTCACTGAAGCTCTATGATATAAGATACTGTTTCCAAAGCCATTTATTCCTTGCAACTAATCAATTTTACCTAAAGTATACCATAAATGTATTAGATAGGTCTATATTCATGGATGAAACATGCTAAACATGCAAACTATGTATCTTTCTGATCTATACTCTTTTTACATTATTCCAAAGCTAACTGATAAGTATAAATAAAGTATCCTTCCTAGTCTCTGGAAAAGGGGAAGAAAAATTAATGTGTTCCCATTCCCTTTTTTATATTTCTAGCAAACAGACACTTTCTTCATCTCTATTTGTTCTTCAACCAAGTGAGCATTTCACTTCATTCTTGCTTTAGAGGCCATACATAGAAGTTTAAAATGTTTGAATTATACAATCCTTGAAAAAAAAAAAAAGGGAAATAAATAGCAGACCTGACCTAGTGGGAATCTAATTCTAGAAGGATTAAGGATCCAGGGATTAGCATTTTAACATTTTATTATAAAGTCAGAGATAATTGAATAATCATTTTATTAACCATTTCCTACCACATTTTTTTCCTACCATATTCTTTATTAACTTGAGAGAAATGCTACTGATATAAGAAAAAAAGTCTTCACCTATGATAGAAGTTCCAGTTTACCATTTTATTTTAGATACACATCCCTGAAGATTCACTAAGTGAGAGCAAGGCACAGCTTACCTTAAATCTTTGGTCCTAACTAACGGGCAAAAGATTTGAGAGCTTTATTTTCCTACAGAATGTTTGGAACCCTAAACTTGACAATCTCAGAAGTTCTCTTAGTTATTGCATCAGTCTCTTAACTATGGGGTGCTTGCAGTTATTTATTTATTTTTATTTTAAAAATTTTAAAGATTTTTTTTATTTATTCATGAGAGACAGAGGAGAGAGGCAGAGACACAAGCAGAGGAAGAAGCAGGCTCCCTGAGGGGAGCCCATGAGGGACTTGATCCCAGGACCCTGAGATCACTTAGCCCTGAGCAAAAGGCAGATGCTCCACCACTGAGCCACACAAGCATGCCCCTTTCAGAATTTTTTTTTTTAAAGTACAGTTTGCTCTTGCTCTACCATTTGTTTAGATGATTATTGCTTTCAAGACTAGTTTTATTCAGAGTTGAATTCTGAAATATTGTTCTCTTACCTAATCTAGATTTTTCTCTTTGAGCATACAGTTAGTCTATAAATTTATGACTTTTTTCTTTTTAAAATTTTTCATTGCTTTTTAAAAGCAAAGGCCTATGGGGTGGGTCAACCAAAGGATTCCACATAGTATACTCAAGGTCAAGTTACTATGCTGTGCGACTGTTGTGCAACTGACACACAGTTCTGCTATATATAGAGAGAGTAGATAAAAACTTGAGAGCCCTTCCTTATAATGGTCTGCATATGTAATTCTATCCTAAGACATCTGGGCTGTTGGAGACAGTTGTTTTAAAGAAATAAGGATCAGGTCCTTACATAAGTATACGCTCCACACTGTACGAGAGGAAAAAAACCAAACCAAACCAACAAAAACCTTGTGATGTCATATGACATAATCTTTTGAAAAGTAGTATATAAAATGCTAATTCATTCATTCATTTATTCATACAACAAAAATTTATGGAGCACCTATTATGTGCCAGGCCCAAAGGACAAAGAGATGAATAACAATAGGAAGGTAATTAGCTTCATGAGACGAATATTTTCCTGGGAAAGACTCAGCCCAATCATTGACTGTGTGATGGTTGCTTTGGGTGTTTTGGGACCCCTTTAGAAAGTTTAGTTAGGGCCACTAAAGGCAACACTTAAGTCCAGATTTGAAGTGTAAGGAATAACCAGATAAAAGAGAGTATTTCAAGCAAAGATTAAGGGTACCCATAGTACAAGTCTACACTACCATTGAGGAGCCACAGAAGCCACCATTCAGTATGGCATGGCTCTCTTCACACCTTCTACCTTTCATGTTACTTCCAGCTGGCTTAGCCTTTGTTCTTTCCCATTTTTTACCCCTCTTTGTTTTTGCCCCTACTATTCTCTTACCTTTTTTTTTTTAATCCAAAATCAAATAGGGCAGCAAAAGCTGAGACGAGCAATGATATTTGTTTCACATCACCAAAATCAGCATATAATTTAAAGTGCTTGCTTTTTTACTCCTAATGCCTATAAACCATAAATAGCTCAATGAGACCAAAGACCAAATCTACTGCTTCTTCTGTTGCTCACATTATTTGCATCCAGGGGCATACAGATATCATAACACAAAATCCACAAAAGCTTATTTCAGTGAAAAATGTGTCAGTGAGCAAATAAAGATGTTATAGTCAAGAAATCATGTGGGTAAGTGGCTATTAATGCACAAGATACTTATATGTAGAGTCACCGATAAGTTATTAGTGCACAAGAAACTTATATGTAGAGTCACTATCACATAAAAAAATACAAACTATTATAAATAACTTCACGTTTAGTAGCATCTGATCTCAAATTTACACTTTTATCCATGTAGGTCATCTTTCAAACCTACCAGACAGGATGACATGCTTATAAGACTAATTCTTGGGAGTACCGAAGCATTTCACTGGTAAGACTCCCAACACAGTTATTTTTGGATGAGCGTCAGAAGTTTGGGGATGTTATCTGACTATTCAAACAATGTAGACAATAGGTGGTGAATGTTGCAGATCTTGTTTCTTATCAACTCTGCATCAAATTAAAATACCAAGAATGCAATAATATTTTCCTCTGAGTCATGTATTTTTCCATTAGTTTAAGAGTCTTTTTTTTTTTAAATTTGCAGCTTAAGGTATCCAACAAAAAATATTCTTTGAATCTGTACTTGATTATTAGTCTCACTTACTCTGTGCAACAGCAAGGATCCTGTTTTCTTGGACATATTTGAGACAGCCTCATGGTGAGCTATAAAGTTATTAATGTTGCTTGATATTTGCTTTGACAGCTGCTCTGTACTCTCTTTAATCATCTTCATCATGGTCTGTACTCCTTTATTTCCTCCATTTCACTTTTGCCTATCCTGCTTAGAGAGGATGATACACACAGAAAACCTGATAAATCCCTTTCCCTACACATTCCCCCTGATTTTTCTGTTCCACAAATGTAACTTCATTCCTCTAGCTATACATTCATACATTCAGTATATATGTATTCAACACTTACCATACAGCAGGTCCTGGGTGAGGGGATGATACAGAGGTGTTACATAAAAACATAATTTATGCTTTTAATAAAGATATTAAGAGATGTGATAATTTAATAAATGTGTCTTTTAACAGACTATCCAAGATAAGCTCACGACAGGGTAGGAGCCTGTAACAAGACCCATAGCAGAGGCTAAGAGTGTGGGTTTTAGAGTCAAGCAGGTATAGATTTGAATCCTGATTTCATGACTTACTAGCTAAATAATGTCATATCAGCTGGTAAGCTACTTAACCCCTTCCCATTTAACAGCAAATTTTAGTTTTCTCATCTGTAAAATGAGAATAATATATTTTCTTTAATCATGATCAAATGAACGTAAGTCCTAGGTCACAGTAAGGCTTTTAAAAATGGCAATAGCAATTATGGTGAAAGAAGTGTTAATAAATATGATCACCCTAATAATGCCTATGATAATAAGGGAAGGCACATGATAAATGAAGATTTAGAAATCAGAGAAAATGAAACTAGCAGTATTGGAGGAAGCCTTGAGACAACGACTGGCATGAGTTTTCAAAGGAGAAGTTGCTAAATCTGGTATGTAGCTAATTGGGGAGCCTGGAAAGAAGTATTTACCTTCATTGAATAACTTCCTAATAAATGGACTGGACCAGGAACATTTAATTCTTACAGCAACTCAGTAAGGTTAAGTATTCTCCCCTCCATAATCACCATTTAATACACAAAACAATTCAGAAAGGTTAAGTCATTGCTCAGGCACCCAGCTAGGAATGAGTAGAACGATAATACTAACGCAAGATTAGCTTCCCAATAGGCTGTAGGCTTCATAAGGAGAAAGGCCACTTCGGTTTACCTTACCTTCTGTTCAAGTGCACAGCATGGTCCCTGATGGCTACTAGGGGCTCGGAGGAGTTGCCCCACATTCATGTCTGTTCAACAACATGATGTATGAAATGTGGCTGATTCTTTGTGGGGTTTGCGTCCTGATTAACCGAGTTAAAGTCTCTGTGCTCTGCATGGTATGCAGTAGAGTTTTCGAGTACGGAGTCAGAAATCTGAATGTATTGCTCATAGTAGATTGGAAAGGCAGATGCTGGTGGGGAAACACAATGCAGAAGACTCCTCTTTGTCGGAAGAAGATATGAAACGAAGCTTCTAAATTAGCAGGTAGTAACAGAGAATGGGATTGACTGGATGGGGAGATATGGGAAAATGCTGTGTTTTCACCTGGATGACCAAGAGTGGGGGTGTTCTTAAAATAATATGTACTTTTGAAAACAAACAGACAAACAAAAAAAGCAAGGCAGACAGGAAGAAAAAAGGAATAGTTATTGGGGGATAGTAAAAAAAAGAATTTGCATTTGAACCTGTTGTCTTTTGAATAGCTGGGAAAATAGATAAATATTCAGGAAGGAGTTGGAAATGGAGTATCAGAGCTCAAGGATATTGTAAGGTTGTTAAGACAAATTTGAAAGTCTCTAATTTGGAGGTCATATCTGTAAAGTTGAAATGATGGAATTTCTAAGAGAGCTCCCATCTTTTATTGTAAAGGCGATTATTTATTCCTTCAGATTAAGTCGTAGCTCAGAAGAGGTATAATTACACAAAAATCTTGGCTAAACTTTGTTTATTGGTTAAAAACCAGGCATGAAGGGCAGCTGGGGTGGCTCAGTGGTTTAGCACCACCTTTGGCCCAGGGCGTGACTGGAGACCCAGATCGAGTCCGACATCAGGCTCCCTGTGAGGAGCCTGCTTCTCCCTCTGCCTGTGTCTCTGCCTCTCTGTCTCTCTGTGTCTCTCATGAATAAATAAATAAAATCTTTAAAATAAATAAATAAATAAATAAATAAATAAATAAATAAATAAATACCAGGCATGAAATTCAAGTATGCTTGTGAAATGCAAAAACTTTTTTATTTACTTACAGGCACTAAAACCCAAGGCAGATCCTCTCATTTAAACAAATAATCAGTTCTGGAAATAACAGTTTAAACAAGCTAATTAATGAACTTCAAAAGTTTCCTTTCCTGCTGTGGACTTTAGCTTGTCTTCAGTCTTAGGACTTCACACACACAAAACACTGGATGCACTTTGATTTGGCCAATATGAAGTAGAGGTTACTGTTCTTAGTGTCACGCATCAAAGCACTAGGGTTCACTGTCTTTGCCGTTGCCAGATTTCTGCCTTCCTATAAGGATATGCAAGCCTAGGAAGGAAAATTTCTTCTAGCCAGCTCCAGGCTTTGCTCTTTCACAATGCTGCTGGTAAAGGGAATAAACATCTCAACTGAGACACAGCATTTTGCCTCTTAGAGAACAGATGTGTTGCTGTTTGCGCAGCTTCCAGGGGTTCTGCGTTGAACTAGTGGGCCTTATGGAAAATAATGCTGGAAGCTCTTTAAAACAGTGTTGTGGGGAGTCGGCTTAGAGCTGCTGCTCCACGTATAGCAGCGTTTACTGTGTGTGGTTATATTTTAGGAACCATAATTATCCTGGAAACTTAATAGAATCTGTTAAACTGAGCTGTGTTCAAACAGAATTAGGTGAGAGTTTTAGAACTAATAGAGATTTCCAGAGATAATTTTCAGGTGTTGAAAATGAATAATTATGAACTAAATATACCATTGCAGTCTTCATTGTAATAGTGAGGGATACATGAAGAAAGTTTTATGATAGGGTGTGCTTTAAAAATGGCTATGGAGAAACATTCTTATATTTTTTATGAAAAAAAAATAATGTGAAAGGGTCTCATTTTTAGTGATTTGAACCTCAACTCCCAAATTTTTATTGTCATTAAGCATTTACCCAGAGATTAGGGATTTTAAATTTCTTTTTGCTTTTAGTAAATTATTATCTAAAAAAGCACCAAAAAATAAAAAGATGACCAAAACAAAACAAAACAAAACAAAACCCCAAACACACCTAATGTCTTCTGTGAAGTGCCTGCGGACAGTTTACAAGACACACTCACAACTATTCATAGGAAATTGGAGATCACCAGAACTGATCAGTGACTTTGACTTAATGCCTCTGGCAAATAACTCCAAAGCACAAACACAGGCTTATCCCAAACATGTGGAAACAGGTTCTGCTTTATTGGTCCAACACATTAAGACTTTGCAGTTTTCAATGATAGCATTGCGCATTATCTTATCCAGTGTTTTCCTAATTAATTTTCATTGTGCTACCCACTAGCTAATTAATCTGAATAAAAGATAAGCTTCCTGGGGTTTATTTTAACTTTGACAGGCTAACTGACAAGGCTGGAGACACTAGCCAGCCTCTCAGTTGGTAGAAGGAGCCAGAACAGCCTCAGATTCTACACACTGTCCAGACCTCCGTTCTCTCTTTGAGGAATGCATCATCATTTGGCTGGAGTGGTGGCTCTGCCCCAGTGGCTCACTCATTTCTTAGCCTTTTTGAAACTGATGTTCTTCATGCCCATTAGGGATGCACATTAAAAGACTGCTCAATGATTAATAGTTGAAGAGTTAGAAAGGGTGCATAAAAACAAAGAGACACTTTTTTTTTTTTTTCATTATCCTCAGCTTCTAATACATTCTACCAAATTAACTAAATTTTATGGCCTGGTTTTATTCATTGATAAAAATGCATGGGAAAACACTTTTTGCCCTCAATCAATACACAATTTGTTAGTACGACTAGTAATACAACTTCTACTACAGTGGGCCAAGAATATAACAAAAACCTTCTGCCCTTAAAATCCTCCTGGCAATAACTGGGAGAAAGCCAGTGGATCTGTACTTAATTAGAGCCTCTGTTCTTCTTTAGTCTGCCCTCCCCTCAACCCTTGCCCCCATGAGGGAGCTAATCTGTGGCCAGAGCTGCTTGATACTGCTGGTTTAGTTAGCTTTCCGCCAATGCAGTCACGGCTAAAACAGCAATACAATGACCACTGACAACAGCTTCCTCCCAGAATGTTCGATTAAAGACTGGGAAGACCAGCGCTTGCCATCATAATCTGATGGAATATCATCAGGAAGATTAAAAGAGAGAGAGGGAAGGGGAGGGAAGAAAGGACAGAGGGAGAAAGGTAATTCAAAATGTTTTGGAAAAAAATTTAAATAATAGACAAACAGATGTTTAAAAGAAGTACTAAAAACAAGGACAGCCCCTGAAAGTTGCTCCTGCTGCTTTCACTTGATATACATAAATATATATTATAAATAAATAAATATATATATATTAAAAAACCATTATTTCCTCTCTGCCACCTAATTTTGAGAATCACAGCCAGAGTAAAATTTCTTTTCAGAGAATTTAAAAATAAAGAATTAAATGAGAAATAGCTTTATAAGAGATAAGCTTTTTAGAAGGCTTCACTTGGGAGGAAAAAGGTCTTCCCACTCAAATACTTGTTATTAAACACAATTGTTTGGGATGGTTTACTGCAATCATTCTACTCACTAGGTCCTAAGATATACTATATGCTATGAAAATATATTTATTTAGAGCTCCCTTTCTGAAGTCATCTTTCCAGAGTCCTCCACCCATGTTTATTTCTGCCAATATACTGTAGTTTATAATTTTTTTAAATTTTTATTTATTTATGATAGTCACAGAGAGAGAGAGAGAGGCAGAGACACAGGCAGAGGGAGAAGCAGGCTCCATGCACCGGGAGCCCGACGTGGGACTCCATCCCGGGTCTCCAGGATCGCGCCCTGGGCCAAAGGCAGGCGCCAAACCGCTGCGCCACCCAGGGATCCCTACTGTAGTTTATAAAATATTGCCTAGTCTGCTATTGTGACTGTCAGCTCACAGCTTCAGGTAGGATTTGTGAAATATAACCTATGGGCTTCAGTTAGTTAGGTGTATACATCTCAAATGCCACATAATACTAATAGCTGTGGTTCTATTTTTCACCCAGAAACTTAAGACATTAGACAATGTAGAAATTCAAGGTTGTAATGTCATGTACGGCCAGCCAGTCACCATTAAACTGAGTTGAAATTGAAAGCCAAATAATGTGTTTTGATAGAGTGCCTTTATTTTCTTAATGAATTTTTCATGATCCAACTTTTAAGTTTTCAGATTTTGAATCCTCATTTCTTCTGCATACTGAGCATGGGTTGCTTGCAGAGTTAGACTCACATTCACCAAAGTCACAGAGACTGAGGCATAAAATCAGAATGCCAATGTCCTGTTTTATAAGAATTCAAACCATCACACAGACTGTATAATACTTTCATCCACATGACCCATATCTTTCCTTGAATGTAGATCCCATTGGAAAGCAAATTATATGCGGAAATTTGTTTGGTGTGCACATTATTAAGTTACAGGCTTTTAATACTATTATATCTTAATTCTGGTTTTGAGAAAGCATGCATTGCTTAAGAACATACTCTCTTCTGTATCAGAAGACTACTTGGATGAGGTCTGCCAAAGCTTTTCCAAATGTCTTTCTTTTCCTTGCTTCCAAGACTGACAATCTCCTTTTGAATGACTCTTTTCTTTAATACGTTAATATCTTCAACTAAATTGTAGTCTATCTTGAAAGTGTGGGAATCATTATTTTTAAGATGACTTTGCTGATCTTTTCTCTAATCCAGAATATATTGAATTTATTTTTAGCTCAGAAGACAGATTTAATCTCTTTATTTCCAAGTTCTTAGGTACATCTTTATGGTAACTCAGAGTTAAACTCTCGACACAAATGATTATTTTCAATAAATATATAAGTTAATGTACTTATTGCCTTTTAATAAACATTGTCCTTTAAAAGATATTTGTCTGTGTGCCTTATAAAACAGACACTGCACCTGTCTTTTTTCATTATTATCTTTCCACTGACGACTTCAACATAAGATCATGGTAAGCACTGAACTAAAATTTGTGAATAAATTAATATTAGTATTAATTTTATTAAGTGGTTAGTGAAAACAACAACTTTCTTACCTGCCTCGTTGTCAATCAATACGTACTAAGGCACAAGCATACTTAAATGTATAAAGAAAAGCAGACCCTCTTATAGCATATAATATAATATAAACCTCAGAAGTTTTGTCACTTGTCATATTTGCTTGGAAGTATTTGAAATGCTGTCATTAAGAAAGATAATTATCATGAACTGATGCCAAATTCAATATTGACATTAATTCACCTCTCTGAAATTATTTTCTGAATTAGTTAAGCCTCTAATTTACTTAAGCTCATTATATTTATTTTATTTGATCTATCTAGACTTAAGCTCCTTTAATATAGGAATTATGATTTCATTTTTTAAATTTTTAGAGGTTCCATAGTTGAAAATGTAGTATTGGGTTACAGGGTATTGCAAATACTATTTTCTTTTTTAACTGAATCTTTTATTTATTTTTGACATAGAATTTGTCCCATGGGTTTTTCGGTGAGTCCTTCATGATAGTGAGAGTGGTTGGACAAATCTCTTTCTATACCCTGTTTTAGGGAAACCATATGATCCAATGTGAGAGTACTCCTGCAGACTAGACATTGGGAGATGCCCCTTTTCATCTGTTTTGAATTCTGTGTGGCCTGAGTCTACTCCATTAACTTTGCACTACTCCATACCTTAGAAAACCACATGGGACTTTACATATGTCTATGTAGAACACAGGATGTATTATGCATTTGTTGTTGTTGTTTCAGGTTTTTATTTAAATTCTAGTTAACATATAAGGTTATATTGGTTTAAGGAATAGAATTTAGTGATTCATCACTTGCATTTTGGATAAAGTTTTTACATTTTCTCTCAGTCTTATGTGTCCTTCCTCATCCCATCACTCTAATATGAATAAATTAAGGGAAAATAAAGGTGTTGTACATATCTATCTTTTACAAAGTGAGGGGCAGAAAGCTGACTGTGACAGATGACTAAAATATATCTTAACCTTTTCAATCAAGGAGTAAAGCTTTTCTTATTTTTCAATGTTTTCAAACTGCAGCTTTATTCAATATTCAGAATTTAGAATCAAATGTAATTCTTTCGGGAAATTTTTTAATCAAAGGGATAGAAATAAATCAGTATTCAGAGGGCAGGGCAGGTTGCTAATTAATTGATCATCTTCACAAACATTAATAACATGTTCTATTCAATAGGTATGATTCCTTCATGAATATATATGGCAGCAACTGGTTCCATATATATCATGTTTTAATTGGTTAATTTTAATGTTATGAGAAATATATGCACTTATTCTGAAATAAATGCTTGTTTCTAAGTAAAGGCTTTTTGTAGCAATGTTATTTGATATTGATAACCATGCTTTGCTACTAATTGTAAACAGACTTTTGGACAACATATGTTACCAAGCCATATATAGAATTTGGTACCTTCCTTTGCTGCAATTACTGCCATCTATATTCTAGGGATTTATACATCTTCCTGTGGTAAGTTTCCCGAAAATTCTTCCAGTCTCTTGGATGACAGCGTTGGATTGTAGGTATTGCTTCACTATTTTTTCCTTGATAATACATTAAACACTTTTGTCTGATATTATTTTACTAGTGCTTTTAATTATTTTTTTTTGTTAAAGATTTTATTTATTTATTCATGAGAGACACACATACACAGATGCAGAGACACAGGCAGAAGGAGAAGCAGGCTCCATGCAGGGAGCCCGAGGCGGGACTCCATCCCAGATCTCCAGGATCACACCCTGGGCTGAAGGCGGCGCTAAACCGCTGAGTCACCCGGGCTGCCCTTTACTGGTACTTTTAATGATGCATTCATCTCTATTTCTTTTTGAGTAGCTTAACAAAATAAAGCCACCAAGGACTTGGTATTAAAAACCAAAATCAAAACTGAAGCAAAATGAAAAGATATAGGGTATGAATGAAGATATATTTGTATCTCTAATCAAAGCTTTAACTTTGTAAAAATACAAAATACTCCAGTTGCTATAAAAATACATAATGAATGAAATTTTTTAACACCGTAGAGGAAAGAATTGAGCTAAGATTGGGATAAGCTAAGTATGTTTAAGTCTGAAATGACAAAATTATATCTATCTACCTATCTACTTATATATCCATCTACACACATGTAAGTATATGCATGTACATATGTTTGCTTATATATATACACATATGAATATTTCTTTTTGTTGTAGCATATCTCATATCTTTGTGATTTATACAGAATAAATGGCATTACCCACACTGAGGTTCAGTGATAAGAAATTTGAAATTCGAAATTATCATTTTTTTGTAACTAAGGGGAATGGAGATCTGTTTGGTTTTAGGAATTTTAGAGGCTTTTGATAAGGAGATGAAGATTCAACATTTCACTCATGAATTATAGTCAGAAATATATTTGGGAGTCTAATATAGATTTCATAAGGTAATACTTCTGGCAACTGATTGTTCTATGAAGCAGGAGTTATGCGTATAGCTTGTGTTATTCCAAATTCATCTGCATTTATTTTTTATGATGGTTGGGTGTAGAGTATGTATTAATTGAATCTATAATTATGTGCATTCCTATTATCTTTCTTTCTTCACGAATGCAAGGAGGTCTACTTCCTGTCAGTAGTGATTTTGATGCTTTTTCAAGAACCAAACTGGTGTCTAGAAATGCAGAATCCAGAAAGTATCCTATGGCTCATATGTATCAGACTTACCAGGGAATGAAGAAGACATAAACAGATGATTTGTCCATTATTTTCCTAACTAGAATGGTTCCAGATGGCTCCTCAGACAAACATGGTTATGCCCAGGATCAGTTTAGTCTTCCTTCTGATTTCAGCAAATGATCTATGAAAAGCCTTAAAGATGAATATTTTTATAGAAATATGCAAATCATAAAATTATATATGTGTGTACTTCACATTAAAATTAATGCTTATGATGAAACCTTTTTGTAATTCAACAAATTATAATTAAAGGATATAGCTTGTCTCAAGAGAATAATTCCCTCTAAATCAGTTCACATAAAGGAACATTCAGGAAGCATATTTTATAACCTAACTAATAATGACCAATTTTAGGGAAAAAATGCACTTAAAGGAAGTGAAAATTAATAATTAACATGCAGATAATAAATAACACTGTAATGATATTCTGACTCTTGTATATAACAATTAGTGGAGATTTTGGTCATTTCCTTCCTTCCTTCCTTCCTTTCTTCCTTCCTTCCTTCCTTCCTTCCTTCCTTCCTTCCTTCCTTCCTTCTTTCCTTCCTTCCTCTCCTCATTATTATTTTCTTAAGTACTGTTACATACAATCATAACCATAAAAGGAATCCTTAGGAAACTACATGAAGATATTTCCCATTTCATCATGAGATTTCTTCTAAATCCCATTAATATACAGTATTAAAACTTTAAATTAACTGAACTAAACATGCCAAAAAAGTAATGGCTCCATGCATGAAACCTGAAATCATAAAAATCCTAAAGGGAAACACTGGAAAAAAATTCCTTGATGTCGGTCTTGGCAATAATTTTTTGAATTTAACATCAAAAGTAAAGACAACATATTAAAAAATGAAGCAGTAGGACTACATCAAATTCAAAAGCTTCTGCACAGTAAAGGAACCCATTAAAATGAAAGAGCAAATTATAGAATGGGAGGAAATATTTGAAATAATCTACTTGATGGGTTAATATCCAACATGTATGAAGAACTCACACAACTCAATAGCCAATAAATAAATAAATAAATAAAAACCAATCCTGATTATAAAATGAGCAGACATATTTTTCTAAGAAGACGTACAAATGGCCAACAGGTACATGAAAAGATGTTCAACCTCACTACTCATCAGAGGAGAAATGCTAATCAAAGCCACAATGAGATATCACCTCACACGTGTCAGAATTGTTAATATCCAAAGGCAAGACAGAACAAATGCTGATGGGGAGGTGGAGAAAGGGAATCCTGTGCACTGTTGGTGAGAATGTAAATTGATACAGCCACTTGGAAACCATGGGGAGGTGCCTCAAAAATTAAAAATAGGACTATCATATGATCTAGCAACCCCACTTCTGAGTATATATCCAAGGGAAATGAATCAAGTCTTGAAGAGATATTTTTAACCCCTGATAATTGCAACATTTTTCACAATAGCCAAGATTTGGAAACAACCTGTACTCATCTATGGATGAATGGATAAAAAGGAGTGGTATGTGTGTGTATATATACACATATATAAATATGTGTTTATATATATATAAAATTATTCAGGCATGAGACATTATTCAGCCATGAGAAAGAAGGAAATCCTGCATTTGTGACAACATGGATAGCGTGTTGACAACATGAAGGCATCGCATTAAGAGAAGTAAGTCAGACAGAGAAAGACAAGTACTACATGTATCACTTATATGTGTAATTAAAAAAAAAGTCAACGTCATAAAGACAGAGAGTAGGAAAAATGGTTAGCAGGGGCTAGAGTAGGTTAAATAGGGAGAGTCTGGTTAAAAGGTACAAACTTTCAGCTATAAAATGAATAAAATCTTAGGAACTAATGTATAACGTAGTGACTATAGTTGATAACACTGTGTTGTATCATTGAACTTTGCTGAGAGTTTTCACCAATCACTTCCCCAAAAATTCTCCACAAAGCACCACAAAGCAAAAGCAAAAACAAAAATCCTGATAAATATGTGAAGTAATGGATGTGTTAATACCTTGAAGGGGAAATCTTTTCACAGTGTATACACATATATAATTGTTACAATGTATACTTTAAATATCTGACAACTGTATTGTCCATTATACTTCAATAAAACTGAAAAAAAATACTACTGATCAATTTGAAGAAAATTTTCCATTAGATAAAGCATTCTTCAAATGAGGAATTTTTCTGAAATATGTAAAAAACTTGAGGAACCAGCAAAATCAAATTTAAACTTGTTTCAAAATTAGCTAATTTTTGATGTCAGTATTAAGCTACTTGCTTATGAAGAAATGTATTGAATGAAGCTCATAAAAATTTGGGATTCAAAAATACCGGAAAGTAGGCGGTTGTAATGGGACTATTGTAAGGAATATGCATATTTGTTTTGCTTGTTTAAACTCACAGGAAACAATCCAATAATTTTGAATGGGGATAATTTCCTCAAATTGTAAATTCTACAAAATTGTTTTGTAGATGTGTATATATATTCTTAGTCTCCACATGGGAGAAGTCATATCCACTTGTTTTTAAATTTTATTTTTCTCATTCTTTTGCTTTCATTTAGTTTAAATGTTTTCAAAAGCAGAAATGATATTTGTTATTTTGTCATGCATATTTTGTAAATGTTAGTACTGAAATTGCCATCTATTCATTAAATATGTGTATTTTGTACAAACTTCAACGCCATAATTCAATGTGATGAAAGTAAATCTGTAAAAGAACATTATCATTTCTAATAAATGCCCTATAACATTACAGCAAGTCAATTAAATTCACTTAAGCAAACATTTAATCAACACTTTCTTTCTATGTGTGTGTCAGGCACTAAGGTTATAGATATAACAAGACATACTCTCCTTTCTATGTTCCAGCCTAAAGAAAAGCCTCAAAATCTTTGGATGAAAAAAAAGGCTCACAGAGAAAATGACGAATAAGAACAGATCAAGTGACAATTTCATCAGTTGGCCGTTAGAACAATCTAACATAAATGGCTCTCTGTAAAGGTTGCTGATTTTCTACATAGTTTGATAGGACCAGCTACATGATCTGCAAGGGAATTGTAATAAAAACGGTAACCATTTTTTCAGTAATTTCATGATTTCAGGATGGCAATACCAGAGCATTGACTAAATGTGGGGCCCTTCTAAGCAAGTGGCCCCATGTGATTGAACATATCACATGCCGATGAAGTCAGCCCTGAGGTTAGATCTTGCTAATTCTTTAGTTCCTATTAGTGTACTTTTAATACTTGAAGCATTAATTTCATAAACATGGTAGGCATCTCTGGTGTCCAAGGAGCACAGATCACGCCAGGATGGTTTTCTCTCAAGCTTTTAGCTGTGTGTGGCATTGCCCAGGAAAAAAAAATATAGTAAAAATGAAACAACCCATAGCTGCTTCTATTTTACTTTTTTGTAAACTTCTTTTGAAATAGAGATCTAAGAATAACTCAGGTGTTTATTTTCACTTTATCATTCTGTCATTTGATAAAGGGTAAAGTATAGCATGCTAACCTGTGTTGGGAAATAAAATTGGGATACCAAAGAGGATTTCTGATATCTTTCACCCAGCTCACATGCTGTCAAGTAGCAAGTAAGTCCTGTCAGCAGCAACACTAAGAGGTAAATTGTTATTGAAAAAAGCTTCTGAATTTTCCTACACATAAAAAATATTATATATAACTACACGTTATCACTCAGTAGAGTCATCTGGTTATATCATAACAATAAAATATTAGTTTTTACATTTGCCTGCAACCAAGATCTTCCCATAGCTATTAAGAGAGTGAGAAGAGATTGTTCTCTGACCTGGTGATTTTTGATGCATATTTCTATGTCTACATATGTATATTTATAGTTATATCCAATATATGCATTCATAGTGGATATTAAAACATCCAAGCTGGTATGTCCTGTTGGTTTTATATCGTAGGGATGACTGTAAAGTGAAGCCATTTATTAAGGCAAGTGAAATGATGTTTGGCATCAGTACTGATTGTATGCATCCCAAAATGAGAAAGTTTCTTATATTCTAGTAAGTAAAATAAGTTGATATTTAGTTACTGATGCCTTTTTGACTTTAAAGATGTGCTCATAGAGATCATTTTATATAAATTGTGTTTAATGGCTAATGATTTGTGAAATCGTAAAATATAATTCATTCATAAATTTATATGTATTTGAATTTAAGCACATGCATCTACAATCAGGATCATATGCATACAAAATAATAATTAATAAATGTATTTTATTATAAGGTTACATATCTTATTAGTTACGGGAATAAGTAATGTTTTCACTTCAATGTTGAAAATGTACAACAAAGCACAATAAAGTATAACACATTGTAGATAAATTTCCTCCATATTAAATACTTTGAGATTTATTGTAAGCTGTCTTTCCAAAATCTACTGGGAATTGTATAAATACACAATTTATGGCTAGGAGATAAAATGTGGATTAAAAATACCATTATCTAATAATGCATTCGAATTTTGGTATGTAATTTACACACTCACACACAAACATTTAAACCTAGTGTATAAGGCCTGTGGTACTGTGACATTACTAAGGGCAACCTTTCTGAAGACAAGAGTGCCATTTCTAGTGCTGGAAATAACATGTATGTGCACACACACACACATACACACACGTGCCTAACCAGATCTTACAAACTCTAAATTGTCATTTAGTCTCATTTTGCTTACTGAGAATAAATTATGTCTTCATGTATAATAAAAGCAATCAGATTTTGATAAGTTTTCTTAACCCAGTGACCCATTTCATTTCCCTTTGCCTGGTTCTGATCCAAGGGCAATTTGTTCCATAATCTCTACTACAACAGAAACAAAGTGAAAGGGGTGCCTGAGTGACTCAGTCAATTAAGTGTCTGCCTTTGGCTCAAGTCATGATCCCCTGGTCCTGGGATCAAGGCCACAGAGGGGGCTCCCTGCACAGTAGAGAATTTGCTTCTCCCTTTCCCTCTGCACCCTCCTTACCCCCATTCATGTGCACAATCTCTCTCTCTCTCAAATAAATAAATAAAATATTTTAAAAAAGAAAGTGAAAGAAATGAATGAAGGAAATGGTATTTAATAACAATCAGTTTATGACACTCGTGTTTTATTTTATTTATTTTTTTAAGATTTTATTTATTTATTCATGAGACACACACACACACACACAGAGAGAGAGAGAGAGAGAGAGAGAGAGAGAGAGAATGAGAGGCAGAGGGAGAAGCAGGCTCCATGCAGCGAGCCTGACGTGGGACTTGATCCCAGGACTTGATCCCTGGGCTGAAGGTGGCGCTAAACTGCTGAGCCAACGGGGCTGCCCCACACTCATGTTTTAAGTGAAACCCCTGATGAGCCTCTATTTCCGTCTTTTCCTGAGTTGGCATGAGAGTGAGGATGACCCCATTAAGGCAATGAAAGATTTTCCCCTAAAGTCAGGGACACGCTGCTCACGCTGCTCACGCTCATTACTCTTGTTCAACATAGTAATAGAAGTCCTAGCCTCAGCAGTCAGACAACAAGAGGAAATCAAAGAGATTCAAATTGACAAAGACATCAAACTCTCACTCTTCATAGATGACGTGATACTTTATGTGGAAAACCCAAAAGACTCCACTTCAAAATTGCTGGAACTCATACAGGAATTCAGCAACATGGCAGGATATAAAATCAACACACAGAAATCAGTTGGTTTTCTCTACACTAATAATGAGACAGAAGAAAGAGAAATTAAGGAATTGATCCCATTTATAATTGCACCAAAACCCACAAGATACCTAGGAATAAATCTAACCAAAGAGGTAGAGGATCTGTACTCTAAAACTACAGAACATTTATGAAAGTATTAGGGAGACCGAAAGAAATGGAAAAACATTCCATGCTCTTGGATTGGAAGAATGAATATTGTTACAATATCTAGGCTATTCAGGGCAATCTATGCATTCAATGCAATCCCTATCAAAATACTATTGACATTTTTTCACAGACCTGGAAAAAATAATTCTAAAATTTGTATGGAACCAGAAAAAGCTCGGAATAGCCAGGGGAATATCAAAAGGGAAATCAAAGCTGGTGGCATCACAATGCCTGACTTCAGGCTATAGTACAAAGCTGTAATCATTAAGATGGTATAGTACTGGCACAAAAACAGAAACATAGATCAGTGGAATAGAATGGAAAATCCAGAAATGGACTCTCAACTCTATGGCCAACAAATCTTCAATAGAACAGGAAAGAATATCCAATGGAAAAAGGACAGTCTCTTCAATAAATGGCGCTGGCAAAATTGGATAGCCACACAAAGAAGATTGAAACTGGGCCATTTTCTTACACTATACACAAAGATAAGTTCAAAATGGATGAAATATCTAAATGTGAGACAAGAATCAATCAAAATGCTAAAGGAGAACAGAGGCAGCAGCCACTTCAACCTCAGCCGCAGCGACATCCTCCTAGAAACATCCTCAAAGGCAAGCAAAAACAAAACAAAACAAAACAAACAAACAAAAACACTACAATTGAGGCTTCATCAAGATAAAAAGCTTCTGCACAGAAAAGGAAACAGTCAATACAATTATAAGGCAGCCTATGGAATGGGAGAAGATATTTGCAAATGGCTAATCACATAAAGGGCTAGTATCCAAGATCATTAAAGAACTTATCAAACTCAACACCCAAAAACAAAATAATCCAGTCAAGAAATGGGCAGAAGACATGAACAGACATTTTTGCATCAGGGAAATACAAATCAAAACCACAGTGAGATATCACCTCACACTAATCAGAATGGCTAAAATTAACAAGTCAGGAAATACAAATGTTGGTAAGAATGCAGAGAAAGGGGAACCCTCTTACACTGTTGAATGCAGCACTTACACTGCTTACACTGGGAAAGCAAGCTGGTATAGCCACTCTGGAAAACAGTATGGAGGTCCCTCAAGAAGTTAAAAATAGAGCTACTCTATGACCCAGCAATTGCACTACTAGGTATTTATCCCAAAGATACAAATGTAGTGCTGCAATGGAGCACCTGCACCCCAATGTTTATAGCAGCAGTGTCCACAATAGCCAAACTGTGGAAAAAGCCAAGATATCTTTGACAGATAAATAGATAAAGAAGATGTGGCATATACATACAATGGAATGTTACTCAGCCATCAGAAAGGATGAAATCTTACCATTTACATTGATGTGGATGGAACCGGGGGTATTATGCTCAGTGAAATAAGTCTATCAGAGAAAGACAATTTTCATATGGTTTCACTCATATGAGAAATATAAGAAACAGAGCAGAGGATCATAGGGATAGAGAGAGGGAAAACTGGGAAGAAATGAGAGAGGCAGACAAACCATGAGAGACTCTTAACTACAGGAAACAAACTGAAGGTTGCTGGAGGGGAGGTGAGTTGGGGGATGGGATAACAGGGTGATAGGCATTAAGGGGGTCACAGGATGTGAAGAGCACTGGGTGTTATGCAACTGCTGCATCACTGAACTCTAGATCTGAAACTAATAATGTACTATATGTTGGTTAATTGAATTTAAATCAAGAAAAAGATAATGGCAAAAGGAATAAACTATGACTGATTTTTTGAAGGTGACACTGTGTATCTTAGTGTGCATAATTAAACATAACATCAGCAAAGAGAGACTATGTAATAATTGGACTACTGAAGCCAAATATTATCTAAACAATCACAACCACAAACACAATGAATGCTGCCTTATTTTATTTTGAGCTCAAATTGATTACAGTTAGGACAATATATTTTGAAATATATTTCACTACTAAAAAATATTGAGCCTTTTACAATAAAAGGGTGTTATCCTATTTAGAAAGAAAATTTCTAGAAATAAATTGACTTTGAAAATATCTACTTTATGTTTTAGAAAGGAGTGTACTTATAGCATGCTAGTATTAAATTTTATAACTATCTTGTCTGCTAATATTCTTTACATTTCACAGGCATAGCATTTTATGTTTTGTCATTTTATTTCCATTATTTGTGGTGCTAACTAAATGCCAAAATGAAAATATGAATAGTTACATTTTGGGTTACAGTTAAATCTTACACATTTAAATTTTTTACAGTACTTTGAGTTACTACTGCTTTGTATTCCAAAGCAATTTTAAATTTATTTACTTGTAATCTTATTACATTCTTTTTAACATCCTTTTATCATAAATCTGATTAATAAATGTGTATACGCACATACATATGTATATACACATATATAGACACATATAGTTTTCTTTCAAAACCACGCTAAAGAGAATGACCATATAGAGCGCATGTTTCTTTTAATGAATCAGAAAATGAGAAAGCAAATTAGTGTTGTAATTGTAGTGGCATTCTTCATTCCTCTCTGCTTAGCAAGTGAATACGCTGATAATATTGAGATAATCCCTAACTTAAAAGGCAGTTACTAACTCCCACTAAGGCTAAAAATGTAAGATTTTATTTATTCATTTATTTTTAGTTTTGTAGCTAGAAAGTCAGTATATGTAATAAGCTCCTCAATCTGATTGTCTACCCCAGAAACTGGATCAGAAGACCATGAAGATCCATTTAGGCAACGGGTAGCAGCAGTACTTCCATATATAATTAGTTTTCAGAGGCACCAGTGACATTGTTTCTAGGAGCAGCTTCTAGTGCCAATGTTAGTGATATTACCAGGGCAAGCTATAATAACTCTCCCCAGGTGCATTGGCAGAAAGATCCTCACTGAACAAGTTTGAATGATTTTGGGCATAGCTCCTGGCTACATGGCTTCCAAGCCTGGTTTTCCAGTCTTTTAAGAAATTAAGTGGCTTTCTCACTATCATTTTAATAACCAAAAATCTTGCTTACAACTGGGTTGCTTTCATTTGCTTTTACATGAAAAAACCTCACTGATTCAAAAATTGCTACTGGTGGTGATTACAACAACTAATCATCAGGGATTGAGGGAATTTCCACTTGGTTGGAGATAGAAAGTAAATAGCTAGTTAGTATTAAGGGATGAGACTCAATATGGAACACTATGAATGCCATAAAAAATGTGAGGACCGTGGCTCCTTTTAATGATATTGAACAACTTAAAGAAGATGAGAAAAGTAGTTTATGAATTACTACACGAGACAGAAGCCAAAAACTTTCACTATTGTATGGATAAAATAATCTAATTTTTTGAGTTCTAAGTCTTTAATAGTTACAAAAACAAAAACAAAACAAAATGGTATCATGGGTGGTGGGATCACAATGGCAACATTATTCTGGAATCTCGCCAAAACTCCTAAAGACCAAAGAGTTCAATCCAGCTAGCAAAAGAAAGATTCCACAGATGATATCTATGAAACGACATATCTCCATGAACCTCAGGATGTGGAGAGGGAGGCTGTTTGAACAAACCACCAATAGCAAGACAAGCGCAAAATAAGCAATCTGTTGTAAGGAGTAGTAGGAATGAAAGGGGAGATGATCTGCACTCTGAGCTGTGGAATTTTAATTGCCAAAAATAAAATAAAACCCCCAATGAAAAAAAAAATCAACTTGAGTAGAAACCTGATGGAGTGCAAGGGCAATTAGGTAAATCTGGGTTATCTTGTCATAAACTGCAAGTTGTAAGTAAAGACAAACAAACAAACTAAATAACTTAACTATTTAACATAGGAAGATCAAATAGTGCTGTGGTTTCCAAAAATATTCCAAAAAATAATCCATCCCATAAGGACAGAGATTAATGTGGAGGGAGAATTAAAAGAAGAACCAAGTTGGGCGGAGCAAAAACACTATACTTAGGAGAGAGAGTGGATTCAGACTTGAAGGGATGAGGAGTCCAGGAGAGTGAAAGTCCAGAAATTATTCTAACAGCAAAATAAAATATTTGAAAGTAGGAGAACTGATTTGAAAACAAGGCCTGAATGACTCTGAGAATCACCAATCTGGAGGCAGGGAAACATTCCTGATGTGACTTAACTGTGAAACAAAAAGGTCACAAAAAGATTTAATGTTTTGTGTTCCTATCTGTGACAATCTCAGAGAAGATGTAAATCTGGAAAGTTGTAAAATCTTCTCTGTACTCCCACCTCTGCACAGGCATCCTCCCCTAGTGGTTCTCTCTCTCTCTCTCTTTTTTTTTTTTTTTAATGATAGGCACACAGTGAGAGAGAGAGAGAGAGAGAGAGGCAGAGACATAGGCAGAGGGAGAAGCAGGCCCCATGCACCAGGAGCCCGACGTGGGATTCGATCCCGGGTCTCCAGGATCGCGCCCTGGGCCAAAGGCAGGCACTAAACCGCTGCACCACCCAGGGATCCCCCCTAGTGGTTCTCTTACTAGAGAACCATACCCGCACAAGATTAAAAAGCATTAATTGGAACAAAAGTATTAAATAAGACAAGTCAAAGTACTACTAAAGTCTGTAATTCCCAATAAAGTATAACAATTATTAGTATTAGTGTATCAGCTAAACTAACAATATACTTTATGAAAAAATAAGGAAATAAAAGTAGGTATATAGACAAAAGACAAATTTTAATGCACTTCTTTTACAAGTAGATATAAATAATTAGGTAGATATTGTAGGTATGTATCAAGCTTTTTACATCAATATGAGGAATAAATCTCATCATGAACATATTTGACCACACGTTAGGGGACCAAGAAAACTTCAATAAATTGCAAAACGTGTGAATATTACAAAAAGCTTTCTGTGACTGCAGTGCAACTAATAAGAGACATAATTGAATGACATCAGAAACTTATTTCCTTCCTCCTTTTAGTGGCTTAGGAGACAGTTGGTCAATTTGACTGAAGATACTTATACAAAGATAACACCATCAGGTTTTGTCATCATTTCTAGCATGCAAGTTTATTTCCCTAGAACCTTAGAATGAAGACCACAGTCTTTAGAAAGTAGAATCACTAGTATCACTTTTGAGTCTGAAGATTCCTTGATCTTGTCTTTGTTACTTAGAGAAACTAGGGGTCCCCCAGTCCTTTTTATGTTAAGCCACAAACATAATGTTGAATCGAGCTCATATTTGATTTCAGCAGCCTCTGAGTCAGGTGCCCAGGTGGATGCATCCTTGTTCACAGTGCATTCAGTACAGCTATGCTTAGTGTATGCTCTGAAGTGAGAGTTCACAGTGTGCTCTGCTACTTCTTTGCTTGTATGTTTTCTCCCAATATGCCTTAGTCTCCATCTGTATTGTTAGCAGTGATATGTATCTATGATTCCCTGCCCCATGACAAAATTGGAAATTATTAAAATTTTTAAAAAGGAAAGAAAGAAAAAGCAAGTGAAAGAAAGAGAGAGAGAGAGAGAGAAAGCAAAACAAACAAACAAACAAAACACACAACAGGTTCCTCTCTTGGATGGGGGCAAAACCAAAGTAAGGAATTAAGAAAGTAGATAGTCCACGTTGAAGCAAATGGTGGGTATTTGTCATTTCTAATAGCTGAGTAATATTCCATTGTATACATAAACCACATCTTCTTTATCCATTCATCTTTCGTTGGACACCGAGGCTCCTTCCACAGTTTGGCTATCGTGGCCATTGCTGCTATAAACATCGGGGTGCAGGTGTCCCGGCGTTTCATTGCATTTGTATCTTTGGGGTAAATCCCCAACAGTGCAATTGCTGGGTCGTAGGGCAGGTCTATTTTTAACTGTTTGAGGAACCTCCACACAGTTTTCCAGAGTGGCTGCACCAGTTCACAGTCCCACCAACAGTGTAAGAGGGTTCCCTTTTCTCCGCATCCTCTCCAACATTTGTTGTTTCCTGCCTTGTTAATAGTGAAAGGGAAAATAAGGGAAGGGAGAAGAAATGTGTGGGAAATATCAGAAAGGGAGACAGAACGTAAAGACTGCTAACTCTGGGAAACGAACTAGGGGTGGTAGAAGGGGAGGAGGGCGGGGGGTGGGAGTGAATGGGTGACGGACACTGGGTGTTATTCTGTATGTTAGTAAATTGAACACCAATAAAAAAAATAAAAAAATAAAAAAAAATAAAAAAATAAAAAACTTAAAAAAAAATAAAAAAAAATAAATAAATAAAATCTTTAAAAATAAAAAAAAAAAAAAGAAAGTAGATAGTCTTGTGTTAGAAAACAAATGAAAATTATAAAACTAATAAATACTTTGAAAACCTATGGTATTGACAAAATTAAAATCAACAACAACAAAAAAAACTATTTCAGCCTAATTAAAGAGAAGGAGAAAGCACAAATACAGAAAATGAAAAATGCAAGGGAGAAGTAAACCTCCAACATGAAAAAAAATTAAAAACAAACAAAAAATATTTCTGCATTGCTATGTGAATATAGTTGAACTTTAGATAAAATGGGAACTTTTCTAGGAAAAAATAGTTTGCTATATGGACCCAGTGGAGATAGAAAGTCAAAACAAAATTGTCAAGAAATAGAGTTTTATCAGTATTAGACCTTGGTAGTTTCAGAGTTAAATTTGACCAAAATTATAAAAAGATAAACCCAATATTCTTAAAAAAAAACCCAGAACATTTAATCAGTACTTTTTTTTTTTAAAGATTTTATTTATTTATTCATGAGAGACACAGAGAGAGGCAGAGACACAGGCAGAGGGAGAAGCAGGCTCCATGCAGGGAGCCTGATGTGGACTTGATCCCGGGACTCCAGGATCATACCCTAGGCCAAAGGCAGGCTCCAAACCGCTGAGCCACCCAGGGATCCCCAAACAAAACAAAACAAAACAAAACAAAACAAAACAAAACGAACAAAAAAATCCCCCAGAACATAGAGTAAGAAAGAAAACCACATTTTTTTTTTTTCCTATGAGACAAGTAAAACATTAATGCAGAGACTGGGTAAATATTCACAAAAGATTATACTCCCACTTATAAATATTATTGCAACAATTTCAAATACAATCAAATATCTCCTTTAAAATAATGTATCGTGATCATGTGACATTCCTCCAGAAAAATAAGCATGATCTGATGTTAAGAAATCTGCCAAATGTCATGTTAATTTATGGAGAAAAAATATATACCTGATCTAAGGAATGTTAAAAAAACATTGAAGAAATTCAACATACATCATTAATTATAATCAATGAGTAGTTTTTTAATTAAAAAATTCATATAATGTCAAAAGTTGACCTTGTATTTGATAGAAAAAAAATATGAGTTTCCCTGCTATCAAGGTAAATGTGTCCAGTATTGTCACACTATTTAATATTTATGAGGTGAAATACACCACAATTAAATAAGGGTGATCTATTAGAGGAGTTTAGAATGTTCTCCTGAACAACCAATGGGTCAAGGAAGAAATAAAAAAAATTAAAATATTTTGAAAGAAACAAAAATGGAAACACAGCACATCAAAACTAATGGGATGAAGAAAAAATGGTTCTAACAGGGAAGTTTAAAGTAATAAACACCTACAGAAGACAAAGGAATAGTCTGAAATAAACTAGCTTATTCCTCAAGTAACTAGAAAAAGAACAAACTAAGCTCAAAGTTAGCAGAAGAAACCAAATAAAGATCAGAACAGAAATAATGAAATAGAGACCAGAAAAACAATGGAAACAATCAACAAAACTAGAAGCTAGTTTTTGTAAAGGATAAACAAAATTGCAAAACTTTGGCTAGACTAAGAAAAACAGAGAGAAGACCCAAAATCAGAAACCAAAGAGGAAATATTATGATCGATATCACAAAAATAAAAAGGATAATAACAGTCTATAATGAAAAATTATATGCTAACAAATTAGACAGCCTAGAAGAAATAGATAAATTCCTAGAAATGTATAATCTACTGAGACTGAATAATAAAGAAATAGAAAATCTGAACAGACTAGTTACAAAAAGGTAGATTGAATCATTAATAAAAATCCTACCAACAACAAAAAGCCAGGACAAATGGTTTCACTGGTGAACTCTGCAAGATATTAAAGAAGAATTAATAACAATTCTCCTGAAACTCTTTAAAAAATCGAAGAGGAGGGAAAACTCCCAAACTGATCTTACAAGACCAGCATTACCCTGATACCAAAGCCAGATAAAGACACTACAAGAAAAGAAAACTGGACCAAAATTCCTGATGAATATAGATGCAAAAATTCTCAAGAAAACATTAGCAAATCAAATTCAAAAGCATTTAACAGCATCATACATCATGATCAAGTGGCATTTATCCTAGGAAGCAAGGATAGTTCAACTGATGCAAATCAGTAAATGCATCATACCTCATTAATAGAATGAAAGACAAAAATCATATCATCATCTCAATAGATGCATAAAAAACATTGGCCAAATTCAACATCCTTTCCTGATAAAAATTCTCAGCAAACTGAGTACAAAAGAATGGTACCAAAAAAAAAAAAGAATGGTACCTCTACAAAAGTCTATAGATAACAAAAGTCCAATGACATTTTTCACAGAAATAGAAAGAAAACAATCCTAAAATATATATATGGAACCTCCCCCCCCAAAAAAAAACACAAAAAAAACAAATAACCAAAACAATCATGAGAATGAAGAGCACAATGTGAGGCATCCCACTTCCTTATATCAAACTATACTATAAAGATATAGTAATCACAACAGTATGGTATTGCCATAAAAGCAAACAAATAGGTCAATGGAATTGAACTGAGAGCTCAGAAATAAGCTCAACTAATATTTGACAAGGCAGCCAAAATACTCAATGGGGAAAAAATAGTCTCTTCAATAAATGGTGTTGGGAAAACTGCATATTCAGGTGCAAAAAAATAAAATTGGACTCCTACTTTCCACTATTCATAAAAATGGACTTGAAGTGTATTAAAAAATAAACATAGACCTGAAATCGCAAAACTCTCTGAGAAAACATCAGGAAAATTGCCTTGACATAGGTCTTGCCAACAATTGTTTTTGAATATGATCTCAAAAGGACAAACAACAAAACAAAAAATAAATAAGTCGGTCTATATCAAACTAGAAAGTTTCTGTATAGCTAAAGAAACAATCAACAAAATGAAAACCAATGGAGTGAGTTAAAATATTTGCAAATTATCTAGCTGATAAGGGATTGCTGTCTAAAATATATAAGGAACTAAATACTCAACACTCAAAAAACAAATAATCCAATTTAAAAATGGGCAGAAGACATAAACAGACATTTCTCCAAAGAAGACATCCAGATGGACAATAGACACATGAAAAGATGCTTATCATCACTTCTCATCAGGGAAATTCAAATTAAAACTACAATAAGATATCACTTCACACCTGTCAAAATGGCTAAAATCAACAATACAAGTAACAGTAGGTGTTGGCAAGGATATGAAGAAAAAGGAACAGTCATGCAGTGTTGGTGGGAATGCAAACTTGTGCTTCCACTGTGGAAAACAATATGGAGTTTCCTCAAAAAAGTTAAAAGAAAACTACCTTATGATCCAGCAATTGCACTACTAGGTATTTACCCAAAGAATGCAAGAACACTAGTCTAAAGGTGTTTGTGCACACACTCCTCCCCTCGTTTATAGCTGCATTATTTATTATAACCAAGCTATGGAGGCAGCCCAAGTGTCCATCAGTTGATGAATGGAAAAAGATACGGCATAAATACACATATATATGAAATATGGTTCCAGCATAAAAAAGAATGAAATCAGGGCACCTGGGTGGCTCAGTGGCTGAGTGTCTGCCTTCAGCTCAGAGCATGATCCTGGGGTCCTGGGTTCGAGTCCCACATTGGGGTCCCTACAAGGGGCCCACTTTTCCCTCTACCTATGTCTCTGCCTCTCTCTCTGAGTCTCTCATATATAAATAAATGAAATCTTAAATAAAATGAAATCTTGCCATTTCTAACAACATGGATGGAGTTAGAAGTATAATGCTAAGCAAAATAAGTCTGTAAGAGAGATCAAAATAACACAAGATTTCAATCATATGTGGAATTTAAGAAAACAAGCAAAGGAAATCAAATAAGAGAGAGAAAAATCAAGACACAGACTCCATAAATAGAATTATCATATGATCCAGCAATCTCACTTCTGGGTATATTATGCAAAGCAAATGAAAACAATATATCAAAGAGATGTATGCACTCTCATGTTCATCGCAGCATTATATACACTAGCCAAGATGGGGAAACAACCTATGTGGTCATCTACAGATGAACATATAAAGAAGATTTTATATATATATACACATATATATACAATTATATATATATTTATATATATAAAATTATTTTTTTGCAATTAAATACTTTCATTTTATTAAAATCACAATGGTTAACAGTGTCCATGGACCCATGGAATTCTTCACCATATAAACTTTGTTATATTTTTATGGCACAAATTAAAAACTAATCTCACACTACTGAAGTACGCCTTTAGTTGTTCCTAAAATAGGAAAATAACCCACAGAGGTTCCTAAAATGACATAAAGATAAAAGAAGATACATATATGTACTTCATAGGCATCACATAGAAAAAAGTTTTTTAAATAACCAACATTTCTCCTCTTTTATTATTAATTTGACCCCGGGATTTTATGTATATATGTATATATATATATATATATATATGTATATTTATTTTTATATATTTTATCTATTTGTATATTATATATTTGTACATATATAAATTGTATGCTTTTAAGCGTTATTCAGCCTAAGAGAAAAGGAAATAATGCCATTTGTGATTTGTGACAACCTGGATAGTGATGGACCTTGAAGACATTTCACTACATGAAATATGTCAGAGAGGAAAAGCCAAATATTGCATGATCTCACTTATATGCAGAATCTAAAATACTGAACTTCTAGAAGCAGGGAGTAGTGTGGTGGTTATTACCAGGGACTGGAGGTGGGTTAGATTTTGTAGGAACTTATTAAGAAAAACAAAATGTTCATCCACAAAATGAAAGGGCAACCTACTGAATGGGAGAAAATATTTGTAAATCATATATCTGATAAAGAGATAATATGTATAAAGTGCTCACACACTATGTGCTCAATATGTATAAAGAATTCATACAAGTCAACAGCAAAAACAAACAAATAAAACGATGTGATTAAAAGAAATGGGCAGAGAATCTAAGCACAGGTTTTCCCAAAGCCATAAAGACAGCCAACAGGTTCATGAAAAGATGCTCTACATCACAAATAATCAGGAAAAGGTAAATAAAAACCAAATGAGATATTAGCTCACACCTGTCAGAATGGTAGTATCAAAAAGAACAAAAAACAAGTGTCGGTGAGGATGTGGAGAATAGGGGACTCTCATGCACTGTTGGCAGGAATATAAGTTAGAGCAGCCACAATGGAAAATAGTATGGAGATTTCTCAAAAAATTAAAAAAAATAGAACTATCATAGGTCCCAGCAATTCAACTTCTGGGTATTTATCTGAAGAAAATAAAACACTAATTTAAAAAGATATTTGCAACCTTAGTGTTCATGGATGGATGAAAGGATAAAGTTGATGTGATCTACACATTCACTGTAATACTATTCAGCAATAAAAATAATGAAATCTTGCCATGTGTAACAACACGGATGGAACTTGAGGGTATTATGCTAAGTGAGAAAGTAGTCAGCCAGAGAAAGACAAACACTGTATGACTCACTCATATGTAGAATTATGATAACAACAACAAAAACAACAGCAAAGAAAAAATATGACCTCATAGATACAGAGAACAGACTAATGGTGCAAGGAGGTGGGGGCTAGGGTTTGGCAGAAATGGGTATGTAGGGTCAAAAAGGACAAACTTCCAGTTATAAAATAATTAAGTCCTGGGGACATAATGTACAGCATGGTGACTATAGTTAATAATATTGCATATTTGAAAATTGCTATGGGAATAGATCTTAAAAGTCCTTATCACAAAAAAATGTGTAACTATGTGTGGTGAAGGATGTTAACGAGACTTACTGTGATGATCATTTTGCAAAACACAGAAATATTGAATATTCAATATACAATATTGAAATGTATACCTGAATTCATACAATGTGATATGTCAATTATACCTCAATAAAAAATAAACAAAAATTTTGAAAAGAAAAAATCAAATGTAGAAAAGTATGTATAAAATAACTATTTTGAAAAAAAAATTGTGACTCAAAGTTCTATATCTATATTATCTGTATTTATTTTTAATCTGTATTTAATGGACATGGGGGAAACTAAAAGAGGAAACTCACTAAGTTATTAACCTGGGTTGTCTGGGGGAGTTGAGATTATTATCATTCAGGTGAAGAGAGTGTCAGGTTAGCCATCGTTTCATATAGTCTTATCTAGTCATTTTGAGGATAATGCCAACATTTATGTCAAGTGCATATCACAGAGTAGCAGTGTGAAATATTAAGTACATATCCAAGTTTTGCTCAGTTTCATATTATTCTCTGATTTTTGATCACTGCCCTTGTTTTATTTTCACCTTTTTTTTTGTTTTGTTTTCATTTCTTGATCAAATGAAGTTAATTTCTACTTAGCATCTAGAAACAACCACATATGGCTTAGGGCTATTTACTGTGAAATATTCTGTAAACAAACTTGGTTTATTTTTTTGCCTCCGTGTGGAATCTCATCAGTGTTTTTCATAAATCCTAACTATATATCCCTTCACAGAGATAAAAACCTAAAATTTCTTTCACACAGGTCAATAAACTACAAATTTGTGTCAGTATCATAAACTCCAATTCTTTTATTCCCACATAGAGCTGTTTTTCTTGCTTCATTTTATTGGAAATTGCTAGGCAATATATGCCTTAGAATTTGTGGATAAAAATTATAAGGATACTTCCAGCTGAAATGCAAAGGATGCTCATATTCATTAGGGCTATTCAATATGAATGGACTTGGATAATACCTTAACTAATTTCAATGTTTTGTGTGATATTGGACATCTAAGAAACAAAAGACCTGTCTTATTGCATGGCCAACCATATATCCCAAGTTCCCAGGAATTAAAAAAAAAAAAAAAAAAAGGAGTTTTTCAGACAGCTATATTGTGCTAATGCAAAGCAGTATAGTTAACTGTATATTGAATAAAACAATGTAATTACATCCACATATTGTAGGTGGAAGAAAAAAATATTGCTATTCAACAGCTAAAGCTTGAATTCTTCATAGGTTTGGAACTATCTTTGTATAGGAAATAAATTTTTAAGCAGTGTTGAGTCTGTGGACTTAACCTCTGATGTATGAAAGAGTTAGAAAAAAAAGAGATGGCTAAGTTCTCTATTAGTTAATAGAACTGTATAGGGATGTGGAGAGAAGAGAGTAGGCAGGTAGTTGGAGAATAATGGAGAGAGTAGATAATAAAACATAGCAGGAGGCTGCCACAGAAAAGTCAACTGGTGAAAAATTCTAAATGGTGGCAAAATCCAGGAGTGGATTCAAAGAGCTTTTTAATGAAAAGCATGTATTATTATTTATTGTTATAGTTATTATTATTATTATTATCATCATCATTATATCTTAGGACAACTGTTAGCTGTACAACTCCTGCTTTAACTCCTGTGTGCTCAAAAAAAAAAAAAAAAACAAGAACAAAAACAAAAACAAACAAACAAACAAAAAAAACTCCTGTGTGCTCAATTCTTCACATGAAAAAAAAAAAAGTTTTTTTTTTTTTTTTTTTACCTGATGCAATTGTTGTGAGACTCAAATGAACTAAAATGTATGAATCACTTGAGCTGATGCATAGTAGACATCCTATGAGTTGGGTTTACTATTTTTGTTTGTTTGCTTTTATTTATTTAAAACTGTTGGCTATTGCTGCAGGTAAAAGCCATATATTACCCCTAACCTTTTGGTAAAATCTGCCACAAACGCGAATTGTGCGAATAATTGAGGTGGAAGTAGGGAACCAAAAGAGGAGCTATGTAACATGACTTGACTGGCTTTCTGTCAGACAAAATAGGACAGAAACACTGAAACTTGAATAGGAACAATTCATTAGTCAAAAACTCCAGAGCTGGAATGGACTATGCTAATCTAAACTTTTCATAATTTAAAGATATCTGGAGGAAGGTTTTGGAATACCCACTACATGTGAGATAGAGATGCAAGCTAATTTGTTTAAAATTTCAAAGAAAAAGTGTTTTTGCATAAAATTTACACAATTTTTAATTAAGGTAATTCATTCACATCATTCAAGAAACATATTAATTAAGACATTCAGGTACTGTGCTAAACACCAGGCATATAAATATTTAATACCTGCCTTCAATGATCTTAAATTTAATAAGAAAGGAAAACATTACAATAAACTCAGCCACATTTTTTAGATAGAAAATTCAGCTACCAATACACTTCTGACTAGAGCAAGTAAAATCAGACTAAATGACAAGATGACATTGACATATTTATATTCATATTAATTATATTGCAAAATTATTATACATGTACTTTACTGTAACATATTTAACAAAATATTGAAAAATAAAAAGCCTAGTTATTACAAATAAAACTAACAGTTGGTTCCTTGAAAAGTTTTATAATTTAAACCTTCAGAAATACTGCTTAAAGTCCATAATGAAGCAGAGGGTGGGGCATTATAATTTTAAAAAAGGAACATAACTGTAAATACACTGTTGATTTAAAAATTACAATTGAGGGAAACCTGGATGGCTCAGTCAATTAAGCTTCTGACTAGGGACACATCAGTAGGGAAACCTAGGGACACCTCAGTAGCTCAATGGTTTAGAGCCTGCCTTCCACCCAAGGCATGGTCCCGGAGTCCCAGGATCGAGTCCCGCATCAGGCTCCCTGCATGGAGCCTGCTTCTCTCTGTGCCTAAGTCTCTGCCTCTCTCTGTGTCTCTCATGAATAAATAAATAAAATCCTAAAAAAAAAAAAAAAGCTTCTGACTCAATTTTGGCTTAGGTCATGATGTCAGAGTCATGACCTCTGCCTGGGCATGGAGACTGCTTAAAGATTCTTTCTCTCTTTCCCTCTGCCCTCTGCTCCTGCTTGTGTGCACTCTCTCTCTCTTTCTCTCTCTCTCTCAACAAACTTATTCATAGAATAAGTTAGAATAATGTATATGAAAACTCAGTAAATGTTATAAATCTTCAAATTACCAGAATAAGTAGAAGATTTTATAAAGTTATTTGAAGAAATTAAATCAAAATGTAAAATTGCCTGTTCCTGAGCCAAACATTTATAAATTGAGCAAATAAGACATGGCACAAACAGTTTTAAAGTCAAATTTCACATCACCAGGGGCAGATCAATTCCACGTTATACAATTTGTTATTAGAATTAATGGAGGTGACTCAATTAATTTTACATGGCTAGTGTTTTCTTAGTATCTAAATTAGATAAGAATTTTTTTTTAGGAAAATAAAAATAGAGCCATTTCACTTATAATGCAAGAACCATGAATACAGTATGATCAAATCGAATATATCAAAGGACAAAATAATAAAATAAATATAAAAATATTTTATTGGATTTAATTCTAAATTATGTATGTATATATGAATGTATGTACGTTATATTTTATGCACAGATATCATATATTAGCATAGTACTGAGAGGTTATGTTTTTAACTTTGGAACAAGAGAGTTCAGATTCAACAAGATAAAAAAAAAGACATGAAAAATTTATAAAATTTAAGTTAACCTTTAAATTTTATTTTATTTTATTTTTTTTTATTTTTTTATTTTTTAACCTTTAAATTTTAAAGTCACCATAAGTAAGTTTAAAAGAAAAAGAAGCAGACTGTTTGAAAATAATTTTGACAGATAATGGTTAGAGAAAGAACATCTTTAATGTGCAACACACTACAAATCCACAAGAAAGAAATAGACATATAATATAGATTATTAATAGCTTAAGAACAGTCAATATGCATTTTAAATAATTTAAGCAAATCTTTAACTTTATTGGTAATTAAGGAATTAAAATGAGATAACCTGTTATATTGGTACAAGTTTAATGAATCTAAATTTTCACTTAAAATAACGGTTTGCAAGGGGTGTGCCTGGCTGTCACAGTTGGTTGAAAATCTGACTCTTGGTTTCATCTCAGGTCGTGATCTAAGGATTGTGGGATAGAGCTCTGCATCAGGTTCTGCACTCAGCACTTGGGACTTTCTCTCCCTCTGCCCCCCTACCTTTCTAAAATAAATAAATAAATCTTAAAAAATAAATAAAGTAGGGATCCCTGGGTGGCGCAGCGGTTTGGCGCCTGCCTTTGGCCCAGGGCGCGATCCTGGAGACCCGGGATCGAATCCCACGTCGGGCTCCCGGTGCATGGAGCCTGCTTCTCCCTCTGCCTGTGTCTCTGCCTCTCTCTCTCTCTCTCTCTGTGACTATCATAAATAAATAAAAAATTAAAAATAAATAAATAAATAAAGTAATAGTTAGCAAGGGTGGGGCAAGTATTACTCTTACAGAGTAAGAAAGTAAAGTGGTGCAAACATTTTGGAGAACAATTTGTATAACTACAAATGAAAATACATAGACTCTAAGAATAATAATTTTCTGGACTTTTCCTAGAAAAAAACTATGCACATGAAGTTGTATAAAACTGGATCCATTATTTTTTTAAAGTGGCTAAATTAGACTTTATTTTAAAAATATTTTTGGCCTAATTTTTTTTTCTTCTTTTTTAGCTTTTTAGTTAAATTCTAGTTAACATGTAGTACAATATTGGTTTCAGGAGTAGAATTCAGTGATTCATCACTTCCATACAACACCCAGTGCTTATCACAAGTGCCCTCATTAGTAGCCATCACCCATCTAGTCCAACCCCCACACACTTCCCTCTATTAACCTTTAGTTTGTTCTGTATCACTAAGACTCTCTTAGGATTTGCTTCCCTCTCTCTCTCTTTCTTTTTCCCCTTCCCATATGTTCATCTATTTTGTTCTTTAAATTCCACATGTGAGTGAAATCATGTGGTATTTGGTTTTCTCTGACTGACTTATCTCACTTAGTGTAATATACTTTAGCTCTATCCATGTTGTTGCAAATGGTAAGATTTCATTCTTTTGAATGGCTGAGGAATATTTCATTGTATATGACCATATCACCTCTTTATCCATTCATCAGTCAATAGAAATTTGGATTCATTATTCTGTTTGCAATGACATGTTAGATATAATACCAATGTGCATCTATATTACAGAAGGACTATACAAAGAGCAGCATATGCATGTCATGTGGGATTTAAAAATAAGGTAGATATATGTAGCATCATTGACGGATCTCTGAAATATGTTGTTGAGAGCAGAAGGAAGCTGCAGTTTGATAAAAAAATATTCTGACACGTTAGTGTAAAACAAATACCTCCCACATTTCTACAAAAGTGTATGTATGGTATATGATCTGTATATGATACATGTGCTATTTAAACATCTCAAAGTTTCAAAAAAAATAAAAAAATAAACATCTCAAAGTTTCTAAATGAATAAAAACTGAAAGTAATGATACCAAAATGATATCATGACCACTTAAAAAGGAATTAGAGCCAATCACTTATATAATATAATGTTTTAATGTTTACAGAAGAAATAGTGCTTTCATATTTTACTTGTATAATTAAAACACAAAAACTTTAAATCAACTCTGCACCCCTTCATAGACACACATGCACACATGTGCATGTCTACACATACATACATGAACTACATTTTTAAAATACATCTGCATCCCTACCTACAGTGTCACAGTATTCCATATGTTCACAACAGAATGCATGTATATATTTATTCAATAAATATTTACTGAATGCATACTATGTGCCACACACCATTTTGGGCTTTGGAGATCAGTAAACTAGTAAATAAAGGTCTCACAGACCTTAATTTCAAATATTTAATATAAATGAGTGTGTGTGTGCAGGGAACCTGCCTAGGGAGAATTTATTAATTTGAATTCAATCAGAAGCCAAACTGGCTCTATTGCTAATGAGTAAACTATTATAGCTGGTGGTTTTCCCTCTTTAGTTTCAGAAGGTGATTTGAAAGAGGAATGAGAATGAATAAGTAGGATTTTTTTTTTTACATCTAGGTCTGGGGAATTTTTGTTAGTATCACTCTTTCCATCACGGTAAGACCAGCCATTTCTGCTCTCTCATCTTTTAGAACCACTTTACCTTACAGCTGTTGTTCAGTAACTTTCTACCTATTAAAATCACAGATTATCTCAGGTCATCTAATGCTTTCTTTTTAAAGATAGGCAGGGAGATATATAAGCAGAGGTCATTTCTAATTATTACATTTGATCCTACGGAATTCTCAAAAGAGGAGTTTAAGGAAATGAAAAATAATGCTGTGATGGTAAAAGTACCTCCATGAAGCCCAATGATGTTTTATTACTGCATACTTTTCTGAACATGAACTCTGGCAATTCTGATATACTATGGTGGGGTGAAACTCCACCAAATGAGAATCGCTGATTTAGAGATTCTGCTTCTAAACGAATGGAGCCAAATATGATCATAACAATCCTTATACATGCTGAGTTTCCTACATATTATTTTCTCTGGTGATAGTTATGTCACAGTATAATATTTTGAACCCAAATACCTACAAAAACACAAGAACAAACATGTGAAATAAATAGAAGAAATTCTGTTTAAGAAAATAAGGGTTTAGAGGGTTGTGTTGAATCAGAAAGTACATGCTCCACCTAAACATATATTTAAGCCCACTTTTATTTTGACAAAACATTTCTGAGTATCGATTTATTCTGCTCTCTCTTACTTTCAATGTGTCACCTTCATGGTCTACAGTCTCCTTCCCCATGGTGTCTCCTTTTCCTATTCTGATACAGGTAGATAATTAGAACGGGTGTTTTGTTCTTGCCAATGGGAAGGCATACCGTATGGAAAAAATCAAACAAATAAAGTTGATTTCTATGACTTTGTTTTCATAAGTTTTTATTGGAACTAAGAGGATTCTATTTCTGGAAAACAAAAATATTTGGAAGAAGCAAGAGAAAGTGATAGCTTTGCCACTCTACCTCAAATCTCATCATAAAGATTTGCTGGTCAGAGAGGAGGATGAAAAGCAGAAGAGATAAGAGTGTGGTGTGAGAAATGGTAGAACAATATCTGTCATCATTGCCCCATGCAGAATTTTCTAATAGTGAAATATTAAATTAGTCATTTTTTTCTAAAAGTTTTTCTAATAGTCAAATCTTAAATAATGCATTTAGACAGATATTGCTATTGACAGTCTCATAGAATTTCCCATACCACAGGTATGGGAATGAAGTGGGAATGTCTATGGTCCCCAGAACGTGGTGAAGGGCTATATATATATATCATTCCCTGGCTCAAGCATGGCTCGGAAGCAGGGGAATTCTATCTTAATATTGCTATAACCTAGTAATCTAATACCAGAGACACTTTCAAATAATTAACTGGTACTATATGCATCTCCCAGAATTTAGCCCCATATGTGATGAAGATACATGCATGGGATAGGGCTGAAAAGTCTGAAGTTAATGCTTCCTGGCAACCTCACAGGATGGAGTTTGAAATTTCTCAATGTAGTTTATAAAGTGAGGAACCACTCTTGCATGAGAAATCCCATCTATTCTTATTGGTATAAAATAGTCAGTATTCATTTATTCTTAATTTTTAAAAATGGGGTGAATATAATTTTAGCAATTTTTTAAAAAGATTATTTATTTTAGAGAAACAGAGCATATGAACAGGGGTAGGGGCAGAGGGAGATGGAAAGAATCCTATAGCAGACTCCCTGCTGAGCAGGAAGGCTGACATGAGGCTGGATCCCAGGACCCTGAGATCAATACCCAAGCCGAGATCAAGAGTCAGCCACTCAGCCAACTGAGCCACCCAAGCACTCCTAATTTTAGCAAATTTTGAATACCTCGGGAGTACATGTCCTAAAAGTGTATGTCTTAAACTATGCTTTAAAATTTTAGGTATTTCAATTCATAATATTACTCAATATTAAATTTATCATTCTTAATGAATTAAATATTAATTTGCATAATAAAATCCCATATTCTCTACACGCATTAGCTATAACTTGAGGATTTAAAAAGAAATTTTAACAAGGCATATATCATGGCAGTAAAAAAAGAAATGTAAAGGTTTATTTACAGTAACACTTTATTTAGTAAAATATCTTCAAATTTAACATGGGACAAAAAGTACAAACTGTGTTTGAGCAATCAAAGAAATTGTATCAAGTCTAAGCTTTAAAATCTCATGCCCTTTCCTCATTGAAGAGCTCTGAAGACTATTAGCTTTAATTATATACAGATCTAATAAATGTGACTAATGGCATTACCTTCTCATAGCCAATAGAGCCATTTTACGGCAAACTGTAAAGAGTAAGCTCAAGAACTTGAAAAACATAACTGGCTGCATCCATTTACTGTAAAGCACTATATCTGCTTCATCCATCTGCACCTTCATTTAGAAGCCCCATGGGGCAGAACAAATTTTCAGAAAGAAATATTATTTCAGTCATCCATGGATATAGGAACCAATGAATGTGATGAAATAATCAGTGTGAAGCTATGATTTTCCATGTTAATTTTCCAAATGGATTATTATACTTTTTTCAGTCCAAACTTCCTAATAGAATTGTTTCTACTTAGAGTTTTAAGAGACAAAAGACTAGTTTTAGTAAACAATAAACCTTATATACTTTATTAAGATGATTTTTTTAAGATACTTTTCATTTATTACAAAAATCATTGGTTCATTTAGAATTCATTGGGACTTTACAGGTTATCTAATGCCAACATTCTTCTCCCAATTAATGTATATGTTCAATATACATGTTGTTTTTCACTATCATTTTAAAATGTAAATTACATTTATCATTTCTTCAGTGACTTATTTAATATTTATTTACTGAATATTTAATATGTGCTGTAACCTAAGTGTAGTTTTGGGAGACTGTTAGAAATAAGACAGATAAACATGACCTTGCCCTTGTAATTTTACTCTCTAAAGCCAAATAGAGATAAGGTAAATGTCATAGTGAACTTTTTCCAAATTTGAACTCACACCGTATCTTCCCCTTTCTTTTTTTCTGATTACTTCTTATATTTCCCAGTCTCTATCAATATTTTTCAGGGAATCTTTGTTCAAAATTTTGGAGCTACTCCCACTCATCCCAGACCTCCTTGGTTTTTCTCATCTCTACCTGATTAGTTACTGTGGCTGTAAAGAAATATTTGGAAATATTTCTAATCTTTACCTCTGCCTTGATCGTAGCTTTGAGTCCTTATACCTAGCAACTTTTTTTTATTAAATCAGCCTCAGAGCAGCTCACTCAAATTGAAATTATCCATCACTCCACAGCTCTGTTGCCATATTATCCTATTCTTTCATTATGTGAGTTTTCTGCTCAAAAGTATCCAATGCCTTCTTTATATTTTCTATCATGCTCAAAATCATCTATATGGTCTTTGCTGTTCTTCATAGTCTAATCATACTCTAACATATCATCCTATTTTCTTCTTCTCATATAAAATGTGCAAACTCATTGCAGCTTTTTCAATTTTACACATACTCCTTCTTTCAGTTGCCATTTTCCTTGAACTGAATATTTTCTACCTCAGTTCTAATACAATTCATTCTTCAAGACTTAGTTCAGATTTAAAGTCTTTCATATCTTGCTCTCCTCATTGTACCCATTACTCATCCTTTCCTATAGGAAACTTCTGCAGAACTAACGGTTTTACCACATATGTCACACTACCTTTGAAAGTCTTAGTTTTAAATTCAGGGTAGACTGTAAACCCTTGAGGCAGGGACATGCCCTATATGAAGATAGTAACGACAGTAACAACAACATTTTATGCCTTGCAAAACCCAATGAAGCAAATGTTATTATTCTTTTTACCACTTTTGTAGCTGAAGAAATGAATCACGGAGAGGTTATTAATGTTTCAAGGGAATATGGCTATTGAATGGCAGAGGCTCTATTTAAAAACAAGTTGTGTGACTTTTGTGCCTGAGCTTTTAGCTAGAACTATCTTCATCTTATTTCCTTTGTGCAGAGCACAGATCTCAATATTAAGGGATATGTTCAAAATATTTTCAGTAAAATGGATAGAAAATTTTGAAATAATATGTGGTAACTGGAAGTGTCTTTTGTATAATTTCAACCACCTCTTAAAATAAAATACCTTCTAATCTTGGGGTTTTGGTACTTTTTTTGCTTCTTCACATCCTTACCTTTCTCTTCAGCTGCATGAATAATTTTCCAATAGCCCAAATGCTTTTCTTACTACAGGCTTAATGAAACCAGCAAAGCTAAAAGATCCTGAATGCTCAGCAGTGACAGCATCAGTAAGCAATTAATCTCCAACAGTTCACCTACCATCTATGAACTTCGGAGCTCAATTCAGCACCTCACATGACTCTATGTCCTAATTCTCTCCTGGAGGAGAAAGTCTACAAACCAAAAACAGAACATTGGTAAAACAGGAAGCAATAAATGATGTGGATAAAACAGCTTTTCATCTGTGAAAAAGTATGAGCACATTTTTTATAGGAAAAAAATAATTCTGATCTTGGAATTTTTTTGATTGGTTACTTTTCAGCTCGCCTCATTTTCACCCTCTGCTAAATAGGTTTAATAGTATTTGTGCATTATAGAAGGACATTGTAGGACTTAATTAAAGCTTATAAAACGAAGAGACTCTTTGTAATTACCTTGACACTCACCTTTGTCATATAACATCCCTCGAGGGGACCATGTTTTTTATCAGTTGTAATATAGAAGAAAACCACAGAACACCAAGTCATGTAATTGTGGAAAAGGCTTTTATGCAGCCATAAATAAGTAGCAACATAAGGCGATGCTTGGCAGGATAAAATTCCAAGTATAGAAATGTTGCAAAAAAAAAAAATAACACCAGACTTCATCACCGTGTCAGCTTCTACCCTTGCCTACCTAGAGCTTATTCTCAAGTGTCAGAGTGCAGAGTGCTCCTTTAAAAATATACAACTTCTCACCATGAAAAAAAAAGTAACTATGTGAGGCAATGGATGTGTCAATTAAATTGATGAGAGGAAATCCTTTGACAAGGTACAGTAGATCAGATCATCACACTGTGTACTTTAAAATGTCTTACAAGTTTGTCAATTATCTCAATAAAGCTGAAAAAAAATATGATTAATAACATCATTTTGCTTCTCAAACTCTCAGGACTTTCCCATCTCATTGCGAATAAAGCCAAAGACCTACAGGAACTCCCTTCAGAAATATCCACTAGTTATTTCAGCCGTCTCTTACCTCTCTAAACACACAAGCGATTCTTTCCCAAATCCTACTGGATTCTCCCCAGGCAAGCACCCACTGGATGGATTCTGCACCTGTACTTTCCCAAGCCTCAAATGCTCTTCATCTGATCTCAGCATGGCTCATTTCCGTCCCCTCTCCAGGCTTTTACACAAATGACACCTTGACAGTGAGCTCTTGTTTGCATACCTTATTAACAGTTGTACTCTGGCCTTTGCTAATGTTCTTCCTTGCTCAGTTTTTCCCTAGTCCTTCTCACCATATGACAGACTAGAAATTTCAATTGTTTATTGTCTGTTTCTCCCTATGAGGTTGCATGCTCCATAAGCATAGGGATGTTGAGTCATTTTGTTTACTGACTTATTCCCAGTACCTAGAAAACTTCCTGTCACAAAATTGGTTTACTGAGGTAAACATTTACTGAATTAACAAACAAGGTGGAAAAACCACAAATCGCAGAAGAGAAATGAGGTAGCATAGAACATAGTCAATCAGAGGTTTTCCACAGGGGGAAAATGTCTAGGTGAATTTATAGATAAAATTTTCATTTCACATGTATTATTTTTTGCTATACTTAAAATCATATGATTAGTTAGCCTGTTACATAATTTAATATTTCTTTTTTTTTTAAATCACACATAAAACCTCTTCTCTATCATGTGGAAAATAGTACAGAAAATATAGTTCCATATCTCATAATGGCCAAGAAAAGAATGACATTTTTTAAAAAGTGAGATATCCTATACTGAACTCCCCACTCTTACATCCTTATTCCTAGATTACAAAAAGAAATATATGGATTTTAAAAATCATGTTAAAATAGAAGGGATTTAGTGAAATAAACCTTAGTTTGATTTAATAAAGAGATATTTATATCAACAAATGGAATACAAATTTATACATGGAGTATTGCTTTTATTCATAGCATTAACAAATCAGGGTGTAAAGGGAAATATACCAGGCTTTGGTAATATTTAAAATCAAGTTATATGAAGTAGGCAAATAAAGCAAAACAAAACAAAACAAAGGGATCCCTGGGTGGCTCAGCGGTTTAGCACCTGCCTTTGGCCCAGGGCCTGGGATTGAGTCCCGCGTCGGGCTCCCTGCAGGGAGCCTGCTTCTCCCTCTGCCTGTGTCTCTGCCTCTCTCTCTCTCTCTCATAAATAAATAAATAAATAAAATCTTAAAAAAAATAAACAGAAAGGAAAAATACAGAGAACTACACCTTCATTAACTACATTTATGTGTCATATAGAAGATAAATTTGTTTTGTTGGTCCCTAAAGCAATAGGCAAGGACCAGACAAAAATAATATATATTTAAAGAAAAACATGATGAGAGAATTTCCCAGCTTGGAATGGCATACTAGGGAGTGTACCAATGAATATTCCCACATATAAACTGGTTGAGTTTATTTATTTATTCATGAGGGACACAGAGAGAGAGAGAGAGAGAGAGAGAGAGAGGCAGAGACACAAGCAGAGGGAGAAGCAGACTCCATGCAGGGAGCCTGAGGTGGGACTCGATCCCGGGTCCCCAGGATCAGGCCCTAGGCTGAAGGTGGTGCTAAACCACTGAGCCACCTGGGCTGCCCTCCTTTTAACTTTAAATACAATTTATGTACCTCAAATTATCGATATTTGGAGGCAAACACCAGAGAAAGAATACTTTGCCAAGGTCAGATTGATTTCTGATGTATTATCTAAGAGCAAATTTATAATTCTATTATTAATTTTATTCATTTTGAAAGGACAAGATTTAGAAAAATGAACTAAATTGTATAGAACATGCTCACCAATCAATTCCATTTCTGGAAATCTATCCTAAATTATCACTAAGATGTATACCACAGCATTGTTGATAACAGTGAATACAAACCATTCACATTTCTAAAAATAGTGCATGATTTAAATAATTTATGATACATTCTAATATTTGACTAATATATACCTATTTAGGTAATGTTAGAGAAAAAATTAATGACATATAAAGATGCACAAGCTATAATACTGCTAAAATTTTTTAAATCTACAAAAGTACTTTGTATATTATAGTTATTGATGCTTATAAAAATTAGCTTATATATCAATTCATTAACTAATACTGAGTGTCTATAATATGTGATCCATAACATAAATTTATCCCATTATACGTACAACATATACACACAAACATATTGGAATAAAAAAGAATATAAAAATGATAGTAGTTTTTTTTTCTGAAAATAAATCAGAAGTGGTTCTTTTCATATTAAACTTTAGTTCAGTTTTAAAATAAATGTACATTCTTATTATAATTATGCTCCATTTGGTGAATGAAGAGATAAATCATTTTATTCAATTTTTTTCCTTACCTTCTCACTTTCAGTTGTTGACCAAGCCCAGCTAATTCTAACTTCAAAATATTTCCAGAATTGCTCCTTCTCTTCACTGAATATTTCAAGATTCTTAATTTCTGTTTCCAGATTTATTGCTCTCAACAATGTCTGTCCTGTTAACTATTAAATGTAATTTTGCTGTCATTCACCAAGATACGTTATGTAGGAGAAAAAATACGGAAAGATGATGGATATCTTGAGGACAAGCCAAAAATTTCTTAGATCAAGCATTGATCGGTAGAGTTCTTTTCTACCACTTTTATGACAGTTGTCAGAACTGATTGTCAGTCAACACATATTTGAAGAGTATTTTACAGGAATATAATAAAATCATATTTTGAGAGTCTTGTCTCAAATATTTAAAAGACAGAGATTGCAAAATAATAGAATTTGTCACATTCAGATCACATATAAGCAATTATAAACACAGAGAATCCATATATTTTTCTCACTTTACCATCTATTGTAGACAATGCAATCTGTAAATCTGTACGTTTCTAATCTGAGTTATTGAAGAAAAAAGAAATTACTTTCTTAAAACTTTCTGGGTAACTTGATATCTATACTTGTCTTTCTCTTATATTTAGCACCAAGTTATCTACAAAGAGGCTATTAAGACAGAACACGGTGTGATTAATTTTCTAATTGAGTATCTTGGCTCTTCTAGTTAGTTACCAGATTTATGTACACCTTGGAACATAAAGACAAATTCTAGTATTGAGTTTTACCTAAAAATTACCATGATGAAATAAAAGAAGCTCACTGTACTAAGTATTTCAGTTCTACATGTTTTTTTCATATTATTTGTGTTATTATACCAGATTTCCTTCAGTTTCTCTCGACCAGAATAATTATTTACAATTTTATGATAGTTTTTTTTTATGTAGAACATTTGTGAGGAATCAAATAAGGGATGTGACTTCCTTTAATTTACAAAGGGCTTACTTAGTTCACCTACTAGATTCTTCATAATTTCTGCCAAGGAAAATATCAAAGAACAGCCTCACCTCTTCAATTGTACTTCTCTTATTCTTTCTTTTCCTGAAATAAACAAATGTGCAAAGGATATTTTAAAATAAGGCTGATAGACTAGAAACACCAACCAAGAATTTTGTATTAAGAGAAACACGTTGCTTGATATCTATTTTCAGTTTCCAAAGAATACAGCATTTATTAGTTTTATTGCAATATTTATTGGAATGAACAAATGTTCAAATACTTTTTCATCTTTAGCCTAGAAAATTGCACTTTTTATTTTTTTTTCTTTTTTTTTTTGAAAATTGCACTTTTTAAATTGCTGCTTACAAATCAATAGTCTCCAGAAATGACATTTAAAATATAATTTTAGGGATCCCTGGGTGGCTCAGTGGTTTAGCACCTGCCTTCATCCTAGGGTGTGGTCCTGGAGTCCTGGGATCAAGTCCCACATCAGGCTCCCTGCATGGAGCCTGCTTCTCCCTTTGTCTGTGTCTCTGCGTCTCTCTCTTTGTCTCTCATGAATAAATAAATAAAATCTTTAAAAAATAAAAAATATAAAATATAGTTTTAAGAGCATTCACTGAAGCCATGTCCATGTCCATATTCCTGACTGATTCTAGCATCTTGGCAAGTATTTCAGTCTTGACTATAATAACTTTCAGATCCCTTCAATGGAACTGCAGCATAGTCAATCCTGTAAGGTCATTATTATTATCAGAAATGTTTTATCATAACTATATTAATGATTAATTGGATGGAGCATGTAAAAGTTGCATTGATCTTACAATGACCATGAGATAGAAGAGAATGAACCTAAAATTATCTATTGCTGTGAATAGAGATTGACCTTTTCTGTATACAGTGGATATACAAGATATACAGGACAATTGGGGTTATTAATTATGATATATAAACAAAATAAATAATCTATTCCTATATCCTTTATTAGAGAATTATTTTTCCAAGTCTTTTTTTTTTGTACATTTTTTAACCACATCAGGCTTAAATTTAAGACAAACATGCTTTCTGATTTCAGAATCTACTTAAAATATGCTCAAGACTGAGTCAGTTACCATTTTTCGCAAGGTCTGACATGAACTGCCTATGTATTGGATATTTTTTCATTCATGTACTCACAGCACAACTAGACATATGTATATGCAAACACCATATGCACATAGACACATTAAAACTAATCTGTACCACACATAGTCACACATACACACAGACAAGCTGTTATTTCACTGATTAATAGTCTCCTACAAGGACTTCGGTTGACCTGTCTCCAGTTATTGATTTTTGGCTATTTCACTTAGACCAGAAGGAAATAGGTAGCGATTCAATTTCCTATTACTCAATTTAGAAGTAAGGAATTAGTGTCACAGTGAAGTAACAAGAAAGCACATACTGGGTAAAAATGAAATATGGTATCTCTTGTGAAGGTAGATGAAGAAAAGAGATTGATAAGAACAAGAAAGATCTGAAAAAGGTAAAAATCTTGATGAGAAAAGGTAAAGAAATGACTATGAAATATGACAAGGTAGACAGAGAAAAAGAGATGGGATTGAATAAAGAAAAAAAGGGGATTCAGCAAGCAAAATCTTCACTTATCCTGTCAGAATGGTTTTTCTTCCCCATAACAGGGGAGAATATTTGCAAAAGGAATAAAGACACATGCATTTTCCGCTGACATTTTTGGAGAATGACTCTGCCTCTTCTCTGCTAAATTCTTAAATGTAATGAAAATAGTAAGCTGACAAGTCTGAAGAACAGGTCAAAAAAAGAGTTCAACCATTTGACATACTTTTTATGGTTCAGTAAAATCCCTCTTCCACTATCATCATCTTCAGCCAACCTCCATGACCAATGAGTTGTGTAGAACATAATTGACCTAAACGATTTCATTCCTAGAAATATATTTTAAAAATTATAACTCTGTTTGGAGTTCTTGTTCTCTTATATTGTAAAAAAGACATGCATTCCCTATGTTGCATAAAACATTTTTATCAGATTTTTCTTAAGCTAACATGCTAGCTGGTAAATAGTCTATTAATTATCAGAACTAATCTGCTTTCTATTGTTTTTATTGGATACATGTGGCCAGGGAGCAGAAGGATAAGGATATTTTATTTCTCTTTTTATTTGTTTTTCAATTTACAACCATCTGGCACAAACCTGAAACTTGTGGCAGGAGTCCCATTAAGAGAAGGAATACAAAAACATGAGCAAGGGTTATTTTCATAACTGAAGATTTAGACCGGGTTCACACATTTACAGGGGCTTGGTTGAAAGATCTAGTGTGATTACATATTTCAGAAATCTGTGCTCTGGGCTCTGTCATGACCTACAAAAAGAAGCAAAAGTTGGTGACTTTTCCATAAGAAAATAATGGATTACTAAATGGGAACTCCTTATTAATTAGTGATTAAGGGCACAGTCTGAAATCAAATAACTTGGACCCCTTTTCTGCCACATTTCAACTGTGTACCTGTAGGCATTTCACAATTTCCTTATATAAATTAGGATCATAATATTACTTCCTTAAGGGGTTGGTTTGATGATTAAATAAGAAAAATGCATGAAAAGCAATTAGAACTGGGCTCAACATTTCTAATTTTCCAAAAAGTGTATGCATTATTACTGGAGAAGAAAACATGGTTTTAGTTATACAGTGAGGCCATAGAACTCTGTTTAAACAGTAATTTGTCAGGTTGTATTTCCACTTAAAATGAACAAATCTGCAACTGAATGCCATACAAGAGAAAAAAGGAAAAAAGAAAAAAGAAAAAAATGAATAAATTACAAAATGATACATTTTGAGCCTATCTGGGAGCTAAGGTTTCAAAGCAACCAAATGTACTGAATTTCTGAGTGTACCAAACCCCTCTGAGGAAAGATAGAGACACACATAATGTCTCCACTTTGGCAGGGAATAAGAAAAAAGTGGAAATATAAAAGCAGATAGAAGAAAACCTACACACTCTAAACAGAAAAACCCTGAAGTTTTATTAAATTATTAAAAGCTTAGTGTAGGCTATTGTGACAGTTTAAAATCCTTGGGAGACTCAAACAAAAAGGAATATCTAACTCACGTACAATTCTTTTCTACAAGTCATTAGAAATATTAAAGATATAGTAAATTTGTTATATTCTTCCTTTAGTGTCACAGGCATTCAAGAATGCCAATGTTTGAGGCTGGATTTAGAGTTTCTGGAGAACCCTATTCCCACTCTGGGCCATGTTTGAATCCAAAGTGACAAATGTCTGCCATTAAATGACAGGAACAACCTTACCCATGCACCAAGTTCTCTAATATGTAGTAAACTCTGTCTACTACTGGGGATAAAGCAGAAAACCTCCAATCCATGCTCCAAGGAAACGCCAACTCCTGCTGAGAGACAGGTAATAAATTTAGCTCCTGCCCCTACTTTCCACATCATTAGCGTTGAGCCAAAGTTATCTGCTGCTGGAGGATAACAGGACAACTGTCTTTGTCCAGGACTCTTCACTAATGCAATGCAGAGGTCTACTGTCACTGAAGGAAGGCAGAGACACCTACGTGTGTTCTAGAGTCTACTTTGAGTTAGGAAGAGCTTGTCTGTCACTGACAGAAGTGAAGGTATATTGGGAAATCCTACCACCGCAGCTCAGGTGCCTAAGAATTGACTATAACTGAAGCTGGAATAGATCGGAAAAGTCCTCATTCCCACCCCACTTCCACAAGAAACTTTCAATGAGGTAACATCACTACAGCCTATTGCTTGGGATGGAGAAGAGCTTAGAAAAAGACTCTCTGTGTTGTTTTTTTAGGTGTCCAGAGCCTGTTGAAAAACCCTGCATTACATTAGGCCTCCCACTATGGCCTAAGGAAATAGCAGTGGTCCAAACTAAAAAGGTCTGAAGTCACTAAAAAAGTCAATCCTCCCTTGAGCATAGTGCTTCAGCTCACCACAAAAATGGCGTAACAGAAGTAGGAAAGGGTCCATTTCTGGACATAGATGTTCTTTGTGTAGGCCACTACTTTTCCTTTATAAGCAATGATTGCTAATTAATAAAAAAATATAAAACACGTGGGAAAAAGAAAAATTATGCATTATTATGAGAGAAAATTGTTAAGACAAATTTAGAAATGATCTAGATGACAAAACTATCAGTAGGGAGCTTTAAAAGAACTATAATTAATCTGTTTAAAAATACAGTGAAAAACTAGACATGAATGGATAAAGAGAAAATTTCAGTAGACATATATATATGAAACAAATCCAAAATGGCAGAAATGAAACTATAATATGAGAAATGAACACTATTTTGATGGGTTATTTTTATAATCTACATAGCACAAAAAAAATCAATTGTTTTGAATGTATGTAAATAGAAATAATCCAGCAGAATAGTGAGGAAAAAATACTGGGAAATAAAGCCCAGAACACAACATTGGCTCATTACCAAACAGTCTAAAATGTTATAATTGCTGCCACTGAAAGAGAAGAATGAAGGAGTAATAAGAAATAAAAATTTTCCAACGTTAATGAAAAGTTTAAAAAACCACAGATTGAAGATCTGAAAATCCTAAGTAAGAAAAGTAATAATAAAAAAGATCAAACCATGAACCAAATAATAGCCCCATAATTTATTCAACTGCTGTAAAACAAACAATGAGAAAAATCTTGAATGAAATAAAAGAAAAAGTAATTATTTCATCCAGTAAGATGAAATTTCTTGTCAAAAACTTTGTCAGATATCAGTGGAGAGACATAAAGTACTCAAAATATTATTTTAGGATTCTCATAGCCTACAAAACTAATTTTCACAAATGAAGTAAAAATAAAGGCATTTAAAAGGGGTGCAAGATTTCATTGCCAGTACTCTTAGACTAAAACAAATACTAATGAGAGTTCTTTTCATAGAAATAATGAAATGGCAGATTGAAATTTGAGTTTATGGAAAAAGTGAAGAGTGTAGAAAATGGTAAAAAAAATTTGAGTAAATGTAAACTGAATTTTCTTTACTTTTTCATCTCTTTAAGTGACAACTCTCAACAAAAAAAGTAACTATGTACTGTGATTTTACAGTATACATAGAATAAAATATGTGGCAAAAATACTACAATGCATGAAAGAGAGGAAATAAAATTATGCTCCTGTAGATTAGTACATTATATATGGAAAGATATAATAATAATTGAAGGTAGATTTGTATACGTTACAGATTCATGCTGTAATTTTAAATAACCCTCAAATAATATTAAAATTAACTTGTCAATAATGGAGATAAAATAGAAACATAAAAAAAAGCTCAATAAATTTAAAAGAGTCCCAAACAAAAAGAAAAGATAAATAAAATATATAGGTAGATGATAGATTTAAAACCCAGCTATATCAATAATTACATTGAATATCAATGATATAAATGCTTCAATTAGAGGTAGAGATGATAAGATTTGATTTTTAAAAACTAAGACCTAATAGAATGACATCTATAAGAAACTCATTTCAACTGTAAAGAAATGAAAGACATAAAAGCGCACGAAAAGTTATTACCAAATAATACTAATCAACAGAAAATATTAGTGTCACACAAAGGAGACTTTGGAAGAAGGAATTTTACTAAGGATAAAGGTGATCATTAGAGAAAGATAATAAATCAACTCACCAAGAAGATACAACAATACTAACTGGGTATGTGCTTAATAACAGAGTTTCAAAATGAATGAAAAAATAAAAACCTATAGAACCAAAAGAAGAAATAGATAAATACACAATTATGGCTTGAAATTTTGACACTTCTCTCTTTGTAACTGATAGAATAAGTAGACCAAAAAACAGAAGTATATAGAAGATTGAAATAACACTATACCCAACTTGACCTAATTGGCATTATAGAAAATTCCAATCAACAACAGCAGAAAATGTGTTTCTTTTAAAACACATGTTCTTTTCTAATCAGATAAGATATTCACTGAAGATGTGAAACTAACACCTTATTAAATTTGAAAGAATCAAGTACTATAAATCACATATTCTGACCACAGTAGAATTATACTACAAATCAGTAATAGAAAGACATATTGAAAATGCTAAAATATTTGGAAATTAGAGAGCTCATTTGTAGATAAACTGTAAGTCACCATTGGAGTGAAATCACTAAGGAAAATAGAAAATATATTTTCCAAATAAAAATAAAGACATACCAAATTATGTAGATTGCACAAAATCAATAGACAGAAATATGCAGTATAAATGCTTGTTTTAGAAAAAAGAAAGATCTCTAATTAGTGATCGAAATTTTGACCTGAGAAACTAGAAAAAGATGAGCAAGGAAAATACAAAGTCAGAAAAAGGGAAACTTTCTGAGGTAAAAGTAAAAGTTAGTGAAATCAGAAACAAAAATAAGAGAAAAAAGAGAAGGCAAAATATATATTTGGAAATAATCAACACAAGTGATAAATTTCTCATCAGACTTTATTAAGAAATAGAGAAATCACAAATTATCAATATCTGAAATGAGAAAGGGGACATCATTTCAAATTCTACAGAATTTAAATGGATAGTATAAAAATGTAATAAAAATTCTATACCTATAAAAGCTAAAAAAGGTAGATGAATTGCAGAATACCTTGAAATCTACAAAGCTTACTCAGTAAGAAATAAAGAGCTGAAAAGTATGTATCTTGAATTTGTAGTTACATAGTCCCATAAAGAAAACTCCCAGTGCAATAGGCCTCACTGGTAAATTCTACTATGCATTAAATATACAAATATCATTTCTACACCACTTTTTTCCAGAGAACAGAAGAAGAGATACATTCCCCATCATTTTATGAAGTTCACATTACCCTAATACTAAAGCTAGACAAAATAATTATAGTAAAGAGAATATAATTCGATAGACTCCCCCAAAAAACCCTTAGCAAAACGTTAGCAAATTAGATCAGTAATCAATTATTTCCTGATAAAACCATCATAAGTGGAAAATACCATACATCAAAAATCCCTATAATACACCTCACGGAACATCATGACTTAGTGTGCTCTACCTTATATGTGCTCGGAACACTTACATTAGCCTACAGTTGGGCAAAAATCATCAAACACAAGCTTATTTTACAATAAATTGCTGAATATCTCATGTAATTTATTTAACATTATACTGAAAGTAAAAAAACAGAAAGGTTATATGGTACAGAATGATTTAAGTGTATCAGTTATTCACCGTTGTGATCCCCTGGCTAACTAGGAGTTGCAGCTCCCCACTGCTGCCCAGCATCATGAGACAGTGTTGTACTGTATTTCCTTAGTGAATGAAAAATCAAAATTCAAAGTACAGTTTCTACTCAATGTGTATCACTTTCACACCTTTGAAAAGTTGAAAAATTCTAAGTAGTGTCATTGTAAATTTGGGACCGTCTGCATAGAAAAATTAAAATATATCATGAAGGAGGCCAGGGTGGAGTAGGGAATTTATGGCAGGAATTCAAGATTGTAGCAAAATTAAAAATACTTGTCATTGGAATTACCCCATATCATGAAACAAAAGTCAAAACAAAATCTTATCATCTTAAATACAAAGGTGGAAATGACTCATTAAATGAAAAAAAATGAGTGTTCAAAAAGCAAAAAATAAAAGATCTTCCACAATCTGAAAAGGAAAAAAAAAAACATATCTGAAAGAAATGCACAACCGATATAATTAATGATGAAAACTGAGCATGTCTCTGTGAAGACTGGGAACAAATCAAGGATATATACTCTTACTTGTTTTATTCAGCACTGTACAGGATGCAATGAATACAGTAAGTATAATAAAGTAAGAATAAGATATAAAAGTCCTACAACTTGTATGGAAGAATTAAAGGCTTCACTTGGGGGCCAACAAGAAGTAGTCATAGAGAATCCTAGGGGATGAACAAAAACATCAACTTACAACTTACAAATGTGATCACATGTAAAAGATCATTAAGCCAAAATCAATTTTCTGTATACTAGTAACAAAACAACTGGGAAATGAATTTAAAAATCTTTATATAATAAAGTGAAAAACTAACAAGAAATATTTAGAAGTAATTGTAATGTGAAGTGGATCAGAAGTCTCAGTATTGTTAGGATGCCAGCTCTTCCCAAGTTACTTCATTGAGTCAATAAGATCTTAACCTCTCACTACTTTTGTTTATTTTTCAGAATTTGACAAGTTGATTCTATTCTATTAATGAAAACTCGAAATGACTAATGGAAGCCAAAATAATTTGAATGACCAGCATCATTTGAGGATGTACATTAATTGACTTTAAGACTGACCAAAATTTTATAATAATAACATTGTGGGGTTATCACGATATAGATCAAATACATTAGCATATAAGTAGATCCTCATATATATGGTCAATAGATTTTTTTGAGAAAGATGCCAATATAATTCAGTAGAGAAAGGATAGTCTTTCCAACAAATACTCACAAAATAACTAAATAATTATATTAATAAATATATATCTAATTATTTTGGAAATATACATATATAAAATTAAATCTACATCTGTATCTTAAACCATATTCAAATAAATTAATCAAAAATGGAAAAGAGACCTTTTTAAGAATAAAACCTAAAACTTTAACATTTCTGTAAGAAAATAGTAAAAATAAATTTTTGTAGTTTTGCATTTTGTTGTGTTCACCCAATGGAGGAAGTTATTTGTTCCAGATGTTGTGGTACACAGAATGACGGCCACTCAAGGATGTCCACATCCCAATTCCTGTGACTTGTGAATATGTTATGCTATATGGCAAAGGCAAGTTGAGATGCAAATAGGATTAATTATGTTAAGTAGCTGACCTTAAAATAGGGAGATTATCTGGGTAAGCACAATGTAAAATTAGCAGTTCTCAAAACTGAAATAGGAAGGCAGAGGGATCAGAGTAAAGAGAGATTTGAAGATGCTGTGCTGCTGGCTTGAAGACAGAAATGAACCATCAGCTAAGGATTGCAGGTGATGTCTAGAAGCTAGAAAAGGCTAAGGCAATAAATTTTCTTTTAGACTCTGTATAAAGGAATAAAGCCATGCCAATACATTAATTTTAGTCCAATGAAGCTTCTATTATGCAGAGCTATAAGATTTGTGTTGTTTTAAGCCACGGTGTGGTAATTTGTTACAGCCACAATAGACAATTAATGCAGATATCAAGACTGATGACATCATATATGCACCAAGAGGGGAGGAAAATATTTATTAATAACATAATAAGGCTTTCTGGGGAGATTGGGGGTAGGCTCTCAAGTAGCTTCAAAAATTGATAAAACAAAGAGGGAGACTGGTTTTGGGGTTTTACTGTGGTTAGGAGGTGGAGTTAGGGCTTGGGTACTTGTGTACGTCTCAGGGCTTGCTTTGTTGTTTGAACTTCCAGTCAGTACCAAATGAGGAAGCACCTGTAATTTCTTATCACCTTTCCCAGATATGCGGGAGAAGGTAGAAAGATAAAGTGGAACATAAGAGCTGTCAAAAAACATTAAAAATGTAACCAGATTCTATTATAGTTTACAAGTTTCATCAAAATTAGAATCTTTAATTCTTCAACAAATACTTTTCAGAAAAACATACACTTAGCACAGAAGGGTGTTCAAAACATTTTTTAAAGTGCTCTTACACATGAATTATAGTAAGAAAAATAATAAAATAAAAATATAAACAATGTTTGAAATGGCGTATCAACAAAGATATACCAATGACAAGCACATGGTAAGATGTTCAACATCATCATGCATCAGAGAAATGCAATATCTTCACATAACAACTAGAACAGCTAAAGTTTATTTTATTTTATTATTTTATTTTATTTTTAAGGTTTCTGGTTTTTATTTAAATTCTAGTTAGTTAACATATATTGTAATATTGGTTTCAAGACTAGAATTTAGTGATTCCTCACTTACATACAGTGCTCATCACAAGTGCCTTCTTTAATACCCATCATCCACTTAACCTATTCCACTGCCCAACCTCCCCTCCAGCAACCCTCAGTTTAGAACAGCTAAAATTTAAAAAGACTGATAGTTTTAAGTCTTGGTGAAGTTTCAGATTAAGTAGTACTCTCATACTTTGCTAGTGAGAGTGGAAAATAGTACAGATATTTTGGAAAACAGCTTGGTAATTTCTCATAAAGTTATTTATACAATTACCTATTAACTTGTGACATCACTCCTAGGTTTTACTCAGGAGATATGAAAATATGACTACGCAGAGATCTACAAATAATTATTTATAGTAGTTTTATTCATAATAGGTAAATTCTAGAAAAATTCCAGTGTCCAACAAATTTAGAGTGGATTAAAAAATTTAGCATGTCATCATTTCATGGTATACTACTTAGCAATAAAATATAATGAACTACTGATATATGCAAGAAAATAGTTGACACTCAAAAACATGTTAAGTGAAGGAAACCAGGTACAAAAGATTACATATGATCTGAATTAATTTATATGACCTTTGAGAAATGGTAAGATAAGAGGGAAAGAAAGCAGATAAGTATTTGCCAGGGACGGAGATGAGGCAAAGAGATGAACAACAAGGGGACTGATGGGAAATTTTCAGGGCTATGAAAAATCTCATATCTTTATTGTAATAGTGTTTACATTATTATATACATCTGTCAAAATTCATTAAACTCTTCCTTTAATAAACTGGATTTTTAATGTATATTTTATCTCTCTAGATAGATGGAGCAAATAGGGCAAAATGTTGATGAATATGTAAAGTGTTGTGCAGATGTATGCTCATTGTTCCATTCTTTCAATCATTCCCTATGTTTGAAAATCTGCTATGTAAAAATAAATGAGAACTATAGGGCTTTGGAGTCCAAAACACTTGCATTCAATTCCCAGCCAACTTATTAAAAAGTTCTCATGCTTAAACCATATTTTCCCTACTGTTAAAGTAAAGAAAACAACGCCAAACTAGTAGGGTTCTGCAGATTACATTAATCAACGTGTGTAAAGGACCTCTAATATAATGGATGCCTAAGACATGGTCCACTAAATTTTCTGTAAAAATTTTCAGCTCCTTAATTCACTTTGTCAGTGATGCCTCACCACCACAGAATATGAATAACATTATCTCTTCTTGCATAAGTAGTCTGCAGGATGTCTATTTAGGTATTTCAGAAAGACTTGCTTGTATCCAAATATGCTTTCCACTGCTACATGTGATAGAGCTTTGTCATCATTCATGGTTTTAAATTAAATATTGAAGGGTCCTGTAAACATAAATATGTATTATGGGGCATAAACAAAACATGAATTCATGATGAACTAGAGTGTAAACTAGTTGGATACAAGGAGCAGAACTTACGTTTTTTTTTTTTTTTTTTCTGTTTTATTAGGATACTTGCACCCAGAGTCAGTGCTCTGATACAAATCCCTGTTAGCTGCAAAAACCTGGAAAAGTTAGTACTATTCTCTTCTATCCTTCTTCTTCTTCTTCTTTTTTTTTTTTTAATAGACACTTTCTTCTTTCTCCTGCACCCACTCAACCCAATATTTTAAAGGCTGAAATTTTTTTCCTTCACTATCTACTTTAAATAATACTTCTGTCACAGAGCCTCTTCTGATCTTATTTTAATGATCCCATTCTCTACCCACTTCACCATCCTGACCACATGTAATCTCTTCCTTTGATACATTTCCACACCGTTTTTATTATACTTTCAAAGCTCTACACTGGAAATGCAGAAGAACTTGGATCATTTTGTTAATTCTACCAGGTTTTAGTCACATAACATTCAGAAAGTTACATAATATAGAAAACTTCAATTTTCTCATCTGTAAGATGGATGTAAGATTACTTGTTCTATTCCTTAACATGATTAAGGTACAAAAAGAACAACGTTGCTGAACAGATAATAACATGTATTTACTTTCTGGTGGGATACTATTTTTTTTAATTAAGTGAGGAATTTTGCTAAATGGGTATATGAAGTTCTCCTGGCCGAAAGACTGGATTCAGAATTTGAGAGAGAAGAGCTAGATCTAAGGAAACTTCTGGATAGGATAAAGAGACAACACACTAGGGATCTGTGCAGGCCATACATTAAACTTTGGAAAAGAATAATGACATCAAATTCAATGGCAGACTAAAGGGACAAAATCTCTGATTAAATGCCTGAAATAGGGATCCCTGGGTGGCGCAGCGGTTTGGCGCCTGCCTTTGGCCCAGGGCGCGATCCTGGAGACCTGGGATCGAATCCCACGTCGGGCTCCCGGTGCATGGAGCCTGCTTCTCCCTCTGCCTGTGTCTCTGCCTCTCTCTCTCTGTGTGACTATCATAAATAAATAAAAGAAAATTTTAAAAAAAATGCCTGAAATATTCTGTTTCACACACACATGCAGCTCTTTGAACACACCTGAATTCAGAAACAGTTCTAGTAAAGAGAGACAACATCTTGAATATTATATTCCCTAAATGAGAATGAAGGTTTAAAATATAAGTAGGACTGAATTATTTTAAAAATTACATAATAAATATCTGCATTTTCTACATGTACACCCAGTGAATTAGGCACAGTAGACAATATATAGTAGGTTCAATGGAGAGTACACTATAAGACTAGATATTTCTGGGTTCAAATTCCATTTTTTTCACATACCAAAATAAGTCACCTTGAACGAATCATGTAAAATCCTTGATTTTAAGTTTCCTCGTCTGCAGCAATAAGATAATATTAAAATCTGATTCATTAGGTCATTTTGAAAATATGAGATAATAGATTAAAATATTAAACTTGGAACAAAGTGAGTATCCAATAAATATACTCTACTATTACTGTCATTGTTATTATTATTTAGGATGAATCATTTTATTTTGCTTGGTATAATGTTCTTCCCATCCATTAGATGATTATTTTTTATTACAGTATTTGTTTTATTTTTATTTTATGTTCCACTAATGTGAATTGCAGCTTGATCAGAGAAGCTACCCAATAAGTGTTTATTGAATTGAACTGACTTAAGTCAATTGAATTTTTTAGTCAGTAATATATTTCCATTAGTTGGCTTATAAAATTTACTCCAAAGGACAAAATCCTCAGGGAATATAATATAAGGCAAAATAATTTTGATGAGGAAGGAAAAAAACCCTCTTGGGGTATTTTAGCAAGCCGAGAATTCAGTAGATGTCTTTAATAATCTGGAAGCTGTATTAGCATAATGCAAAGTAATGTCAAGGGAAAGGTGGAATGAGAAAGAAGGTGAATGATGCTTTGAAATTTTTGCCTACATCGAGGCGCAGGGAATCTTGGTTACATATAAAACTAACCTAAGTTCTTCAACAAAACCCATATCACATAACCCTTTTAGGAAGTAACAGAGCAGGATTTATCTAATATTTTTATATGGCTTGCAATTATTCCCAACTAAATTTTCTCCTTCTCCTTTCTGACCTCTCTGGAGGCTTCTAAACATTTGATTTTAAGAATAAACTTGATTCAAGCACAAAGGAAATTTGGTAAAATATGTATGACATAAAATTTTCCATTTTAATCATTTTAAAATGTACAATCCAATAGCAATAACTATACTCACAATGTTGAGTAACTATTACCACTATCTAGTTCCAGAAATTTTTGTCATCCCAAACAGAAGTCTTATACCAGTTGAATACCCACCCCCTATTTGCCTTCCCCACAGTCTATGGCAAACATGACTCATTTCTGTCTCTATAGATTTAACTATTTTGGATATATCATACAAATATAATTATAAAATATGTGGCATTTGTGTCTGCTTCTTCCATTCAAAGTAATATTTTTGTGGTTCATCTATGGTGTAGAATGTAATAGCATTCCATTCCCTTTTATGGCTAAATAATACTTTTATGTATGGATATACCACATTTTGTTAATCCATCAATCCACTGACAGGCATTCAAGTTGTTTCCATTTTTTGATTATTTGAATAGTACTGCTAGAAACATTTGCATACAAGTTTTTGTTTGAGTATCTCTTTTTAATTCTTTTCGTATATATCTAGGACAGGATTTGGCAGATTCAAATGGTAGTTCTATGTTTGATTTTGTGGAGAACTGCCAAAGTGTTTTCTACAAAATGTGTACCATTCTGTTCTCACCAGCAACATATAAGAGTTCCAAATTTTCCACATTTTTCCAGCACTTATTTTCCTTTCTGTTTTTTTAGAGCTAATCTGTTGAAGTGGTAACTTATTGCAGTTTTGATCTGTGTTTCGCCCATGACTAACGCCATTATACATATTTTCCTATGCTTGTTGGCCATGAGTGTGTGTGTATATATATATATATAATGTATATAATAAACTGTATATAACAATAATATATAATATGTAAAATATATAATATATAAATATATAGCATATAAAAACAATGTAAATATATAACACACATATATATTTAGAGAAATACCTGTTCAAGGCCTTTGCTCATTGTTTCATTGGATTGTTTAACTTATTGCTATTGTTAAATTCTAGAGTTATCAGACTTTTATCATATATGATTTGTAAATATTTTCTCCACTTTGAGGGTTGCCTTTACTTTCTTAAAGGTATTTTTTGATACACATAATTTTAAATTTTGATGAGGTACAATTTATATATTTTTCTTTTGTGCTTGAACGTTTTATTTCATAACTAAAAATGTCTTGCCAAAACTAAGGTCCTAAGGAGGTACTTCAATGTCTTCTCAGAGTTTTATGGTATTGGTTCATAGTTAGACCTTTGATCAATTTTGAGTTAATGTTTGCTATGTTGTGTGAGGTAAAATCCAAACTCATTGTTTTGCATGTAGATATCCAGTTGTCCTAGCACAATTTGTTGAAAAGATTGTTGTGTTGCTGATTTTGGTAACTGTGCCAAAAGTCAACTGACCATAGATGTATGGATTAATTTCTGGATTCTCGAATTCTGTCTATTAATCCCTATATTTAACTTTATGCCAGTACTATATTGATTTAATTATTATAGCTTTGCAGTAAAAGTTTAAAAATTGGGAAGTATGAGTCCTCCAATTCTGTTCTCTTCAAGACTGGGTAGTCTATTCTGGGTTCTTTGTAATTCCATGGGAATTTTAGGATTGGTTTTTCCATTTCTGCAAAAATGGCAGTTGGAATTTGACTGAAATTGCCTTGAATATGTAGAAGACTTTGAGACTATTTCCATCTTAAAAAGATTGTCTTCCAACCCATAATTGTGGATTGTCTTTTCATCTGTTTATGTCTTTAATTCCTTTTGGCACTGTAGTATAGTTTTCAGTATAGAGTCTTACATTCACTTAGTTAAATGGATTTCTAGTGTTTTATTATTTGTGATACTATTGTACATGGCATTGTTTTCTGAATATCCTTTTTTGGATTGTTCACTGCAACTGTACCAAAACACAACTGATTTTTGAGTGTTGTTCTTGTATCTCACAACTCTGCTGAATTATTTTATTAGTGCTAATGGTTTATTTGTGTGGCTTATTTAAAGTTTTCTGTGTATAAAATAACAATATCTACAAATAGAGATAGTGTTACTTTTTTGTATTGTATTTGGGATGCTATTTATTTCTTTTTCTTGTGATGCACTAGCCAGAAGTTATAGCCCCATGTTGGTTAGAAGTATTAAAAACAAGTATCTAACCTGGATATCCTTGTATTCCTGGCCACAGAATGAGTTACGAAGTTCTTCCTCCTCTTCTATGTTTTGGAATAATTTCAAATGGATTGATATTAATTCTTTAAAAGTTTGGCAAAATTCACCAGTGAAACCATCTGGTTCTGGAATTTATTTGTTGAGATGATTTTTATTGTTGATTCAACCTTGTTGATTTTGTATAGTTTTGAGTTGGATTTTATTTTTTTTTTTTAGCCTGTTTTGGATATCTAACTTGTTGGTATAAAAGTGTTCATATATAATTGTTTTATTATAATTCTTTTTCTTTTTCCTAAGCTCCGTAGTAATGGATCTACTTTTATTTCTGACTTTAGCAATTGGTGTCTTCTCTCTTTTGTTTTTGGCCAATGAAGCTAACAAAATTGGTTTGCCAATTATGTTATCTCTTAAAAAAAAACACACACAGTTTTGAGTTTTAAAAACATTTAAAGATTTTCTTTCTTTCTTTCTTTCTTTCTTTCTTTCTTTCTTTCTTTCTTTCTTGCTTATTTATTTATTTATTTGACAGAGAGAGAGAGAAAGAGAGAGAGAGAGAGCACAAGCAGGAAGAGCAGGAGAGGGAGAAGCAAGCTTCCTCCTGAGCAGGGAGTCTGATATGGGGCTCAGTCCCAGGACCCTGGGATCATGACCTGAGCTCAAAGCAGATGCTTAACGGACTGAGCCACTCAGGAACCCCAACACACTTTGGTTTTGCTCATTTTCTCTGCTGTTTTTCTATTTCCTATTTTGTTTATTTCCACTTTCATCTTTGTTACTTCTACTCTGGTTGCTTTAAGTTTAGTTTGTTCTTCTTTTTCTAATTCTTTAAAGTTAAAGTAAGATTATTGACTTGAGATTTTTTTTTCCTTTTTAATGTAGATGTCTACAGCTATAAATTTCCTTCTGAGCACTGCCATACACATGTTTTCTTTGGTGATGTGTCTGTTAATCTCTTATGCCCATATTTTAATTGAATATTTTTTTTGAGTTTTAAGCATTCTGTAAATAAGTCTGTATACTTCTATCTGTATGTATTTTGAAAATATTTTTTTTCATTATTATTTTTTTATTAATATTTTTCAATATTATTTTTTCATTAATTTTGAGTGTTGATTAGTACAGTCACAGTATCCAAAACCCACCTGGTTATCTTTTTTTTCCTTAATACTCCCTATTGGTTTATCCCACATCATCAATCATGGAAATCACCTATGCCTTTACTGGAATCCAATCTCTGTTCTAAGACTACCCTTAAAAATTTTTTTGTTTATTATTTTATTTTAGAGAGTTAGAGAGTGAGAGTGCACAAGCATGATGAGGGGCAGAGGGAGAGGGAAAGATTCTCAAGCAGACTCTGAGCTGAGTATAGAATCCAGCTTGGGGCTCAATCTCACAACCCTAAGATCATGACCTGAGACAAAACCAAGAGTCGGACACTCAACTGACTGAACCACCCAGGCACCCTAAAAGCTACCTTGTTAAACTTTTGTTACTACTGTCACAGAAGATGCAAATATTAACCTTGCTGCTTTCACATGGATTTTCTATCTTGATGCTATTACAGCACTAGCATTACATTACACAAAAATATTCAGTTTCTTCAAATCTTACAGTCTCCTCTCTCAAATAATTTGGCAAAAGCTACCCCAATTTTCTTGGATATTTATTCATTGTAGTAATTTCTGCTTATTTGACAAACTCCTTTCTCTATAGGCTAAATTCTGACTCAGTTTCTGTTTTTAGAGTTGACCATGTGCTAACTTTCAGTATATGAAAGAAAAGCTTACATCTGCCAAGTATTTTGGGGAAAGCGTTTTCTTTTCTGGAATAAAAGTGATAAATGAGGCATTTGCCATCTTTTCTATCTTACTATTATCTTCATCAGATATTTGAAGCTACAGATCATCTTATAACAATAAAATGTGGATCACGAAGGAAATGCCAAGAGAATTGCAAAGATGTTAGCTATGAATCAGTGTCTGAAATCAACTATCCCCAGACTTCTATTTATGGGAAAAATAAAACTCTAACTACTTATTCAGTTTTGTTACTTGCATGTGACAGCAATCCTAATCCAGGCATTTTTACCCAGAATTTAAGTAAAGTAGTGTTGTACTAGGTCCAGGCCCTTCAGCTACTGGTGATCTGCTATTAATCTCAGTGAGATTTCCAGAAAGTAGTGCAAAGTAGTCTGCTTAATTTTTCCAGACTTTCTGAGTTGGCTATTCAAACTAAAATTTTTCTTGCTATCTAATATATAGACATAATTATCATAATTCAATTATTAAATATGGTTTAATCTATGTAACAGGAGTTTGTTATGAAACTTGTAGTTAAAAAAAAAAGAAACATGTAGTTTCATTTTCTTCAATTTTTTTTTTATTTTGGATATTTGTTTCTCTGTTGCCTGAATTTTGACCATCACTACCAACATTTATATTCATTTATATTTTTAGTAATTTTGATTAAGAAAATTGGTATTGGTGATGACTAGAACAGTTCTGTACAAAGTAAGTGTGAGGTATTATTTAAATATCATTTATGAAGACTTTCTAATATAAAGTTTGTTCTAATACAACACAAAAAGTGGATAAATTACATAATTAAGAGATGTAAAAAAAACACCTAGTAGATACATAGGTAGATGGATAGATACAGCCATGATTTAAAATTATAAATTAACTAGAAATAGGCTGGAAAAGGGCTCTGATTAGAAGCATTGTGGAAGATTTTTTTTCACTGTTCTTTATCTTTTCTAAAGCTACTGGCATAAACAGAAATGACAAAAAAATCAGTCATTGCTGTGGTACAAATCACAGTCACATTCAATAATAACAAAGTGCCACAAACTGAGTATAGCTTAAAGCAACAGAAAATTATTGTCACAGTTCTGGAGGCTGGAAGTCTGAGATCAAGACAAGGCTGTTTTTTTGATTGTTTGTTTTTGTTTTTTCTGAGAGATGTGAGAATGTGTTCCATGCCTCTCTCCTAGCTTCTGGTGGTTTGCCAGCAATCTTTGGCATATCTTGACATGTAGAAGCATACCATCATCTCTGTTTTTATCTTCACATGTTGTTCCCCCATGTTGATTTTTGTGTCCAAATCTCCCCTCTTTAGGGATTAGTAGGTTAGGCCCCACCCTAATGACCTTATTTTGACTCGAACATTTCCAGAGACACTCTTTCCAACTAAGCTCACATTTATAGGTACCAGGAGGCAGGACTTCCAACATATTTTTGGAATACACAATTCAGCCCTTAACAGACATACACACTCAAAACAAAAACAAAAACAAAAACAAAAATTACTTATTTTGCTCTGTAAGGTATGTTTGTTGGGAGCTGCTCTGCTTTAAGCCATCATAGCTGAGGCAGCTGTATTCCATGCTGTTTGTCTACAGTTCAGGTAGGCTGGCTATGCTCCATGGGAGAAAATTCAGGCTCAGGCTAAAGACATGCACAAATGGTGCTTGGGGAAAGTTCTTCTCATGGCTATGGCAGAAATGCAAATGGGAAAGTCCAATTGCACAAGCGCATCTTAAGCCTTTGCTATGTCACATCCACTAACACCCCAACCAGCAAAGTAAATCACATGGCTAAAGTCAAAATCAAGGTAAGAGATGTGTACTCTACCCCTGTGGGAGGAATGGAAATGTTACATAGAAAAGGTCATAGCTACAAGATAGGTCAAAGAACCAAAGTCAATAATTCACTCTATCCTATGAGGTATTGCTACTATCAAAAAATTCACTTTTCACTTCTGCTTGTCTTTCTTATTAACAGGAAGAAGAAAAAATTAGCTGTACTTTAAAATATAAGTAAATAAATAAATATAAATAAAACAATATAGGAAAATAATATTCCATATATTATTTTATATTTTCTCATGATAAACATTGTTTAATTTTTTATAGTTCCTATATATTATTTTGATGACTATCTGGGATTGTACACTTAAAGGCTATATCAAACATGATTATTTTTATGTATTTTTACGTTATGAAAACTACATTTGAAATTGTGTGATTGCTTAATAGATATTTTAATTCTATTATTAAGAGAATCACTATATTTCAAAACCAATCAAAATTAATCTTAATGAAAATTGATCTTAATGAAAATGACTACATGAGATATACTTTTGTTTCATTTGCTGACTCACTTAAAAATCTTAGATAATTTCCTGATTCACTTCAAATTTTTAGAAGAGTGGATAATCCAAATAAAAATCAAACAAGTAGGAGAGACAGAGACATACAGACAGACATTGACAGAAAGAGGAAATGAGGATAAAGGAAATAAGTGTCCTAGCTGTCTATAAACAAAACATTGAAACTGAAATGTTAAATGGAAGATGTGTATGTATGTGTATGCATTTGTGTGTTTCTGTGCACTAAAGGTAATTTCTGTAGTCAAATTAGTTATTTACATGTATTGAGGTCATTTTCATCTATCCTCTGGGGATATGTGAACATATTATTTTATTTTGAAACTATAAACACATTGAAATAATATTTTAAAGGATATTTGGGATATTGATTTTTCTCACTTGAGAAATAATAGCAGCTACTGCTCTGCATTGCTGATAGGAATATCTAATGATATAATTTAACTGGAAAGAAAACATTATCTGTTTGAAAGATAGAGGTGATTAGCAGTCAAACAACTTATCTTCAACAAATATCATTTTTTGAAAATCTTGAATGAGCACAACTGTTCTTACCACAAGGAGCGGATGCCTATTACCATTGCATACCCCTCAGCAAAAACTTAACGTACCTTTCTTTTCCCTTCTGCTGCGACAAACCTGAATGCTATATATTTCCTTAATTGCTTTATTTAGATCCATGTATTTCTATAAAAGATCTCTGAGTTTTTCATTTTTAGATACCCCAAATAACTTATCAACTTCAACCCAACTAAGAATTTTAAGTCCGCTCTTGCAGGAAAGACAATGCATGTCTATGTGGGCATCCTACATATATCCTATTAAAATACTGGCTTTGACAGTAGAATCACACAAGCTTCTGTCATTTTGTGATGTAATTGCTAATGTGTGTATTTTATCTTTAGTTGTTCTGTAAAGTGGGGGATGCTCCTGTGATAGTTATCTTATGGGTATGGAATAGAAGAACCCAAAATACATTTTAGAATTAAAAAATCTAAAATATCTTTTGTTCACTGACTGATATCATTTCCCAAAGGAAATTCTCAGGTTCTGGCTTCAAAACATATGCAGAATCTGGGGATCCCCTGGTGGGTCAGTGGTTTAGCACCGCCCTGGGCCCAGGGTGTGATCCTGGAGCCCCTGGATGGAGTCCCTCGTCGGGCTCCCTGCACCGAGCCTGCTTCTCCCTCTGCCTGTGTCTCTGCCTCTCTCTCTGTCTCTGTGTCTCTCATGAATAAATAAATAAATAAAATCTTTTTTAAAATTATTAAACAAACAAACAAACATATGCAGAATCTATCTTCCACAACCTTCCTCCTGGTCAAAGCCACCATCTTCCCTTGGCTAAATCTTCAGAGTGGTTTCTTATCCAGAAGCCAAAGTGTGAGTTTAAATGTCAAATCACACTCATGACTTTAGTCAGAGGCCCCTGAGGGTTCCCAAATTGACTTCTAATAAAAACAAAAGTCCTTCCTATAGCGTTAAGACATTAAGAGTTCTGCACAACTCCCGCTTCTAGCCCCATCCTAACCATCCCATTGCTGACCCATTTTGCCGTGTCCTTTCAACATTGCTGTCTCCTGTTATCCCTAGCAATGCCAGGGGTGCTCCTTGGATTCTTCTCCCTAACTGTTCCATCTCGTTAGAATGCTCTTCCTCTATGAAGATATCCTTCCATATAGCTCCTGCACTAAGTACAGGTCTGTTCAATGATAACTTTCTCAGAACACTTTCCCTCATTTAAAATGGCTAAATAACAACTAGTTAAAATAACAACATTCCCCTTCCTCACTACCCTGACACTAACAATACTTTTTTTTTAAGTTTTTATTTATTTAAGTAATCTCTATACCCCATGTGGGGCTCGAACTCAGAACCCCAAGAACAAGAGTTGCATGATCCACCAACTGAGTCAGCCAGGTGCCCCCACAATTCATTTTACCTGTTCTTTTCTCTCTTTGTTTGTTTAAATAGAAGTTGTTGTTTCACTTATTATGTTTTAGTGTCCGTGTTCTCTTACTACAATACTTCTTAAATGTGGGATTTGTATCTGTTCTCTTTAGCTAAAATAACCTCAATGTCTAGAATGGTAATTGGAATATAGTAGGTACTCCACAAAAATCAGTTGTGTAAAGAACCAAATGATAGTAATTGGGAAATTTTCAAATAGCCCAAATCTATGAATAAGAAGTAATAAAAGGTAGTTAATGCAGACCCACAGAGAAGAGCATGAGTGGATCTCTTAGGAACTATTATAAATGGGGCAGCTTGGGTGGCTCAGCAGTTTGGCATCACCTTCCACCCAGGTTGTGATCCCAGAGACTCGGGATCGAGTCCCACGTCGGGCCCCCTGCATGGAGCCTGCTTCTCCCTCTGCCTGTGTCTCTGCCTCTCTCTCTCTGTGTCTCTCATGAGTAAATAAATAATATCTTTTTTTTAAAAAAAGAAATATTATAAATGATCCTGGGTGAGACATTCTCATAGCATGAAAAGAATAAATGGAACTGAGTCAAAGTCGAATGAACAAAAATAATATATGAATACCTTTGAGTTTGGCTTAAACATAGTTACATATGACTGTGCTTGAGTATAAGGTTAAATAAATGGCTGAAAAGGAAGATACACCAAAGGCGTTCAAGGAAATATATGGCCTCGGTCAATAAAAAGTGTAAGGATACAGTAAAGCATTAATTGACAACAGGATGGCTAGTTTGTCAAAATATTATGTATTTCACTGTAAAATATTTCAATTTCTGAAAATTAAAAAGAAAAGAATAAGGATCATGTAAGTAATTTCATTTGCTCCCCTTCTGATTGAAGTTGGCATGAATGATGCTCTCTTCTGAGAATCCTAGATAACAGAAGTCCTCTTACAGTCTTTCTATGACGTACTGTCAGATAAGGATGTCAAGGTTTCAGTTGCTAAAATGCTAAGTGTGTCATGCTTGAAATGTTGATTTTGTTAAATCTTTACGTCACTTTTGATGGCTACACTCTGGCCCTAAACTGACAGAGTATAGAAACTTTCACTGGTAGGATACCGCTCATATGTCTAAAAATGAATTTTACAAAAAAGCATATGTGCTTGTCTTCAGGATGGATGGCATGTTTAATGTAGACATTTCTACGAGGGCAAAGACTTTCTATGATTTATTTTTGATGACATTTATTAAAGTGATGTTTAAGAAATGTTTATAAAATATACAATAAAAGTCTTCTGTGTTTTGGGGAAATCCTGATAAACACAAACACACACACATAAACAACTTAGCAGTTATAGTCCAAGTTTGCATAAAACTCCAAGTCTATTAGAGTAGAGAGACCATAGGAACTAAAAAGTATAGCATGGCAAACCACATGAATTATCACAGTGCAGTCATATATGGTGACAGGTTCAGATGTGGGTATTGCCCAGGAAAAGTGGGCAGGGAGGAATTCTCTGAATTAGCTTAACCAGCTAAGGTTTGAAGAAAGACAGGGACCAGCCATACAGAGAATTATAGAAGGATTGGACAGAAAAGGGAAAAATTATGGCAGGAGGTCCTGATATGTGAAAGGACCTGATGTGTTTGAGGCAATGAAAAAAAGCAGCTAGATTGGAAACATACAGCAATAGTATGAGGGAGACCAGATGAAGGAGATAACACATCATGATGAATTTAGTGCACCAAATAAGGAGTTGGTAATTTATGCATAGTTATGAAAAGCCATTATTTCATGTTACAGGTGGGAATGATATGATCTGATTTATGATACAAAAAGGTTACTTGCACTGCCAAGTAGAGGAAAAGGATGAGGAGGCAAGGATAGAATCAAAAGACCAGCGAGGAGAGTATTGCCACTGTCTAGAATAGAAATATGGGGAGCATCCCGGGTGGCTCAGCAGTTTAGCGCTGTCTTCAGCTCAGGGCGTGATCCTGGAGACCTGGGACTGAGTCCCATATTGGGATCCCTGCATGGAGCCTGCTTCTCCCTCTACCTGTGTCTCCGCCTCTCTCTCTCATAAATAAATAATCTTTTAAAAAATAAAAAAAGATAATCGTTTGAATCATCTGTCTGGCCTTGTATTAAAAAAGAAAAAGAAATATGGGGCCTAAAAATAAGGGCAACAGATAAAGGTGATGGTCTTTGATTATGAGCTGGATATAGAATGAGGACAAAGGGAGTTACCAACTATGACTCTAAGATTTCTGGTATGAACATCATGCTGGAGAGTAATGACATTTGCTGACAATTAGAAAACTAGCAGACACCTAGGTTTGGATTGGAATAACTAATGAAATCAAAGTTTGTCCCTTTTACTTTTAAACTTTAATTTTGAATTGCTTTTTAGACAATGAAATGGATTTGTCCAATAAGCAGATGCATATAGACCCTGACACTCCAGACCCCCCAGCCTTCTTTAGGTATATAGCTTTCAATACGTAGACATAAAATTCCACATTTTGCATTGGACCAATAAACCAAATTAGTAGAAAAGGAGGTGTGATAATGGACACAAGCCTGGGATCCTATCACATCCAGCACAAGACAAAAGCTGCATTCCTAACAGAGCAACGGAAGAAACTTGAGGATGCAGCGGAGATGCTAGCTAAGAAACCGTGCCCTGCAAGCATTTATTGCACAGCCTTAAATCAACAACTATTATATCATGCTGCATTACATTAAATATTTGGAGCCAGAAGCTAAGGGATGGAAAGAAAAGTGGTTCTGTTTGTCACGGCTCCCAGTGACCTACTTGGAGTTTTTCTTTGCTTTCTATTCTCACACATCTGAGCTCGGTGGGTTGATGTGTCCTAATTCTTAGATAGAATATGCTTCCATCAAGAGAAACAAGAATTCTACTGACCTTTTAAAGGAAACTTTCTGCCTGGACTTAATGGGCTCCGCCTGCCAAGGGTCAAGCAGTAAAGAGGTGACCATTCTGGCAGATGTAAATGATCCTGTTCATGTAAAGGAAGTAGATCTGTTGCATACAGTGAGGTTAAGAAAGGAATATATTTGCCATCCAGGTAATTTAATTGAAAATATCACTAAAATATCATTGTATTACTTTCCCAGATTTGATGGTAAATGGTTAAGTGCAGCATCATCTTTTCTTTCTTTCTTTCTTTCTTTCTTTCTTTCTTTCTTTCTTTCTTTCTTTCTTTCTTTCTTTTTTTTTTAAGATTTTATTTATTTATTCATGAGAGACACAGAGAGACAGAGGGGCAGAGACACAGGCAGAGGGAGAAGCAGGCTCCACGCAGGGAGCCCGATGTGGGGCTTGATCCCCGGTCTCCAGGATCACACCCTGGGCTGAAGGCGGCGCTAAACCGTTGAGCCACTCAGGGATCCCCCAAATTCTGATCAAAGTATGATGTCCAGGGATTTGGACCTCTTAAGGACAAATCTGTGAGGAACTCCACCAGGGAAACCTCTGTCCCAACAAATGTATTAGCTAAGGGTAAAGGGAGTCTAGAATGGGTAATAGAGGGAGGATAGAATAAATATTAGTTGTGGCCTCAAGACCAGCTGCTCCTAGAACTTATGCTAAGCAAGTGAATCTCTGCAGTGCAAGTAGAAGATTATAACGGATACTCTGCTGAGACACCCAGATGCTCCCTCAGGCCTTAATTCCAGCATCCGCTGAAACTGTTGGTTATAAGCTCTGTCAGGAACTTTATTTAAAATCATATCCTTTCCCTGAAGCAAACTACTTCTAATGAGTGTTCTATGTGAAGGTACAAATACCCAAAACCCTTTTACCTAACTGGGGGCAATTTTGAAGGTCCTTTTACAAATGCTTTCTATTTATCTATCAGGATGATCCAAATATTGTCCTGCTCTATACTGTTAACATGATAAGCTATATTGATTTTTTAAATGTTAAACTAATATTGAACTTCTGAGGTAAGCCTCAGTTATTATGATGTATTGTCCTCAAAATATAGTTCTATAATTGATTAAGATGTTCTAAAAAGTTAGCTGTGTCTAATTACGAGGGAACACTACGACTTTCTTATAATATCCTTGTCAGTTGTTGGTGTCAGAGGTATGCTGGTCTCATAAAAGAAGTTGGGACATGTTCCCATCAGTTTTGTGTAAGAATTTTGATATTTTCTATTTAAATGTATGATACAATTCACAGTTACCCAGCAAAATCGTCTAGTTCTTGAATTTTCCTTTTTGATAAAATTTTAAATTATTAATTTAATTATTTAAAAATGAAGGGCTATTAAAATGTACTACAATTTTCTGTGTATGTTTTAGTAAGCTGTTTTTTTTTTTTTTTCAAAGAAATTGTTTATTGGGAAGCCCGGGTGGCTCAGTGGTCCCCTCTTAATATTAATATCCCTGCACCCATGCAGGGACCTCAGGATCATGTCCCGGGCCGGCCGAAGGCAGGTGCTAAACCGCTGAGCCACCCAGGGATCCCCCATTTAGTACAATTTCAACATGATTGTGCTTACTTTATCATTTGATTAGAAATGTCCTATTTTTATCAATTTTGAGTAACTGATGTTTAAATCTGTTCTTTTCCCATTTTTTTTTAGATTTTTTACTTCTTTATTGTTTTATATTAATTATTCTATTTAGATATTTAACTATGTATTTTGCATTATTTTAGAGATAATGTTTTCCATTTCATGTAAAATACTAAAAAATTAAACTTTATATTTCAACTTAACTCTCTTGACCTTTGTGCTAATAGCAAATATGATGATATACTGCAGAAGTATTTGTCTTATATTATCATCTGTATTTTAAAAGAAATATTTTATATATTCACCTGTATATCTACCATTGCTTTTGTCATTTATTTCTTTCTTTAGATACTATTTTCCATTTGTTATTAATTCCTTCAGACTGAAGAACTTCCTTAGCATTAATTATAGAAGCAGATTTTGTCATAAAGCATCCTTTCAGCTTTATCTATATCTGTATCTATATCTATATCTATATATCTATATCTATGTTTTACATTTTAAAAGTAGAAATATATTTGTGTATATTTTCTGGATGTAGCATTTTGTATTGATAGCTTTACATTTTTCTCTTAGGCTTTTCAATATATTATTCCATTGCCTTCTGGCCTTCTTTGCAGTAGAAGTCAACTGTTAGTCATATTATTGTAATTTCTCTCCATTAACTACTTTCAAGATCTTCCTTTGTTTTCATTATCAACATTTCATTATTTCAGTAGTATAACTACTTTGTGCCTCATTGTGGTATCTTGTGTTAGTCCTACTTAAGGTTTACTGAGCTTCCTGGATCTTTAAATTTTATATTTCAACAAATTTTAAAATATTTGGTCTTTTAGAGATAATTTTATTCATTTTTTTCTTTCTGTCCAGTCCTCATGCCTCTCTCCTTGTAACTCCATATGCAAGTGTACTAGACTATTTGATATTGCTTCATTACTCATTGAAACTATTTTTAATTTTTAAAATTTTCTAAGTTCTTCAAATAAAAGAAGATTAAATTACATGCTACTAAACAATGAATGAATCAACCAAGAAATCAAGAGGAGGGGCAGCCCGGGTGGCGCAGCAGTTTAGCGCCGCCTTCAGTCCAGGGCGTGATCCTGGGGATCCAGGATCGAGTCCCACATCGGGCTCCGTGCTTGGAGCCTGCTTCTCCCTCTGCCTGCGTCTCTGACTCTCTCTCTGTGTCTCTCATGAATAAATAAATAAATTATTAAAAAAAAAGAAATCAAAGAGGAAATTAAAAAAAATACATAGAGAAAAATAAAAAAGAAAACACAATGGTTCAAAATTGTTGGGATGCAGCACAGATCTACCTCAGAAGCAAGAAATATCAAATAAACAAACTAATCTTACACCTAAAAGAGCCAGATAAAGAACAAACTCCAAAACCAGTAGAAGAAAAGAAATAACAAAGATTAGAAGACAAATAAAAGAGAAACAAGAACAAAAACACAGTGGAATAAACTAATGAAACCAGGAGTTGGTCTTTAAAAAGATCAACAAAATTGATAAACCTGTAGCCAAATTTATTAAAGAAATGATATAAGAGAGAGGGCGCAAGAGAGAGAGAGAATTCAAAATCAGAAATGAAAGAGGAGAAATAACTGACACACACCACAGAAATACAAAGGGTTATAAGAAAATATTATAAAAAATATATACCAAAAAACTGAACAATCTTGAAAAATGAATAAATTTCTAGAGACATATTAATATCCCAAACTGACTAGGAAGAAATAGAAAATTTGAACAGACAAATTACCAGTAATGCAATGAAATCAGTAATAAAAAATCTCCCAACAAACAAAAGTCCACGACAAGCCAATCTGTAGCAATTAAAACAGTATGGTCCTGGCACAAAAATAGACACATATATCAATGAAAGAATAAAGACCCCTAAATAAACTGACAGTTATATGGTCAATTAATCTTTGACAAAGTAAGCAATTATATGCAATGGGGAAAAGACAATCTCTTCAACAAATGATGTTGGCAAAACTGGACAGCTCTATGCAAAAGATGAAACTGGACCAGTTTCTTTCACATCCACAAAATTAAACTCGAAATGGATTAAGGAAATAAGAATGTTACGTGAAACCACAAAAACCCTGGAAAAGAACACAGGTAGTAATTGCTCTGAAATCAGCCATAGCAACCCTTTTCTAGAGATGTTTCCTAAATCAAGGGAAACAATAGCAAAAATAAACTATTGGAACTATATGAAAATAAAGTTTCTGCACAGCAAAAGAAATAATCAACAAAACTGAAAGACCACCTACTGAGTGGGAGAAGATATTTGCAAATCACATATCCAGTAAAGGGTTAGTATCCAAAATGTATGACAAACTCATACAACTGAACACTAAACTATAAATTATCCAATTGAAAAAATGAGCAGAAGACATGAACAGGCATTTCTCCAAAGGCATATGGTTGGCCAGCAGACACCTGAAAAGATGTTCATCATCACCATGATCATCAATGAAATGCAAATCAAAACTACAATGAGATATCACCTCCTACCTATCAGAAAGGCTAAAAAAAAAAAAAGAAAAAAGAAAAAAAAAAACCCACACACAAGAAACAACAAGTGTACGTCAGGATGTGGAGAAAAAGGAACCCTCATGTACTGTTGGTGAGAATGCAAATTAGCACACCCACTATAGAAAACAGTTTGAAGGATCTCAAAAAAAATTTAAAAAAATAGAATTATCAAAAATGATCTAGTAATTCTGGAACTGGGCTTTTACCCAAAGAATATGAAACACTATTTAAAAGATATATGTACCCTTATGTTTATTGCAGAATTATTTACAATAGCCAAAATATGCAAGTAGACCAAGTATCCATAGATAGATGAATGGATAAAGAAGAGGTGGTACATATAAAGTGGAATATTTCTCAGCCATAAAGAATAATGAAATCTTGCCATTTGCAACAACATGGATGGATCTAGACAGTAAAATGCTAAGTGAAATAAGTTAGTCAGAGAAAGACAAATAAATACCATATGATTTCACTCATATGTGGAATTTAAGAAATAAAGCAAATGAATTAAAAAAGAGAGACAAACCAAAAAACAGACTCTACTACAGAGAACAAACTGACAGTTACCAGAAGGGAGGTTGGTGGAAGGATGAGTGAAATAGGTGAAGGGGATTGAATACACTTATTGTGATAAACACTGAATAATGCATAGTATTGTTGAATATTATACACCTGAAACTAATATAACACTGTACAGTAATGATACTGGGGTCAAAATTTTTAAAATTCTGTCTTCTTCAGATTGCATTCGAGTTCAGTGATCCTTTCATCTGCCTTATCCCATATGATCATGATCCTTTTCAGCATATTTTCATATCAGATATTGCATTTTGAGTACTAAATTTTCTATTTTTATAGCTTTAATATTTGCTATGATTTCTTTTCATTTCATTAAGCACATTTCATGTCATATCTTTAAGCATTTTTAAAATCGCTACCTAACCATCCATATCTGTTCATCACAAATCTTAAACATCTTGAATCAGTTTCCACAGGCTCCTTTATTAAAAAAAATAATAATAAATTCCCTTGTATATTTTCCTTCTTCTAAAACTTAGTGATTTAAAGTTAAATGCTGATGATCATGTATTCTACTCTGGACATTTGTTATCCTGCCTTAGAAAGGCTTTGTTGTTTTTGGTTTTCGGTTTTGTTTTCCTGGCAGTTTTTAATGTTAGCTCAGATTGACCTTCTTGAGGCATGTTTTAAGGTTTATAAGGGCAGATGTAGACTTGCATCTACTGTTTGTCTAGGTTAGCCCTACTCTTTTTTTTTTTTTTTTTTTTAAGTTTTTCTGGTGTGTCAGCTGAGTTTCTCTGTTGTTTAATGAGGTCTGTACACTCTGCCTAATTAGAAAACCTATGTCTTCTATGCAACTTCTGGAATCTCTGTTCTGATAGAGTTCTTCTATACTTTTTCTGCCAGGCTTTTTGGAGTCTTCTTTTTCTGCCAGGCTTTTTGGAGTCTTGCTTGGTTTAACTTTATTATCAGTTACTGACTTACAAAGAGTCCATGTAAACTCTAGAATCTAAAAAAAAAACAAAAAAAAAAAAAAAAAAAAAAAAAATAAACTCTAGAATCTTCTCTTCATAGCTTCCTCCTTCCTTAAATTCTGTCCAGAAATTTTAGTTGCTTCAGAACTTTGATCTCTACCCACACAGCTCATCTGTCTGCGTATACCCTGCATCCCAGCGCTATCATCCGGAATGATTTTGAGCAGAAATCCGGTACAATCTTGCGTTTTTTTATGCTTTTCCCTTACTTTGGTGATTATATTTCTGCAGAATCTATGTTACTCAGTGTTTGAAAACAGTAATTTCACATGTATTTTTTTTTACCAGTTTCATAGATTTTTATAGATTAAGGACTTGATGAGTAGCAGTTACTCAGTCATGGCTTAAAGAAATGGATTTTGATATTAGAAGCACAGCATTGAATGTTAACAGGATGGAAAAAGAAATATGGATATATATAGGCATATAATTTCTTATTATAAGGTAAAAACGTTTCTGTCACATGGATTCCACCTTCCTAATAATGTATAAAATCTATTAATAAGAATAGAGGTCGCTTGATGGGATGAGCACTGGGTGTTATACTGTATGTTGGGAAATTGAACTTAAGTAAAACCAAATAAAAAAAGAAAAAGAAAGACTGGAGGTTGCTCAAATCAAGGAATGGAGAAGTTGGAGTGAGAGGAGTCTGCTAGTGGGAGGAGAACATGATTGCTTTTAAAAAATAGAAAAAATTCACTCACAAAACCCCTCTAAACTTTTCTTAATATTTAATCTTGAATATTTTCATCATTGTCATAAGTTGTTGTCTGCCTTGTTTCATAATGTTATATAAGAATAGGAGATTAAGAAACTAAGTTAGAGAGTAGAAATTAAGTTCAACACAACTTGAGAAGTTATTGAGAAGTTTCTAAATAATTTTGGGATAGAAATTTAACAACCTATAAACATTGAATAAAAATGCCCTCGGATCCAGCAAATGCACTACTAGGTATTTACCCAAAGTTTGCCCAAATAATACAAAAATACTAATTCAAAGGGATACATGCACCCCGATGTTTATAGCAGCATTAGCTATTTATAGCAGCATTAGCTATAATAGCCAAATTATGAAAATAGTCCAAGTGTGTATATATGTGTATATGTGTGTGTGTATATGTGCGTGTGTGTATAATAGAATATTATTCAGCCATAAAAGAGAATGCAATCTTGCCGTTTGCAACAACACGGATGGAGCTAGAGTGTATTATGCTAAGTAAAAAAGTCAGAGACAAATATCATCTGATTTCATTCATATGTGGAATTTAAGAAACAAACAAGCAAAGGAAAAATAAAAGAGACAAGCAAAGCAAGAAACGGACTCTTAACTATGGAGAACAAACTGATGGTTACCAGAAGAGAGGTGGTGGGGGAGAATGGATCAAATTGGTGATAAGGATTAAGAGGGCACTTACCATGACGAGCACCAAGTGATGTATGGAAGTTTTGAATCACTATGCTGTACACCTGAAACTAATCTTGCACTGTATGCTAACTAACTGAAATTTAAATACAAAATTTAAAAATATATTGCCAATATATTGACTTTTAGAGTATACTGATTAAAATACATTATAGCCATGTACGCATATTTTATAGTAACTAAGAAGTAATCTCCAACATTTAAAAACCTATGACTTGACTCCCTCTTTATCTTACCTACATACAAAGAAATAAATGGACATATAGACACACATGCAAATTAGATCATGGGTCTAGTAGAAATAGAATTAAATTCATTAACAGAAATTCTGTTCAGCAGTTTATCTCTTGGGATATATAGATATATCATATATGTATATGTATAAATATATATATGTATATTTATATATATACCATATACTATATATATATATATATATGGCCAGCGGTCCCATAGACATAGCGGTCTATGTGTGTGTGTGTAGATATATGCCCTAGGATTATACACACACATACACACACACACACACACACACACACACACACATACCTGGGGCTTTCAAATGCATTCATATAACAATAGGTGATAAAAATTATTGCACGAGCTCCTTCTGTGTGTAATGAAAAACAAATGACATATGTTATCTGAAAGCATTATGTTCAGTTTATTTTATTTTATTTTTTTCATTATGTTCAGTTTAGAGAAGTCATAGAAAAGGCAATCTTAGAGTAAATCAAAGAATTTTTAATAACATAATAGAAAAGTAGCATATTTTTGTTTTGTTTTGTTCTGTTTTTTTCCCCACTGCTTTCTATGTGGAAATAACAAAACTCAGAATAATTTATTTGTGATAGTTCTGCAAGTCATTTTTTTTCTCCCAATAGTCTTATTTCTTTTCAATAAAAACAAAATAAAGAAGATTAAATGAAACAAACAAGCAGTGAGCAGGGTTCAAAGTTCCATCGTACTTTTTCAGAGTCCATTTATCCCAGTGAAAAGAACAAGTTTCTAGATTTATTCATTTATTTAAAAATCAAGCTACTACAATGTGCTACACATTGTATTAGGCTTTGTGAATTAGTAGACAAAGTAAATTCTATTCTCATAAAGCTTAACTTTTGATGCTTACAATAAAAAATAAAACCAAAATTAACAATAAAGTGATAAACATGAGGACTGAGGTAAATGCAAGGCCAATATCGTCCGCTCAGTTTCCACCCTCCCAATCTAATTTTTTGTCAGTGATCACCCCTCTTGCACTTGGCTTTCATTCCTTCTGTTCTCCTCCAGAGCCTTCCTACTGCCATATGTCCTCTCCCTGCTGCATCATACGTATCATTTTTTGTCACCCTTTACTCCATTATCGCCATCAGTATACGTGTGATCTTAGCCCAGAATCCTGTCTGCCATATCTTTCTCCTTTTTTTCATAGAATATCTAATAAGAGCAATGTTGACAATAATAGTGTGCATCTCCTTATCATTCCTCAGTCCACTCAAATTGTCTTTCACTTCTGTGACTCCACTGAGTGTTTTCTTGTCAAGTTTGGCAATCTCCTGCACATTCCTCTTAGTGTGCGTGACATTTTGGCAGCATTCAAGTATGTGAGCACCGGTTCAAAAGTCCTTGAGGATGTTGTTACTATCTTACTCTCCAATTTCTTTTACTACCACCTTTCTGTTCAACCTCTGTGATCCAACAATGCTGACCTTCTTACAAATTCTTCAACTCCTCAGCCTAGGGCCTTTGCATAGGCAGCCTCTGCTGTGTGGACTTCTCTTCCGAAATTCACATGGATGACCCCTTTTGTCATTCAGAGCAAAACTAAAGGTCACCTCATTTAAATCTTCCCTAACTGCTTAAAATGAAACAGCCACATGGTCAATTTCTATCAATCATTTTTATTCCAATTTTTTTTGCATAGTGTGCATGATTTCTAAAGGTTAACTTATTTTATTTATATATTACCTTCTATATACCACATTAGAATAGAAATTTCATTAAATCAAGAACCTTGCATGTTTTATTCACTATTATCATACTAAAGATATAAGGCAGATAATTCATGCTTGACCGACATTGGTTAAAATAATGAATAAATAAATAAATGAATACAAAATAAAATAGGAGATGTACCTAACCCAGACTAAGGGAATCCAGAGAAGGCTTCTTGCCACAGATGATTCTTGAACTGAGCCTTGAGGATACACAAATATCAGCCAGTACAGGAGATGAGGGACAGACTTTCCAGTTACAAAGGTCCATGTTGGGAAAGAACCAGAATCTGGCACACAGACGAGATAAATGTGATGTGGCTTTTTTCTTTGTCTATGTTAGATATAGTAGATAGGTTTATTAATATCTCTGTGCATAAAATGAAAAATGTATTCTTATTTGCAAAATGAAAAAAATTCTCATTTATAAAATGAGAAATAATTTATCTTACAGGAGTGTTTTGCAGTATTACATGATAAGGAAAAGCTTGATGCAGTTCAGTGTATAATTCCCATTTTGCAGATATACATTGTCCTTTTTTGCCACTGTTCTTTAATTAGTATTTTATGCTATGTGACAAATTACCACGAGTTGAGCATCTTGCACCTATTACCTCATAGTTTGACTGAGTCAGCACTCTGGACGTGGCTTAATTGGGTCCTAGGCGAGGTCGGAATCAAGATGTTGACAAGGGCTCAGTTACCTAGAAACTCTACTAGCAATGAATCTACTACACCACATTCGCTGAGCTCGTTAGCAGAATTCATTTTCTTGTGGCTATCTGACTGAAGACCCTCGCTGCTTGCTGGCTACCAGGCCATTCTGTTTATGGAGACCACCCATATGTTCTTGCCATGAGGATCTCTACACAGCTCTCTCACAACATGGCCTCTTCAAAGAAAGAGCCTTCCAAAACGAAATCTTATAAACTGTGGCATTAGGATTTATATTTTGAGTTTTTATTACCTTTGCTGAGTTTTATTGATTAGGAGTAGTTCACAGATCCTATCCAAACTAAAAAGGAGTAGTATACAAGAATGTGAATGCCAGGGGAGTAGGATTATGCACCCCCCCAGCCCAAAGCTGTCCATTATAAACCATGATCATAACATTCCTAGAACCCCAAACCAAATTATGAGTAATTTCCCACCTTCCACATTACTCCTTTCTTAGAAAAGAAAATCTAAAATCAGTAAGGCTCTCCAATTTTCAATTATTTTAAGCTTCTGCCAAAGATAATATTTCCCAGGCTATTTTTGGGGCACCGATTCTTTACCCAGAGGCTACAACCTATTAGATAAACTGCTGCTTTATCCGATTGTGACTGCTCTTCTTTGGCTCTTGGCAAATAGTTTTAATACAAAGGATTATAATGTACACTCTGTGGATTTTTGAACATGAGATCATTACTCCTGCCCCAATATTCTTAGGCTTTATTTTATTTCAGATTGACTAAAAATTTGAATCATTTGATGTTTTTCACACTGGAGTCTTTCAAACTGCTCTATTGGGCCAGGGGTTCTCCCCTTATAAATTATTCTGCTCTTTGTGTGTGTCATAATGCCTGGCCATTATCTAGTTGGAGTTTCTTATCGCCTGTCACATGGAAAACAGGAGACTTGGAGTTTAGTAACTAATTTGTCCGAGTGACAAGTTCCTCTTTTCTCCATTGCCCTCCTGCCCAGCTGTGACTGAGGGTCATTGCCTCTCCCTCTGTTAACACGAACTCTATTCATTTCTGCCTACTTTTACTCAGAAGAAAGCAGGTTGTTTTTCTACAAAGAATCTCCTTGGTTCTGTAAGGAAATTTATTTACATTTATTTTAAAATTTGCTTTTCATGTACTTACACGTGGCACAAGATTGCATTATGTAAAATAAGCACATCAAAGTCAGGGAGAAGAGAAGGAAACTGCAACACCCAACGTGGTTGTCCATAAAATCTGCTTTAATAAGTGGACAGGTGTAAAGAGAAAAAGCAGCTTTAGGAAAGTGGTAAGAATCCTTAAAGATTCAAATCACATAAAATCATGGTTGCCATTTCATAAAACATTATCCTTGAACTTACCTGTGGTACTATCAATTAAACTCTTTTCAACATAGTTTTCAGTCATAAGCTTTGTAAAAAGGGATCGATTAACATATTGCCAAAAAAGACAAAGGATGACAGAATAGAAAAGAATACCATAGACAAACTTAGAAGAAAATATGCTTAACCCTTGATTTGGAACTAGCTACGTCTCATTTCAAATAAAGAGATGGATTATTTGACCTCTACAGTATTTTAAGCTCTTTTGTATTATGAATCCATTTGTATAAATAAAACCTTTTAAGGAGATGCATTCAGAGACTATGAAAAGAGACTGCCTACAATTATGCAGTTGTTCTCTTGTGTTTTTTTTTTTTTTTGTTTTGTTTTTTTTTTTTTTGTAAAGTCATACATATTCCATTTAACACTTTTCTGTTTCTTAAACTTCTAGAATATGGGACCTATATCGTGATTTGAGACTCTGGGATCCTTTGAGACCTTGCATTAGTTTCTGACCAATAGCAAATCTTTAGTAACATTAGCTTTGCCCTGCTCACTTCTATTTATTTAGGGCTAGGTTGGTTGTAGTCAGTGGGCAACTTTCCTTTGTAAGACTAACTTTAGGACTATATTATAGCTGATGATCAAGCCGGCATATTAGTAGACTGTTTTCATGGGATTATGAAATCAATCCATCAGCATCTATTAGTTTTGGATACAAGGCAATATACATGGAAACAGTGGGTAAAGTGAAGATAGTATAGAATTGGTTGAAGGATAGAGTTGCAAGTGAAATTTGGTTTAGACAAAATGTAAATTGCAATCCCTTGCAATCCCTTCCAATGGGTTCCGTATACAAAAGCTGAATTTTTTAAAATATTAGATGTTACATAAAGAATTCTATTTTGAATACCACATGAAGATAAATGATAATATAAGCTAATCTTGGACTCTCGAAAAAATGTAGGTGAAACCATCCCACAATTTGAGGTCACCAGAGTCCAAAATGGTGTTTGACAAAAAGTGAAATATTTTCTTCATACAAAAATAGCCTGTCAAATTTTAACAGAAAAAGGGAGCATGTAAATTGATATTTCAATTATGTTACATCCAGGAACATATTATGGTAGCCTATTTATACATTTAATTAATCTGACCCATCATCTGGGCTGAAATTTCCTAAAAATTTATCCCTAGTATTTTAAAATATCTTTCTTTTACAAAATATTTCGTTATAGTTAACAGAATAAATTTTTATTATAATTTCTGGTCGATTTCTTTTTAGAGTAGTAAGCTGCTGTTTTTGTGAGTGTGTCTGTGTTATTTTGTATTGAACTTCCATTGTGGGTTTTTTTTGTTTTGTTTTGTTTTGTTTTGTTTTTTTGCCTGTGGTTATATAGGCCTGCAAATGTATAATCTAGAAATAATGACTTTGTGTCTTATTTTTCAATAAGCATGGATACTAATACTTGTTTTATAGGGATTGGAAATTCAAATCTAATCTTCTCTATATACATTATTTGTTAAAAATTATTGTGTGGTCTTTGCTTAAGTAAATTAAGAAAGACCTCAAGAAAACTCAGAAGGTGTTTGGCTATTTAGATTTTACATACTACATGTTTTATGTATATATATATTAATTTAAAACATTAGTAAAATGTTGAATAACATTTTTAAAAAGATACTTTGTGTTCCTCCTAGGTTGAAAGTGAATATGTTCCAAATATTTCACTCTACTTGATAGTTTCTAAAGGGTATATACCTTAAGGATTTCATTAACAATAGCTGTGAGTAGACGAGGCATGTTTTGATATCATTGTTATACAGATCTGAGAACTGAGATTCAGACAAGGTAATTAATATGCTTGAGACATGTAGGTACAGGATATCAGAAGGTTGGGTTAAAAACTCTGGTCATCTGATTTCCTCAGAAGTGATCTTACAACATCATGTATAAAAATCAGTGGCTTTCATCAGGTCACCGACCAAAGCTTCAGAGTCGAAGATCAGCTACTTGTATTCCTTTTGATTTCACACCTTCTTTAGTGCTTTGCCCTTCTGGTTTGCATGGTAATATGAAATGTTTTTTGCCAAATGTTTAGAATTTTTTGATTCTTATAGCCCTAGTCTGGCTGTTTGGTTAAAATGCTTTCTATGGCTATCACATGGGTAGAAAATTTATTAATGACTTAAAATTATACGATACCAGGTCCTAGTACTATAAATTGTTTATTTTAAGAGATGATTTTGACAATTGTGAGCATGGCTAAGAAATGAAGGAACAGTTCTCGTGGCATGTGCTTCTCTAACGGCAGAGCATGTGAGACAGGAAGCCCCTACATTGTGTTGGAGAAGACTGTGCTATCTGGTAACAGTCAACAGAACATCTGGAATTTTAAAGTAACTTGTGCAAGAGCCAGAGGTTTCACAGGGCATTCTATGTGGGAAGGAAAATAATCATTTACCATTCGGTAGAATTTCCATTTCTGGAAACTTATCCTCTGTAATGTCCTTTGTTAACAATGAACAGTGTACGAGAGACACACTCTGGAGCCATCGAGACTGATGAGGAGGAAGCTACACCCTTCCATTCCAAGTTTTTAAAAATAATTTGCATTTTCACATTTTCTCCCTCTACATTTCCTATAGCTGTTCGCTAAGACTATGAGAGCTAATATTGATCGCACCTTGGTTGCTTTATACTTGTTGGGAAATCTAATCAAATCTTCTCACTCATCTTATTGAAAAGTTTTGTGTGTCTTGTTTAATTAAGATGGGACCTCAGAAAAACTCAGTATTATCTCAGATACTTTGATCTTCTAATACTTGTTTTTTTTATGTTTGATGTTCTCAGGGGTTGGTTTTGTTGTGATGATAATTCTAGGATCTAACTTTGATTCCTTAGCATTTCAGTCCTCTAGATCTCAAATTATGCTTGTTTGTTTTATATTTAAAAAAAAATGGGTCTGCTCACAGAGACTCATTCCCAATAAAATAGATTTTAATTTGATTACTCTAAAGTAGAGTTTCTCAACCTCAGCACTATTGACATTCTGACCTGGATAATTCTTTCTTTAGGGGGTTGGTCTGTGCATTATAGGATGTGTAGTAGCACCCTTGGTCTATATTAACCAGATATTTGTAGCACACACTCCCAAACCCCAACTAGAAAAACCAAAATTCTGCAGACATTGTCAAATGTCTCTTGCCTAAAGCAGTGCTTCTTAAGTAGGGACATTTTTGTTCTGCAGAGAAAGTTTCTAACAACTGGAGGAGAAGGAACTATGAGCATCTAGTGCATAGTAGTCAGGAATGCTGCTAAACATCCTACAATGCACGAAGACTCTACAACAAAGAATAATCTTGGCCAAAATGTCAACAGTCCTGAAACTGAGAAACTCAATTTCTAAATCTGTTGTAGTTCTTTTTTTAAATTTTTTTTTAATTTTTTTTTAATTTTTATTTATTTATGATAGTCACAGAGAGAGAGAGAAAGAGGCAGAGACACAGGCAGAGGGAGAAGCAGGCTCCATGCACCGGGAGCCTGACATGGGATTCGATCCCGGGTCTCCAGGATTGCGCCCCGGGCCAAAGGCAGGCGCCAAACCGCTGCGCCACCCAGGGATTCCCGTGTTGTAGTTCTTTATTTAGAAGTCATAATATCAGAATGACTTTTCTAGGATGAAAGTTTTTAGGAAACTTCAACTGCTACTTAGATGTGTGGCAGAAAGTAAGCAGAATCATTTTGCTCTGTAATTTTGGAATTTTCTTCTTCCAGCTTCCTGTGTCCATATATATCTGCCAAATTCAGTTACACAATTATCTCATGTTCTATAACTGATGCCCTTCCATCAAGTTCTGAGGTTTCAGTTATACACCTTTTGCATTTGTGACTAAGTTTATACATGGATAAACTTATAGATTAAGTTACTCCTATACTAGCAATACTACACCTGCAGTAGAGTCAGGGATATCCCTTCTCATCTTACATTGCTTCAAACTATACCCAGTCTTATTTTATTTTATTTTATTTTATTTTATTTTATTTTATTTTATTTTATTTTATTTTATTTTAATTTTATTTTATCTTATTTTATTATTTTATTTTATTTTATTTTATTTTATTTTATTTTATTTTATTTTTTTATTCCTCAGTGCAGAAACTTAAATCTTAGCTTTTCACAAGATTGCAGACCAAAATGGAATACTATAGTGTCATAGTGTCATTCCTCTAAATCTCCATTTCCAATTGAATGAATATTTAAACTATACACTATAGAAGGGTATATCTCTTAAGAAAGACTTTAAATTCTATTTCATGAGTTTCTTTAGGAAATTCAAACTGAAATGTTGCTGCATGACAGTTTCTTTCACAGTGAATATTGTCATATTTGAAATATAGGATACCAAGGCACTACAAATTTTTATTAAAAAATTAATAAATTAATAAATGGGTGAGTGTGGAGGAACATAGTCAAAGGTGCAAACTTACAGTACGATAAATACGTACTAGGGATGAAATGTGCAACACGAGGACACTAACTAACACTGCTGTATGATAGACAGGAAAGTTGTTAGGAGTATAAATCCTGAGAGATCTCATCACAAGAAGAATTTTTTTCCTTTTTTCTTCTTTCTTTTATTTTATTATATCTATAAGAGATGATGGATGTTGGCCTGAAACTATTGTGGTACTCATTTCACAATATATGTAAATCAAACCACTGTGCTGTATGCCTTAAACTTACAGTGATGTATGTCAATTATTTCTCAATAAAACTGGAAAAAAAAAACTTAATAAGCTGTAAAACACCATTTTTCACCCAGAGTAGACACTAACTATACCTGCATGAAAAGATACAGTAGTTTTGGGAGCCATCACAGTATTTGCAATGCCTCCTTCTTTCACTCACCTGTGGAACTTTAAGGTATGTGCTGCTTTTAATTCAGATTTGAAAATTCCTTACTGTTCAGTATTCCAGTAACTAGACTGACTCTGGGCTTTTCTAAGGCTGGTACTGGACAGTTTTTCATCAGCACATAGCCCCTCTACTTTTCCTGCCCACACAGCAGGCAATGGATCTTAGAAATGGGCTGAAAATCCTCTCCATTACTTCCGGGAAGACCAGCTATCTTTCCACTGACACCCACCTGCTGGCCTAGTGCTTGTACTGTGATCTCCTGTAGTTGCTGCCTTCTGAGAATTTATGGGCCATGAAGTCATCACGGGCTCCTTAGCCAGCTCTCAACTTGTGGCTTTGCATCAAATAATCCTTCTAATCCTGCCAAGCAAAGGGAATGCATTTTTTCCCCCTGAGAATTCACAACTGTCCTGCTCTCAGTTTTTAAAAAAATAACTTTTCCTATGCGGGCTAGAGAGCCTCTGCCAATTCTCATTAGGTCCTTTTCTCAAGATTTATTTATATTTCTCTGCCCCCCCCAACTACCTTTCCATTTCAACTCTCTGTTGAATATCCTATTACTATATTGTGTTCCAACTATTGTTAAAAAGTAGTTTTTTTCACCTGCTATTTGAGTGCTATTGACACAGTCCTATATTAAGCCATAAGGACAAGATTAACGAGATTAAGAAAAAAAACTTTTCTGTAATTGAGGACTCTCTTCAGGAGTGCTCTTCTCATTCCTCACTCCCTTATTTTCCTGTCCCTTACAGTTTAATCACTTTTGATAATTGAGTCCACCAGCTTCACAACCATATCATATTCTAGAATTGATATTCTACAAAATTTTGTGGTTTCAGTTATATACCTTTTGTATTTACACTTAAAACCAGACATGGATAAGCTTTCAAATTTAGTTTCTTAGTTTTTTTTTTCTTTTCTTTTTTTAGATTTTATTTATTTATTCATGAGAGACACACAGAGAGAGAGAGAGACAGAGACAGAGACACAGGCAGAGGGAGAAGCAGGCTCCATACAGGGAGCCTGATGTGGGACTCGATCCCGTGACTCCAGGATCATACCCTGGGTGAAAGGCAGGTGCTGAATCACTGAGCCACCTAGGGATCCCCTGTTTCTTAGTTTTTCAAACATTCTATGATTCTAGATATAGCCAGCTATGCATTCTACTCTTGGTCTGTCTTCATCTCTACTCTTGTCGATGGCAGTGAATTAAATCTGCTCCAAGTTCTAGCTCACATGTAATTTGGTCAGATGGACCCGTTTTTTGCCTTTTAGCTGAGAAAATGGGACAAATTATCATAAACAGAGACCCTGCAAAAGTTGCAGCAGCATTTAACAATATTTAGACATTTTTCTTATGACAAGAATAATTTAAAATTATTTCTAAAGAGCTCAGTAATTGATTCAGAAGACATAGTGGAAGACATGACTATAATAGTGAATCTTAGATATTTTGGCATAGGCTTTTGCAAATCTGATGAAACATTTTCTTCAGAAAAAAAATATTAGATTTCGAAGGGTTCATTCAAAATGAAGACTTTCCATGGACACCTTAGTGATCCAAAGATAAGTTAAGAACCTCTGTGCTGACAGCTTTAAATATTAAACATGGGGTAGAGATTTGTTTGGATTTGTATGGAGTCTCTAACCCCTATAGTCCAGAAATCTTTGGTTACTCTCTCAAGGTGGCACCAAATATAATGGTGACAACTTCCACGATTCAATGAAAATAAAATCAAATTTGACAGGCAAAAATGTACTCTAAGTTTTTCATTGCTAAATGCTTGTATGAATATATTCCAATGTAAATATATACTCATATACATATGTATATAAAACCAGGACCTAGACATAAATATGAGAAACAAATAGGTTTTCAAATGCAGAATACTAAAAATACAAATTTCAGAGCAGCATCCAAAACATGAATTTACATGCAAAGAGACAATCATAGAATAAATAGCATAACAAAATTCAAATGACCAGAGACTTAGCACCATCGATTCACAGTTAAGGGACACTGGTATGGAAATTAATTTTTTATCCCTGCTTGGATATTTGTCAAGCATTAGAAAAAATATAAAAGAAGAACAAGAGAATTGAGTCAGAAACAAGTATGAGAGAGCAAGGAAGCAAGAAAGAGATAGAAAAAAAAGAAAAGAAAAGAAAAAGAAAAAGAAAAAGAGAGAGAGATAGACATGTGTTACATTTTTTAAAAGATCTAATGTTAATTCTCCCCTATTTAATTGTTCATGATCCCATATTTCCTGACATTTTTCTAATGCCACTAAAGAAGTCAAGAAAATGAATATTTCATTTTCTATTGCCTATAAGTCCCACTTAAGTGATTGTCTCTTGACCAAGAAAAGGCAGCATCATTCCTGAAGGTCAGACATTATCTGAACATATCTGGTTCCTGAAATTTGTTATACCAGTAATTTTTCTCAGCACCATTTTGAAAAAGATTTTATTTATTTTAGAAAGAGAGCAGGGGGAGGGACTGAGGGACAGGAACAGAGAGAAAGAGAATCAGATTTCCCACTGAGCACAGAGCCCCATACAAACCTTGATCCCAGGATCCTGAGATCATGACCAGAGCCAAAACCAAGAGTCGGATGTTCAACTGACTGAGCCACTCAGATGACTCTTTTCTATGCCATTTTTTAAGATGAGTTGTTTCCATTTAGTGGCCTTTATTTTGTTGTAAAAAAGCCCTGAATTTCTTTTAAAATTTCTCTCTCAGCTAGTATTTAGGTTCTTGGATTTTTCAGGTAACAGTAAAATTCTTTAAAAGTTAAGATAAATTCAGGGATCCCTGGGTGGCTCAGCGGTTTGGCGCCTGCCTTTGGCCCAGGCGTAATCTGGTGTCCCGGGAATGAGTCTCGCATCTGGCTCCCTGCATAGAGCCTGCTTCTCCTTCTGCCTCTCTTTCTCTCTGTGTCTCTCATGAATAAATAAACAAAATCTTAAAAAAAAAAAGTTAAGATAAATTTTGTTGTGTTGCTCATTGCTTTCATTGCTGTTGCTCTAAATTTATAATAAAGACCTTTATATTTTCAACTTTTGACAAATATAAACAATGTCCCTATCAATTCAATATTATAATATTTTCCAAATGAGAAGCAATCACTTTATGTTGTTTGAATAATCTGTTCCAATTGATACAAACTGGTATACAGCTAGAATTTAGCAAGATTTCAAGAAATAGGGGAGGCAACACGTGTTGCCTGAATTTTTCAGACTCTATCTTGATCCTTCTATACATTTTATGATCTACTAAATTGTTGCTATGGCAACTTCAGGGTTATGCTCAGAGGAAGGAGTCATGAATATAGCATAGAATTTACTGTTTGGGTTGCTGTACATAGAATTAAGTTGATAGAAAACTATTCAAGATAAAGCCAATTATGCACAAATCTATCCCTTGTCACATTGATTTAGTGAGTCCTATTGATGAAGAGAAAAGGAAGATCTGTAGGTGCAACTGATATAGACATTTTGAAAGTATTTTTATCTTCTTAGAAGAAAAATGTCAATACTTGTGAAACTTACTGATTGATACTTCATTTTGATAATTTATAGGAAATAATGTTAAAATGACAAGTAAATCACTATATTTAGTGGTTTTCATTTACAATATTAGAAGAAATTTGGTAATTGTAGAGTTTTCATTCAATTAATAATTTATATTGAGAAAATATATATTAATTAACTCAACAAATATATATCAAATATTTATCTGTGGATTAAATGCAAATCAACTTCAAATTGTGTTTGTGACTTTAGAAAATAGGAAGCTATAACATGTCCGAAAATAGTACTATAGTTGTATCAAGGTGCTTGAAGCTCTGTGGGATTAGATCCTGAGCTCCATAGTGTGTAATTTTTTTATGAGACTTGTTTATGGCATATGGAATTTGAAGTCCATTTAAGTCTCAGGGCTTTGACTCAAATTTCTGCTAGTTCTGTAAACTTCATAAGGGTACTAGCAAATTATCAATGGCACTGTTTTGAAGCTGGGCACTAATTTTACATAGGGTATGCTATAAAAAAAACTGAGATGTGAACAAGGTTTGTATCTAATATATTAAGTAATACATGAAAGATAAGAAGGTGGAGCCTGACAGGTACAATAAGTATAGATATAAATGAAACAAAGAAAAGTGGATGAAAGGCCAAATTTAACTTGAAAATCTGGAAAGAGAGGTATCTGATTTCACACATCATGGAATCACTAGTACTAGATGAGGTCTCTTAATTGGAAAAATGCATGAAATACTGTTTTCATGCACTGAAAAACAGGTGACACAGAGTAAGCAAAAGCTAAACATTTGACAGCTACAAATCATCTTGAGATATTATAGAAAACACACATAAATAGAGATGCATACTATGTTTATGGAATGAAAAACTCAATGGTTTAAGATGCCAATTCTCTGCAAGTTGTTTTATAAATGTAATACAATTTTAATGAAAGTCTTAGCCAATTTCCCTTTTGTAAAAATAAGTTAATTTAAAAATTCAAATGAATGAAAAATCAAATTTAAATAGTAGAATCAGTTTGAAAAAGAGAAATTTAGTAACAACACTACCATATTCAAAAGACAACTATAAAGCTACATTAATTAAGAGACTATGGTATAAATCCAAGGATAGCCAAAGAAATCAACAAAATAGAACTGATGAGAGTCCAGAAATATATTTATATAGTGATTTAGTTTTCAAAAAAATTGCCAAAGTAAATCTGTGGAAAAAAAGAAAGTCTATTAAAAACAATTAAAAAAATAGAAAAATTGTCCATAAGGTGAAAAAAATGAAAGTCAATCCATACCTCCCATGGTACAAAATAATTAATTTGCAATATATAACAATCCTAAACACAAAAGCTAAAATATAATGCTTTTGAAAGAAATTGAGGGAGAATAATTTTGCAACTTTAGAATAGGCAATGATTTATTAATCATTAAAAGAATGATTATGATATCTATAAAAGAAAAAGAAAGACTAATCTGACCACAAAATAATCATTTTTAAATCTTGCTTTTCGAATAATATTGCTAAGAAAATGAGTAGGCAAGCAGTAGTTTCAAAGACAACATTATCAATATTCATATACATGTTCTGATGAATGACTTACATTCAAAATACATAAAGTATTTGATAATAAAAAATCTAATAAAAATGTGCAAAAAAAAGAACAATTACTTCATAAAGAAAAAAACACAAAATTGTGTACAATTGATACTTTGAGTTAAAACAACAGCATCAGCAACAACAAAACTCTCTCTCTTCATAGTTATTCAAGAGTGGGAAGAAATTAAAAACATTAACAAATGAAATACAGGGTATATCAGAGTAATGATGCACTAAGTGGCACGGAGAGATCAGGAGAGCATGGTGAGAAGGACTCTGAGGACAATAACACCGAGGGAGGCAAGGAAGAGAAAAAAGCTGTATTTACAAGGAAGGAGGATATTCTAGGCAAAGGGAAGAAAGTCTTGGAAGCAAGTGAGTGTGTGGATTGTTGGAGCAAGAGTAATAAAGCCAATACAGCTGGAATAGAATGAATAAGGAGGGAAATAGGAAACAAAATCAGATAAATGAGGCTGTGAGGGGAGGAATCGATCCTATAAGGTCGTGTGTCTGGGATTTATACATACATACGCATACATCCATTTACACATATATACAATGTGTAAATCTCCAAGTTCATTCCTATATTCAGAAGGTTTTAAAATTTTGAAGCAGAGATATGACATAATATGATTTACTTTTTTTTTTTTTTAAAGATTCTTCTGCTTTTTGTCTTGAAAATAGATTTTAGAGCCTCAAGGACAGAATCAGGGATGTTTGTTGGAAAATTATTACAACAATTCAGGTTGAGTTATAGACAAATTCTGTGTAACTTTTGACAGCAAGGCCAGGAGTATTTACAAACATAGAACATGTAGGGTAAGGGAAAAAGTAAGCAAGGATGAAACATGACATCACATTTTTGTTTTTTGTTGTTGCTGCTGTTTTGTTGTTTTGTTTTGTTTTGGCCCGAGTTTGTTTTGGACTGAAATAACAATTTACTGAGATGAGGAAGGTTGTGGGAACAATGAGTATGATAAAATCAGAAGTTTGGTTTCAAATATGTTAAGCTTGAGATTTCTATGGGTTATCATGTTGAGTTTGAGTAGGTATTTTAATACCGAAGTCTGATGTTTGTATAAATGCCAGGGTTTAAGATAAAAATTAGAGAGTTACTGATATATAGAGGGTATTTAAAACTATAAGAATCAACATCTAAATGAGTAACTAGCATGGGTTAATTCCTTCAGAAATATTAGGCAAGTCTCTGATATGCCTCACTTTTTAAAAAAATCCAGAGTTAGCAAGATATGAAACATTTCAGCACTGGTACCTCTTCCAATAAATGTAGAAAACATGTCAAATCTTGGGTGCTTAGAGCACTTAAACGTGGCAAAACTCTGTTTTCAGAAGCCCAGACTCAGTCCTGCCAGACCATAGCACAAACCCAATGGTGTCTGAGTGAAGGGGCGTAGGGGGAACATCTGGGTCTCAGCTTTGCCAATGTAGCAGTCAATTTATGCCAGGTGTCCAGAGCCCATGGTTTGTGAATATAGACTGGATTAGGAAAAATCTTACAGAAAGAGGTAAATTATGCCACTATGTTTAGGATATCTGGAAGGAAATTCCATTATGCAAATGTTCCCTCTCGTAGAACAGCGTTTGAGATATTCCTGCCTTCTGGCAAAGTTTAGATATTTGCAATGGTGACAGTCTCAGTCACCATATCTTATTTGACAAGCCTTTCTTTCTCATTGAGCATATTCAAACTCCCAATTTACAATTCCCTTGGAGTCTCACATTTCTGGCAGGATAACACTATATGGAGGTAGTCTCTGTAGGCACCACGGCCTTTACTATCTCTGGTGAGCAGACCTCGCCATCCTGTGCCATAATGGCAGCTTAAGCCTATCAATCCCTTCTCCTAGGCAAGTTCCTCTCAATTCTCCATTTGTTTCAGCTGGAAATGTATCCACGAGGGGTTTCAGAACTATAGTCACTATTGGTGCATCTGCCATATGCTTCTTATCACACTGTCTTTCCTTTGGAATCCTGTAGAACTTTGATAGTGTTTCTTTAATGCTATATATTCTTCCTCGGTGGGAATTTTTCTGTACTGGAATATGCTTCTAATGTTTTTATTTTCCTGTTGGAAGGTTTAGCTGAAATTATAACAGTCTAAATCACTTGCATTTTTTATTCTTTTCTCTCCTATCCAATGTAATATTAGTACATTTTATTGGAATTAAAATCTTTCCAATTTATATATGCCTTCCATCTCAGATATTTTGCTAATATTTTAGGTTTTTAATTGTGGGGTCTTCCACAATTCAAATAACATTTTATAATTAATGACCTCTATATCTACTAAAATCACGTGCTAGTCAACAAAAGTCTACATTCTATCCAGGAGATACCCTATGAGGTGTTCTCTCAGTAGAATAACTGCAGCCTAGTCTCCATCCATTATTGCTCCATTTGGTTCCTTCTTAACATCTTTTATCTTTTGTCTTCTCTTAGAGCTTTAATTTCAAAGAAACAAGAATATGACATCCCAAAATATGCCTCTTTGACATAAAAATTATTTTGTGTAGGAAGCAATTAAGAAGCAGCAAATGCAGGAAAAGCTCTGTCTTCCCCTTTTCTGCCTAAAGGCAGGATATAAATTCTTCATATACTGGAGACAGACTCCTATCAGCCCAGAGATGGTACCAGAGGAACCTGCAAACAGATTTCACTCTATTAGGTCCCTTCCACATATTTGCATTCCCACAGCCTGTGGCCCTTGAAGCCTGAAACTCCTTTCTTTTGTCCTGTCATTTCTAAAACTCATTGGTCTTTATTGCAGATGCTGTATAAGTTGCAGTTCTAAGCCACCGTTTTGAACATTCTTTATTTTAGGTTTCTTCCACATTAATAAAATTTCTTTCCTCTTGTTAATCCATCTTTTACTTAATGAGTCCTAGCTGAAAACCTAAAGTAGGTAGGAGGCACCCCTACAAATTCCACCTGTTTCTTGTATTGCCTCAGGACTCTCAATCATGGGGATTCACAAAGCAAAAATTGTCATCATGAAATTCTCCTAGTAATTCTGTAAATATTTTACAGTATATCCCTGATCTAGTCCACTCAAAACGGCCCAAGTTTTATAGAAATGCTTCTGTGTCTTATTTTGCATTCTCCATCTGTAGTTTGAAGAAGCCTTTACTTCATAGTTTTCTGGGGCTGGGACCTCCCTGAGAATGCCCTTCCAGTTTTCTCTCTGAGAACTGATTTTTGTCTTCTGCTGTATTTCTGTGAGCCCCAGTCAGTGTTTCTGACCTAGTGAGGATAACAATCTCTTTTCATTCAAGCAGGAACATTTCTTTTTCCTCTTTATATCAATTACTCTGGTTTTTGTTTTTATTTTTTAAGATTCCATCCTCCCCCCCCTTTTATTTGCAGACTCTGCCATTTGAGAGCTCAGGCTTTCTCCTTTGGAAACTTCTTTTTCTCCTAGCTTAAGCAGCCTGTTTTCCTTCATTTTTATTTTCCAGGCTTCCAGTGCTCTTCTGCTGATAAAAAGAAGCATTTTTTTTCCCATATCTCTTTGGTTTATCTTTAATTTCCAGAGCATGCCTAATTCCCCTGGGACAATCTTTAGGTCACTTAAGGCTATCATTTTTAAACTTCCACACAAAGAAAATCACCCAAAGTTCTCAGAACATGCAAGTTCCAATTCATGAATTGGAGTATGAGAAATGTATTAAGGTATAAGATCCATACTGGTTGATGCCAATGCTGCTGGTTTGTGGATCACACTTTGAATAGCAAAGTTTAGAAAAACTTTTGGGCTCCCTGGTGGTGTCCATTTCCTTCAACCTAAGAAGATGATCATTTTCCCTAAACAATAGGTCTTCTAGTTTTGTACATGTTGAATAATAAAATATATCCCCCCTTCTCTGGGTAAATTCATCATTTGCTTCTCAGAAATCTAAAGCTATGTTTATAGGTCTTATAATGAACAAATAGAGAGTCAACTGGTACAAAATACACAAATTCAAGGGCAGCACCTCAGAATTTTCTCTTTATATACAAAGGCTTTTAAGGAGAATTTGGAACAGCAGATTTATCACTGTCTATATGTCTAAGAATAATGATTTTAAAGTTAGAACTTCATTAGAGCTCCATAGCTCCAATGGAGTTCAGCTGCCTTGAAGATTATAAAGAGCATTGGTTTTCCTCACCAGACGCTGAAGATTTTTAATCCTGTCCCAGCCTCATTTGCAAATCAGGCCAGGAATTCTGTGTAGCAAAAGTCAACCAGACGCAAACTGCAATCTACAGCCACTTGCAACCTAAAGCCCCTGCCTTTTTCCTGCAGCCTAGAGTCCTGTGTGGTTCCTTCTTTTCTTGAGGGCCTTACGCTTTTGGAGGCCCATGACCTTTTTAAAGAACTTTCTGAGGACTTTCTCTTGCTGAAACCCATAGGGCTTTGTTAAAGTGTGGCTTTCCTATTAAATTTTGTTTTAAGTTGTAAAAATAAACACCAAAATGTCAACAGCAATCATCATATCAAAATAGCATATGACCTAAGACTTAATACCTTTTTCCTCAAGAAGTGAGAAGGGTCTAAGATTTTACCTGACCTGCAAATTAACCTGCCACTTTCAAAGAAGCTGGCAGAAAAAATAAATTTTCTGGGTCAGAGACAAAGACTTTATTACTTATAGCATGTACAGTATAAGCTTCATGTTTACATTGCTTCCTCACCCATGAGAATATGAGAAGTGGCCCTGGTGGGTGCTGCACACAAAGTAGATTTGTGTCACAGCTGAGGAACCCCAAGTTTAGAGTATCCTCAATCTTATGAGCAGACTAGTAGTAAATGTGCTCCATTTTTACCCCAGAGGGAGGCATTGTCTTTAGTATTCTGAAAAACAAATGAACCTGCCCTCTCCTGAAGGGAGAAACTATTTTTCCATTCGAAGGTTATTTGATGTTATATATACTTCTTTGAACAACTTGTCTGGAACAAACAGTGTCAAAAGATGTGCAGACAAGCAAGAGATCCATGAATAATTATCTATCAGCATCACACAGGTCTTTGCCATAATAGCCAAAAACTATAAAGGCAGTCCTGCTACACAACAGAAGACACAGCAAGTCACCAAATTCAAAAAGTTGCTAATGTTCATTATTAAACCATCATCAGGGTATAAACCTGCTCACCCTCGTCATGCCAAGTGTTTCACACTCTGCTTAAAATTCACAGCCCCAAATTCCATAACTTATATTTTCTTTGAATAATTCTTTGCTCAAACAAAAGATCTGAACACTTGCTAAATTTAACTTCCTATTCAAAACTGTAAACCATCTGCCATCCCTGGTCTTCCCTTGTAAAACTAATGTGATAGACAAGTAGAAGAGAATTCTAAGCCCACAGACTGCCTGGAACCCAAGAGGGGAAAAAGGAAGGTGCCGAACTCTATGTGCCTAGTTTTTCTTCCTTAATTCACCAACTGGGTTTGTTTGCTCATTTTTCTGAGGCAGAATAGGGTATAGAGTAAAAAAGAATTTAGGAAAATATTTTCCTTATGACAACCAGGAATAGACAATGACAGTAAATATACTTTACACAAGTATAAATAAATATATATAAGGATACTTAACTTCATATTTTAATTATCTAGCTTGTTTCTCTGAATGTCTGTATAAATATATGTGCCAATCAGTATGAAAGAAAATGCCCTTTCTCCTCAATGTTGTCAATATTTGAGATTATGTATTATCAAATAATGGCTTATAGGTAGACAATGTAGACAGGTTATTTACAGCTGAAAATCTAATTACCTACAAAGATTGTAAAATAAGAAAGGCCTTTATGGTCTTATATAAGAAGGACAAAATCAGGGCAGTTCCAGAATTGGCTCAGCAGCCACGAGGCTACTAGCTTTCTCAATATATCTGGGCAGCCATCTTCACCACATTGTTTTTTGACTCTTTTGTGGAGAGGGGCATTTATTTCTGTTCTTAGCATCTTTTTGAGGTATTCTGGTATTATTTTCCTTACTACTTAATTGGAAACAATAATTTCCATCCAATCCTAAGAATTCATTGGAAACTGTTTTATGGCCTTATGTATATCCATTTTTTTTATAAAAGATCCATGTATACTTGAGAAAAGTATGTATTTATGCATTTGTGTATTAAACTGGTCACTTAAATTGTTCAAATGTCATATATTAGTCCTACAATTTTTCTTCTTGGGCTATTCATAATTGGGAGAGATCTGCTTCATCCTTATAGAATGATGTGGACTGGTTTTACATATTTTAAGACTGATTTAGAAGGTGTGTCAAGTTTAAAGTTGTTGGTTATTACCGGTAAGACTCATTTTTTGTCTGATATTAACATAGCTGCCCCATTTTTCTTTTACTTTGTATTTTCCTTTTTTTTTTTAAGATTTTATTTATTTATTCATGAGACACACACACAGAGAGAGAGAGAGAGAGAGAGAGAGGCAGAGACACAGGCAGAAGGAGGAGCAGGCTCCGTGCAGGGAGCCCCATGTGGGACTCGATCCCGGGTCTCCAGGGTCACTCCCTGGGCTGAAGGCAGTGCTAAACCACTGAGCCACCCTGGCTGCCCATGCTTGGTATTTTCCTGATCTTATTCTTTTTCTTTGTATCCTGTTTAATTTTAATTTTTTTTTCTTCTACAAACAGTATGTAGATACAGTTTCAGTCCAATCTGACAAACTCCGTTAACTGGAAATTTATTTTAATTATTGCAATATTTTCACTTGTTTTTAACATAGTATCTCTACTTTATATTTTCCATAGTTTTTGTTTGTTTGTTTGTTTTGTTTTGTTTTTTTAAGATTTTATTTACTTATTCATGAGAGACACAGAGAGAGGCAGTGACAGGAGAAGCATGCTCCATGCAAGGAGCCCAATATGGGACTCCATCCCGGCTGGGATCACGCCCTGAGCTGAAGGCAGACTCAACCACTGAGTCACTCAGGCATCCCTTTTCCATAGTATTTAAAATCCTTTTTGATTTTTTTTCTTTTTCAATATATTTTTCTGCTGCTGTAACATATTTTAGGGGATCCCTGGGTGGCTCAGCAGTTTGGCACCTGCCTTTGGCCCTGGCGTGATCCTGGAGACCCAGGATCGAGTCCCGCATTGGGTTCCCTGCGTGGAGCCTGCTTCTCCCTCTGCCTGTGTCTCTGCCTCTCTCTGTGTATCTCTCATGAATAAATGGGTAAATTTTTTTTTAAAGTAACATTTTAGTAGTTTTATTCTTTTAGTGGATGCCTTGAAATTTTTCATGTATGCTTACCATAAAACGTCCCCAACTAATGAATGTTGCTTCCATTTCTCTGAACAATATGACACTAGATAATTCTACTTCTAATCACTTCACACATTATTTACACTTCACATGACCCTATTGCTATTTATTGAACTATTATAGCTCTATTTTGAACTATTACTTTAATCCTGTGAATTAGATATTGTTCTTTGATAATAGTGTGAGTTTGTACTCACAATTATACCCATTTCTTTGACCATTCATCCTTGCCTTTTTTTACTACTGAAGTTTATAACTTCCAAGTTCACTTTTTGAGGATCATTACTAGCAATTTATTTATGAATTTCCTTGTTGGTATATTTGAAAAATGTACTTATTTTCCCCAGTTTTGAATAATTTAGTTGAAGAGTCAGCTTAAATGCTCAAAGTATGACCATAACCTATCTAATTGTAGATTATTAACCTATCTAATTGTAACCTACCTACTTTGTATGCCTTATATTTATCTACTAGAAAATTCTATTCTCTTAACTGTTTTGGAAAATTTTAGCTAATGGCATTATTCAATGGTATAAGCTCTGAATAGTCTTTTAATTTCATGCCACATTCTCTCTTTTGAAATATCCATCCTTAATCAGAGGATACCTCCCTTCAATTAAATGGAAAAAAAAATTCCTGCCATATCTGATTTTTAACTTTACCACTATTTTCATCTTATTCAATAATTATTTGATTTGTACAGTTGACAGATATTCTGATCTGAGATAGAAATTTAACTGTGACAAAAGCCCAACAAAAACTTCAGGAAATCCAGTGTGGCATACTCAAGCAAATATAACCTGTCAGACACTCTGTTAGACTGAAATGACAAGCCCATGTTGGTCAGTCAACAGGTTTAGGCCATCTTGGGAAGGGTGTTACATTGGATGAAATGGCTCTGATCGCTGAAACAGCACTGATCGCTTAAGGTGCCTGCTGACCACACTCCCTGCAGTGGACAGCATATCCTTCCCTGTTGGGGATCTAGAAGTCACATTTCTGTGTCTTGCCCACTTAATGTTTGTTTCCTAATCAAGTGACAAAAATAATCCCCATGTTCTAGCATAATATCACCACTTCTTATATATTATAATTGGTTATAGGTGCCACTATTCAGAGGAAAATCACTCTGGCAAGCACATAAAGAAGACTCATCAAAATGGAGAATGCTTTCCTTATAATTTGACATTTTTTTTCTGCTGCAGTTACTGAAACAGAATTCAACTCAAATTGTCTTACACTGTAAGCAAATGTATTCACTCACATAACTGCCCATATAGACATAAATTGGGATAGAGTTACCCACTTATGTCTTCAAAGATCCAATTTTGGTTTTTGCAACTCTGCTTTTTAATTTTATTTATTTTTAATTTTTCTTTGGTCCATTCTACTTCATTCTAAACTTCCTTCTCATGAACAGTTAGTAATTGGGGCTAGGTATTTAAAACATGTATCTCTTTATGTCTTATTGTCCACATTTTGGTCACATGCATTTCTAGAACTACAGTAGATAAGATTACCAGGATCGTGCCTACTATTACTAGTGAGACTAATTCAGAAGATGCATACTTAATTTGGGAGGAAGAAAATAAATGTAAGACATTCTATTGCAGTGCCCTCTCATATTCAAGGTGTTTTTTCTTATTAATAGTAATTGAAGAAGTAATTGTCAAAAATAAAAGTGGATGAATCCCTATTTTGGAAGGCAGCTGATACTAATTGATATCTAAGTGAAGGAAACTTCCAGATCTAAGGTTGTATGATTATAAGCTATTTTTCGTATTGTTAAATTGAGATCTCTCTTTTTTTTTTAAGTGTAAGTAAGTAGAGGAATATATATGACTGTGAGGTGAACACTCTTTTTAGTTAGCTGTCTATTGCTCTTAAAGGTCTTTTTCTTAGTTTATATAACCTCTGATATAAAATTTTTCTTCTTCCAAATGTGGTTCACTGTGTCTACAAAAACTTACTTTCATCTCAAATTTCAATAAACCCTTGATGGCTTCTTAATCAGACAATATTATCTGACCATTGATTTTTGATGCACATGCTTGGTTATTTGTAACAGTTATTTTATTTTACTATTCAAGTGCAATGCTAGAGCCTTATCAAATAACATCTAAACTTGAGTGCTTTTACTGTAACTGACATTTGGTGCTCATAAGTATTAAACTGTGCTAAATTGAACAAAAATACATGATAAACAAATTCACATTTAGTTGGATCGAATTATTTTTCTTTACAAGCTAGCAGCTATGCTATTTATTTGACAAAGCCAAATACTTCATTGGAAAAGAAGTAAGCTTACCCTTATTCAAAATAATAAAGAGAAAAGATAAAAATATATGAGGGAAACCTGTGGATGGAAATGGGAGACCATAACCAAATCTCGCCTAACATTTCCAACATTATTTTTTTTTGAAGACCTTTTTTTGAAGAAAAGTGATGCATAGTTACGCATCTTCCATTAGAGTATAATGGACTTGATCTCACCCTTTGTTTTTTTTTTTTTTTTATCATTTCTAATTCAACAGCTCCCTAACTTCTTTTCTTCTCAGAGGGTCTATTTAGTTAAAGAGCAAAACTGCTTATTATATTGTCAAGGATAATATAATTCGTGGTTGAGATTTTTAAGAAAACCAGCTTAATTTTTAAATGTGTTATTGTTGTTATCTGAAGTGATGAAGTTCACAGTTACCTGTAATAATGCTCAATGTTAACTTTTTCCCTTTGTTCCCTGTCTAAATATTCTAGTTACAATTGAGATTTGCATTGTTGTACTCCCAAAATGCGGCTCTGATTAAGTGCACTATTGTTAGCAACTAATTCAACCATTGCTTGTATAAGAAAGCCTGATTTAACTTCCAAAGCCGATTATCACACATTTAGAAATGAATAGAGGAGGGCTAGGTTAATATAAGTGAAAATGCATTATTTAATAATACAGTATCATTTTTGGTTATAACAATACTAAGTTGTTACAAATGTGTAAGTTGTCATTTGGGCTTTGATGATGGTCTCAGTAATTAATCTTTGACACAGAGTCTGAAAAATCAAGGTACTCTGACTAAATCAAGTATACGTAATATTGGTATTATGTATAATCCAGCTCTTTGTACAGAAAGGAAATTCAATATGATAAATTCTACCCCAAACCCTGGAAACAATACTAAAAGTTTTACTGTATATCATTTACTGTCTGGATTATATGTTTGACAATCATTTAAGTGGTTTTGTTTGTTTGTTTGTTTGTTTTGGTCCTATCCAAATGAAAGTATATTACTTATAAAGAGGGGTATTTGGAAGTACCAAGTCAACTGTTTCTTATATTTCTTCTTGTAGTTACACATCTTAGGCAAATTCCCAAAGAACCTCTATCTCTGAGTTTACAATTAAGCCAATTTCTCTCATAAGGTGAATTAGACCTAACAAGATTTGTCCCTGATTCACTGCCCTGTAAATCTCTTCAAAGTTCTTGTCATTGAAGAGCCATTACAAATGCTATTCTCAGTTCATGAAATGAACTTATTCCCTAGCTTTCATTCCTTCCAAATCCTTACATAAATTTCACTTCATACGTGAAAATCTGTTTAGATATATTGTTTTCTAGAAGTTCTTCACTGGGCAATTCATAATCAGAGTATCACTGAATATCTCTCAAATGAACTTGTATCTCCTTCCTTAGTCTCAGAATTCTTCTGTTCTAGTCTGATTCATAGCAATAATTTTTGCCTTCATCTACCTATGACTCCAATCAGAGTACAGACGATGGAGGCATCACCTACCATTAGCTTGCCCAATCCATCTCCAACATGTATCTTAGGTTTACTTCCTTACTTCCTTCTCTCCATTTTACTGACAACATCTAATTCCAGCACTATTTGGGATTTTCTAAAAGCCTTGTGATTGGTCTCCCTTCTCTCCTGTGATGGACTGAATCGTACCTTCCCAAAAATTCATATGTGAAAGGGCTAACTCCCAATGTGACTGTACTCGGAGACAGGGCCATTAAGTAGGTATTTAAGGTTAAGTGAGATTATAAGGGTAGGAGCTGTAAGCCAATGGCACTGATATTCTTATAAGAAAAGGAAGAGACATCAGGAATGCATTCACACAAAGGAAAAGGCCACGGGAGGGCAAAGGAAAAAGGCAGCTGTCTGCAAGCTTAGGAGAGGCCACAAGAGAAACCAACCCTGCATCAAGAGTTATGAATTTACTTGATTTTGTACTTTCAGCGCCCAGAACTGTGAGAAAATAAATTTCTGGTTTTTTTCAGTCACCCAGTCTGTGGTATTTTGTTATAGTGTCCCTGGCAGACTAATACCCCCAATTTCATGTCTCTCCAATATAGGCTCCATATAGCAATGTTTTATGTAAGCATTTACATGCACATGCAGATATATGAATATACGAACATATATATATATATATATGCGTATATATATATATATATACGCATATATATGCAATTCTAACCAGACTATACAATGGCTCTGCAATTTCTTAGGATGAAATAATTCTAACCATTCTTTATCATGGCCTATAGTGCCTTGCCTAAGGGATTAATTATTTTCTCTAACTCTTCCTTTTTTTCTAACCACTTTTTTTCTCTATTTTACATGTATTTATATATTTTTTTCCGTCTTACTACAGCAGTCTTTGAATTATTTATACCTACCAAGTTATTAGCTACCCCAGTGGGTTTTTTTTTTAACATTTATTTATTTATTTTAGAGAGAGTGCGCCTGTCCATATGAGTGGGGAGAGGGGCAGAGGGAGAGGGAGAATCCAAGCAGACTCCCCACTGAGGGCAGAGCCCAACTGGGGTTTCCATCCCACGACCCTGAGATCAAGATTCGAGCCAAAATCAAGAGTTAGATATTCAACTGACTAAGCTGCCCAGGCGCCCCTACCCCAGTGTTTTTATACAAATAGCCTAGATCTCACCTGACTTACCTTGTTGAGATCAGAGTAAATATCCCTTCCCTGGGAGACCATCCACAAAACATATTCCATCCATGTTTTTTTCTTCTTTTTGTTCTTTTTTTTTTTTTTATTGGTGTTCAATTTACTAACATACAGAATAACACCCAGTGCCCGTCACCCATTCACTCCCACCCCCCGCCCTCCTCCCCTTCTACCACCCCTAGTTCGTTTCCCAGAGTTAGCAGTCTTTACGTTCTGTCTCCCTTTCTGATATTTCCCACACATTTCTTCTCCCTTCCCTTATTTTCCCTTTCACTATTATTTATATTGTTTCCCTTTGTTTTGTTTTTTAAGTTCCTTTTTTTAAAAATTTATTTTTTATTGGTGTTCAATTTACCAACATACAGAATAACCCCCAGTGCCCGTCACCCATTCACGCCCACCCCCCGCCCTCCTCCCCTTCTACCACCCCTAGTTCGTTTCCCAGAGTTAGCAGTCTTTACATTCTGTCTCCCTTTCTGATATTTCCCACACATATAGTTTCCCTTTGAAGTGATTATACACTATAGTTATATCTTTATTGTATGTGTGTTTGCATATGCACACATATTTCCCCCACTATATACAGTACTGTCAATATCCTCTATATGGAGTATATAAGGGGAAGGATTTTCATTGTCTATCACATAATAGGATTCAATTTGGGAATCAGTGGAAGATGAAAACGTTTCAGAGTCATGGAAGAAAGTTGAAACAGTGTTTCTTCAGCACTTTGAGTGCCACTTTTCCCTTCAAAAACTTTTTCCAGACTGATAAGGTGGACAAAAAGGTTTACCCTCACTATTACTGTAGCTCCAATGATTTTCACACCAGAAATAGTGGAGGATCTCACTATTTATTCACAGGAGGTAACCTCATCTCAGTGTAACCCAGGCTATACCTCTGTAGTCCATCCAGCGTTTGCCTCTGCACATTACAGACATAAAAGTGCTTTGGAAACATTTTAAAAATGAAAGAACAGCTCTTCAAAAAATATGTTTGGAATTGGTACACAGAAGCCATGTCCGTGAACTTCTCATTTGCCTAAAGATTTGGCAGTGTCATGGAATGGTCTGTGATAATGTTCTGGGTCACACAACAGCCATCAAATCACAGTCTGCCAGAATGGCCATCTACTTTATTTTGGATGTTAGTTGTACACAGATTATAGTCAGGACACTGAAGTTGTCTTGAATGTTCTTGTCCAAAGGACACAGCAGTTGTCAGTGGGGGAAACATTTCTGGCAATCTTGAAAAAGATGATACAGTTTCATGGTTCACTCCCCTCACAAACATGGAATTATCAGTACATGAGAACAGATAATGACACTTCTTTCCATGCTGTAAATAAGCCTCAATTTCTGAGGTTGAAGACACCAATGAACTCTACAACACATTTAGCATTGCACTACTACTCTGTTCAGGCTAATGGGATCTCATTTCTGCAAAATATGGATGATCTTGCTACTGGTCAATAGCTTCCTATTTTCAGTCAGAATGGTGCATTGAGCATACCATGAGAGTAAATCATGTAGTTGAGAAAGTGAGGAAGTAATAGGACAGCATCTGTCTTAGTATTGAAAATAGTCCTAGTGACCAGCTGCCCCAAATTGCAAATATTTTTGCTCCAATTTTCATTATTCCTGGAGAATGTTGCTACCACTGGCACTAAATGAGAAAGTACAACTATTTAATGAATTGTCAAGGGCCTGCTTGTTTACTTACCTGACTTCTTTTCTCATTAGAGAAAACTCATGAGTTAGGGACCAGGTCTTTTACAGAGGCTGTTTTTTGTTTTTTGTTTTTTGTTTTTTTAATAAATGATTGTCCAAATTCAAATAAATATACACAACTGAGTTCAATCTTTCTTTAGTGATGTATGAGAAGTCGATGGCTGAACCAATCACCAAGTCACTAGAAAAAGAATAATTTTACATATAAATTCTTTTTTTTTAGAAATTCTTTTATTTCAACAATTCAATCATCTTACAACTAATATTTACATAATTTTTATTACCTAATGACCCCAAATGCAAACTCCTTATACCTGCTTTGGTGATATACCTATGACAACACAAGGCTAAAAAACAATAAAGACATATTCTCTAATACTTTCTAATAAATGGAAATTGTAGGTTTGTTTTTGAATTGTGTGACATAATTTTTAGGTAAGATATTTTCCAAATTCAAAGATTATACTTATGTCACAGGAATGTAAAATATGATTGCAGAGAAATCACGAGGTTAAAATGCCACACAGAAGGATGTGGAGGGTCAGGTATAGAGGAAAGCTTGGAGGTAGGGGTGGATTTTTTCTAACTTAACTCTTCCCCCTTGCTAATTAATTTGGTATGTAAAGTGCACAGAAAATACTTATCTGCATGAATGTCGAATGACCCTGTAGGACTTATGTTGGATTCTGCAAAAGAAAGTGATAGGTTACTGCAATTAACTTGAGACTTATTTTTCATTTAAGCACAGAGTTAGATAGAACTCTCTTAAAAATAGTACTGGTGATGCATGATTCATTTCTTTAAAAAAAAGACAGTTAATAAAATGTAGTCAATGTTGTAGCCTCTTTTAAAAGAATAGCCAATAATTTTTCAGACTATAATGGTTCACTAATATATACATGTAATCTAAAAGCTTTCAGTCTTAAGCAAGAATAAAATAATACCTCATTCATTTTGCTTAGTAACAAAAATTGGCCATACAAAGTATGGTTAGTTTATTATCACTGACTGGAGCTCAATCTTCGCTTGTCTATTTATACCAACAAAATCCATTATAAAAAAGAGGCATGTGATTGTGGTAAAGGTGGACTTTAGGAAATGATTTCAAAGAAGTCTATAAACATTCTTTTTTTTAACATGATTATATCATTAAAATAAGGTCAAAATATGTACATGAACTTAGAATGCTCATAAATTATTTTTTAAAGACTTTATGTATTTATGCATGAGAGACATAGAGAGAGAGAGAGAGGCAGAGACACAGGCAGAGGGAGAAGCAGGCTTCATGCAGGGAGCCCGACATGGGACTCGATCCCGGGTCTCCAGGATCCCACCCTGGGCCAAAGGCGGCACTAAACTGCTGAGCCACTGGGGCTGCCCAGAATGCTCATAAATTTTTTTAAAATACATGAGTGTTTTCTTGATTTCCACAATAGTTTACAAAAGATGAAGATTATTTTGTGGTAAATAATAAAGAAATTTTCTCAGGAAAGTGGAGATAGTGCACATCTGTAAATTCTGTAAATATGAGCTTATACATGATGAAAAAAACCTACTTTATTCCTTTACAGATTGAAAACTACATATTTCTATAAGATTACATAGCTCAAAGTGTTAAAAGGGAAATCCTCATTAGCAAACTTCCTGGCACCATATTTATTAAAATAACACTTACTTCTTAGCCAATGAAGTCTTCCTGGTCTTATCAATATTGCTCTTTGCCAAATATCTATTTGGATTGCTTCTTATCTCACATCATTACTCAAGTCAAGGCCACCATATCTTATAAGATTAAGGATGCCTCACACTTGATCTTCTTGACCCCTAATTCAGAAACCTAGATTGCATTGTTCACACTCATCTGAGCATGTATGCCCATCTTATAAAGATCTCCATTGTCTTCCATTCACCCAGGGTCAAACCCAGATGCTTTACCACAGCCTGCCTAACCTCACTTCTTATAACTTACAGCCTTATTTCATGGCTCTTTCCCTTGTAACATACACTCCAGACGTTTGGAACACCTTGTGTTTTCCTACTACCCTTTGGCCACTGGTCAATAGTATTAGAAAACACTCTTTCTCCTGGCTAGAATTTTCCTCTGCTAACTCTTCTCCTGATGAAGTCCCAGTTCAGACTTCAGCAATTAACTTAGGCATTCCTTCCTCTAGGAAGAGACCTCATATGTGACTCGTTGGTGAGATTTTTCAGTCTATGTTCCTTTATAGTGTGAGTATATGTCTTCTATATATATGAGTCCTCCACAGTGGGTGAACTTCTAAAAGGCTGGCATTAGTCCTTCTTTCCTCTATCTCTACTACTCAGAGCAGCGCCTGCAATATAGAAATTCATTGAACAGTTATGGATTAATGAGTTCAGGAAGTCTTGAATAGGTTGAATTACATGTGTATTTACATTTTTTATTATAAATGTCAACGTTGGTATTTAATTATAGATGTTTATAAAATATATAGATTTTGGAATATGTTTAATCAGGTTTCTGCATAATACATTGAAAATGCCATATTGAGAAACTTTCATTTGTACTTTTTATTTCTGCATATTCATATCTAAGTTGATTTTGGCTGTATCAAATAATGATAGTGCAAACAGTGGCACTCCACTACTTAAGTAATTACTTTTTTTTAAAGATGTATTTATTTATTCATGAGAGATACAGACTGAGAGAGAGGCAGAGGCACAGGCAGAGGGAGAAGCGGGCTCCAGGATTCGATCCCAGAATTCTGGGACCGTTACTCGAGGGGAAGGCAGGCGCCCAACAGCTGAGTCCCCCAGGCATCCCTACTTGAGTGATTGTTAAAGTATCTCTAATGAAAAATTCAGGAAATACCAAAGAAGAAAGAGAGAGGAAAAGAAATAAAAATGTTATCCCTTAGTTTAAGCTTCTTAATGAAAATATAGAGAAAATAAGTAGAAAATGTTAATTAGCTTTAAAAAGCATTAATCTATTGAACGTCTTTAAATCTGGGATAGAACAGAGCCAAACACATTTAAATAACTAGGTCACATGACATCCATATAACAGTAATACAAAATTTACTAATTTACTTAATAAACTCCTTGCAGTTAAGCTGAAAAATTGATAATCCAGGTTAATACCATGATCTGAAAGGAAAAAAAAAAGAAAACTGTAATATTTATCTGTGAGTAAATACACACAGCAGCTTCCTTGTCACTTGTAAAATGACATTTTTATAATAAGATCTTACATTTAAATAGCACTTTGCAGTTTAGAGAGTAAGTTTTCATATTCATTATCCAAAAGCACAGATAGAAAAGCTGTGAATGTTTGTGCATATTTAGAGTAATTTAATCCAACACTGCCTACATAAGCAAAAGAGATTTTTGAGGTAAAAGAAAATATAAAATCATATTTTAATGTTTCTTTAATGAGCAGATATTTTTAATAAGAAGTAGAATGTTTATTTTTTTATCCTCAGTTTCATAAAACTGCTGATATTGGCTGAATGTATTATATCACAGAATCTCTTCATAAAGACAAATATATAGTTTTTCAGAAATAGAGGAAACATATCCACTTAAAATATTTTGCTGCTACTAAAATTATTTTTGATATACTTGCTTAAAACTTTGGACCATTAAACATAAATTAATCACTACATATAGACAAAGTTTTAAGGAATTATGAATTTTGATATCTATAAAAATGTGCGGTAAACATACATTAGGCAAAGCATGAGAATAAATTTAATGTTGTTAGTTTCCTCAGCTAATAAGAACATCGAAAATCAAGGTGAATTCTAGAAAACATTTACATTTACATTGTCTGAACTGAAGAATTAGAAAAGACAAACTCTGTTTAAAGATACTAATACATGTGTGACAGTAGATGCAAATGAGAGATGTTAAAGAGAATTTCACTCTTGTTGATCCTAAAGAACAATTAGTATTTTATTAATGAGTTGGAATTTATGGAAAAAGATATTTTTCTGGGTCCCAAACTATAACATCCATTGGTATAATCAACTGAAACATTTCATTTATGAAAATTTAGTGACACAATTGGAAATAACTCAATGTCACATGTCAAAAACTATGGTAAATGTTATTATTTTTTAATAATTTTGTAAAAAATGTTTAAATATTTTATAATAAAATATAATAGCATATAACAGATATATAATATTAAAATTGTATTTATAATGTAATATAATTATATTTGCACATATATTTCAATTAAAGGCATTGCATTGCCTTTGATTTCACTGTGTTTTGTTTTGTTTTTTCACTCCTACTTCCAACCTATCAGCAAGTACATTTCAATCTGGTCTTTACCAAACTATTACCTGCAATCCATTTTTGCTATTTTGATATTCCTATTTTTGAGCATTTCCAACTCTAAAACCAGTTCTCCCTTGGTCTTTCCAATAGTTTTAGAATTGATCACCTCAATCACATTTCTTTTCCATCATAAATCATAGTTTACAGAGCACTTCTTCTTATTAGAAAATATATGTCAGATCCTTTCTCATAAATAATAAATTACATTAGTTTGTCTATTGTACTTAATTTTTTAAATCTCTTATTCTAACTTACAAAACTATACATCATTTTTATAAATAAATAATCTTTTAATGTCCTCTAATAAACTCTTAATTTTTTTCCAACATATATTTGAATATATGATGATCAGAAGTGAAATAATATTTTCTGTATTCAGTAAAGAAACCTATATGGGGTCAGAATAATCCGAAAGATCTAAAGTGATCTTATGGGATGTTATGGGAAGCATAAAAATGTAGCAGCATAGAACTTCAGATTAGACACCAAACATATTTCCAATAAACTTTGATATTTGGTTGCTATATTTTTAAAAATAATCGATCCTATCTGAATCTAAATGTCCTTATCTTTAAAAATATGAGTAGCAAATAGCAATTGATCTCACCTAAAGGTTTACCTATGATAATGAACTAAAAATACAGGTAAGTCTAAAACGTTTGATTTATAAATATTACTCATTATTATGTGGGATCTAATTTTCTTCTACTTTCAATTAAGAATTTTAAAACTTTTTCCATTATAGATGGAAATGTAGGTGCAATAAATCATAAAGATCAATATCATTTATAATAATACTTATTTCCTCATTTGAGCATTTGTCTATTTAAGATGAATATTCATACACTACTAAACACATCCTTCCTTTTTACATCCTTTGGAGGCACAAAACATATGTGAAATTGTTTTTGCTGTCTCTTCAATTATCCATGACATTCCATGCCTTTTGCCAGGCCATTAGTTTTGTGCCTCATCGCCCCAGTCCCAATTTTGTAATACTCACTCTATATCTACACTCCACCTTAACATACCACATTCAGGCTATTGTATTCTTATTTTTAGCACACTAACACCATTTAAACACTCTTGCTTAAAGATTTATATTACAAACTGATTATATTACATAAAAGAACTTATTTGTTATCAAAGACTCACAAATATAATTATATCTATCTTTCTACTGTTATCTTACTTTTCCCCTATTTGGAATCTATGGTTTTGATTAGATCAATGTATTAGTCAATCTGAAAAGTACACAATTTTCTGAGTCTCCACATCTCCTATCTACCCAGATTTTTTTTAAAGATTTTATTTATTTATTCATGAGAGACACACAGAGAAAGAGAGAGAGAAAGAGAGAGAGAGAGAGAGGCAGAGACACAGGCAGAGGGAGCATGCAGCAGGCTCCGTGCAGGGAGCCCCAACATGAGACTCGATCCCGGGACTCCAGGACCAGGCCCTGGGCTGAAGGCGGTGCTAAAACACTGTGACACCTGGGCTGAATCTTTACCCAGAATTTTTTACTCTATAACATTTCATAATTTTTTTATGGATTCAATTTAATCTACTTATGAAATTGCATACATTCTCTATGGCTCAAAGTTCTTGCATAATGCCCCTACTTGTTTGACCTAAAAACTGATTCATCTATATTCTTATGATGAAAAACCCTAGACTTCTGTATCCTTATGATACCAGGTTTGTGTCTTGCTTGATTACATTTTTCGCATTGACAACTACCTTGAGCTGTGCACGTGTATTTGTATATACCTAACTGTCATCATATTATCTTAAACTTTTTAAGGAACACATTAATATCTTGAATTATAGCTAATGCTTGGCTTATAACACATTGCTTAAAAAAAACCACACATTTAGTATCAAATTTATAGCATATTTGATATAGTATATGTACTTCAAATAAACATTTCCAATAGTTGAAGGCTGGAAAAATACAATTCTTTGGGTTATCTCGTAAGGATAATTAGGTAACTATCTAGAACACAGCTAATAGAACTGCACCAATGATAATAGCAATATTCTGTATCTGTACCATCCAGTATGTTAGAGTTTATTGTATTTTGCCTATTAAGCACCTGAAATGTGGCTAGTGTAACTGAGAAACTAAAATTCTAATTTAATTTTAATGAATTTAAATTTACACAATTACATATTGATTGAATAATGCAGATTGAACAATACAGAGCAGATTTAGAAAGTCAGGATGATTGTCTTAGGGGGCATTGAATGAGTCTTCCAGGACAACATATGTGACATAAAACATATTCCTTGAACTTTGCTATGAATTAACTATGAGTACAGCTAGTATGGATGCCAATCTATGCCTGTATTTTCTCCAAAAGAACATTCCATGGGCTCCTTTTCCCCTTCAAATTATATTTTTATTCACTTTTTGCAATTTATACACATTAAAATACACCTTTTTTTTTGTAAGGTTCTGTGAGTTTTGACAAACACACAGCTGTGTAACCATCAACAAAACCAAGATGTTGAAGAGTTCCATTATTGTAAAACGCCCTCATGTCCCTAATACTCAACCCATTTAGGCTTCTGTATTGAATGCAGAAAGCATTATTTCACTTCTGAGAATCACATGTTCAAAACTATGTTGGAAAAAATTTCAAGAGTTCCCAAAAGAACAAGAAAGACATCTTTGTTAATTGATTATGAGGAAATATAAGTCCTTGGCTAAATGATATCTGAGAGAGGCAGATAACTGTTTGGAAAGTGTTACTGGCATAGTATAAACCTCAAAGGAAGGGATGAATGATTTATTTTGCACAGGGGAATGCCTTGAAACAGTGTAATAGAAAAGTCTTCCTTTCAGAGCAGATAGTAGATAATTGATGTTTGCACTCATTTGGAATAAATCTCCATTGCTTACAGCAATTAAATAATGAAATAATAGTGTATCTATATATTTCACTTTCATTAATGGCAGGCTAATTATTTGCATAGAGTATCTTACTTAAAATAGCAAAAAATCAGGTAAAATATTTTAAAATTCTGCTTCAAATTATTTTTTAATTAATAGGATAGCAAAATTTGCTGGACCAGGATCTGGGGGAGGTTGGAGACCTTCTGGATTATTCAGGCCATAGGAACTCTTGTTTCCCTGGGAGCTTTTTGCAGGTTCAGTAGGAATCAGCTGAAATGTGAACAGACTAATAGAATCTAAGAAGCTGATTAACACTTTTGGCAGCTTTTGAGGCTAAAAGCATCAGAAATTGAAATCTAGGGACTTATAAGTTATGGATGAGCTCTATTAAAAATCCTTATCTTGGATTAGGACCCATCAAAAGTGTACCTAAGGAGTAAATATAAATTTTCCCTCACCACAGACCCTCACAGATGCTGTCTCAATTTGGTTGTTCCTCAACAAACTCAAAACAGAACTTCCATATGATTCAGCAATTCCACTCTTGAAATACAACAAGAACAGGTATTTAAACTAATATATGTGCACAAATATTAGTAGTAGCACTAATCACAGTAGCAAAAAATACATCATCAAATCGATGTACAAATAATATGTAGTATATCTGTACAATGAAATTATTTAGCCCTAAAAGGGTGAAGTACTGATATGTATTATGGTATGGATGAACCTCAAAAATATTATGCTAAGTAAAAGGAGCCAGACACACAAAAAATCACATATGACATGATTCCTTGCATATAAAATACCGAAAATGGTTAAACTCATAGGGACAGAAAGTAGACTAGTGTTTGTTCGTACTTGTGGTAAGGAGAGGTGAAGAGTAATTGTTTAATAGGTATGAGGTCTCCTTTGAGGGTGATGACATGTTTTGGAACTAGATAGTGTTTGCATAATATTGTGAACGCACTGATGCTACTGAACTGTACATTTTAACATGGTTAATTTTATGTTATGCAAATTCTATCTCAATAAAAACAAAAAGGAGAAAGGGCAAACTATATGACGTGGAAATTGCCCTCCTAGATGCTCAACCCTAGAGAAAGGAAAATATTGTGTTCACAGAAATCCTACACACAAATATTCACAATGGCTTTATTCGTAACAGCTCCAAAGTAAAAACTATCTAATGTTCTTCTGTGGGTGAATGGCTGAATAAACTGCAGTACATCTACACCACAGGGCATTACCCAGTAATAAAAAGAAATAACTATCAACAGCTGTAAAAACCTGGATAAGTCTCCACAGAATCATGCTGATTGAAAAAGCCAACTACACGGGTGCCAGGGTGGCTCAGCGGGTTAGGCATCTGATTCTTGATTTTAGCTCAGGTCATGATCTCAAGGTTGTAAGATAGAGCCCTGTGTTGGGCTCCTCCCTGGGTGTGGAGCCCTCGCCCCTGCCCACCCCCCATCTCTCTTTCCTTCTCTTAAAGAACAAAAAAGGCAACTACATATTTTATTATTCCATTTATATAACATTTTTAAAAGATGAAATTATAGAAATAAAGAACAAATTAGTGTAATTCAGAAGTCAGGAATGAAGGTAAGGGTTAGAAAGGATGTGGTGTGGGCATAGAAAAACAACACAGTGCATTATTTTACTGAGGGAATTGTTCTGTGTCTTTATAGTGTTCATATCAATATCCTGATTGTCATATTATATAGTTTTACAAGATGCTACCATGGAGGTAAACTCGCAAAGGACACATAGAATCTCTCTGCATTATTTCTCATAACTCCCTGTAATTTTACAATTATCCTCAAGCTTAATTTTAAAAATGTACACAAATTCTTGCCATAAATATTAAAAGGACCACTTCTTGGTCTATTTTATGACGACAGATTAACTTCAAAAATAAATCTTGACAAAGAGATGACAAGAAAGGATAGTTGTAGGTCATCATATATGAACATACTCGAAAAATACTTAACAAAATAACAAAGTAAACTCAAAAATATATTGAAAATAGTAATACATTATAATTAAATTGGGTTAATTCCAGGAAAGCAAAATTGGTTTAACATTAAAAAAAAAAAAAAGTTATACCATACTCCACAGTGGAGTGAATAAAAGAATAAAGGAGATAAGCCATATAATCATTTGAATTAGTGGGAAAATCACTTAATGAAGTTTAACATTTATTCATAATTTAAAAAACTCCTGTTACACATATAGTTTTCTCAATATCATAAGATTTCTTTAATTTAAAACTTTAGCAAACTTTGAGAGTGAAATGCTAAAACTATTCTTTTGGAAATCTAGGGAAAATAAAAAAAGAATAATTGCATTTATCTCTCTTATCAATACTATACTATATTTTTTAGCCAATGAAATAATATTAAGTAAATTTAGCATCTAAAAGGAAGAAATAATATAGTCACCATTTTCATGTCATAAAATTTTGCATTAAGAATATACAGGTACACTCTTAGAATTAATAGTGCTTGCTTTTTGATATTCAGCTATATCCAAAGCTGGTTATAAGGTGGCTGTCAACAGCAATGTGGACTATCTGCTTTCTCATATCCCTTAAGAGAGGAATCTCATGATAATAAGAAATTCTTCCCCAAAAGGCCCTAAAAGACTTTCTCTCATTAAAACTCTTTTTATTGTGTAATACAGCTTATATATACCAGAAAGGATAAAGCAAAATATGGAGAGCTCATTTTCTTTTTATCTCAAAATGAACTTCTGTGTTAACAAATACTTAGGTCAAATAATAAAAAACAGGGATCCCTGGGTGGTGCAGCGGTTTGGCGCCTGCCTTTGGCACAGGGCGCGATCCTGGAGACCCGGGATCGAATCCCACGTCGGGCTCCCGGTGCATGGAGCCTGCTTCTCCCTCTGCCTGTGTCTCTGCCTCTCTCTCTCTCTGTGTGACTATCATAAATAAATAAAAATTAAAAAAAATTAAAAAAAACCTGTATGTAAAAAAAAAAAAGAAAGAAAGAAAGAAAGAAAGAAAGAAAGAAAGAAAGAAAAAACAACCTGCTCTTCTCAATAAATATTTGTCTCCTCTCAAAAATTATTGAGCTTCTCAAAGAGATTTTTCTTAATGTGGGTGTATCTACTAATATTTCATATTAAAATAATAAAAGTAATAAAATACTAAATATTTAATTTTCAGTTCATTTAACAATGATATAACACCTGTTATATTTTGATAAAAATTGATAGTTTATAAAAATAAAAATAACTATAATTCATAAACAATAAAAAGAGATAAGTAGATAAGATTTACATTTATGTAAGTATCCTTAACTGCTGGCTTAGTAGAAGTGAGCATGTTTCAGCTTGAAATAATGAGAAAAAGCAGGGTTCCTACAAATATGTAGTTAGTAAAAGGAAAGTATTTTAATAGTATTTTTAGATAATAGTTGATATTCTCTTATGATACTATACCAAACATCACATAATTTCTTAAAGATAGGTTGCAATGCGGAATCTGAAAGCTCTTCATTATACCCCTTGGTATAGTTTGCACTCTAAAGTAATATTTTACCCACAAACGATTTGGAGAACCATGGATTGAACATTTAGAAAAAATATTGGTTCACCGAATCATGTAGTTCCAAATGTTACCACTTTTCACTTAAAAATATGTTTGAAAATTACATCTGTTAATGTCACCAGTGACCTAACTGGAAAAGTCTTTAAGAATTGGGAAGCCACCAAGATCATAGTGACAGATACAAGTTTTCTAAAATTTTCATTTTCTATTAAAAGCTTAAATTTTGTCATTTAATATAAATAATGAAATTTATTTTCCTTGGAGTGGCATGCTCACTTTATTTTTAAGAAAATGTCTGCCAAATACTGAAATCTGAGTAACCACAATTTGCCTCTCATTTTATTTGCAAAGAATATTTTCATAAAAATCTGTACTTTTGGGATGCTTGGGTGGCTCAGCGGTTTAGCGCCTTCGGCCCAGGGCATGATCCTGGAGTCCAGGGATCGAGTCCCACGTTTAGCTCCCTGCGTGGAGCCTGCTTCTCTCTCTCTGCCTCTCTCTCTGCCTGTATCTCTGCCTCTGTCTCTGTATATCTCATTAATAAATAAATAAAATATTTTTTAAAAAATCTGTACTTTTAAAAAACATATATTTGATTTTTTTATCAAATGAATAAATATTACTGACTTATCTTAAGTGAAGTTAGCAATTTATTTTTCTGCAAGTGACCATCATCACGGTTTAGTGCTTTTGCTCTGATATATTATATCACTTTCACCTACTATTGCTTTGGCACATCATTGCAGTGTCAAGGAAGTGAAAAAGGCAAGTAACACCTAAGTGTTATTATGAAAATAGTTTTGATCATCCGGATCCACAGACCAGATGTCGTGAGAAACATTTCACGGTGCAGCCAGAAATAAAGCAGGAAATAGTTTTATAGTGACAAATTCCTTATTAGCCTTCCTGTATATTTCAATTTGGGTATATAACATGTCTCTTAGTGTTTGATAGAAGATGCTATATAAATCCTGTAACTTCTTTTAGGCAAATTGAATCAATTTTTTTTATTATTTAGAAAATTGGGGTCTAGGAGCTTCAATCTTTTTATTGGTAAATATTAACATTTTCAGAATATAAGAGAACAGCATCGAAGAAATAAAAAACGCAGAAACTGAATGCTAACAGTGATATTCAACAATTATGTAGTTTACACTAGTTGTAAAAAACTAACGAGTTTTTTTTTATAAATAACACATTCTTGTAGCTTTGAATGCTTATTTTTCATGCATAAATATAGAGTTTTACAGGAAATAAAAGTAATGTAATTTATTATGAGAAGCTACTATGATACACATGTTTAGAACCTTTATTTCCCTTCCCTCAAGAAGTTCTTCCCGTTTGAACACCTATCTTTGTCATTGAAGTGTTTACTATGGAATTGGTATTAAACAAAGGTGACCCTATGAAATGGAAGGCATAAAAAAATTGAAGTTTACATGCCAGTGTTCATTGTAACAGCTTGCTTATATCCACCAAGATATAATGGAATCACTGAGTCTACAGATGGGATTTTCACAGTTATTAAAAGACCCTGAGGATTAGTGGTCTGAAATACTCATTTGTTAATGCAACTGAATCTTAAAATGTCCTTGGAGTCTATCTGAAGAATGAAAGAAACCAGATAAAAATCCAGGACCCATTAAGACAATTTCCAAACAAGGACAGCAACAAAAATTCAAAAGAGTTATTTTTAGTTCATGAAGCATTTGCTGTTAATAAGGGAAAAAACCATAGTGGACTGGGGATGCATCCATGATTGGTTTAGCTCTAAGACTTTATGCATTGGCACCCCCGTGGCCCAGCGGTTTAGTGCCGCCTTCAGCCCAGGGCGGGATCCTGGGGTCCTGGGATCGAGTCCCACGTCTGGCTCCCTGCGTGGGGCCTGCTTCTCCCTTTGCCTGGGTCTCTGCGTCTCTCCCTATGTCTCTCATGCATAAATAAATAAAATCTTAAAAAAAAAAAAAGACTTTATGCTCGTAGGACTTTATATTTTTAAGTATGGTCATTAGATTTTGTTTAAGTGATTAAATCACATACATGGGAATCTAAGTTTATCATTAAAGGAAAATAATAATGAATTGATTTTATTATTTCCAACCTAAAAAATACTCTTTAAGCCATCATTACTGTATCTTTCATAGTAACTCCTTTCAAAAGTAAAACAAAATACACATATGTATACATTTTTGAAAACACATTTGTTATGCTATGATGTACATAATATGTATCTGAAATTTCACTTATTTCAATGACATATTTTTCATTTACATATTACATTTTCATATTGTATATTAATCTGATTAATGTTAAATTAAGGCATTAATATCCAAAAACTTTTTGGTAATTTCTGATAACTCATAAAAATGGTATTGAAGAACAATTGAAATAACATTATCTTATGTATTTTCATTTTCCCTAATTTGCAAAAATATTATATTCATGTCACTTTCACTTATTTTGTCCCCAATGATTTTTTTCACTTGAAAATGTATATTTTTCTCCTGATATTCTATTGAAGTCCATTTTCACACCATTAACAAAATATGGCTCTCTTCATTTAAGTATTGATCCTTACACTTGGGATGGTGACCAGCCAAGTTTTCAAGCTTTCAGGTAATTTGTCTAGAGCAAATTATCAGAAACATAATGCTCTAAAGCAATACAAATTTATGATCTTACATGACTGTAGGTTAGAAGAATGACACAGGTCTTAATCAACTAAAGTAAAGGTCCCATCAGAGGTTCATTACTTTCTGGAGGCTCTAAGGGATTAATCTCTTTCCTTCCCATTCCCAGCTTCTAGAAGTTGCCAGAGTCCCTTAACTGGTGGTCTCTGCCTCCATTTTCAAAGCCAGTAAATGAGGTTGAGCCCTTCTCACATCTTAACATTTTGATTTCACTTCTGTGGTCACATCTTCCTCTCAGATTCTCTGACTCTTCTGCTTCCCTTGTTGACTTTGAGATCTTTTTGATTATACTAGGCTCTCCTACAAAATCCAAGACAACTTTTCTACTTTAAGGTCTACTAATTAGCATTCCTTAATTTCATATACAATCTTATTTCTCCTTGGCCATATAACCTAATATACTCACAAGTTCTGAGGATTAGGACATGGACATTTTGGGGGAATACTATTCTTTTCACCATAGAGCTATTCCATTTCAAACAGTTCAGAATTTCTATTTGCCTTCCTCTTGCCCTCCTCATTAGACACACTCTACCTTTGTGCCTTTGCTCATGTTCTTATCAAGCAAGTAACAGTGACCCATGTTCTCCTCCTTCCCTAACTGTACTAGGAATTCTGCATGAAATCCAACCACTTCCCCTCTATGAAACCTCACTCTATTGCTCCAGCTCCAGCCATCTCTTCCTTTCCTAAAATTTTAGAATATTTAAGAACTCTATGAAACAGAAAAGTTTACAAATGATGCTCTCCAGTTTTGATTTGTTTTGTTTTTCCTTCCAGTTGTTTCATCTCCTTAGAAGGACTTGAATCTCCATGGAGTAGAAACTAAATTATATTACTTTTAGTATATTTGCCATGCTTAAGTATGTGTTGTTCACAGACTTTAATTCGTTTTCCATAACAGGATTCCATTTTGTAATTGAATAGGATAAATGGATGTAAGGGAAACTCAGCCATGTAACTTGTGTTGTGTAACTGTTTTTGGTCACACAGGAACTTCTAAAAGCAAAGAGTAAAATAATAGAATTTTAATTCAATACAAAAGAAGCTAATGTTAATATTAATTCTTACACTTTTGATTCTTAATAATGCTTCTTTGTTGGAATTTATATATAAAACTAAAACTGAGGTTATAATGAGTAAGTTTGAATATCAATTACATATTTAATACCTTTATTTCACTTGTTTTTATATGGTCTTCTCATGGTGATTGTCCTCTGAGACATAATCTTCTCTGGCCTTTACAAGTAAAAAAGAAAATACAAATTTTTTCAAGTAATAATTTTTTCACTAAACACTCAATATATGGGCAGCCTGGGTGACTTAGCAGTTTAGTGCCACCTTCAGCCCAGGGCCTGATCCTGGGGACCCGGGATTGAGTGCCGCATAGGACTCCCTGCATGGAGCCTGCTTCTCCCTCTGCCTGTGTCTCTGCCTCTCTCTCTCTCTCTTTCTGTCTCTCATGAATAAATAAATAAAATCTTAAAAAAAAACGCAATATATATGGTATTAGTAATATATCTCATTAGGTTAGTCCTGTAATGAGAGTAATCCTAGAGATTATTTTGCCTTTTCAGAATAGGGCTGACTAGAGTAGCTTAGGGAAACACTCCCTAATTGCTTCTGTGCACTGCAGAATGCTTTTTTATTTGCTGCATGGTAAACAGTACAGGCTTATCATAACTGTTTGGCAGGCTGCCATACCATAGCTACCTAACTTGTTCTTTGTCTTTCTTCCTACTGTAATTTTCTACCTTCCTACACAGCACAAAATTTAGGAACTCTATGGCCTAAGGCAAATATATTTTTTTATGCTCATTGTCTGGAAATTTCAAAAATATTGAGTTTCTTCTGTTGTCTATTACTTTTTAAGTATGAATAAGCCTAAAAAGCTACAAACACAGGTAATTGCCTTAGTATGTGTCAAAATAATGATATATCAGTGGTATAAACTGTCCATAATGGATATCAGAGATTTCTTATGAACAGAAGAGTCAAACACCAACAAAACATATTTCACCTATACATATCTACAGTACTGGTATGTAAGAGTACTATGTGCAAAAATGTACTGCTGGCTAATTTTAAACTATGTGGAAGACTCTGACGGTATCTTTTCTGAATTTTAAACATGGTAGAAAATCTTGATTCTTCCTATATCCACAGAAAGATTAATTCTGTTTTGGTAATTTGAGTGTGCTTTTTTGGGGAAAGAAATAATCCAACTAGTCTTAAGATGTAACATGAAATAATACTGAAATAAGATCTCTGCCTTCTAAGTGTAAACAATACTTTGATCCTCAAATTTCTTACAACATATATTCAGTGAATCAATTTTAACGTTTTACCTCACAAAAAACCCTAATTATAATAAAATTATTTTTTACTTAACATAATGGATTTGTGTGTGTTCAAGCCGGAAATTATCATGGGAGAATAAGAGTACTTTACAGAAAAGGATAAATCAGGGTTTCCTTACATATTTATTTTATTTTTACTCATGAGAGAACCTACCAACATAGCAGCAGCAAAATAGAATCTTTAGCCTACTGGTCAGGTGAGCAGGTAAGTTTGGAAAAGAGAGACAGAGACAGAGAGAGACAGGGATAGAAATTAGATTGCTATTAAAAGAACAGGTAAATTAAAAATAAAAGAAAGAAAAAACATACTCTAGAAACTTTAGTTCCAAATCGGGGATACTAAGGGAAAGATGAAATGCACAGAAGAAAAAACAAAATTAGAGTACTCCCATGGGTATAGCCAGAAGAATGGACTTGAAGTTGAAATAAGAAAAAAATGAAAAGAGTAAATTCTATTTAATATCTCTTAATTTCTACGTGCTATGCTAGAAATTATGTTTTTTTTACCTGCACAAATACCCTAAGAGGTGTAAATTCTATTTAATATCTCTTAATTTCTAGGTGCTATGCTAGAAATTATGTTTTTTTTTTTTACCTGCACAAATACCCTAAGAGGTGTGCATTATTGTCATTTCAATGATAATTAAATTGTGGCTCAGAGACTTCAAATAATTGCAAGAAAAAAATCAGGAAAGGTGAAATTTAAAAGCTTATACCTACTTCATTAAAAAAAAAAAAAAAAAAAAAAAGTCTAGTCCAAGGAAGTGAGACACCTAAGGAAACATTTCAAAAACCGGAAGTTAAGGTAGAAACCTTGGTCTAAAAGTACTGTTACTACTAGTAACATAGATTCCAAACGTTGTTGCACAAAGTTAAATACACAGCTGTATCCTTTCAACATGTAAGTAACGCAGGTGACTGTATGATCATAGTGACTTGACACCAGGCTAGAGAGTTTACTTTCTTAAACACTTCAGCTAAGTAGGATTATGAGGGATGCTTGGGTGGCTCCGTTGGTTGAACGTCTGCCTTTGGCTCAGGGAGTGATCCCGGGGTCCTGAAATCAAATCCTACATCAGGCTCCCTGCAATGAGCCTGCGTCTCCCTCTTCTATGTCTCTGCCTTTTTCTCTCTATGTTTCTCATAAATAAATAAAATCTTTAAAGAATAAAAAAATAATAATAAAGGATGATTTTTTTGTAAAAGATAGTGACAATTTGTTCTGAGTTGCACCCAATAGTAGGCTTTTAGAGAAGAGACATGGACTGAACTCAAATTGACTTTAAAAGTTAAGTTTCTTTTGCTTGCTCTGAAAGTTGTTTTGAGAAAAGAAAATGTGATGGTCCTCACAAATAGAAAAGCATATGGTAAAAGAATAGTAGTGAAAATAAACATCTCTAGAAGGTTTAAATTAAAAATATCACCATTACTTTTAAGTCTTTCTATTGCCCTTCCCACCCACCCCCTTGCGTCCAGGTTAAATTTTCCCATTCTTCTCCAGATGTAACTGCTATTCTGAATTTTTTGCTTATCATTTCCTTACCTTTCTTGTTATTTTTAACATATTTATGCATTCCTGGACAACATGTTGTTTAGTTGTTTCATGTTTCTGAAGCTTGTAAACATTGGGTACAACATATGTACTCTCAGTGTTGTAATTGGCCAATGTAATTGGCTTGTGTTCTTTAATATTATGTGGTAAAAAAAAATATTATGTGGTAGAGATCCTTCCATTCATATTGACGTGTACGGCTGTATTCAATGTTTTCCTTGGCTTTCTAGTATTCAGTGGCATATAAATACCAAATTTAACTCTTCTTTATGGAAACTTGGGCTATTTCCATTTTTACTGTAGTTATTATTTGCCTTAGGGTGAACTTTTTACTAGTAAATTGAGTTTACTTGGGAGTACAGAGAACTGCAATTCAGGACAAGTAAACTATGGTGAACCATAGGCATCCAGAGAACAGAGGAGAAAAGGCCTGCTTTTAAAGGGAAAGAAGTAATGGGAGGCTGCTGTAGCTTCTCGCTGGCTGAGTGTGAAGGTCTCTCAGGGGCTGGGCCATTGCTGGATAGTCGGAAATCTTCTTTTCTCCTACTGAGGTATGTAAAGTAAGATTTTTCCTGTTGGGGAATGCAAGGTTTGCTTCTAAGAGCTCCGTCTTCAAGACTTCCTGATTCCATTTTTTGATGAGGTTCCTTTTATGTATTTTCACAGTAATACATTTAGAAAAAACAATGTTCTGCAGGTAATAGGGTTCAAACATGAGAGAACTGAGGTCCAGTGTTTCAGTCAGCCCTTCTCATTTATTTGTGAGGTACAGGTGATATATGTCTTTATGCAAAGATGAAATATATAAGTTCAGCAGATTGAAATCCCATTTTTAAAGGCAGAAGCTAACATATCTGGGAGCATTTGAAAAGTATTATAATTATTTTTAATTAAATGGATTTCCTTTTAGTTGAGTCATCTTCTGTGGTTTCCTTTATCCATTGTTTGATTTCTATGACTCACATACTTGCGATTATGAAATAAAATGGCTTCATGTTTTTAAAATGTACATATATGATCTACTGTTAGATTTAGTTAATACATTACACTATCTCACATTTCCAGATCAAAGCATAGGGAATGTAAAAACTGAATACATTCTAGTAACATTTTCTAATACAAAACTCAATTTCCCTCTGAGACAAATGAACTCATGGTGGAGGCTTATAAGAAAATGCTTCCAAAGTTATGTATTGGATTTTATTCTTTTCACAATAGTAGAAAGGCTTTCTGGTGAGAAAATGTGAAGTTAATAAACCCCGTTTCAATACATCCTGTGTATCTGCAATTCTCTGTTCCTTTAGCCAACCTGCTTTCTAAATGAGAAGTAAATTGACTTCCCAGGCAAAAAAAAAAAAAAAAAAAAAAAAGCAAGCACACATTAGACAGATTGCAAGCTCAGCCACAGACTGAGCTAACTAGACCATTTGTATTATTTTCTAAAAAATATGTAAATACACTGCATGTGATATCTTCTCAAAATCCATTTAGGAATCTTTGGTTTCTATTGCATTTTATTTGTCTTCCCCCATCAATATTCTACTTTATGTATAGGCAAAGCCTTCTGACTGCCCACTCATTACAACTTTACCTTAGGGACTTCCAAGTCATGTCTTAAATCTTATGTGAAAGCATCTATAGAATCATGTGTCAAATATTTATTGAATGACCTGAAGATTTTATTCCTTTCACATTTAGTTCTTACTACATGTTTTCCAAAAGGAAAAAAAAAGTAGACACTCTACTTTTCTATTTTATTTTTTGAGTCAAATTCTTTGTTCCCAGAATAGCAACCATGCTGGAGCATGCCCTCCCTCCCTTCCAGGTCTGCAGAATTTTTGTTCTACTAATAATTTACTGTAAACATATAAGGAGGCATCCTTTTATAATCTGTGAGTTTAGTAGTTTTGACTCTACCAACAAGCTCTGCTCTACGGCTCAACCTGCTTATTGGAACAGTAGATCTATCTGAATCTGTGCATGATAATCCATGTAATTGCCAATGGCATAGTTTGCTGAACAGCCAGAATGAGTCAGCTACTGCAGCGGTTACAAAGAAAATTAAGTCTCATTTTATACCTTAAAAATCTTAGAGTTAATGGGAAAAGTGAGTTAAAATACATTCCAAAGTATATAAGATATACTACATAAGATAAAGTACACAAGAAAGAAAATAAAAAGTGCCATAGAGAACATCTCATTAGAGAAGATGAGAACATTTACCTTGTGAATTAGGGGAAATGTTATTATTTATTCTTTGTGTGTGTGTGTGTGTGTGTGTGTGTGTGTGTGTGTGTGTATGCTGCAAATTTCTTGTAGCATGCAGGAATATATGAAAATAACATCCAATTCTCCAAAATTTCTCTAAAACTTGGAACCTCTTATTTTTTCTGCTCCTATGACTTCAGTGGCAAATCATTCAGACTTCCAGAAAAGATCCACCGGAGAAAGCTGCAGCATTTATATCATTTGAAATGTTAAACAGCAATTTCACATGTTGGAAGTTATTGGAATGGGATTTCATATGTTTCCATTAAAAAAAAAAACAATGTCTGCAATGTATTCATTGCATAGTTACCTCCAATTCATCACATGCTGTCATAGAAGAGGAATTAGTTAGGCATTCAAACCTAGCAATATTTTCAGACACAACCAAAAGAGATTTGCTTGTCTAATGTTGAAGAGCTTCTGCTAACTACATGATTATTTGGCCATTCTTCTATAGCATGGGTTATTTAGCACTTTAGTCTCTCCTTGAAATAATGCCCTACACAAGGGTCATCAGAGCTTCATGAGTATGTAGTTTCGTGTTGGTATAACATTTGTGCTTCTCTTCTTGGAGATATATATATATATAATAAATTATATATATATAATTTATTTATTATTGCACAGCACTCACATGAGGAACTATAATATCTATAGCATTTCACTGTTTCAGTTGCATTTGTATCAACAGGTATAAATGCATTTAGGAAAAGTTGACAAATGTTCATCATAACTACTATTTAAGGACATTAAATCCACCACTGTCCTTCTGGATTTGATATGAATGTGTATCTTTGCACTAAGAGCTCAATTCAAAAGGAGAAAAAAGTTGAATGAGCTACTCAGGTGTTATATATCTGTTCTATATAATACCCACGAGGCTTGTGATTCCTTTTAGACTAATCCTAGTTTCATGCTGGGATGAGCACGAGACTATGACTCACAAAACTACAGTTTAAGTCCAAACTGCAGTGTTTAATAACTGAGATCATGGAAATAATCATGTGAAGTCATAGCCTATCCAGTTGTGAGGTTTGGGATCTCCACCCTGAGATTCTCTGGGGCAGCTCTATATCCTTATCATTCATTGCCTGCAGGTCCTTCTAGTTCAAGTGCATTTATCTTCAGTTTTTATAGTTGAATTGTTCCAATTAGAGAAATATGAAGCGATTAGTTATCATATAGTATCACATATTTATAGACAGATATGCTACTGATAACATATGTAACAAATAGATGCCATTCTTTTAATAGTGACCAGATAAGAAGTGATAGGGGCACATTTCCAGTACTCCAGTTCAAGACAAAACCATATGAACATGAAGAAAAATGTAAGGATTTTAAAAATGAATAAGGAGAATGTGACATCGTAGGTAGACATTATTTAATAATCAGTTACTCAAATTATTTTCAATCAAGGGACATAATTCTCCCAATAATATAGAGAATTTCCTAATGAATAATCATTATAAATGGCTAAAAGGATTCCATTTCTAAGTGTAGGATGAAAACTCTTGACCTTTTTGAGTCATGCTATCAAAGAGGAAATAATCTGAAACAGAGCTGTACTACACAGCCACATAATAGCCCCATTATGAGAGTGAACTATCCTTGTCTTGTAACTGGGTATGAGGCTCTGAATAGTGTCAGGACCTTTTAAATGTCAGAATTTTCTGGCTCTGGGTCTCTTCTGTCCTGCATGGAACACTGTGGTTGGTTTGCAATAGATGGGTAGTTTCTACTTAAAAATTTCCTGAATTCACCCTTATAATCTGAGATGGTAATAGCTGTATGGAGAAAGATTAAGGGAAGTTAGAAAGTACTGGGGAAAAGCTGGGTTGAAATTTTAAACTTGCATTAATTAACCTCATAGTGGGAATATATTAAGGCTAAAACTCTATAATAAATTTCAATGTAAATACTTCAATTTTATTGCATGCCTTATGGAATATAAGTACTTTTAAAGACACAGTTCTTGTTTTACATATTTATTTGTTCAATATATTCATCTCCATTGTTGAAACAAGGTAATATCTAAAACTTGGCAAATTTAGTTGCATTAAAAAAAGTTTTTGAATTATTATTTGGATATGTTCTTCAACCCTCCTAATTTTCTTCCAAACAAATATACTTAATACATATCCATGTAGCCCTTAGGGGATGCTGACGTTATTTAGGCAATGTAAATATTATTTTTATATCTAAGATTTTTAAGGAAAACTCTCCAGGTACCCGTGAACCATGCATTTGTTTTTAATGTATAAATATTCCTGTTTTCCTTCCAAAACTATTTTGATATATTTCAAAATTTCTTCAAGAATCAATAACTCCTGTAACATCATCTCTCCTTTAGAAGTTATCTCTGAGTTTTATGAGAGCTTAGTGTCCAGAACCAAACACAAATAAGGCTTATTATTGAGAAATTGTTGAAAATCTTTATTTTAAAGCTGGACATAAATTTAAAAGACACTTTTAAGTAGAAGAATAAGTGTAAGAATTCTGATCAATAACGGAGCTTAAAGCATATGATTATTGACTGGCATTCAGAATTATTTTATTATCCGTTACCAGATTCTCTTACCTAACAAAGTAAATGTAAACATAGATTACATTCAAATAAATATGCCTAACCAGAGTGGAGTAAGACTTTTTGAAATTAAAAAAAAGTGAAATATTTATGTGAATGTATCTCTAGCAAATTCTATGTCCTAAGATCTTAGAATAAATAATGCATTTACTCTAATCTTATCATCATTTTTGCTTTGTTTTACTTAACCAAATTTAAAACTGTAAGGGGAAATTTTTTTAACTCTTAAAAAATGCTGAGAGGGAAAGTTGAAAGATTTAGTTTAAAAATATTTGAAAATGTTTGAGTCCAAAAATCAACAGTTTTCCAACTTTTACCTAAAAACCTCTTGTTTAGTGGTAATATTAAATACACTTCATTCGGGCTTAGTTAGAATACATTACAGAAAAAGGAAGAATTAAAAACTTCTTTAATGGAAGTTTTGGTTAAGGATCTGAATTTTTTTTTCCTCTAAATTTAATACTCTTCTTTATATATTCATTTGCAGAAAAAAATGGCCATATGTCAGCCAAGAAAATAGGAGCAAATTGAAGAAAATCTAAGCTAGAATTATTATTCATTTATTTCAAAAAATAATTTGATTTCAAATTATTTATCCTAAATATATGATAATGACTATTTTTGGCAATCTTTTTTCTTTCTTAAGACTAAAGTTAAATATGAAATAGCATATAACATGCCTATAAACATTGAGTTTTAAAATAAGTAGGTGACCAATAAATAAATAAGTAAATAAAATAACTAGATTATGGTATTATGCTAAACTTTCTGAACTTAAGGTAAAAAAAAAAAGGGTTGTTTCTTATTCAAGAATAATATTAAGACCAAAACAGATTTTTAGATTTCCTTTTCTTTTACAGTTATTATAGCTTTATGTATAACCGATAAAATGATAATCAAACTGAAGCAGCTAAATTATTGTTACAAGTGCCTATAGACTCCAACTTTGGTTCTAAAAATTATCCTGAGACTGGAATAAGTAAGGTTTATATATCCATTTAGTGTTTGCAAAGCACCAAATACATAATACCTTTTACAGGTTTTGTGACCATATGCTCTTTCCTATATTTGTGCTTTCAGAAAAGTTGAGTTAATTACAGTTTTCCATTAATAGCACAAAAACAAGTTTACTCCACTCATGAGACTACACATATGGTAAAAAGTAGAAATCAACATACTATAAATTCCTCAATAACACCTACTACTATGAATAACTAAAGTTATTCATATATTTCCTATTTTTATCATGGTCATTTATACATAGATTTTTCTGTCTTCTTTATTCTATATCATCAACTTGCTGTCCGTAAACTGGTTCTATATTATTTATGATACTAGAAACTCATTGAATATACTGTAGTATATGCTACTGTCTGCTAGGGCAAATATTTCCATTTTCCTTCCCATTTTCTTTTATAAAAGCTAATTTAACATATTTTGGGGCATTTTGAGAAGTTTAGTTTGGTAATTTAAAATTTATCATTTCTATTTTGTACTGGATATCTTGGAAAATAAACTATGTATTATTAACTTGCCGTTACCCTTGTATCTTGATGTTTTCTCCTGGATTTATTTCTCTTCTAATTATTTCCTAAAAAAATAAAAATTAAAAAATAAAATATTTCCTCCAAGAATATTTCAAAAAACAATTCTTTGCATAAATTTTAGCAATTTTATAAATCTCAGAATATCTTTATTATGTCCTTGCATTTAATGCTTATTTATCGTAAATAAAAATTGATAATTCTTTGTTCTTATAATTATGAAAATATTAGTTCATTGTCTACTTTATTGCAATTTGAATCTTTCAAATATGATATAAACATATTTCTTGTTCTGTTGTGGACAATTATCCTGTTTTTGGAATCTTTTACATAATTCTTAATTATCCTTTGGTTTTACTAATTTTCATTTTAAAGTGCCCAGGCATAACTTTTCCTCATGTCTGGCTAGCTACACATGTATCTTTTCAATCTGAGATCCACCATTAATAATTTTTGGAAATTTGCAGTGATTTTTTTTTCAACTATTCTTCCTACATTTATTGTTTTCTTATATATATTAACATGTCAATTTCTATGTTTCTTGTCTCTAATTTATTGTTAATTTTTCATCTTACTTTACCTTTGTGGTACATTTATATGTTTTATTTATTTACGTATTTGCATTGGAAAATTCCTCAAGTTGATATTCTAGTTCACTCAATTATTCCTTATCTGTATCTGTCCCTTAGTCATCTCATGGCTATTCATGCTTGATGTTCCATATAATTCCTATCTTTCTCCAATATCTATTATACTTATGTTAAATATTTTATCTTTTCTCTTTTTCTCCTATTATTTTTCTTTGCATTTGTACTAACTGAGCAGCCATTTATTTATTTATTTCATAATGATTGTGGTAAATTACCGCCTGTCAACAACTTCCCTGGGGCAAGTACTTTGGTTGGAAATTTATGTACTGTAGGGAAATTTTGAAATTTGGGGCCTAATTTTTCTCCTTTAGTTGAGTTAAAGTGTCTATGTGTGTGTATGTATGTGTTGGGAGTATGTGTTGGAGGTGTTTGTATGAGGGTTACATCATAGCCACCTCTAGGCAGTGATAGATTCCCTAACAGCAATTCTACAACTTCCCCATGGTAAAACCTAGAACTTTGAACTTTCACTCTATTGTCCCCCACCCTGCAGTATTGCTTTTTCCCAAAACCTTTATCTTTTTATCAGGATACTTTAGCCTTGGTGTGTAGGTATGAGTGTGTGAGGAATGGGGTAAGGGGCAGCTAGCATCATTCATTATTATCTACTCATGTCTCCTGGGAGCAGATGGTCTCCTGGTGTTGTCCTGCTGAAACATGGTAGTGCAAGGAAAGAGGCCAACTATGGGCATTAGTAAACCATTCCATGACTATGCTTTTGGTCCCCTGCGATGGTCTGCAGTTTTTTTCCCTCAAGTCACAAATGAATAATCTCCCCTTAGGAGTTTTTTGTAATTCTTAATATGGTTTTTCATTTTTTTCAAATCCATTCACATATCTTCCATTTTACTGATTTCTTCATGATTGCAATGTGAGAAGGAAACAGCTCATTCTGGCAGTTAATCTTTTCATTAAAGTTTTTCTAATTTATTTTAATAAATCTCTCTTTCACATTAAAAGTAAGCTCTGAAAAGGCAGGGACCATATTTGAATGCATCATTCAATATCCACTTCACTATATATAGTATATAGTGTATACTTGGTCATTCTTTTGTGGAATTAATTAATACATAAATACCTGCTGAAATGAACAAATACAAAGATTTAAACATACAGGAAAAGTGTCATATCTGAATACTGAGTCAAAATTCTGTGTTTTACCCATGAAATACTGTTCATATATTTTTGCTTTGTGACTAGATATTATATGCATATAGATGAGAATTACACAGCCCTTCTTCATTTCTATAGAATCTGGTCTTTATATGACCAGGATCAGCTTGTCTGGTCCTAATCAGCCCCAGGTTTCTAGATAAATTCCCTCCTTCTCCCTATTCCTCTTCTTTCTATCTCTCTGTCTTTTCATTTTTCTTATGGTCAAATGAACACTGCTCATGACCATAGCTGGCTTTTGCTTCAAACACATACATAGGCCTTTGGGTTGGTGAAATGGTGAAGTCTGATGCCATCTTGAATTTATGCTGGAGTGTGATTTAAGCCACTTCCTTTCATTTGCTTTCCCTTATTCATCTATTGCCTACTTGATGTTTGAGTCCATCCTTTTCAGGCCTGGGATTGAGCGGTAACTCTAAGAAAGAGAATGGCAGCCCCTGATATCCAGGAGCTAGCCTGATACTATCAGGTAGGCTTTTGTTGTTGCAATGCACTAGCCTGGCCCTCACAACTTGGTCTTGGGGTTCTCCTGTTGGATGTCAACAATTTCAAAAACATCACCCTGAGGCAAGTCTGCAAGGTGACAATGGTACATCAAGACAAACACAAAAACCACTTAATAATAATGTGCGTTCTCAGGAAAGACATGAATACTGTCTAAATCAGAAATAACTAAATATTCACCTAACCTGGCTAATATGGGTGACTGCTACTTCTTTACCAATCACAGTGTTAGACTTGCTCTCATCTATCCTTCTTCTAGATAAAACTTATGATGAGACCCAGTCAAAGAACTGTCCCTACTTCATGAAAGAATCCCATCTCAGAATGGGATGAGCTCATATCATTGAATCCTCCCCTACTATCACTTAAACAAAACTCAAATGGACTTTTTTCTAACACCCACCTCATGAACCTGATCCACATTTCCCTGTGGTGTATATTCTCCTTTGCTAAAGCGAGAAATATGCTTAACTTGTAGAAATACAGCTGTGTTCCCTGTGATCTTTGGTTAAGAGACACTGAAAAAAAAAACAAAAAAGAGAAGCACAAAGCAACTTAGAACCAGTCAAAATGAGTCACAAGAGTGATACCCAAAATATTTTAAATTTTTGTTGTGTTGTACCAAAAGCTCTTAGCTCAGATCTACTTTCTAAGTAAGTCTCTGGAATTCAAATCTATCACCTCAGAATTTCTTGGAGTTCATGGACAATGCAGCTTTGGTAGAGAGACTTTTTAAGCACACAACCAGCTCTGTGTTCCATTAAAAAAATAAATCAATTCAGAAAATATTGAGCTCTGAAAAAATTGCTTGTGCCTCTTTACAGATATTTATATCCAAGCACAGGAGTAAGTATTATACAATCTTCCTGACTTTTTGTTACTTAAGCATAAATCTGTTAATAAGTAAGCTCCCTGCTTTGCTGGGAAGGTCTACCTACAAAAAAAAAAATAACAATGTACAGGCAGCTACCAGTACAAAACTATGGTTTATTATTGAGAAACTCTGGGTTCTGTTTTCATTTTGGTTGTTAATAAGTTTGACAATTCTCAGCATATCATTTTGCCTCTTTGTCAAATTTCCCTGCTGTGAAATAGGGAGAGCCGAACTCCTGATGGGGAAGTGTGAAAATGATTAATGTTCAAGAAAGGTTGTGAGGAAAAGTGCCACCCAAGTTCAATGCCTAATTATTTCACTAAATCACAATTTTCTTGATGTTCAGATCAGTGGCCTACTCTTTATACAGCAATAACTGATTCAGACTTCATTTATAAAAAGGAAAATAAAGTAAGAACAAAAGGGAAGAGAATTGACAACATAAGGCAAAGAGAAATTACAGCAATATGAACTCTAACACTGTAGCATTCTTTCACGGTCTGGTACTTTTTAATCTTGAGTCATAGATGGGAAAATAAAGGAGAAAAAATAAGGCACAACTATTGTATAGTAGGCGAAGCAAGTGAGATTGCTTGGATTGATTACTCTGAACTCCAGAAAACAGCTATACAATGTCTAGAATTCCCCAGACATGACTACTGTGGTTCTGAGTAGTGGCTCAATAGCTTTCATTTTCAGACAGATTATCTGGGTGCCCCAATTTTCTGTCTTAAAACCTTTATTTCAGTGTTGATTTGGAAATAACCCATGGCTATGGTATTTCTTTTTCTGCCTATGACCCCATAGATGATTTTGTTTCTGATAGTACAACAGCTTTGACTTGGCAAATAAGAATATGAGAAAAACATGTAGTTATATTAGCTGTTCCATTTCACAATAATTCTACGGGGCTCATAAAGTTCAATTTTTTTTTTTTTTTTTTTTTTTTTTTTTTAGTGTTTCTGAAGTCAGGTAGGCCTAGTTAATTTAGAAGAGTTTTAGGAAAAAAAGCTGAAAAATATTAAAATTAGTACATGTGAAATTGGTCTTCATAAATTCTTAATGTATAATTAATATGATCTTTCCATGAAAGAAATGCCTCTTTTGGAGTATGTGAATTTTCTAAGCACACACACACACACAAACACATTAAATTATATGTTGAGGGATCCCTGGGTGGCGCAGCGGTTTGGCGCCTGCCTTTGGCCCAGGGCGCGATCCTGGAGACCCGAGATCGAATCCCATGTCGGGCTCCTGGTGCATGGAGCCTGCTTCCCCCTCTGCCTGTGTCTCTGACTCTCTCTCTCTCTGTGTGTGACTATCATAAATAAAATTAAATTAAATTAAAAAAATTATATGTTGAGGTAATTTTTTGTGCATATTTAAAAGGTTAATAGAAATTCTAATACTCCTTATAGATGTGTGCAATATCAATAAATCATCTGGAGAAGAGAAATTCTGCTATTGTATAGCAATGAGAAAAAAAAAGCAGTTCAAAAGCATCTGTGTAGAGAAAGATTTCAGGCCAACATTAATGACATGGTTCACTTAAGCACTCCTTATGTGGTATATATATAGTCATTCAAAGTTGTTTTCATAACAAATATTTACATATGTTGAAAAAGGGTCACTTTGAAGTGACTTTTTAAAAAGGCAAGCAAAAGTGAACGTTGCATATTCAGTATGATCTTAACTATGAATAGGTTGAAAGGTAAAAAGCTAGATTGATGATAGATTGTTTGGTACATTAAAAAGAATGAAGATGAAAGAGACAAAAAGAGAAAGAGAGAAAGGAATAAGGAAGGAAGGAGGGAAGGAAAGGAGGGAAGGAGGGAGAGACAGAAAGAAGAAGGGAGAAGTTAGCTAGAAGCAAATTAAAGAAGTATTAAGTGTTATACTTCTAAGAGGAATCTGATCCAAAGTGAGTCCTACTATATTGTTAAGTATCACAAATTTTCTATACTGGGTATATATTTCCTTCAACCAGAAAAATTTTAAATTATTTTTAAAAATAAAAATTTTATTATTCTTACCTTCTAAATCCATGCCACAATGATCCTACTTTAATACTAATATTCACACACAAAGAGCTATGATATCAAGAACTATCATATATATATTTATTAACATAATCAAAAACATTCATATTAGCACCTCACATCAGGATTTGAATGATTTCCTACAAATTTGTTTAAATGACATATTGCTCACTAAATTAAAAATTTTTATGATTCAATTCTAGGTATTATTTTTTTCTTTTTACAAACTCATCTTTTAAGTTTTTATTTAGATTCCATTTAGTTAATATACAGTATAATATTAGTTTCAGGTGTATAATACAGTGATTCAACACTTCCATACAACACCTGGCCCTCATCACAATAAATACACTCCTTAATCTTCATCACCTATTTAACAAATCTCATTTTTTTAAAGATTTACTTATGTATCTTAGGGAGAGAGAGAGAGAGAGAGCAGGTATGCACATGGGTAAGGGAGGGGCAAAGGGAGAAGGAAAGAAACAATCTCAAGCAGGCTTCACACCTAGCACAGAGACCTATATTGGGCTCGATCTCATGACCCTGAGATCATGACCTGAGCTGAAATCAAGAGTCAGATGCTTAACCAACTGAGCCACCCAGCAGCCCTAACAAATCTCATTTTTAATAAATTTTATCATTAAAACCTATGATGTCCTAGAGCTGAAAAAGAAAGTTTTGTGATTACTGCTGCTGACTGTTGAATGTTAACCTTTCACCTAAAGAATGCCCACACATCAGGGAAAAGTTAATTCCAGCCAAATGGATAACACTCAGCACCCAGAGGGAGGGGACCACATTATTGTTTATGCTAACTTCTATCTTCACATCAATGACAGCAATGGCAATGTCATTTCTATGAGTCTTCATCTATTATTTGCCTTCACTGTGGAACCTAAGGAAGTCTGCATCAACAGCTTCTTCTTTTTTATTTTTTTATCAACAACTATTTCAGTTGGAGCATAGGGTGGATCAACAAAGACACTTGTGAAATCTTGTGAAATCAGCACGGGAGTCTTCAAAAGCGTTTAATTACTGCTTTCAATATTCCTCTTTGAGATATTTTTCCTCTTCCAGACATCAAGTTCCCTGCTACTGAATTCACAGAGATAGTCCTTTCCTCCAGGCTCAGGCTGCCATCATTCCCACTGAGGCAGAACTCCGCATGGACTAAACATGAGGCTAAGACTGAATGAGTGGATTTAAGTCCTAGCTATTTGATGTACCTTTGCAATATAAGGTATCTGTAAAGGATATTTTTCACAAGTCACACAAGGCTCTGTACAAGGCATTCTACTTCAGTAGTTGCACTAACTAGCCACCATACTAGAAAAAACAAGATCACAAGAAATTCATTTAAAAATTTAAAATTAATGTATTAATCTAAACAACATAGAAAAGACAATATGCAACACATTTGAGATTACATAATATCTCCATCAGCCAGAGGTGTTATTCTACTAGTCAATGATAACTGTTACTATATTTCCATATATGTGTACATAAATGTATTTGTACATTCTTACAATGTCTTCTAGAACTAAGTTGTATGTAAATTTATTGTGAAAGTCTTCATTTTTAATAGTTTCTGCACATGTATCATATTATAAATTTTCATTGTAAATGCATTCTATTTCAATTAACTTTGTAATGATAACCTTAGATGTAAAAAAAAATGTATTTAAGCCTATCCCTTCTTATTTAATTTCAGCTTGTTCTTAGATTTCCCTTGTCATTTACTACATATTTACTCATATGTAGTCATTAAATAATATGCTTAATATTAACATGGATATAGTAAGATATAGAGTTTGTATTTCAACTTGTTATAATATATTGTTAGTGGTTTATAAAATTGAGGAACTGAATATTTCTTATTTGCCATATATTTATGACATTAACTCCTTGTTTATTATATTTGTTGCAAATGGATTTCTTAATGCTTGCGTCCCTTTTAATAATTATGGTCTTTATTCATATGAGTTTGTTTTTGCTTTTTATATAGCCAAAAGATTTCTTTATTCTACATGCTATTTCATACCTGATGACCACAGAGTTATTTGTCTATACAGAATTTTTGTCACCCATACATATCACTTTTCATATTAAATATTTTATACAACTGACCTTTTGTTTTGGCATTAAGTTTAAAAGAAATCTGTCCTCTACATACTGAAAAGAAATGCTACATTTATATCTTATGCTTGAATATATTCCTGAATTTCAATTTAATATATCTATTATATACTATAGAACTTCAAGATAATTGCACCCATTGATTCAGTTGCTATAAAACTGTAGCTTATTTTATTATATGAAATATCAAGCTTTCCCAACAACCTTTTGTACATGTATCTTTTTACATACTTCTAGATGAACTTAAGAATCATTATTTTTCAGTTTTAAAATCTAGTGGGAATGTTCGTTGAAATCTAATAAATGATTAATAGGCTCATATGAAAAGAATATATTTTTGACAATATTGAGCATTCTTATCAAGGGATTTGCTTTTCCATTACATTTATTTAAATCATTTTGTTCATTGGTAAATCTCTATTCTCTAGAGTTCTTGTAGATGTCATTAAATTTGTTATTTATTTTGGACATTTACTAATGAGATCTTTTATTATCTTCTATAGCTGATTATTTCATTTAGGAAAATTACATTTAAAATATTTTGAAAGAGACTAATATTTTTAATACCCTTTTTTGAGGTACTCAATAGACAATCAAATATGCAGTATTAAAATATTTCCTCTTGTTTTTCAATATTTATTTTATTATTTTACTTTCTTATGTCATTGACTTAGAGTAAGAGTGAACATCCTGAGTATTGTACTTGATTTTTTATAGAAATGTTTTTGTCAGTGGAATATTTAAATGTTAACCGTGACTATTGCTTTTGGTTTGATATAATTCTTATTTTATTATATTGGAAAAATAGCCTGTTCTGGTTTTGTTGTTTCGCTAGGAATGGATGTTGAATTTGATCAAATCTATGTTTAGCTTATTTTAATCTAATTTGTACCTAATGAATTTCCTAATTAGATCATCCCTGAATTTTAGGGATAAACACAAGTTGATCCTGGTATATTTAATTCCGAACACGGTACTTAATTTAATTCACTAGTATATTATACAGAGTTTTGTCTGTGCTTTTAAATGTGCTTCCTTTTAAAAGCTTATAAGACATATGCAGAGTTCAAAACTACAGTGAGAAATGCTTTTAACTGTTCTGTATGCTCAAGCAATCTTATTTCTTTTTAAGCAATTCTAATAAGGTAGACTTAATCTAATGCCTAAAAATGTTATGAAAATCTCAATAAATCTTTTTGGAATCAGTATCAAACAGGGGTATTGAAAGCTGATTTGCTCTTTTGATGCTTGTTATTTCATCTTGATAGTGATACATTTAAATTTTGTCTCTTTTATTAACAACTTTGATAACAAATATTTCCTTAGAATATTCTATAGTTCATTATGATTTTTAAATTACAGTCAATTGATGGACACAATCCTCTTTTGTTTTTGAAATGTATTTAATCTGTACAGTTATATTACATTATTCATTGATATTGCATGTATTTGTGATTTGCTTTATCCATTTATTTGCAAGAAATATGTCTAATATTTGCAGTCTTCAGAAGACCTATTTTCTAGATTTGTTACTTGTGCTATTGTTTTGTAAATCACCCATGTCTTCATTCTACTTTACTTTTGTTATTTTATTATTATTATTATTTTAGTATTTATTGTCTTGGTTATTTAGCTGGTTGTTGGATTTGAAAAATTTATCCTTTTCCATTTCATATTTAAAATATTTAGAATTGTAACTTTTATTTACATATACATTTGCCATATCCTACCATTTTGTTTGCTATAATCTTGGTTTTAAATTTGTTTTAATGAATGAGTTCATTTTTGACTCATGTTTATATTTTCCTTTCATCCTTCTTTATCATTTTTTTAAAGTTAACCCATTGTCATTGTTTTTCTTTTGTGTGTTTATTCATTCTTTTTGATTTCTTAGTATTTTGTTGTCTTATTATTATGAAAATTACGAACTGACTTCTTCTCTGCCATATAAAATACTCATAGAGATGAAATCTAGCTATTGATTTTATTATTTATATTATTTATTTTTATATTTTTTGGAGCAAATTATTTTGTTGACTCTTAGTTTGAGCATTTTTCTCAGTTATATTCCTATAAAATATTGTTTTCTAAATTGCAGTTCTATGTATTTGCCTAAAAATGTTCACAAATGTATATATTCATAGTACTTTACACTCTTCCTCAGAATGAAGGATTCTTTTGCCTTTTAATAAAATCCAATGAGTTTTCACATCTTTAAAATTTTTAAATGGGTTTAACACCTTTCCATTGAATTCTATCTTTCTAATATCAATTTTTATCTTATTTTTAGTTAAAGTATTTTTGACATAATTCTAAATATTTCATTTCCTAATCATATTTTTAGATGTTTCTAAAAATTCAAATATTTTTATGTAATTCAAGTTTCTTTACCTTTTGATAGAATTTAACCCATCCACAATTATCATTGTAATTGAGATTTGTATATGACTTCTGGAATAATTCATTTTCAAGAATAAATTTAGGATTTAAAAATAAATGAATGTTCATTTTTAAAACACAAATTACATGAAAAAAATAAGGAAAACGTCAAACAAAATGTACCAAAAGCATAAATCTTCAAAATGAAGAAAATCATGATAATATTTTGGTTACCATTCTTTGAAACCACTTCATCACAAAAGATAAATAAATAGTAATAGATATAATTATTGTTATAAATATAAATACTGATATATATGTATGTTTTAACTCTGGGGATAGAGTAGTAAAAAAGATAGGTGCTCATTTCATAAAATTTATTTAAGGCAGTAATGAAATTAATTAACAAATAATTAAATCATTAAAAAATAAAAGTTATTCATATCATTTATTACTGTATAAAAAAATCCTTTCCAAATTTAGTGGCTTAAAGTAAGCATTTATTATAATTCAGTCTGATTCATTTGGCCTGCTCTGATGATGTGAGCCAGGCTCAGTTGATCTCAGTTGGGCTTGCCAATGTGACTGGGTAAGCTGACTAGAGCTACTCATCTAGGATAGCCAGAGTAGATATTTGACATCTGGCCTGCTATCAGTTTGCGTGACAAGTGTGACTGGGCTATGTGTCTTTTGTCACTAGCAGGCTACCCTGAGCTTGTTCACATGATCTCAAGAGAGCAAGGTTTCTTCAGGACTATGCTTAAATTGACACTCTGTCATTTTCTTCCTATTCCACTGGTCAAAGCAAGGTCAATTCAGACTACAGCTCTCAATAGAAGATTAAGTGTTATTGCAAAGTGTGTGGATATAAAGAGGCTTGGAGTTTGGGGGAATTTGGAGGGAAACAATCCATCACAATGAGAAAAATGGAGAGCTACTCTAAAATGTTTGGCCAGTTAAAGTATCCCAAATTAGGTGGTATTTTACATGAAATTTGGATGACAAAAGGAGGCAGCTATTCCAATATCTTAGAAAACAAGACTTTAAATATAATGGATAGTTTGTTCAGAATATTTAAAGAAGGAAAGTGAAAATAGCTTTGAGGAAGAGGGAGAAGACCATTATGAGAGCTAGTACAGCCTGGGTAAGAGCAGATGTGGTAATAGATATGGTCAGAGAGGCAGAGTCCAATAAAGAAGAGTCTTAGGGGCCTTGAATTTTGATCTAAGTATCATCAGTTCTCCTATAATACAATAAACAGGTTCCTGAAAATCACTACACTAAGCAAAATCATGCAATAAAAACCAGTAGGAGGTCCAGGAGGTACATTCAGCTGGTCCCTACAGCTATATAGAAAACATCTGTGCCTGTGAGTTCAAGAACTTCTTTGGAATTTAAGACCTGATCTATCTCTTGATGGCAATATAACAGTCTGTGAAATTAACCTGTTATTCATATGACTCCATATTGCTTGACTTGTTCTTATGATAAGCATGACTATTATAGAGGCTAATGATTGGCAAATAGTAAAGCTCATTTTTCTGGTATATTTTATGAATTTGTTTAGGGTACTATAAACCTTTAGCCATTTTTTTTTGCCTTAATTAATTTATCTTTCTTTAACAGTTACAATGAAGGAAGAGCCTAGTAGAGGACAAAGGTTGGATAGAGGGTCAACAAACACATTGAAAGCTTCTCTGTCATCTGACCTCCAGTTAGTCAACAAGATCTGTCAATTCTAGTTCTTCCTCATGTTTTACATTTCTACTGCAACTACCTTATCTCTCTTTTCTTAAGTATTTATTCATTTATTCATGAGAGACAGACAGAGAGAGAGAGAGACAGAGAGAGAGAGAGAGGCAGAGACATAGGCAGAGGGAGAAGCAGGCTCCTCCCAGGAGCCGGATGAGAGACTCATCCTGGAATCCCGGGATCATACCCTGAGCCGAGGGCAATCGCCCAACCACTGAGCCACCCAGATGTCCCTGCAACTACCTTATCTCAAACAAATATTACCTTTTACATAATCCACTATAATTACCCTTTATTCTCCTTACATACATTCCTTTGTTGTAAATAATGTTACTGTGATATGGAGAAAAAAGTAAATTTTAAGTATAGCTTGGATGAATTTCTACAAAGTGAGCATACCTAAGAAAACACCACACTAGTCAGTACAAGAACTATTAGTGATGCCTCAAGACTCTTAAGCCTTCTTCCAGTCATTAACTCCACCAAAGATAACATCATCCTGGCTTCTACCTTATTAATTGTATCTTTTTCTGACCTTTATACAAAGGTAACTGTAAAGAATGCACTCTTTTGTACCTAGCTTCTTTCACTCAATAATCTGTTTAGAGCTCCATCTTTATTGTTGCATGTAGCTTATTCTTTTACTACTTCACAATTCATTTTATTAAGACCCCATAATTTACTCACCCATTTTACTATTGGTAGAGATTTAATACATTTTAAGGTTTAGACTGTTATGGCTAATGTTTATATGAACATGTTTGTACCTTTCTACCAGTGAACATATGCAGGTATTTCTTTTAGGTGTACACTTAGAATAAGAATTGTCAAGTTAAAGGGTATGCCCATGCTCATCTTTAACAGACACCTCCATAGAGTTGTCTAAAATAGCTATACCAAGTTACATTCTAAATAACATTATATGAGAGATCCAGTTACCACACATCTTTTCCACACTTGTCATTTTGGTTCTTTATCAATTTGTTAGGCGTAGAGTTATTACAAAGTAGCTTTAATTGCCATATCTCTAATAATTCATAACACTTTGAAATTTTCATATGCTTATTTTCCATTTAAATATCTTCTTTTTAAAGAAACCGTTCAAATTTCTGGGGGTTGTCTTTTTCTTTTTTCTTTTTTTTTGGGGGGGGGTTGTCTTTTTCTTGATGATGTATAACAGTTCTTATATATTCTGATTCAGAGTTATTTGTCAGATGAATTAGCTGTCACTCGAGTGTATATGTACAAACATATAATTGCAAATACTCTATTTTACTCTTTAGGTTACCTTCATATTGTTTTCATGCTATCCATGATAAATAGATGTTCAAGTCACAGTCCTACTGGTTGTTATACAATCCCATCAAATAGTTCTTTCTTTTCTTTTAATTTTTTAATTTTTTTAAAATTTATTTATGATAGTCACAGAGAGAGAGAGAGAGAGGCAGAGACACAGGCAGAGGGAGAAGCAGGCTCCATGCACCGGGAGCCCGACGTGGGATTCGATCCCGGGTCTCCAGGATGGCGCCCTGGGCCAAAGGCAGGCGCCAAACCACTGCGCCACCCAGGGATCCAATTAATTTCAGATTTTATAGCTGTTTTCCATGACAATGTTCATTGATATTAGTTACTCTACTTTTGACAGAAGCAGAATATCTAATTCATTCCCTCTATAGATATATATTCTTTTTTTTTTTTTTTTTTATGATAGTCACAGAGAGAGAGAGAGAGAGGCAGAGACACAGGCAGAGGGAGAAGCAGGCTCCATGCACTGGGAGCCCAACATGGGATTCGATCCCGGGTCTCCAGGATCGCGCCCTGGGCCAAAGGCAGGCGCTAAACCGCTGCGCCACTCAGGGATCCCTAGATATATATTCCATATCTATATCTGTAGATGTAGAGATATATCTATATAGATCAAGAGACATAGAGATACAGATATAGTCACTTCCTATCTTTTTCTATCATGTTTGTATTTATAATGGCTTTATTCATAATAGCCAAAAGGTGAAAAGAAGCAATATGTAAATAAACTATGGTACAACCAAACTTTGGAATATTACTGAGCATTAAAAATAAGTGAGTTATCAAACCATAAATATGTACGGAGTCACTTTAAATGCTTATTGAAGTGAACAAAGTCAACCTGAAAAGGTTACATACTATATGATTCCAACTAGATGACATTCTGGAAAAAGCAAAATTATGGGGACAGTAAAAATATCAGTGGTTTCTAGAGTCATGAAGGGAGGAAGGGATGAATAGGTGAAGCACAGGAGTTTTTAGATCAGTGTAACTGTTCTGCATGATACTATAATGGTGGATAAAAGTCAAATGGTGGACACATTTGTGAAAACTCCTAGATTGTACATCATAAAGAGTGAAGCCTAATGCACAAATGGGTTTTGTTTGATAATGATGTGACAATGTTGGTTTATCAGTTATAGCAAATGCATCACAATGGAATGCTGATGGTAGTAGAGGCTGTGTATAGGAGGAGAGGAAATATGCAAGAATTCTTTATTTTTCCACTCAATTTTGCTGTGACCTTAAATTGCTCTATTTAAAAAGCTGTTAATAAAATAAAATTAAAATCAATCTTTGGAAATTTTTCAATTAGAACAGAAAGACAATGATCAATATTTACTATGCCAGTAACAATGGAAAACAGAAAACCGCAAAGTCAAGTCCATGTTAAAGAAAAACAAGATGGATTTATCTCTCTTAAAGATAATGAATGACTCCTATTTCGTCTCAAGTATTTACCCCTATGGGCATGATATCTCATCAACACCAAAAATCACACTGCTTCCATTATCTTGATTTGAAGCATATTACACTCTAACACTGCCTGCTCCCCTTCACCACTTTTTACAGATTTTATTCTAATACACTAAATATGAAACTCCTTTACACTGTTAGGTCTTCAAATCCATTGTCTCAACAATTTTTCACTCCCCATCTCCTATCTTCTGTATCACTATTATGCTCAACCAAATTAAATTCCACAAAGGAAATTATTGTCACTGTCCTACAAATATTCTCAATTTTTTTTTTCGTTCTTCCTTCAGTCTTACTGATTTGGGAAAATTTATTTTTTGTAAATCCCAAACTTCTGCCTCTGCCTGGCCACCACCAAAGCAGCCAAACATGGAAGAAAAAAAAAAAAAAAAAAAAAAACAGGGAAGCAAACATGTTTTGATGCTTATTATGTTTAGACATTTTTCTAAGTACTTTATACATGTGAACTAATTTAGTGCTATTGACAAACTTGTAAAATGTTCAGAATTATTATCCAGATTCAACTTAATTCAGAATATAAATATCAGGGTATGAAATAACGTATCTATACCATCAAATTATCTAAGTGTTAACTAAATGGTATCAAATATGCAAACACATAATTTGTTTTAAGTGGAACGCTTGTCATATTTTAACAATGATAATATGATAACATATGGATACTTCTGCAGATTAATTTGTAATTTAACAATTCATAAAGAATATAATGAATATCCTAGGACAATTGCTACTATACTATCCTATGAAAAATATAATTTATTTCAGGAATGAAAGATAAGTCAACATCAAGTAAGAGATTAATATAATGCATTATATTAAGAAAAATGATGGCAGGTGTTTACTTTCATAACATATACTAGAAAAAATTACCTGATAAAATTCAGCTCTTATTAAATTGGTATAGATGTAACTCATTCTTTTTTATAACTGCATACAATATTATGAATATACTACATTTTCTCCTCTTTTACTTATAATAAGCATTTAAGTGAAACAGATTTGAGGCAAACAATATAAATATGACTAAATAACAAAAATCAGTTTACAGATGTGAATAATTCTAAATACATTATGAAACGTTGGGACATTATTATATTTCAATATTGTGAGCTATACCTAGTAATAAAATTTTAAAAGAAAATTAAATAAGTTACAAAAATATCATAAAATAGAAGTGATAATTATCTTTATTTGGAAATCATATGATTATTCACATAATAAAATACTTTATTATTAATAAGTTAATTTGGCAAGGTAACAGGATATCAGATTTTTTTCCAAAGGAGTCATAATCAGTCAGAAGGAAAAATGAAAAAAAAAATCCCATTCACAGTAATGCTGAAACTATAAAACTTCTAGAAGTCATTTAACAAGAAATAAAGAAGTGGCAAAAAAAAAAAAAAAAAGAAAGAAAGAAGATTATGTGAGAAAAAATATAAAAATTTTCATGAACACAAAAAGATGAAAGGAAGGAAGAAAGGAGCAAGCTACCATTCAGATATTAAAAGTTTGCACATATTTGTGTGAGAACGGTGTTAAAGGTCTGAATGGATAGATCACAACCTTTAGAGATTTGTTTACCCCAAGAAGAATGAGACAGATAATAGAGGTAAGGGTATCATTTAAAATAGAAATCACAGTGAGTTATAATATAGTTATCATAGTAATTGTTCATGAGGAATGTTTCTGTGGAATGTTTTCAGGTTTACCTGATGATTTAATTTTGGTTTCTTTCCTTTCTCTTTAGCATTATCCTTTAGTCAGCCTTGTCTACTTTTGGATCCCATTTTGGTCGGATTGCTTCTCATGAAAATTAATATCATCATTTAAAATAACTCTCAATTCCCTGGCCCAATATGTCAAAATTCAAGTTTCACTTGCAGTTTTCTGCTTCAATATCTTCAAAACGATTATGTCCATTCCTATTGCTATAGATTCTTACGTTACAATTTGCTATTTCATGAAAATGTGAAATACCAAAGAAAACTAGAATCGTTAGTCTCTTTCAAGATTAAGTTCTAAAAAATATTTTGTGATTATAAATCTCCTTTCATAAGCAAAGCTCTAAAACAAATGTGAATAAAATACAAAATGATGTCCTCCAGCCACAGCTGTCTTTCTGTTTCCTGTCTTCTATGGGCGAGATTCATTAATTGTAAATAGTTTCAGCATTCAACAACATTATCCTGAATCCGGCACTACAATTGAATAATGGGAACTCAATCTTTTCTGTTGCTCCTTTTGAGTTCCCAAGATTTCAAACTTACCCCACCTTACCATCAGATTTAGAAACAAGGGAATGAATTCTAACTCTACTACTAGTTTTTATTTACTGCTATCCTCTGGAATTTTCTCCAGTGCTACAACAGCTCTTCTAAAATTGATAATTGAAGGTAATAGGAACAATACATTTATATATCTTTCTCTATTGTTTATTGTATCAAAATTTTAAATTCTTATTTTCATTTCCCTTAGGTTTCCTTTTATTTTCTCATCTTTATTTTTCATTTTAATAAGAATTTTTTAAATTACCAATCATTTTATTTATCATCTTTATTTTTCATTTTAATAAGAATTTTTAAATTACCAATCATTTTATTTATCATCTTTATTTTTCATTTTAATAAATTTTTTTTAATTACCATTTTTTTTCTTAAATTTTCATTCCACTCAATATTTGCTTATTTTTTCAACCTCCATTTTCATTATTTTAGTTTCTTGCCCTATTGCATTATTTTCACAGCTTTGTGAAGAATTGGTTGATTTCCTCATCCATCTGCTGTGAAACAATTATGTATGCATCTATAATATATACATGAATTTTGCACCAAGCTCTTAATGACCTGGCTTTTAAACAGTTTAAGGTCATAGTTTGATGACTCAACTATGGTTTCTCTGAGTGCTATTCTCTCATAGCTATGGTAGATTTCAATATTGTTGAAAATATCCAATGCCTTTCCTTATCCAACAATTATAATTTCCTGCTCCACTGATGTCAAACTTGTCCATATGACTTGCTTTGGCCCATAAAACAAGAACAATTGTTGAATCTTTAATATAACACTGTATGTTATCTATACTGGAATTTAAAATTTTTAAAAATATATAAATAAAATAGCAAAAGTAAATTGTTCCACTTACTGGACAAAGTATTAAGAGTCATGTTTTCAATCATGTTTTCTTTCTATCTACTACATTAACAGGGCATCCCAGGTATCGGCTCAGCCTTTATCCTGAGTAGTAGTTAAAGAATATTTATAGCAGAACTGTATGTGACCTAAGAGGACATGTAATATGAGCAAGAAATATAACAATATTTTATTTTAAGTTTCTAAAATTTGGAAGCTGTTTGTTACTACAGCAAATTTTAAGTTGACTGACATAGTAGACTTTTCTGCATGCAAACTTCTTTTGATATTGATTAATCCTGAATTTGAAATCAACAGAATGTTTTAATGTCCTTTAATATCATTTATTTTCAAGGGATAAATATGAAAAAAATCAATGATCAGAGTTATATTGATTCTAACAAACTACTATTTCTAAAAAACTGGACCAATAATTCATGAGGTCAAGTGTTACTCTTCCTAGAAGAAGGCATAGAAGGTTAAATACTCTTATTAAAGAAACTCACCAAATTCCTGCCTCAATTTGTCTCCTTACAATCTTGGTGAATGACTTGTCCCATGAATTTCTTTTTTCTTTTTTTTTTTTTTTTTTTGTTCCATGAATTTCTTTCTTTCTTTCTTTCTTTCTTTCTTTCTTTCTTTCTTTCTTTCTTTCTTTCTTTCTTTCTTTCTTTCTCTTTTTCTTTCTTTCTTTCTTTCTTTCTTTCTTTCTTTCTTTCTTCTTTCTTTCTTTCTTTCTTTCTTTCTTTTTTTTCTTTTTTTTCTGATCTGCTTTGTCACTATTTGTTATATAGAAAGAAAACACATAAATGTGTCTATACATTGAAATTAATGCATTTTACCTACTTGTTGAGTTCCCAGGATTTCAAACATATGCCTTTTCTTGAACACATGTATGCCTTTCTGTTGGAATGTACCTAGGTGTATAGTTGTTTAGACATCAATTCTGTGTATATTTAACTGCTTTGCAAAGTACCTGTACCAATTTACATTCACACTATTAATGTTCTGATTGTTTCATATTCTCACTAACATTCTGTATTTTACATGCATAGTTTATTAAATATCTGGAATGTGTATGTATGTGTTTATATATTTTATTTTGGTTAAAATATGCATTTCCCTGATGACTAATGAAGTAAGTGATATTTTTGGCAATTTGTATACTTTGTTTTTGAGTATTTGTGCAAGTTCTTTGACTACTTTTCTACTGGACTTACTGGCAATTTTTCTGCTTTTCTTATTCAATAGTAGTGGTTTTCTATTCATTCTAGATATGAGTTTTTTAATCAAATATATATCTATAGATACGTAAGAACATACATCTCAAATGCCTTTCTTCTATGGGTTGCATTTTTGCTTTTTACTGAAGAACCACAAATTCCAATTTCCACATAAATTAATCACGTTCTTTTTTATGGTTAGTGGATTTTGCTCCATGTTTAAGAATTTTATTTGACTGCTTCTATGTCATAAAAATGCTCTCCTCTAAAATATTCAATTTTACATTTCACATTTAGCTGCAATATATCATATATGAATTTTTATTAATGGTATAGGTCTATTTCATATAAGACCAGACATGTCTTTGTCCATATAGATATATCATTGTTCAAACATTAATTATTAAAACAAACAAAAAAACAAACATACATTTGTTCCCTGATGCATTCTGGTTCCGAAAATGCTTTTGAACATTTCTATTTGCAGTTTTCTCATCTGATGCAAGTACTACAATGTTTTAATTGTGATAGTTTCATATTGGTCTCATCAGTATGATAGAATATTATAGGACTATTCTTTCTTATGATTGCCTTTCTTATTTTTTGCTTATTGCATTTACATAGAATCACCCATTTTCTTTAAAAAAATAATCCAGATGGGATATAATTATTATGTTGAATTACATATTTTTTGGTTATAATAATTTAATTGTTAAATGGTGTTGGATTTATTTTGCTAATAGCTTGTAAAAAAATTTTTGTCCATGACATAGATTACTCTGTAATTTTCTTTACTATTAATATTCTCATGAAATACAGAAATCAGAGAAATTCTGACCACATAAAAAGTTACAAAGTGTTTCTTATTATGCTACTTCCTGGAAAAGTTTAAGATTGGTGTTATTTCTTCCTTAAATACCTGGAAGGATTAAATAATGAGGCTATCTGCGTGTGCTTGTGTGTCTGTGTAGGTTTTCAGGAACAGATCTAAATTCTTTAATAGACTGCAGACCATGAAAAATTTTTGTTTGTTTGTTAAGTGGTTTCGAGGAATTTATATGTTTAGCTAGTTTGTCAAATTTTCAAATTTATTTGTATTAGCTTGTTTGTATTATTTGTATTAGCTTGTTTGTATTATTTCCTCATATTGTTTGTATTGTTTTCTCTATTTTACATATTTTTAAAAATCTCTTTGATTTTTGCATTTATCTCTCTTATGTTCTCTTCTACATCCCTTAGATATGATTTGATGTTTTTCATTTTCTAGTGTCATGCGTTAGAAGGCTAAGTAATTGAATCTGTCATTTCCAGGTGGCGCAGAATGGAGTGGCCAACAGCCTGCAAAGCAACATGCCTAAGTTTTACTGTGACTACTGCAACACATACCTCACCCATGACTCTCCATTTGTGAGAAAGACACACTGCAGTGGTAGGAAACACAAAGAGATTGTGAAAGACTACTATCAGAAATGGATGAAAGAGCAGGCTCAGAACCTGATCAACAAAACAACAGCTGCATTTCAACATGGAAAGACACCTTCTACTGCTTTTTCTGCTCCTCCTCCTGCAGGGACAATGATCCCACCTCTCCCCCAGTCTCCTGGGTCCTCTTCATCCTGGTATGATGCCAGCGCCCCATATGGGGGCCCTCCCGTGATGCCAATGATGGGCCCTCCTCCTCCTGGGATGATGCCAGTGGGAACTGTTCCTGGAATGAGGCCACCTATGGGAGGCTACATGCCAATGATGCCTGCGCCCCCAACAATGAGACCTCCTGCCCACCCCATGATGGTGCCCACTCGGCCAGGAATGACTCAACCAGACAGATAAGGAGAGACAGGAAACTCTTTATATTCATTTTATATTACTTGTTGTACTTCCATCAGGAGGTCATGGTGCTATGACTCTGGGTGTTTTCTAATAGCATGACGAGCAAGACTCGCTCCCCCTTCCTATCAAAGAGAGAATAGTTTTCGTAGGGGAGTAGTGGGACAAAAATAAAAGGCAATTTTCATTTGTATTGTGAAATGTGAAAATAAAATTGTCAATTGTTTTAGTTAAAAAAAAATGAATCCAACATCTTTCTTTCCAATGTATGCACTTGGAACTATACATTCTCCTCTATTATTGCTTTAGGTGCATCCCACAAGGTTACATATTGTGTAAAATATACACATTAATCTTAAAATGTTTTCTAGTTTTCATTATAATTTCTTCCTTGACATGAATATTAAGAAGTATATCATTTAGTTTCCAAGTGTTTTATATTTTCCAATCACAATTATTTTTTTAAAGATTTATTTTTATTTTTTATGATAGACAGAGAGACAGACAGGCAGAGTGAGAAGCAGGCACCATGTCAGGAGCCCGACGCGGGACTCGATCCCGGGACTCCAGGACCGCACACTGGGCCAAAGGCAGGCGCGAAACTGCTGAGCCACCCAGGGATCCCCTCCAATCACAATTATATACATGTTATACCTGCATCTTTTGCTATTAGATGACACATCTTTAAGTATGAAATATTATAACATTTGTTTAGACTTTCTTTAAGAAGCAGTACTGCTATAAGATATTGATGAAAGAAATTGAGGAAGACACAAAGAAATGGAAAGAATTCCTGTGGTCATTGGTCAGAAGAGTTAATATGGTTAAAATGTCAATACTACCTAAAGCTAGTATTTAATTCAATGGAGTCCCTATCAAAGTCCAATGATTTTTTTTTTTACAAAAATAGAAAAGACAATACTAAAATTCACATGGAACCACAATGACCCTGTATAGAAAAAGCAATCCTAAAAAAGAAGAACATAACAGGAAGGAATTACACTTCCCAATTTCAAGCTGCATTACAAAGCTACTGTAATGAAAACAGTATGGTGCTATTATAAAAACAGACACATAGACCACTAGAACAAAATCAAGAGTATAGAAATAAACCCATACACATACAGTCAACAAATGTTCGATAAGGAAACCAAAAACAGAGGAAAAAAAATTGATCTTCGACCGTGTTTAAAAACCTGGATATTCACATAAAAATGAAGAATTGTACCTCTATTTTATATCATTCACAAAAAATTAACCCAAAATTAAAAGAAGACTTAAATATAAAACCTAAAAACATAAGACTACTAGAATAAAATGTAGAAAGAAAGAAGAAATTTCTTTGACATTGCTCTTGGCAATGATTTTTTGGATACTACAACAGCACAAAGAACAAAAGCAAAAATAAACAAGTAAGACTACATTGGACTAAAAAGCTTCTATGCAGTGAAAGAAGCAATTAACAAAATGAAAAGACACCCTAGAGAATAGGTGAAAATATTTGCAAACTATATATCTAATAAGATGTTAATATTCAATACATATAAGGAAATCATACAACTCAATAGCAAAAAAGAAATCAAACATTCTATTAAAGAAGACTTGAATAGACATTTTTCAAAGAAGATATGTAAGTAGCTGACAGTTATATAAAAAGGTGCTCAACAACACTGATCATCAAGGAAATACAAATAAAAGCCACAGTAGTGTTCAAATGTGTTAGAATGACTATCATCAAGAAGAAAAGAGGTAATAAATGGTGGGTAGGATGTACAGAAAAAGGAACACTTGTGCACTGTTGGTGGGAATGTAAATTATTATAGCTACAATGCAAATAGTGTGGAGATTTCTCACAATAAGTAAAAATAAAAAAGGTAAAAATAGAATTACTGTATGATCTGGAAATCCCATTTTGGATACATGTCCAAAGAAAATGAAATAACTTTCTCTATGAGATATCTGTACTCTCATGTTCACTACAGCAATATTTACATGGCCAAGACATGGGAGACAACCTAAGTGGCCATCAGAGGATGAAAGGATTTTTTAAAAGTGCTATATAAAGGGAATGAAATATTATTCATTCATAAAAGAAAAGAAAATCCTGCTATTTGCACCAACATGGATGAATCCTGAAGGTATTATGCTAAGCAAAATAAGTCCCAAAGAGAAAGCAAATACTGTATGATCCCAGCTCCATAGGGGATAGAAAAACTGAACTATAAAAACATGCAATAGATTAATGGTTTCCAGAAGTGGAAGGTGGGAGGGAGGAATAGGTGAAAGTGTTCAAAAGGTACAAACTTTCCATTAGAAGGTCAGCTCTGAGGATTTAATGTACAAGGCAAATATAATTAACAATATTATATTGTATAGTTAAAACTTGCTAAGAGTAAATCTTAAAAGCTCTCACCACACACACAAATATAACTATGTGAGGTGATGTCTGTGTTAATTAAACTTATTATGTTAATCATTTTGCATTATATAGGTATTTTAAATCACAGTGTACATCTTAAACTTATACAATGTTACAGTCAATTATATCTCAATAAAGCTGGAAAAAGGCATATATTTACCTTTGGTGAATATTCCATGTGTATTTTAAAAGATTATGATACAATTAAATTAGTGTACTATATTTTATATGTCATTTAGTCAAATACAATAACTAGATGATTATTTCAAATTCTTTATATCATTACTGACTTATGTTTGATTTTTTAAACAGTCTACAGACTTAGGATTTTGGCATATTTCTGTTATATTTAATCTTTTATCCTTTAAACACATTGTTTTACCGCAATTACAAATGAAATTAAAAATAATGTATAAAATTACTATATCTCCATTTTCAAATGTTCTCTAAAGTAGGAAACTCTAGAAAAATTGCATTTTATATCTCAGGCAAAAAAAATGATCAACGTAAAACTTCTGTGGGACTATTTTTAAAAATCATGTTTTACATTTGGCAACGCTTCTTGCTTAATTTCTATTTTGTCTGATATTAGTATAGTTTCCTTTTAGTTAATTTTGCATGAAATATTTCTTACATCAATTTAAATTAAATTTGTATTATGCCTATTTAAAATGTATATCCTAGAGAAAGCTCAGAAATAAACCCACACCTATACAGTCAATTTACCTATGATAAAGGAGGCAAAACATTTAATAGGGAAAAGAAAGTCTTTTCAGTAAAAGACTGATTGACAAAACTGGACAGCAAAGAATGAAGCTGGGCCAATTTCTTACCACATACATGAAAATAAACTCAAAATGGATTAGAGACCTAAATGTGACACCTGAAACTATAAAACTCCTAAAAGAAAATATACGTAGTAATCTCTTGGACATCAGCCTTAGCAACATATTTATGGATATGTCTCTCTAGACAAGGGAAATAAAAGCAAAAATGAACTATTGGGACTATGCTAAAATAATAAACCTTTGCTCCGTGAAGGAGACCATCAATACTATCAAAAAAGGCAATCTATTTAATAGTAAAAATATTTGCAAATCATAGACCCAATAAAGGGTTAATATCCAAAATATATAAAGAATTTACACAACATAGCACCAAAAAATTAGCAATCTAATTAAAAAAAAAAAAGTCAGAAGACCTAAACATTTTTCCAAAGAAGACATATAGTTGGCCAACAGACACATGAAAATATTCAACATCACTAATTATCAGGGAAATGCAAATCAAAAACACAATGAAATATTACCTCACACCAATCAGAATGGCTAAAATCAAAAAGACAAAAAACAAAAACAAAAACAAGTGCAAGTGAGTATGTGGAGAAAAGGGAACTCTCAGGCACTGTTGGTGGGAATGTAAATAGGTACAACCACACTGTGGTAAACAGTACGGAGAGTCCTCAAAACATTAAAAATGGAAATACCATATGATCCAATATTTACCATACTGAATATTTACCCAAAGAAAACAAAAATACCAATTCAAAAAGGTATATGTGCCCCTATGTTTATTGCAGCATTATTTACAGTAGCCAAGATATGGAAGCAACCTAAGTGCCCATTGTGAAATGAATGGATAAAGAAGAGTGGTATAGATTTGCAATGGAGTACTATACAGCCATAAAAAGGAATGAAAACTTGCCATTTATAATGCCATGGATGGATCTAGAGGTTATTATACTAAGCAAAATAAGTAAGAGAAAGACAAATACTGTATGATTTTAGTTACATGTGGAATGTAAAAAACAAAGAAGAGAAGAAAAAGAAAGAAAGAAAAAGAAAGAAAAAGAAAGAAAGAAAGAAAGAAAGAAAGAAAGAAAAAAGAAAGAAAGAAAGAAAGAAAGAAAGAAAGAAAGAAAGAAAGAAAGAAAGAAAAAGAAGAAAGAAAGAAAGAAGAAAGAAAGAAAGAAAGAAAGAAAGAAAGAAAGAAAGAAAGAAAGAAAGAAAGAAAGAAAGAAAGAAGAAAGATAAAACAAACTCTTAAATACAGAGAACAAACTGGTGGTTGCCAGAGCAGAGGTGGGGGAAAATAGGTGAAGTAGATAAAGGGGAATAAGAGGTAAAGTCTTCCAGTTATAAAATAAATGTCATGGAGATGAAAATTACAGCATAGGGAATGTAGTCGATAATATTATAATAATGTCGGGTGACAGATGGTGATTACACTTAAGCATGGTGATCACTGGGGCACCTGGGTGGCTCAGTGGTTGAGCAACTGCCTTCAGCTCAGGGCAGGATCCTGGGTATAGGGATCAAGTCCCACATTGGGTTTCCTGAGAGGAGCCTGCTTCTCCCTCTGCCTATGTCTCTACCTTTCTCTCTGTGTCTCTCATGAATAAAGCAATAAAAATAATCTAAAAAAATCATGGCAATCACTGAATAATGTATAGAATTGTCTAATCAACATATTGTGTACCTGAAACTAACATGACATTGTATATAATTACACTTCAATTAAAAAAAAATCTTTACCCATCACAAAAAAAAGATTAATTTAAAATAAAATGCATATTTTAGGTCCTATAACTAAATAAGGTAAGTTTATTTTTTAATTATTCAAGTCATACATTTTCCTTGGTTTTATGTGGTCCAATTCTATTAATTGTAGTTACTTATAAAGTTGATTTTCTATATATCATATCTTCACTCATTTTCTCATTAGGCCATCCATTTATGTTTCTTTGTTCTTATCTTCATTTTTTATTTGCAGAAATTTTCATATTTAAGTTTTTAAATTTTAAATAATTTCCTTTTCACTTATAAAATGTTTATTTGATGACTTTTTATAGATTGCATTTCTGTTTCCATCTTTTCATCTATTTTGCCTTTCTTTTCTTCTTTCTTTGAAATCCCAGAGACAAACATTTTTCTGATTTCTATCCTCACAGGCTTATTTTTCCTGTTATTTAACCTCATCTAAATAGAATCTCATAAAAAGATACTCTTTAGATTTTTTTTTAATTTTATAAAACAAAATCTTGCTAGGATATATCCATATGATAACCTGTTTCAGTGTTTTGTCATTTTTTTATTCTTGAATAGCATGCAATATTCTATTGCATGCATATACCATAATTAATTCTTCTGTCCTCCTTTTGATGGCTATTTAGAATGTTTTAAACTTTTTGAAAAAAGCTTCAATTAACATTCTATAATTAACATTCTTTTATTCTCAAACATGTGCAATATTTTTTTGTAGAAGTGCATTCATTTTTCTTTAGTAAATGCCTAAGAACAATTGCTGGATAAACTGTGTGCTTAATTTTATTACAAAGCTTCAGTGTTTTACCATCTTATTATCATATCAGGGGTGTATGAGAGTTCTGGTTATTTTGTACCCTCTCCTGTATTTTTTTTTTTAACTTTAGTTTTCTATTGCCTGTATGAAGATATGTCATTGAATTTTAACTTAATTTTTCTGTATAATTAGAATGTTGAACATCTTTTATTACTGTTTATTGTGAAGTAAGTTAAATGTACATTTCAAAAAAAGGGTAAAAATTAGTTGTTAAGCATAGTGTTCAATAATTATCAATTAGGTCAAGTTAGTATTGATTTCTATATTTACATTCTTATAAATCCTTTCATATATTTATCTCCTCTACCAAAAGATATGTATCGAAATCTCCAAATTGAATTGAGAATTTTCCATTTCTTCTCTGAATGTTTGTGAATTTTTAGCTTACATATATTGAAGTTATTTTATTTATTGCATGCATATTAATCATGATTATATATTGTTTCATTGAATGTATTCATTTTCCTTTACATAATGTCTCTATCTCTATTAGTATTCCTTGCCTTACGGTTCTATTCTGTCTCATAATATACCCACAACATTTTTCTTTTTTTAGTATTTGTGGAAAGGGGAGGATTAAACTGTAGCTCTGTAATATATGCTCTATTGATAAAAGAGAGTAATAAAGAAGTCAGATGACCCAGGCTAATCCTACAAACAAGCTAATGTTTAGACCTCCTGGCAAACAAAGAAACCTATTTGTTAGAGTATCCTCATCTGTAGAATACTTTTAGGAGGATAAAGCTAGTTGCCTAGAATTGCTAATGGTAAACCACTGCTGCAATCTATGCATTTCTATGCACCACTCCCTGTAAACTATAATGAAATTTGCATAACAATTTCAGTTTAAAAATGGAGATATTTTATCACTCAGATTGTTTTCTTTTGTATAAGTGCTATGAACAGCACACATCTGCTAGAGACCTATGCATTAAGTTGAGCCAGAGCGCATCTGATGTGTTGAGGAGAATTGTGTTATTGGTTCTGCTTCACCTAGTATTACCCCTTGATCATTTCCATTCTTAAAATATATTATTAAAGCTATTGTGACTAGTAAAGTAATTCTGTTTCATGTGTATCTATTTTAACAATAAAATCCTTTATATTACCTCAGTTGGCAAGGTATATCTTTTTCAATCCTGGCATTTTTTTTCCATACTTCTAATACAAATCTGTTTGTTTTTATTTAAAAGTGTTTCTTATAAACAAAAGCCTCATCTTGCTATATATTTTTTCTTTCTTCTATATATTGTCTCTTCATTGTTTTTTCCCTGACTTCAATACAGAATTACTTTGTTATTTTCTTTTACTCCTCTATTAACTTTTGTTATACCATTAGTGGTGGTTAGCCTAAAGATTTATAGTGCATATTCTTGACTTATTATAACCTCCTTTAAACTGTATTTTTGCATGAATTAAAGAAAACACAATAACCTGCAGTACTTTTAACTCTTTTAACCCACTTCTTTCTGAGCTATTGTTTTCATATAGTTTACCTCCACAGATGTTATAAACTTCATGTGACATATTATTGTTCTGTACAATCAGTATTCTTTTATATTTTCACACATATTACCCTCCTTAATCATGAGTGTTTTTAATGGGTTCCTATATCTTGATTCTTTTATCTGTTATAACATCCTTTCAACCTGAGAAAAACCTACCACTCATGCTTCATGTGTTTTTTCTTATTACTCTTCATTTAAGCGGAGATGATAGATAGAGATTCAAAATATTCTTTAGTTTTAATCAGATTTCCTCAATCTCAGAACAGTGCTCTCAAGTTCACTGGGTTGAGGAATATAACTAGGAACATGGCCTGAGTAAGTAGTTCCCACTTTCCTAAACTGGATAATCACCAGAACGCAAATATCTTGTGCATTCAAGGCAAGAGAATTGAGTAAAAGCAAAAGACATAACCCAATATGAAGAAGCAGGCAAAATTCAAACAAGTTGGCTTTCATTCTTTCTTTTCATATAAATTTGAATTTTAAATCAAGTCACTCAAGAATGCAAAAAGATAAATCATTCTGATGGCAATGCCCTAGGTCTAGTGATATATTAATGAGTTCCTGCTGCTAAGATCACCATTGTTGCTTTGTTTCTTATCCTTTCTGTATCTGCCTGTTAGGCTCTTCCTTCTATTATTTCAGCCACCTTCATCCTTTCAAGATATTGATTCTTCTGTTAAATTAAATGGTGTCAGTTTATGTTGGTTATAACAATTCTATTTGATAAAGCAGGGCAGGATTAAGCATTCCTAATTTATTGGGCTCGATGCAATGTTGAATAACTCTATAATACACTTAATTCCATAAAAATTAATGTGGCTAGTCAAGTTACATCTGATTCCTAACATATTGAAGATAGAGCTTTCATTTCTTTTACCTGGAAAAGGAGGAATGCTTCAGATCTGCCTTTCCCCATATTATAGTGATGGGATTTAGTTCTCAAGTAGAAATTCCTGCTATACACTATACCCTGAAAGGTACATTAGGTCTGGCAATTATCTGTTCCTTGAAAATTTAATATAAATTGTTTATGTACTAACTAGGGAAGGAGATTTTTGAGAAGCTAGTGTGTGTGTGTGTGTGTGTGTGTGTGTGTGTGTGTTGTATACAGGAGAGAGAGAATGAGAGATTTACATCCAGGAGAGTGATAAAATTATTAAGATGTTTTATCTTCTATAATTTCAAGTTTTGTTTTAGATATATTTTCAGAAAATCATCCTAACACCTGAGAAAAATTGCCATCCAAAGTTAATTTTTTGCAAATTCTCTATACATAGGCTTTCTTGTACCAGCTGGTACAAAAATGAACAGGCCAGTGGGGCATCTGTGTGGTGCAATCAGTTAACCATCTGGTTCTTGGTTTTGGCTCAGGTCATGATCTCATGCCGGCCCACATAGATAGAGCCCCATGTGGAGCTCTGCCTCCAACCTGCATCAGGCTCCACACTCAGTGCAGAGTCTTTCTCCCTTCTCCGCTGTCCCTCCTCACTTGTGCTCTCTCTCTCAACCTCTCAAAGAAATGAATTTTTAAAAAATCTTAAAAAACAAACAAACAAACATGAACAGGCTAGAGAGATATTCTAGATATCATACATTTCAATTAAAATATGGTAATTTTCAGAAACTAAAATTCTTAAAAATATAGCATATAAACAACCTCAGTAGAAAAAACCCACTTGAAATTATTCCTAAGCCAATCTTTCTTGTATTTTAATGTCATTTCATGAATACTTTTGTCTGCCTGTGAAAAAAAATCAGCAGAAATTTTGGCTATTTTTTTAAAGAAAATGTTACTAATCCTATGAAATCGACATGAAATTTTCTGAGTTATCTAAATGAATGCTCTATATTTAAAATATTGTTAAGATAAATATTTAGGTTATATTTAACATTTTTAAAAAAGCACATATAATGTTTACAGTATATTTATAATTTGTTCCTGCTCTCAAAATTTACTGAGTGTTTACTACATTTAAGGCACATTACCAACCAATCCAGGAGTTTTGATAGTGTGAAGAAAAGGTGGTAAAAATAGTTCAACATCTATATTCATGCCCTTGTATTCTGATACAGAGTATAGTATCTCTTTTATGGATGAAAAAGCTAATGTTCAAAAGGTAAAGTAACTTTAAGTTTTAAAACTTGAAAGTAATAGGAAAGAGATTTGGATTTAGGTCTATGTGATTTCCAAACCTGTGCTCTCTCCATTACAGTATATTGATTAAAAAAAACAATAGTTAACATCACATGCTCAAGGAACTTAGACTCTAGTTGAGAAGTAACCACAGAAAAAGTTAATGATAACTGTCCCCAAATAGCTGGGAGAAAGAGTGAGAGGGCAATGTTATTTCATAGGTGGAAACAATCAATCTTTGTGTTTATTACATAGAGAAGTGTTCTGAAAATTGAGGGGAGGATATAAGCCTAAAGTGAATGCAGCAACAATGTTAAAAAAAGGGCAAGTCAAGTTTTTACGGCTATAGAGAAAGAGTATTTGAAGATATTGGAAAAATAAATGTATGGTTTTTGTTTGTTTGGTAATACCAGGAGTAATTTCACCTTTTACAATTCTGAATCATCTAAAATTAGTCTATTTACCTAAAAGCTTTGTATGGAATGAAGAGGAACATAGATCATAGGGAAGATACTATAGGAAACATAATATAAAAAAATATTTTAAAAATGAAGATCTTTTATATTATTACTATGGGGTATTCAGGAAATTAATATGGCCTAAATAAACTAAAACAGCAGAGATATATCTTTGGGTCTTGGAATCTCTAGAGAGGTTTTAGATTAATGGCCTAGATTATGGAATCATCCGCAAAGTTTTAGATTCTGGTGTCATCAGTGGATAAAATCCACTTATTTATCCTTATCCACTGATAAGAATATTAGAGAATTATTTGGAGGCTTGTTATAGAGTCTGAAAGAAAGCTTAACATCAAAGTTAAAGTGGTGGAAGAGAACCAAGGAAGAAATGTTTAACATATCTTGGGGAAATCAAGGTCCATGCTATGGAAGGCAAGACACTGAGATCTTCAAGGATAATATAAAAAGCTATTCAAGTGTTGAAATGATGCCAGAGTCGGTAAAGACTCAAAGTACACTGAATGAAGCCTTTGGCTTTAGGGAGGAAAGTTCAGCTAGAAAGAAAACTAACTGAGCATCAGTAAATATGTATCAAGTCACTCCCTCAGGTATGTTTTCTCATTTGATGCAAATGAAGTGCATCTTATAGATGTGGACGCAGAAGCTAAAAGTAGTTAAGCAACTCTATAGGATGACAGTGTTGCTAAATTCCAGAGCTGAATTTTAAACTTTAGCCAGTCTTATTTCAAAGCTCTTGTTCTTCCCATCACACTACTCCACCTTTTAAACTTTTGCAGTGAATGCTGGAACACAGTTTCAGCATGCTAGCGGTAGTGAAAGGCAGTTTTCACAGAAAGAGTATGGCTGGGCATTAATAGAGTCAGCGATCTTAAAAATTTGAAGGATCTTAAAGATCCTTGAAATAAGAAAAGGAGGATCTTGGGCCAATATTAGGACCCAATGTAATGAAATTTGTTGTTGTGCTTATTTTAGGATTATGGAAAGTTGAGCCATACAATCTTTTAATTTGGTTGGGCTCAAAAACGAAAACAATTTAAAACAAATTACACTAGGTCTTTGTTTTTGTTTTGCTTAAAATAATAATAGCATGTATTGAACATACACTCTGTACCAAGTATTGATCAAAACACTTTACATGTATTATTTGTTAGTCTTCCAAATAATTCTACAAAATGGGTTCTACTGTTTCCTCCAATTAACAGTTGAGAAATTCAGCACAGCAAGATGAATGATATCCTGAATATCAGAGGGCTAGAACAGCATTCAAACACAAGCAGCCTGACTCCAGAACCAATAGAATCAGCCACTGTACTATTGGACACTGTTACAGAGAACTGAAACTCACATTATCTGATAGAGACATACTTCAGTAGAGGTAATCTCTAAATTAAAATTGTCTCTAGAACATTCTGATCTTTGCCTTTAAAGACATCAGCCAATTTGCTCCAAGCTTCTAGGGCTTTGAACTGTAATAAGAGGGTAGTGGACAGTTCCGTGAGGTTTCTTGGTGGCCTCACATTTTTCCCACGCAGGTCTTTTTCAATTAAGTGTTTTATTGTGTAACCCAACAAACTGGAAGTTTAGAATTTGGCATTCTACATACACTATAGTTCATCAAGACCTCCTATAAATCATATTCTGAGTGGTAATAAATGCCAAGGTTTCTACTGTGCTATCAGGAAGTAATAAATAATACAAAGCTGGATGAATTGTGATACTGTCAAGTACACCATATGAAATAAACATTTTCAAATTTGCTCTATCCTCTTGTAATTATACCTCTGGGTAGATAAACTTGCTCTTCACTTTATTCAGCTTCCTTACATGTGTAGGACTTACAAGCAGGTAGTTTACTCTCAGAAAGCAAATGGCCTTTTAGAAACATGGAAATATATTTACAACTACAGGTGGAAAAGCAAGGGAGGACAGTTAATTAACTGACAATCAGAAGTGTCACAGATTTCAAAGATGGAGAAGTTATCCTGAGAATTACCAGATAGAACAACAATCTGCACTACTCCTATTTTCCTTTCTTTTTTTTGGCATAGTAACAGAATTTTGTGTTTTTTTTTCTTATAGAGTAGTGAAACATAAATGCCTATCTAAGCACTAATCATAATTCCTTTTAAGACTTAAAATTTGCTACCAAGTAGGTTACGAGTTTGAAATTGTTCTTTAAAAATTGTATCCTCAAGAAAGCAAGCTTTCATTGTATGAGAGATCCTGTCCTTTAATGTGCCCTAAGGTCATGCCTACATTTACTCTTGTGCTCCATTTTTAGCACTTTGTTGATATCCCTTGAACATCCTTGTTTTCAATGGCACATCTCTGAACATATCTATGTATTTATTTATTCTATGTGAGATGTTACCATGGACCTTATAACAAAAAATGCTATGTTTTAACATGAAACATTTTGAACCTATATGTAGGTGCCTCTAGTGTGGAGATAAGAAATGTTTGGATTATGCAAAAGCAATCTAACCATATAGAACTGGAAAAAGAGCAAGATCAAAGTCATTAATGTAATCTAATCACTTAAAGGAAATCAATAATAAATCTATGTATGTAACTATGTGCAGCTGGAAGCAAATAGTAGAAAACATGCTGGATATGAGAATAAAAGATGAAGGGAAAAATAATGGTTCTCATTTAAAAAATAGTATGTGTGCATATTCATAGGAGATAGAAGACAAATAAAATCATGGCAAGAACTGTGTTAAGGGAAAGTAAGATGAAGTTACATGTGAATGAATATAAATAAATAAATAAATATATATATATATATATATATATATATATAGAGAGAGAGAGAGAGAGAGAGAGAGAGAGAGAGAGATATCCTCAAAATCACAAATTGTCTTTACGTAGGATAAGTAGTCCCTGGCCTATGAAGGACATAACCCCCAATGAAAAATATCCTTTCTCTCAGTTTTTGTTCTAATAAAACAAAAAGATTATTGTCTGAAAGGTACAGGAGGCTTTATGTCATGCTCAGAGGTTGACTAGAGAAGGTCACTTCTGTAGAGCCTGTTATTTATCTTTCTAGCTGTATCCCCAGGCTTCACCAAGAAAGGTGGGCAGGGGAGCACAACAGAGTCCTCTTAGGCTGAGTCTCTGTATAAATTCAGGACCAGCAACCTGGCCATCCTGATTCTCTCCTAGCATTCCTTAAAAGTCACTAGATGGGGGAGTTCCCTTGATGAGCCTTTTCTCCAGCTTCAGAAGCTGGTCCTACAACTGGCCACACCTCCATTTTCTCTGATTTTGGTGGTTCTGGTCCCTAACTTCTGTCTGTATACTATCTTGGTTTTGTGTGATCCTTGTGACACAGCTATTTCCATTATTTAATTTTCCTCTTCATAGTCATTTCGCCACTTAGTGGGTGATACAGAAAATGGCGGTGACCACAAAGATCTCTGTTCTTTGTGTCTTACAGAGATTTTAGTAACTCTGCTTCTTCTAGTTCATTCAAATGATACCTGTTTCCTCCCAAAAAGTAGTGGATGAGAGGAAGTGGGAAGGAGGCATATCTAATGAAACTGTGTGTGATGTGCTCCAGTGCAAGTCCTCCAATGCCAAATTTCTTTTAACAAACAGGACTTGTTTTGGTCCTAAGTTTATAGCCACTACTTTCTTCTCTTAGGGTAAGCTTCTTTCACAATCTCTTCAATTTCTTATTTATTGATCCAGTAACTTTCTATTGAGTACTTACTATATCCCAAGCACTGTTCAGGTGTAACACCAGGAGCCATCTACCATGCTTATGTTTATAGGGGCTGAAAACATGGAGTCTACATCCACCAACGCAATTCAGAATTTTCATAGACATACCTTATATGGGTGGACTCAAAAATGAAGTGAGTATATGCCAGAATAGAGATGTGATGGTCCATTGCATATGGGGACAAAATATTAGAGCTTCTGTTTTATTGGGTTATTTTGTTTTGTTTTAAAGACTTACTAGAGAGAGAGAGAGAGAGAGAAAGCAAGCATGCAGGTGGAAGGTGAGGGGCAGATGGAGGGAGAGAGGATCTCAAACAGATTCCCCACTGAGCATAGAGCCCAAGGTGGGGCTCAATCTCATGACCCTAAGATCATAACCTGAGTTGAAATCAAGAGTTGGATGCCTCACAAACTGAGGCAGGTGCTCCTGTATTGTTTTTATTTAAATAAGAAGAAAAGTTAAGTTTCACCTGTACCTCACAAGGATTGATGCTACCTAGCTAGCATCTTTACTTGGTCACAGGTCACATATAGCTCCCAAGATTCATAGAGGAAGAGTACAATTCATAACACAGAGAGGAACGGTGCTGCCTTTTTTTTTGTTGTTGTTGTTATCTTTCAATATCTTGGTAGGCAGAGGTCGAAAACTGACCCTTAGATTGTTGTCTTCTGGTATATATATGCCTTAGATTGTTCCTTCCTAAGAATGTAGGGCAGACCTCTATATAGGATGGATATCAGTCATATGATTGTTCTACTAATCATTTGATTTCAAGTTAACCAGAAAAGAGCTGGTTATCCAGCAGCCCTGGCCTACTCGGGTGAGCCCCTAAAAGGACCTGGGCCTTTTGTCTTTACGTAGGATAAGTAAAAAAAGAGATTAAAAATGGGAGCCCTCATACGGAAATGCCAAAAGGTAAATTACTGTGGTTGGCTTCTAAGAGTTGAAAGTGGTTCTTGACTGGAAACAGAGGTCTTACAGTTTTCATAAGATCTAAGAAGGTGCTGGTATTGAGAGTAAAAGGGGAGAAGAAGTTCAGTTTGAGCATGTGGGATTGAACATCTCTATTATGTACTGAACTGGAGATAATCAAGTAGGCAACTGTGTGTATATACAAATATAATTGTATTTGATACATATTATAATTTTCCATATACAACATACTATATATATATTTGTTTTTAATTTAATTTACAATTTACAAATATAATTGTATATGATACATATTATAATTTTCCATATACAACATACTATATATTTATTTTTTTTAATTTACATTATATATTTTAAGTGTATATTAATTATTTTGATCATTTATATTATTTATTATGTAACATACATATATAATATATATTATTTATGCATGTTTATGTGTATATAAATATGTACACATGTATTTTGATTTCAGGGGAGAGTTCTGAGCTGAAGCTATACACAGAGCAGTCATGAACTTAGATGGTATTTAAAGCCATGATCCTGAAGAGGCTCACCAGAAGAGGAAGCGTAAACAGAAGAAAGAAGAGGTAAGAGGTCATAGCACTAGTGCATTCCAGAATTTAGATGTTTGGGAAATAAAAAGTACCAGTGAAAGAAACTGAGACAGCACAGAACATGTGGCCTCCCCAACAAAATGAAAAACATATTTCAAGGAGGAAAGGTTAATCAACTATGTATAATGGTGTGGATAAGTCAAGTAAAATGGGTACTAAGAAATGACCATACGGTTTAATCATTTCAAGGTTATTGGTGATCTTGAGAAAAGCAGTGTCAGTGGTTTGGTGGGATCAAAAACCTGAATGGGCTTAAGAACATTCAAAGGAAGAAAGCTTAGAAACAGTGAATGTATACAGTTCTTTCAAGCTTTTCTATTAAAGAAGGAAAAAGTAAATAGGGAGTACTCGGAAGAGTGGGGTCAAGACTCAGACATGCATAAAGTGATATACGAGTTCATAGCATAATTAGTTTTGTAAAATAAGACTTTAAAAGAATATGTCATATCATGACATTTTGGAAGAAAATAAGGCTGTACTGGTGAACAGTGTTTATATCGCACCGTGGTTAAGTTGATAATCTCTTGGCAAAATTTTTAAAAGAGTTATTGAATAAGTGATGAATTACATATTTCCAAATATGCCGATCCTTTCTCAGGTGACAACAGCTGTCAATGATTTGCTCTATAGCAGCACTTTAAAAAAAATAAACACAATCTGTCCCAGGATAAAGGTAGCACTTTAACAGTAGATAAAAAAGTAGCTACTCTTTGAATTTGCTCCCACTAAATAATTTCCTTCCAAGGGGAAGTACAGGCGTTCTCTAATTTCCATGACACACATGGACACCAGTTATTAACAGTTAACGGGGCTTTACTAAAGATGTCTGGATTACAAAAGAGAAGTACGAAACAGTAAACAGTTATAACTGCTACATGTGCTACTTATATACACCTGCTACAGGTGACATATCTTATCCAAAGGCCTCATATTTTACATGCTGGCTCCTGGAAACCCTACAACTCAGCTCACCTCATGCTACACACACCCACTGAGAGTGTTGTAGGCCTTCCCACCTCCTAGAGTTCCCTGAGACAAACATCGCAGGCTTAAAGATAGAAAGAAGTTTATATCCCTCTTCTGAGTTTAAGGATCTTTTCCTTAAATCTACCTCTAAAGAAAAACCAAACCAAAGCCAAAACAAAAGAACAGTTGATTCAGTCCCAGATTAAAACAAGGGAGATGTCTATTTCCTTCATCACACAGCTAAAAAGTCTGATTCCGTTACATAGACATGAACACCACAGAAGGTCAGCACTTACACATTTTTTTCAAAGTATCAAGTTCATTCAATTTCTAGGTCTATAAAATAAAACTAACTTGTTGAATGACTATGGGTTGTCCTAAGAGAAAAAAAAGATATTTAAAACAAAATTTACTGGCAATAAATTTCAATTATCTGGTATATCTGCTGATATCAGGCACATCATCTTCTAAATCAATGTGGAACTAGAGTATTAAGTTATAAAATTAAGTTCCCAAGTGTCTTTGTAATATAACATATCAATTAAGTGAAGAACTTTGAAGTCAGTCTTATTTCAGGGGTCAAATCCTGGTTCCTTCCTATGAAGCCTCTGTCCTTGTAATCATCAACTTCCTCACCTTTAACATCAGTCATAATAATACCTATTTAATGAGATTTTGGTAAAAAAAATTTAGAAATATTATCAAGCATTCAGAATAGGAGACACCACATACATAGTGAGTGATCAAAAATTAGTATCTATATTATGGTTAATGTTGTCAATATTGTCGATTGCCTTCTGATTTGCTCATGCCTCTTACTGTTTTCTCCTAAAGAATTTCTGCTAATGGGAGATGAGAATGATTTTTTCCATATGGATCTGGAGGCTAACTCAACCTTGTCTCCTTAGTTCTATTAAATCACAGTCATGCCACTTGTGAAGTCTCATGTTACATCTTTTACAAATTATGTTAACTACATCTCCTACACCATTATATATCTTTTATACTGATAAATGTTTTCCAACTCACTTATCAAATACATTATTTCATTTCCTCCAAGTGGTTAAGTAAAAACAGTATACAGGCAGGACAAACCATGCTTATCATTCCCAGGGGTTTCCGCATGCCTTGTCTCAGAAGCAGGAAGTTATATCCTAAAGTGCATTCATTTCCACACAGCATTTAGGCCCCGCATCTGTCACATGACTACCTTGCTGGCCTCACATCCTGACACTTTTCATCTCCCATTTTACTTTTCAGTAGTGTCAAATTGCCAGCATATCCCCAACTCTTCTTTTTCTTGCTTCCATGCCTGAGCTTCTCCTGCTCCTGATGAAAGCATCTGTCTGAATTTGTTCCTATTTTCTAAGATGAGGTAACTATTCTTAATTCAGGAAGCCCTCTCCCCATTCCCATATGACTTTGTTAATATATTACTGTTGAACTGGCTATATAGAATTATCAAGATATACAGAGGTATATTAGTTTCCTAGGGCTGCCATAACATATTGCCATTGACTTGATATTTAAAACGACAGAAATGTATTCTCTCACAGTACTAGAGGCCAGAAATCTGAAATCTAGGTGTCAGCAGGACCATGCTGCTGCTGGAGACTCTGGGGCAGAAATCTTTCTCACCTCTTCTAGACTCTAGGGGCTTCCAGTGTTCCTTGGCTATAGCTACATAACTCTAATCTCTGCCTCCGTCTTTATATTCTTTTTCCTTCCCATATACCTCTTCTCTGTATGCCTTATAAGAACACTTATTTTTGGACCTAGGGCTCACTTGTATAATCCAGAGTGATCTCATCTTGATATTCTTAACTACATCTGCAGAGAGCCTCTTTCCAAATAAGGTGACATTCACAGATTCTGAGGGTTAGGACATGGCCATCATTCAACCCACTGTAGGGGAGATAATGAATAGGCCTGTTCTAGTTAATCTGGTTCTTGAAGGATTATAGGATATTTTTAATACACTGTAGACAATGATTATGAAAAGACATAGATATTACTAAGAGTACTTTGGCTTGGCTGATGACCAATTATAATAAAAATAAATTTTAATGTAAAATATTAAAGCATTTAAATGTCAGAACAATGAAAATTCACACTGCAAAAGAAGGTTTAGAAATAAATATTTTATGTGAATTTTAAAGTGTCTGAAAAATGTTAACAAAGAATAATAAAATTTGACTTCAGAGGAAAGGATGGTTTTCAAACATGTATTATCCCTCCCAGAATTGACCCTTAGGATTCTTCAACTGTGCCATAATTTATCTTCTTTTCATTCCAAGATGGCATAAAGAAGTCATAAGTCTTAATTAGAGGTTGCTCCATTCAATCTACAGCCACTTTTAGGACCAATAAAAGAATTACCATTCTAAGAACCTGGTAAAGCAGGGGACTGACTCCTCTGTTCTAAGACTGTCTTAGAACAGTCCTCAGCATGCTCCTTTGATTAGATTTTCAAATGGAATGTGCAGAGTACGGAGCAGAAGGGAATGCCTTAAATGAGTGGTTTTGTCGTTTTGTTTTGTTTTTCAGTTCAGAAAAAAAGAGAGCTCTTCAGAGATCCAGTAATTAGCCTTTGTCCCTGCAACTGCAAGAACTTCGGAGGCTTTTACTTTCAGCAGGAAAGCTACGTCTGTTTTGGCTTGATTTGCAGTGAGGCAATAGCTTCCTTTCATAAGTCTCAGAAAGTAAGAGATAAAAGTAGGATGGGAGGTGGGGAGATGATAAGATAGGAGGAATGAACACAGCTTAAAAACCAAGGTGGACATTTGAATATAGAGAGCATATGTAATGACCACGGGGCTGCAGCAGGAGAGAAACTGGAAATGAAGAAACATAACTCAACATAGTTTATTTAAAAGTCAGAGCTTTAACTTACAGAGTCTATACGTATCAGATAAAATTAATCAGCTCTACATAAAATAGATCTATAGAGAACCAATGAAGACAGATTGGTAGTAAGTGAGAGTAATAAAAAAAAAAGTGATTCTGTTGGGAATAACTGCTCTAATTCCCTCCCAGTCACTGTAATAGTAAAGAAAAAAACTGACTTTCTTACCAGCATCTGAATCTACTAATTAGCAACATAATTTGAGCCTGATGTTCATTGTCCCAGTAATGGATTTCCTACATTAACTCTCAGTATAGGCAAGCAAGCATGAGGTATGGAAATAAGCAAATTCTCAGGTTTTAGGATATTTGAACTGAAAGTGTACAGTTATTGATGAATTAGAAAGAAAATCAAGCATAAGAAAAGACCTGTAGTCAACAGACAGAATTATAGACAAAGGTAAAGGAGGTAATAAAAGAGTGAGTGATTCTGTGTATAGACTTGACTGGTTGACTAGCATGCAATTATGAGACCTATTTCCAGTTTGTCCTTTGTAAAAATAATTGGTATGTGCCACATAAGAATCTGTTTTAATAAATGGATCTCCTCAAGATGCAGAAGAATGATCGTGTGGAATGGCAGCATAATTTGGCATGGTGAGTGCTACATGTGGACACCATTAGCTGCAGGATTTCTTGTGACACATTATACACAGAATGACTGCTCAGTCTGGATAAGCAGTGCAAAAGGTAAATGGGGTGGCAGCTTGTAGGGTTGTGGGTACAAATGAGCTAATTAAATGGTTTGCACTTCTGCATTACCAATGTCTCAGAGAGTGCTATGGAGATGGGAAGACGGAAAGAGGAATCCGTCTTAAAAGAGGAATCTGGATTCCTCTTAAAGGAATCGTACATCCAGACAATGGACAACTGACTGTGTGCAGCTCAATGGGCTAAAAGATAATTGGAGTTTTCTTAAGAAAAGAGCATGTATAAAGTTATCTCTCTATGTCAGACTTACAGCTGTTTTGCTAAAATGCATATTATGTAGCAAATGATATAATTTGTTATGAAATCCTCAAATAGTGGTAAATCAATTAAAGCTAGGAGGACAATATCTACTGCATTGATTCTTAAACTTAGAGGTACATTGGATTCACCGGAAACATTAAAATAGCAGATGCCTATGTTAAGCCCCAGAGATTTTGATCTAATTGTTCTGGCATGGAGTCTGTCCATGGGGGATTTCTAACATTTTTTTTAAAGATTTTATTCATTTATTCATGACACACACACACACACACACACACACACAGAAAGAGAGAGAGAGAGAGAGGCAGAGACACAGGCAGAGGGAGAAGCAGGCTCCACACAGGGAGCCCGACGTAGGACTCGATCCGGGGTCTCCAGGATCACACCCTGGGCTGAAGGCAGCGCTAAACCGTTGAGCCACCCAGGGATCCCCAACACTTTTTTTTTTTTTTAAGTTCCTGAAGAAATTTGAATGCGTAACCAAGGTTGAGAACTACTACTCTATTGTATGCTGTCCTCTCTAACAAATTAATGATATACAACCCTCACTACATGTTAAAATCACTTGGGAAGTTTTAAAAATAAATCACATTTTGATCAAATTACAGCGTGAGTTTTGGAAGTATTCAAAATTATTAAGTCATTAAAAAGACCTATTAATCGTAATATACTTCAAGCACCAACTTAGCACTAAGGAAACAAATACAAGACTGCTTCTTGTTATAATGAAATGTAAGTATATTGAAAGGTGTTTATGATTTCAAAGTGATTTGTAATTGCCTAATGAAGTGATTATTATCTTAGATTGAACTTTGCCTCTTGCCCAAGGACTGTTCCTATGGAAGTATTTGAAAAATGAGGAAAGCTTTTTCAGAAACTATATTAAGATCAATTGTCATTTTGCCAAATTAGAACTTAAAGAGAAACAGAATGATAAAGTACAGAGAGCTTAGAGTGAGAGATGAACAGATTTGATTTTGTATACTAGTTCTGCAACTTTTGGAAAGTTATTTGATTTTAGATTTATATGTTGAGAAAATAATGTTTGCTCAACTGTCACAATCTTGTTGTGGATATCAAATCAATTCAATCAAATAAGATAATGGATAGTCACATGCTTTGAAATAGAACAAGGTTTTAAATATCCCAATATACTTTGTAGGTCAACTATTTTGGTAACAACTATCTATTTTGACCCTGAGCTCAACTCTGCTCATCTGAGAAACACATTTTTAGGATTCAGGTGGAATGATGGGAGTCTGAATGGCAGAACCTGTATTAATGCCTTCTCAAATGATAATTTATCAACATAAACATAGAAGGAAGTATTTGAGCTTATTGATTTTGTAAAGATATAATTATGACTTTTCTACAGACGTGAGTATATGACTTACTGAGCTCTAAAAATTTTTTCATACAAATGATATGAACACTCCAATTCAGTGGCAACTGATGTCTTTCCCTTGAATGGAATTTCTGTCTAAGAAAGAGAGAGAAGCATTTTCTCCAAAAAGTTGCCCCTTGGAGGCCTATGAGACTAGATCCATACCTTGCAGATTCTGTACATAAAACCAATCTTTAGAAAGAGATACGATAGTATGTAAGTGATGAATCACTAAATTCTGCATCTGAAACTAATTTTACACTGTATGTTAACTAACTTAAATTTAAATAAAAACTAAACAGAAAAAAGAGATAAGACATTAGAGATAAAAATATGAGAAAGTTTTAGCTATAATAATTTAACAGTATGTGTACACACACACACACATAGATTTTATTGACAAGAAAACTTTGAAATACTGTAGGGAAGTGCCTTCTTTCCTATTAATAGGAAATGAGGAGATCAATTCAATAAGGTAATCCTTTTCAGTTCTAAGAAAAAGTAGATGTGGCAACTAGAAAATGTTGGCGTGTTTAGTAGAAAAATAAAAAAAAAAAGGAAAGCTAACTATGGAGACATTTATAGGTATCAAAAAGAAACATCAGGCCCCATATAGAGTCACTCTTGCTAAGCCCCACCAAGACTTAATAGCTAACCTAATTATAGTTTGCAGCCCTCAGAACAGTGGAATTTTAAACCAATCAGTCTAGGATTTCCTGATCAGCATCAGTGATGCAATCTGCTTGATAAACCCCCCCCATACTCCCAAAAGTAGGGTTGCCTGAAACAGTCTTTTCTTTCCTTTTGATAATAACTTCCTTGTCCGGCCCCATTTCTGATGGTGAAGTCCTTCCATTTTGTACAACCCTTCTGAGAACTCTTTTGTTTGTTAGATGGGATGCTGTCTAATTGGTGAATAAATGAATACACCTAATGAGATCTTTAAATCACTCGGTTGAATTTTTCTTTAACATGGGTTACAGTTTGTTTTAATTTAGTAAATTCTTGTATATATCTAAAATGTCATGCAACAAAAATCAGCATTTCCTTAATGTAGCCATCCCATGTCCCTTTTCAATCTCCAGTTATGGTCTTCTCAACATTTTTTTTTTTTACTTTTTCTATAGAGTTCCTTTAATTTTCTATGTACTTTGCTTATGCTGTAACTTTATTTTTTTTGTTACTTTATTTTTTATCCACTATAGAAATAATATAGACCTTTTTATGTGATAATGAAATAATTTCATAGCTCTTTTATATTACCCTCACTTCCATTCATCTCCTTAACAGTACATTTTTGAAACTTTTTATTTCCTTTGTTTTTTGATCACCATTACATCATTACATGATATATGAATGATATCCTATTGACAAAAGCAATGGTAGATGAAGCTGTGGTCTATTGACCAATGGCTATGACAGAGGTCCCTTACTGCCCTGCTTCTGTGTTTAACTGGGCTGTTGCTCTGGCTACCTATCATTCCCTTGCCTCTCATTCCAAGTTAGGTTCCTTATTTCAACAATTCTATAAGCTACTTAATACTGTTTCAGTAAATTATTTGTTTCTTTGCTAAGTTATCCATTTATTAAATGGTTTGCATTTGGAATATCATTTTCTATCTTGTGTGAGTTTTTTATTTGTGGGTGTTTTTAAAATATAAATAAGAGTAGTTATTTCTCAGAAAAAATGTTGAAATTAGATTTCTTTCATCTTCAAGCTTTCATTTCTAGCTGACTACACAGGCCTTATTCTACAGAGAGACTCAAGTCTTGGCCTTTCAAAAACTGAAAAGAGAAAATTATCAATCATTCAGTCCTTATAATAGCTCAGTTGGGATATAATAATATGAGTCTAGGTGAAAGATTACAGAATAGAGAAGCCAACGACAGAACTTTGAGGATGGGGGATAAAAAAAAAAAAAGGAAGGCAAAGGAAAAGGCAAAGGTGAATCGTAGGGAGTAAAATAAACTAGGGGAATATGGTTCATGACCACCAAGAATACAGATAATTTTAAGAATGAGGAAGAGGTCATAAATAGTAATTCCCACAATTTTTAAAGACTATAAGATGCTTAAAGAAATCATAGCATTTAGTGACAAACATATACTTTGTTACCTTCAAGAAAGAAATTTAAAAAGAAATGTGGAGCAGAAGTCAGACTGTAAAAACTGAGGCATATATTATATAGAGTAGTATAGGGAATAATCTTGCTATTATGAAAATAATAAATGTGACAGTGTGGTGTGGAGTCAAGCAGAATCATATCTAATCCTAATTTCTACTGTTTACTTTTGACATTGGGCAAATCAATTAACCCTTAGCCCTCTAGACCTTAATTAACTCATCAATAAATCTTGAACGATTCCATCTGCTACAAACCATAGTTGTTACGCTTTCCATAAATATTAATCTCTCCCTCCTTAAATGGAATTTCTGATAGGACTTGTGACTGGGAATGAATTTTATAAGACAAACGAGTGCATCTTATGGCCAGATTTCAGGGGTGGGGGAGGGGAGAGAGGAGCTGTGAGAGGATAGATACAGTGAAGCAGAAATGAATAAAATAGGAGAGAAAAAGGAATGTGGTTACTGATGGAGCAAGGTGGGTGCGTGAAAAATTTTCCATCAGTCAAAGCTAAGGTAAATGCTCTGTAAAGAACAGAGTTGTTTCCTTATGATGCAGGGGAGGAGGACAAACTGGTAAAGACACTGAGTATGTGTGAGGTAACAAAAATAAATTTAAGGAGGCTCATATGAAATGGCTCCCATCTCAAAAATTTAAGCAATTGTAAGTATGAAAGGGTGGGGTTAGAAATGGATGCATAAAAATACGAAAAATGTTTGTAATAAATGATTTAGGGGATGGAAATGAACCAGAGCAATGGTAAGGGCAGAACCATTCCCAAAAAAGAAACATAATGTAGTATACAATTATGTTTTTAAATAATTTTAAGATGTAAGTATCTTTTACTAGTGTATATTCATCTATCTCATGGTACAATTGTAGCAATAGAAAACCGGAAGCTGTAATAAAATCTTTATTGCTTCCAAAACACACCTTGGGCATTGATTTGTTGGATAAGTTCTTAGCTGCACCTTTTTTCTGAAATGTAACTCTTTGCTAAAAGTTAAATATGCAACAGTTTGAAGGAGGACCTGAAAACTGAAGGTTGTTCTTAAAGTTTCTTAGATGGTAAATATAATTTTTGAGTTACACTTATATTTATCAATAAAATATGGGTAAGGAAGAGTACTAGGAAGTATAAAATTCGAGAGTTATATTTCATTGCCTTACTTCAGTTATAATATGCATTTTTCAACTGGTAGATCTTTGGAGAAGATGAATACGGAAGGAGAAATTCCAATTTCTCTGTAATTAACACATTAAATAACATAACATTATCACATAACACAATGTAACATTCTGCTTACAGGTTGTGTCCTGGATATTGCTGATAATCAGTGCGGCCACAAATGGAAAGAACAAGGCAGGCTTTCAGAAGCTCAGGCTCAGTGTCATATGCATTTAATGAAAAAATGGAGAATGGGTTAAATAGCTATAAGAATGAGCCCTTATCTCTTTCTCTGCTTGTCTCTTCTTTGTTTTCTCCCTTATCGTTTACCTTTTCAAATAAATGTATTCATACTATTCGGATTTTATTATTGACGAGAGCTGCCCTTACCTGGAAAAGTATCACTGAGTAATGGCTATAAAGACCAATAGAATTTTCAGTATGATTATGCTTGTCTTCACTGTACTTTTTTATTATTTTAGATTTTCTTAGGTCTTCTGGGTTTTTTGTTCTTTAGTCATGGATTTGCAATAAGAATTTTTTAAAAATATCTTTTTGGTTATTGTCATTAAATCATTTAGATGCAAAAGCATATTTTCAGCTACTTAGCTTTGTGGTGTTAATTTTACAACATTTCCTGTACCAGGTGTATAAATAAAGGAAACAGGTGGTGGAATATTTAGTTTCATTTTACACCCTATCTTCTGATTCTTGAACCTCTCGAATCATGGAGTAATTCTGCTTGATTGGGGGTGGGGGAAGATAAAAGGCAAGTGAATATACCCTTTATTACGTTGGTATCTTTTAAATTGGCAGTCTTGAAGAAGGCATTCATTATCTAATGTTCTGGCTTGTTTCTGTTCTGTAGATGTTGCTCAGATTTGACTGCCAAAGTCAGATTCTGCATCAATCCAGGAGTCTTTGAATTCACACCTCTTTAGTTATTTAGAATATGTGATTTCATGAAATAATATGATTCTAGGATCTAATTGGTAAGGAAAATCTGAGGAAAAGAGGATGCTAAGTAAGTTTGGTTTTGTTGCAGCCCATTTTAACAGAAAGATTAGAGTTGGTGATAACTGTAGATGTTTTGCATCATTTTATACCTCTTTTCATTGTGCTTGCATCACCAGCAATTATTCTCACTAAACAAATGGCAATTTGATGGACCAAATTGTATATAGGTTTTAATTGCCATTTATTTGCTTATAAATGACAATGATTGTTAAACTATATTTCTTACTAGACCAATATATTTCTTGTTTTGTTAATTAAATGCTCACTTGCTTTGTTTGATTTTGTTTAGCTTTTTTCTTTCCAAGTGTATGAGCATTTTATGAACATTGAAGTTGTCAACCCCTTGTCTACTTTTTTCCTTGTGTACATTCCAATGATGTAAATTTAAAAGTTATATTAAAAAACTATCAAAATTTTCATTTTGAATTTTTCTATTGTTTTGGAGTATTTCTTTAGTATAAAATTGAACTTTGTTTTCATGAATGTCTTTAAATTGCCCTAGCTTAACTTGCTAAATAGTTCTTATGCTTCAATGCCATCTTTCTCATAAGTTACATGCTAATATATAGCAAAATCATGTTTTTGTTGTGTCTTCTAGCTTTCCTTCTGAATTCGGTAGGAGATAATTTATATACAGTAACAAATTTATTTATAGTAGCATATTTATATATAGTGAGGAAGCCTTTGCATTTCCAATCCAGATAAACTTTTGTAAATATGATTTTGTTCTGATTACTTATATTTTTCAATTTTCAAGACACATTTCTGTATTCTTGTTATTGTACATTGTGAACAGGGCTGTTCGCTTTCTTATTCTCACCTAACCCTAGGAAGAAATAAATCCTGAGGGTCTCATAAGTCACTGAGAGTGCTGAATTTTCCTTTAGGTCTACAGTTACTACAGGAGCTAAAGATGTGGTACACAACGGAAGAATGGCATGATGGCAAGTAAGCTAGGCATGCCAAAAGGATACCTAGAATCTAGTATCCAATATTCAATTTCCCACTAAATATATTTACTTAATCTTTTGTCCAAATTCTATGTGAAACATAATGGTTGGGTGATAATATAATGTATTATCCTTTTCTTTCCATTTTTCTTTTCCTTTAGGTGTAACTATTTTATTTAGCTTTTCCTAGCTTTATTTTCATTCTCACCGGAAAATGATTATACAGTATCAGATAGAATTTGTCGTTTAAGTCACTGTCCCGACTAATGCAGGGGAACAATAGCATTTCTCACAGCTTGTCCTCCATCTGCTAGTGGTTGTTTCTCCCCATGAAGGGCTCACATCCCCAAGACTTTGAATAACGTAACTATTAAGAAAGCCCTTCTCCATAAATGCCCTGTTAAATTAAATATCTCAATAATGGGACAGGTCAAATCTGGTGTAGCTGACTTTAATCATTTTAATATGCATTAGTGAATTTAAAAGAATCTAGGAAAATATGCTGGATCTACATGGCTCTTGGATAAGAAAGCTGTTCAAATTATATTTTAGTGCCAGAGTGCAAAAGAAAGGTGATTACTGAAAAAAAAAAAAGCAATTAAAATATGTACATCTCCAGGTGAGATTGTATTGAATGATTTATGTAATACATTAAAAATATAAATGTATGAAGTTAATTTATTTTATAATTAAACACCTACTTTTGTTTTAAGTTCCAGGGCCTCAAGAGTCACTTCTACCTCCAGGCTGTCAGATCATGCAGAAATGAATACAAATCATTACTGTAACTTTAATCTTATATCTTAGGTCTCTGAGACATTTGTTACATTTAAATATGTCTAAAAAAATTTAAAGTGCATGTCACAGGATAGCAGATAAAACACGATATAAAGTTCTATATAGAGCTTTTCAATCTGTTAAATAAAATCTGTTTCATTTGCTGGTTGAGGCCATTAATTCTGCATAAGAAGGGGATGGTTTTAAGAACCAGACTCTGGGTAAGGAAATGTGCATAAGTTGAGACATGTACATGTTTATTTATGGCAACTGAAAATATTTAAGTCATCTGGAATGTTTTCCAGCTGTACAAGAAGCTGTGACCCTCATGATAGTTTTTTGCTCTGAAATCGGGAGTAAATTCCTAACCAGTAACATGTAATCGTACACATTCCAAGAGGTAGTTGTTTGTTTCTCATCATGTCTGGTTGGATTTCTTGGTCAACATGAAAGAGTCTAAATGTGCCTTGAAGCAATAAAACAACTGAAACTTTTAACCTATGACTGAACTCCACAGGGCAAAGAGAAAAATATACAGCGGATAATGTGGTAGCAGGAGGAGAACACAGACAAATGAACTACAGGGATTCAGTATTCAGCTGTAATATATAGCACACAGGAACATTTTAACCACACTTTAAGGCCATGAAGTGTGCTGGCCCTTACTGCTCAGCACACTTCAACTGTTTATGCTAAGAAGAAAATAAACATATTTCTTATTGGACCCAAGTCCTTTCATCTCCCAACACAATTATAACCATTTTTGCTTGGATTAAAGAAATTGGAAGGAAGTGTAGCCACACATTTAGTCCTCAGCAAATCTCTGCTCAAGTCTCCTTTACACCTTGTGTAATACAATGTTTCTCAAAGCCTAATCTGGGCTGAGAAAATGTAATCCTTACAAAATCTTATAATGAGGAGTGCATTAGTTTTCTATTGCTGCCGTAACAAATTACCACAAATCTTGTGGTTTATAAATTTATTTTAGAGTTCTGGAGGCCAAAAGTATGAAATGTGTCTTATTGGCTAAAGTCAAGATGTTGGCAGGGCAGCATTCCTTCTGGGGACTCTAGGGAAGCATCAGTTTCTTCCCTTTTTCAGCTTTTAGAGGCCACTCACATTCTTTGGCACATAGTATTTTCCTGTTTTTAAACCCTACAAAGAAGAACCAGATCACTCTGACTTTTGCTTCTGTCATCACATCTTCTCTGCCTCTGCCTCTCCTGTCTCCTTCTTTTCTCTTATAAAGACTCTTGTGATTACACTGTGCCCAACAGACAATCCATGATAATCTCTCCATTTCAAAATTTTTAGTAATCATGTTGCCATGTAAGGTAACATAATCCTAGGTTCTCGGCATTAGGACATATACATCTTTGGGGGTCCATTATTTTGCCTTTCACAAGGTGGTCTTTATTCTACATATAAGAAACTGAGCCTGAGAGAGTTGAAGCAACTTGTCGCTCAGTCTTTCCTTCTTAAAGCCAGATACCTATCTGATTATGTCACCCATGTTCTTTCTATTGTGTGATGCTTGATACACAAGGTCCCCTGGTTCAATCCTCCGTCGATTCTCTGTTTAGGTTTTACACATCACTCTAGGGCAAACATTAGAAGTTCTAAGGTGCCTGAAAGTTTACAGTATAAGGGAGCCAGGAAATGTGGAGTCCAAGCATAAAGCTACCTATGACTAGCCATATTTCCTGTTAATTTTGTTGACCATAGCTATATTAAAAGAGTGTTCCAAATATCTGATAGAATTATGTAAACTCTCAAATACACTGTTCTTTTCCTATGGAATACATTTATCACAGGAAAGAAAAAGAGGCTATAAATCCAAAGATAATATCTGTTGAGTTTTGGTTTTAATCTGTTGGAACAAGTAATGATTGATTTTTACCCCTATAGAAAAATAATAAAAATTGAGTGTGAAAAACATTAGATTACATAAACATAAAATCAATTGTATCTCTCATTTCTTGGTTTCCCAGATGAGGATAACATTAATACTGAATAGAAGCTCTTCTGATTCAGCCATATTATGGAATCATAAAATTCCTCTGTTTATGTCAAGAACATAAAATACAATTATGGTGCCACATAATACTTACCTTGAACTATAAAATTACCAAGAGTAAAATATGATCAAGAAAATAAAAGATGTATTTCTCCTAGCTAAATTGTGGGTTTCCATGATACTTAATACATTTTCAAAAATATAACAATGAATCCTAAACTTGACCTCTCATTTATTGAGACTATTAAAGTACAATTGCAAATGTAAGAGCACTATATTTTTCATGGAAGTATTATATTCTTTATATGTGTCCTATGCTCAAGCTATTACCAGGGATGAATGAATTTGAAGAAATAAAAAGTATTTAGGAAAATATTTTGCTGTAACTGAAACATGTATTTTTTGAATTTATAAAGCCTGAAAATGGTGTTTTAAAGAATGGATTATAGCTTTTATGCATTATTTTGTACATCTTCTTTATTATAGTCAGACTAGAAACAACATTTTCAAATTCAGGAGGGATACGACACCAGTAATGGTTAAAATTAATGTGGCCACATTAAGTAATATGATGGCTGGAGTTTTAAAAGGTGATGATGTTTTAGAATATATTCAGAGAATCTAATTAAATTAAGGTCTACCTGTACCTAATCAGTACAGACTGCTTTGGTTTCACTCATCCTTAGTTTTAACTTATGCCAATGAATCATGACAGAGAAAAAAAAAAAAAAAACGGCATAGCACAAGAATCCTCATCGTATATTAGGATGTACATTAGTTCCTTAGAGGATTAACAAGTACATATTTTCTTCCTGTCAACTGATTTGAAGCAATGAACTCCTACCTTGTCCAGGAGGTAGTCTTGACAATGGACTATTCAAAGAAGTATGTAGTAAAAAAGAAAATCAGACAGGATTTGATTATGTATTTCTGTTACTTTAAAATTTCTCCTTTCCCAATAGTCTGACTTTCAGTAATTATGTGGATTATGTTTACATAGAAATAATATTTATAATCATAGTAAAATAGGACATTTCTGTTATACTAGGACCATCAAACATAAAACTCACATTATTACTGTTTCCCTTCTTCCTTGATCATTCTAATGAATGTCTATTACACGCATAAAAAAACTAACTTCTTTTTATACCAAATTATCATAAATACACAAGACTCTATCATCTATCTCACCTCATGTCCTACCATTTGTCACCTGCCTCACTATCCAGTCACACCAGCTTGCTTTCTCATACTCAATAATAGCAAACTCAGAGTACACTTGATGCCTTTACATTTCTCATTGCTCTGTCTGAAATGCTCTGCTCACATGGTTACTTTCTTCTGTTGAGGCCTGAATTCAAATATCATCCTTTCAGAGAGTTCTGCCCCAACCTCACTATTTTAAATGGCCCCATTTCACACCAGGATATCACTTTTTGCTATTCTGGTTTTCTTCATAGCACCAAGTCTAGTTACATCATTTGTAAAGTCCAGCAAAAAATAAAAACATGAAACCCCTTCTTCAAGAACTTTTAAGAATTTTAAGACTGTGATAGCAGAGCATTAACCTCAGTGCATTGCCCTTCTAAGTGCAGGTTCCTGTCTGACTGCACAGGTTGCAAGGCCATGATGCTAACCCTCTATAACAGTAACTACCATGCAAAAGTAACCTCTTAATTATTGTACTTGTTTAATTTGGCATCCTTGTTAGATTGTACACTCTGTAAAGCTCAGATCAGAATTGTCACATTGATTATTATGTTTCACATGTCTAAGCCCCTGAGACATAGAAAAAAAATATTTCTTGATCAAACAAATGAGAACAGGCAGAGAAAGAGAATTCTATCTCACTCAGCTTTTTTTCTATTCAGGTCTTCATCAGATTTGGTGAGGCCCACCCACACTTAGGAAGGCAACCTACTTTACCCAGTCTGCTGATTCAAATGTTAATCTTATCCAGAAATACCCACACAGGGATCCCTGGGTGGCGCAGCGGTTTGGCGCCTGCCTTTGGCCCAGGGCGCGATCCTGGTAGACCCGGGATCGAATCCCACATCGGGCTCCCGGTGCATGGAGCCTGCTTCTCCCTCTGCCTGTGCCTCTCTCTCTCTCTCTCTGTGACTATCATAAATAAATAAAAAAAAAAATTAAAAAAAAAAAAAGAAATACCCACACAGACATTTCCAGAATAGTGTTTAACCAACTATCTAGCCCCACTGTGATCCAGACAAGTTGACACATAAAATTAACCATCATAAATCTACCTCTTGTCAGTTTGGCAACCAACACACCTCCTTAAGCCACACTTAATCTTCAAATTAAAGGGACACCTGGGTGACTCCCTGGCGGTTGAGTGTCTGCCTTTGGCTCAGGGCTTGATCCCAGATTCTCAAGATCAAGTCCAGCATCAGGCTTCTTGCATGGAGCCTGCTTCTCCTCCCTCTGCCTGTGTCTCTCTTTCTCTCTGTGTCTCTCATGAATAAATAAAATATTTTAAAAATCTTCATATAAATATAATAACAAGGCCAGAGCAGTGGCCATAGGCAGGCCACCCAAGGTGAATAGAAGTCAATGTTGCTAAATCCATGCATAACTTCTGTCCCTGCCACCATAGCTACTTTGTTCATGAGCCCGTTGAACTATAATGGAGGTGAGTGGGGGGAAAAAAAGTTGACGTACATCCACAGAACTATTCATGTTATCTTCTTGATAATTAAAATCGTCCTTTGCTGAAGCCATCCTCTGGTGAGCACTCACATGGGACACAGATATCTTCATATTACTTGACCATTCAGAAAGGTCTACCCACATTCCTCTTCCCAAAATTACCTTGTCATCAATTTTCCAATCCTGGAAGAGGGTTTTTATCAGAAGTCAACAACGCAGGCATGGTCTTATATTTGCAGCTAAAAGAACTGTGAGAACTAAATTTTGGTTGTTTATAAGCCACCCAGTCTATGGTATTTTGTTAAAGTTACCCAAATGGACTAAGACATCTAATTTCTGTGTCAGTACTGGGGTAGAATTTTGCCTCAAGATGAATCATACCTCAATCTTTACATTTTCCTTTAGATGATGCTTAGATGAGATTTTGGACTTTGGACTTTACAGTTGATACTGATACGACTTACGAAGTCTTGAGATGTTGGGATAGAATAAATGTCTCTTACATGTGAGAAAGGGATACATTCTGGAAGAACATGGACAGAATGCTTGAACGGAATTGTGTCCCCTCTAAAATTTATATGCTGAAGCCCAAATCCCCAATGTGATGGTGTTTGGAGATGAGGTCTTTGGGAAATAATTAGGTTTAGATGAGGCAATGAGGATGGGGCCCTTATGAGGATTTACAAAAAAGAAGAGAGACCAGAGCTTTCTCTCTCAGCCAGGTGAGGACACTGTTATAAATTAGCTGTCTCCATTAGACTGCTCATTTGTAGAATGGTTAGGAACACTATACTTTTAATTTAATCTTAAGATAGTGAGTTGGGAAAACAAAACATCATTTTTATAAATTAAATAAATCAGAGACCTAATTACAGCAGACATCCGTGAAAGGCAGAGAAACAAGTTTCAAGAAGCCTTGGAAATTCACCTTTGACTAATTTACCCTCCCTGCTCATCTCAAGACATGGTTATCATACGGTTTTTATCTCAAGGCATCTAATTTAATCCAAATTTTAATTACCCATCCTTCACAAGAGGATTTCAACCAAGTTTTTACAACTGAATATTGTTAGAATTGGAAAAATCAAAATTTCTTAGGGAAGTTCTTATTTTCAGATACTGCAAATTACTAAAAAGTTTTTATCTCTTTCCTTTTTCTCAAACTATAGCCCTCAGGTGTAATAGCTGTGTTATATTCCTCTTGTTATGACACGGGAAATATTCTATGTGAAACATATATAAAGTAGTTGGATAATAAAAATACATATTCTTAAAATACCTATCTAAAAGTTAACCTTAATTATATAAATGACCGGTTCAAATATATGAACAAGAATGTTGATAATAACCAATGCAATTTAATGAGTTGAAACATGATGACTTGAAGGAAACCAGAGCTAACGGTTAAACATTATAAGAGAAAAGTTAATCTGAATGACCTTAATTGGCATTACCTTTTTATTTACTTTAGGGGGTGCCAAGTTAAGAATGATTTTTAAATGCCATCAAATTTTATTTATTAAGACATACATGGTAAATCCATGCTTTGAAAATTTAGTGCTTTGAAATCAAAACCTCTAAAAAAGAATTAAAAATCTAACACCCTCTTCCAATGAACAAATATGTTTATTCATTCATTTGAGATTTTTGGAAATACCTTGATCTTAGTCTAGACTCTTCATCTCTAATATCTGCAGCAGCTCTTTACTCAGTCTCTTGGACCAAAGCTGCTCCTTTTTCTAGTTGTTCTCTCCTTTAAACATCTGCCACACTAGTCTGCTGAAATGCAACCAGCATCATGGCACCAACCTCAATAACTTACAGTCACATCCTATTACTTCTTGAAGCAGGTATAAATGTTTCTTGACTTTCAAAATATTATGAAAACTATCCTTTTTTTTTAACTTATCCAAACTCTACTTCCTCTTTTTAAATAAATTTTTTTTTAATTTTTATTTATTTATGATAGTCACAGAATGAGAGAGAGAGTGGCAGAGACACAGGCAGAGGGAGAAGCAGGCTCCGTGCACCAGGAGCTCGACATGGGATTCGATCCCGGGTCTCCAGGATCGCGCCCTGGGCCAAAGGCAGGCGCTAAACCGCTGCGCCACCCAGGGATCCCCTACTTCCTCTTTTTAGGTCAATTATACCTCCACACATTACACGTATTCTACTCATTACTTGCTCTGTGTTACTGTCATATAGAATAACTTCTATTTTTTAATCTTTTTTTTAAAGATTTTATTTTATTCATTCATGAGATATAGAATAACTTCCATTTTTTATTTTTTTTAAGATTTTATTTTATTCATTCATGAGAGAGACACAGAGAGAGAGAGGCAGAGACACAGGCAGAGGGAGAAGCAGGCTCCATGCAGGAAAGCCAATGTCGGACTTGATCCCAGGTCTCCAGGATCACACCCTGGACTGAAGGCGGCGCTAAACCACTGAACCACCCGGGCTGTCCCATTATTGAATCTTAAACTTATTTTCATTTTCTTTCAAAATCTAACCTTCTTCTTAAATCCACTCCAGGGCTTTCCTTTTATAAGCTTCTATTTTACTTATTACCTTTATCTTATTATTTAGAACTTGCTATTTTCTTTCTAATTTAAATATTTTTCTCTTTTAAGCAATTTACAAGCTATTTGAGAGCAGTTGTAGATCATTAATAAATAATCCTTTCATCCTACAGAGGTTTTCATGCACAAAACTCAGCAAACTTGCTTTGAAGAAAATATTTCTTCTTGGTTTAGGAACTAAGTAGGTTAGAAAGACAAAGTTTCTTTACTGGCCTGATAACCTTTTTTTTTTTTTTTTTTTAAGATTTATATATTTATTCATGAGAGTCACAGAGAGAGAGAGAGAGAGGCAGAGACATAGGCAGAGGGAGAAGCAGGCTCCTCGCAGGAGCCTGATGTGGGACTTGAACCCATTCCAAGATAGCGACCTGAGCCAAAGGCAGATGCCCAACCACTGAACCACCCAGGTATCCCACTGGGCTGATAATTTAAGTGGAAGAAAGAATATGTATATAATAAGTTGTGTGAAAATACTTGTGTCAATTCTTAGACCAAATTCTTAAACAAGATTACAGATAGTAACCAAGAAGAAAGAAAAGAAATGAGAAGAGCAGTTCATGTTTTCTCTTTTTAGTATAATCACTGGGTTAATAATAATAATAATAAATAATATTAATATAAATAATCATCCTAGTTTCCAGTGGAAAATATAGCTCTACTCCCTTTGAAATAAAAGTTACGTAAAACAAACAATACTTGGGCAATTAATTATTAGTAGAAATATTTAACAAAGGAAATTCTATTTTTTTATATTAAATTATACCTAATGCATTTGTTGTAATATTAAAGATTAAGCTTATCTTAGTATATTTAATGAGAGAAAACCTGGCATTTTTTTGAAAGTACATAAACTTTGCTAAATGTACTGATCATTATTTCCTCTGTGACTCTAATCACATTGGTTCAAGGGATAAGAGTGTTAACACGAAAAGGAAAAAGAGAAGATGATAATCACTTGTAGGAATGTTTTGTAAAAAATGAATTAGAATTATTAAATTTATTTCCAAAATATACAAAGTTCAAATTAAAATAAAAACTCAATTTTTTAACTACAAAAAAGAATTTTTAACCATCACAAATGTCTAAAAATAGAATAGTATATTATTTGATATGATGAGTTTATTGACTGAAAATATTTAAGTAATGATACTTCTAATTATTACAAATTAAAGTCTCAGACAATCTATAGTTGTGTACTCAATGATTAGTGCAGATGCTAAGTGGTCATGTTCACTGAGGAGGTCAGAATTAAGCAAACAATTTACAAGACTTGGTGATTATAGAAAACTTATCGTATGCCACATTTGTTGAAACTCACAATAATCTTTAGAAATAAAAGAAAGTAAAGGTGAAAGAGAGATAGAAACAAAAAGAGAGAGGAGAGAGAAAGACAAGAGAGACAGAAAAAAAGAGAGAGATTTAGTAGTTTTTCCAAAGGTACATAATCAGATAGATGTAACTGAGATTTGGACACTGTTGGTCCAACACCTGAGGCGAAATCCTTAACCTCCATTCCATACTAGGCTATATGTGTGAGATATGATAGGTAGAATGGAGACAAAACCAAAGGTGATAAAGAGAAAAAGTTCAGTACAACAAAAGCAGACTCCTCTTATTGGAAAGAATTGAGAAAAAATAATTATAAATTATACTGGAGCCAGATTATCAGTGTAGAGCAAATGTCCTAGCACTGCAAATGTCAAAGTTGTTTATTATGTTTAGGAGTTAAGCTGCTGTATTTTGCACAGTGCGAAACATATGGAGATTTTTCAAGAAAAGTGTCATGTACTAGTTATTCAACTGAGACTTAACAAAAACCAACATACCACTGGGAAAACTGTATCTTAAATAAAGCAAAACTGCATACCAGTGAGCTTTAAATGCAAGGAGGTACAAGTCCTGCCAACTCCTCAGGTGTAAGAACAATAAGAAACCAGTATGAACCAAAAGTAAAAGCAAAATGGGAATGCTGACTTCCTGAATACTAAACTTCACTTGTCCACTGACGCTTTGCCACTTTTAATTTTGTAAGAATTGATTTTCAACTAGTTTCTCTTTCAAGACATAGCACTGCCCTTGGATAATCTTTGGGTTCTACATTTTAAAAGATTGAAAAATTAGACTATAAATTTAAGTTCTAGTTCTAAGACGTTCTATAACTATGTGACTTTGGACAGGTTGAGGAGCCTCTCTAGACCAAGTTCTTATGGTAAGTTCTTACCTCCTAGATGAGGAGATTCATATGTATTATTTATATGAAGTGCTCAGCACACATTGAACATAATAATAACTCATATTATTATTTTCTTTTGATTTTCATTTTTCTTAAGACCTTCAAAATTAATAAGTGACAACTGATCCATGGATAAATTTGTAATTAAGGGAAAGATATTGACAAAAAACAATTTCTAAAACTAAGATTTCAACCTCAGGAGTTAAATATACTGGTCAAAATACTAGTTTCATCAAGGGAATAGTGTCTCTACTTTCATCATATTGTTGAAAGACAAATGAATTTGCCTGACAGTGTCTTTCTCTAAAACCTTAGCATAAATAATTTTACTTTGTTACTTCTCTGTGAAGTAGATATGAAATAGAAGGTATCACTTTTATTTTACAATTTAGCATGTTAATATATATACATATATGGTTCTAGAAAAGTTAACAATAGAAAAGAATCAGATTTAAAATCTTCAGATTTTTAGTACAGTATCTCTCTGGAACCTTGTGAATTTTGTCATGTTCAGTATGGACAAGACCAATGGAAGCTCCATATAAACTCTGGAATTTTTATACAATTGGATTAATTCCAGAAAAAATAGATCTGTAACTTTCTCCCCAAAAGATAATTTGGGACTGTATAAATAATTATTGTATTAGTATTATTTTTAAATTACTAACTCAGAAATACAAGCCCAAAGTAGGGAGATAGCAATATTTCCAATCTAACAGCACAGACTCAGGAATCAGACTGTCTATATTTAAATACTGAACTCTTTGCTTTAGGCAAGTTACTTAATTTGTCTAAATCTTAATGGCCACATTCAAAACACAGCATTATCTACCTTATACGGGTGTTTTTGAGGATTTAATTAAATGGTGAATATAAAGACCCTGACACTGAATAAGGTTTTAATACATATTAACTATTACTATTAAAAATTAACATATTATTGAAATGCTTCTTCCAAAAATAACTAAATTATTGTTTAAAGACTTTTACTAGTCTTTGCAGTCAAGTTTTAAAACCGAAATTTGAAGAGTGCCTAGGTGGCACAGTAGATTGAGCACCAACTCTTGGTTTCAGTTCAGGTCATGATCTCAGGGTTATGAGATTGAGCCCCATGATGGGCTCTGGACTCAGTGCAGAGTTTGTTTGAGATTCCCTCTCCCTCTGCTCCTCCCCTTGTAGTCTCTCTCTCTCTCAAATAAATAAATAAATCATAAAAAAAAGAAAATTAAAATGAAATTTTCAAAAAATGAAATCTCACACCAGGGTTCATATTTCTTTTACTATATATTTCTTTCACTATATATTTCTTTCAGTGAAGAAGATAAACTTTTAAGACAACGAGTTAACACAGGCACACAAATTAGAAAACACATTCAAAAGCTGCCTGTGGTCTTTATAGAGACATTGATGTATATCAGTGGAAGGCCAGTGTTCTCCTGATCATATCTTTTGTTTAGATACTTGGTATATTTCTCCAATAAGTACTTAAAATCAGAACTCAACACAGCAATAGAAAAAGGATCTGAAGCTTCATAGGTAGGACACTCAAAAGGAAAAACTCCTAGAAAGAAAGATTTGCTAAATGTGGAAAGAGGAGGAAAGAGTAGACTTCTCATGGAATTAGAGGAAACTATTAAGGTATATGTAGCAATAGGACTCTTCATTATTGCTTCAGTAGCAATTTTATTTCATTTATTTATTAAGTCAAAAAAATACAATTCAAACAATGGAGAGAATTAGATCTCTACTCTGTCAGACAAAATTGTCTTTAACACATACAGTCAAAAGCAAATGCTATGCAAATGACTTTATGGCTGCATCCCAGAGAAGAAATACTTGGACTCAGTTTGTCTCATATAGAGGTCCAGTAAGAAGCTAATAATCTTTTAGGAGATGTGTCATTCCAGGGCCTCTCAAGAGACCCAATTCCCAGTTCCTAAAGGACTTGGAGACAATGTAGTAACATTTTAACAATTCTCTAGGTGATTCCTAAGTGAAAGAAACATGAGGGTTTCTGTAGTCTCATTAAATAGGAACTTGAATGTGAACAGCCATGGGAGAATGAAGAACCCTTGGTTCTCGATGTCAAGAAATATCTAGAAAAAGAGACTGGGGAGAGGTAAACCAGAAAGTAAAGTCCTCAGACAGACTTGAAAATCAATTGATCACAGAAACACTCTCTCCAATCCACACAAAAATCTTTTGTCAGAAAAGGAAGCCTTACAATCTAAAGATATTTGAGAGGGAGAAATACTCAGCTATTGGATGACAGTTAATCTATTCAGACACTGGGGCAACTTCTAGCTAACCATTGTAAAAATAATAATAAGAGAATTATTAGTGACATTTAATACCTGCATACTATAAGGGGAGAGATTCAATAAATTTAAATTACAAAAGTAATAAAATAAAAACCAGAACTTCAAATAAGAGGAAGAATCTGAAGCTGTTACATTATATTATCTAACATATCCAGCTTTCAACAACAATAAAAATTACAAGTCATACTAAGACACAGAAAAGTTGACCCACACCCAAGAAAAAAAACAGTCAGTAGAAAATGTCTCTAAGTGGATCCATAAGTTGGATTTAACAGACATTAAAGATGCTTTTGTAAATATCTTAAAGGAATTAAAGAAAACTATATTTAAGGAGTTAAGGAAAAATATAATTGTAGTGATTTGTCAAAAGGACTTCCAGTAGAGAAACATAAACTATATAAAAAAAAGAAAATTCTAGTACTTAAATAAACAAAAACCAAAATAATGGAAAAACATTGACTACCCAGATTTACAAACAGAACAGAAATGCAAAAGCACAAATCAGTTAACTTAAAAGTAGATCAGTAGAGAAGATGGCTGGACTCTTGTTGAGACATATTGGCTGTCATTGTCTCTGTGCCCACCTTATCAGAAATGCTGTTCCTTTGGGAACTACGGCCAAAGAAGAGATGGAGAAGTTCTGGAAAAATAACGCTAGTTTAAACTGTCCTCTGTCTCCACATATCACTATCTACAATTGATCTCTTCCTATGGCAGTATCCATTTGCCACTGTGGTACTGGTATGGCCTTGAGTAAAGGGGTCTCTCTTTTTGGCTTGTTGACCTTTTTGGTCCCTGGGAGCTTTGCATCTCATTTGGAATTGTAAAGTTTGTGTGTCTTGGGGCATCGCTAGTCTACACATCCAAGTTTGCACTTTTCTTCCCTCTCATGTATCACACCTGGAATGGGGTCTAACACTTGATGTAGGACTAGGGAAAGGCCTGAAGATTCCCCAGCTGTATCAGTTGGGAGTGGCTGTCTTGGTTCTTACTGTATTGTTCCTTTAAGGCTGACAGCCACATTAAGAGCTGAAGTTCCCATCACTGTCTTCCTATAAATAATTAATGACCTATGTTCCTATTTGTTACTCTCTGCTCCAGCCAGGGCAAATTTCTCTTGATTTATTCAAACCTTTTTGTGCTTGCACATCACCTTGGAGCTCAGTAGCACAGAGTAGCTAATAGAACCATAGCAGTGGAAAAGGATCCAATTTCCCCCTTGTTTCTAAAGATGGAATGACTAAAATATTCTCTTTTCTTGCTCCCAATCTGGGCCTAGAAGCCCACCTACTCTCTCCATATTCGGCCTTGGTTTGTGCTGATGGTCAGCTTTTGGCTCCTCTTCCTGAAACAGTGGAAACAATACCAGCTCCATGGCCTCTGCCATTGAGACACATGGTGGGGCTTTCGGTGTCACTGCCTATGGGCTGCTAGCTTAAAGGACAGTTCTCTTCATTGGTCAGAGCTCAGGGTCTTCAGATCTACACAATTAAAAAGAGGGATGGAGGTAGAGGAGAATTATCCTGTGCCAGGTAGAGGGAGATAAACAGGGTCAGGTGACCCTCAAAGCAGGTGCTTCAATAGCTTCTAATGCAAAAGGATGAAACAGAAATTATCATTGAACTTATTAAGGGCTATTTCTTTTGTCCTGCATTTCTGGAAAAATAAGCCTCTTTTTTAATTTTTCTAATTCAAGTTCATATGACCGAATGTTTTTCTGAAATTGAATTAAAATACTCATTTTGACTTTAAAAGCAAAACCAAAAAAAACCCCCAAAACAGATCAATAGGAATTATCCAATACAAAGAACAGATTTTATAAAATAAATAAAATGAAATATAAAATAAAATAAAATAAAATAAAATAAAACCAATAAAAATGAACAGAGATATGTGGGACAACATCAAGCTGACCAATGAATGTGCAACTGATTTCCCAAGGAGAGAGAGAAGAAAAATACAAAAACATTGAAGAATTCATGGTTAACCTATTTTCAAATTTGATTCTATTTAACTTTATGTAGGAGAAACAAAATATATCAACAGCCAGACCAACAATAACAAACTAATGGAAGACAAAGAGGAGATCATTAAAGCTGTAAGAGAAAAACGATTCACTCATTAATGGAATAATAGCAATAATATGATTTACCATTGACTTCTTACCAGAAAAAAAGAAAAGACAAGTAGCAATGGAATAACAAGTAGCAATAAAAATGTTGAAAGGAAAAAAAAGTCAATCAAAAATTTTATATCCAGTAAAACTGCTTTTCAAATGAAGGCAACATATATGCTCTGATACAACAAAAAAGGAGAGCATTTGTTAGTAATTCTGATCCATGAGGTAAAACTATAGAGATTTTAAATATACAAACAAAGCTATGCTACTTTCTATATCTGCCTTACTAAAAACTATACAAAAAAGTACATAGTTTGGGTGTTCATTTATATATAGTTATTATTCATCAACAAAAAATTAAGTACAAAATATCACCTACAATTTGATAAAGAGATCTGTGACAAAAAGAAAAATCATAACTATTATTAAGCTCAACAATGTTTTATTTTATTTTTTTTTAAAGCAAGACTGTCTCAATGAAGAAGGCAGCGCATTATTTCTTTTATCTTGGTATAGTAACAATTAGCCTGTGGTCTGGCAGCTAATCTTCTGACTGCACATTGAGTAGCATTGCATACAATTCCATTTATGGAACAAATTTTGTATTTTTAGATGTTAGAATTTGTTATTAGTAAAGCAGTAATGTAATGATATTTATTCCATTGATATTTATTTACTGATGATTTGAATTATAATCTAATAAACTTATAATCTAATAAAATGGATAAAGTCTGAGTTTCGCTTCTTCAATATTTTTCGATTTTTTATTATACTAGTTTCTGAACTGCATCACAAGATAATAATGAAATATTTGTGAGTCTATTTTTAACTCAGAAAAATCTCTTTACTTCCTAATCACTTACATTCTATTTCCAAAATTATATAAGTTATAATAAAAATATTCTCCTTTCATGTCTTTTCTTTAAGTTATTTTCTTTGCAACTCAACCAGATTTTGTGAGGTCTAACGATTAAGTGAGATCTCTGATTACTGCATTTCCTTTTGAAAAACAAATGGTGAAGAACTTAGTGTCAGATTAATTTATGTTTTGCATATCTGAAATTAAGATGATTCTACCCAGGTAAGTAAAATTTAAGGTTGAATATTCAGTTAGAAGTTTGCTTTTCATCCATCATTAATTTATTTTTATGTGTGAGCGCTCAATAAATTGTAGGTGTTTTTGGTTCTAATCTTACACACGTTTTACCAACATTTTGGAAGTAAATACTCTTTTTTTTTTTTTAAGATTTTATTTAGTTTTTCATGAAAGACCCAGAGAGAGAAAGGCAGAGACACAGGCAGAGGGAGAAGCAGGCTCCATGCAGGGAGCCCAATGTGAGACTTGGTCCCGGGTCTCCAGGATCAGGCTCTGGGCTGAAGGCAGGTGCTAAACCACTGAGCAACCTGGGCTGCCCTGGAAGTAAATACTCTTAAACCACTCTGGGACTAGCATATGCAATATCTTCCTGTAATTTGACCAGAAATTTTTACTGAACCACAGCTATAGTTTTACTCTAAACTCCCTCTGGCATTTTGAAGAATAGTGTTTGACTGCTGGCCTCAAGAGACTAGCATCAGGCTCTAAGTACAGAATTTCATAATATGGCTGTGGTTTTTAAGAAGTAAATATAAGAAACACTATAACTTCAAGAATTCTACAATTGCGTGGGTGTGACCAGGTATACACATATGAATATATGGTAAGTAGTAAATATGTGTGACACAAATAGAAAATTGACTGGCATATTAACACACTAACAATGTATCACAGACATACTAAAACATTTGGTAAATTCATTAGAGAAGCTTCCAGAAAGAGGTATGAAATGAAGAAAGAAATTGCATGAAAACAGAATTAAGTGTGGAATGTTGGGTCAACTGTGAGAAAATAAATCTAACAATATTGAATAAGAGTTCATTTATATGACTAAAGAAAAAAGTTGTTTTCACCTTCTAATAAACAAAATTAAGCTGTCAGAAATCAACCTATTAATCTGCTCAAATCTTACTGAACTTCAATACTTTATTATTACATTGTTATTATTTCTTCAGTGTTGATTTCCACTTAAAAAATATATGCCATGGTCTAAAAAAGCCATGTGAAAATTGCTATCCTAATCCCTAAACCAGACCAGTGAAATTCTCTAGGAGTTCTTAATTTAGGTAAAGAGAAACTATGTTAGGTAACTGAGAAAGCTTGCATCAATGTAGAATCAAGGGCAAAGACTACCAAGTAACTGGGGTGGGGGCAGTAGGCACAAATTAAACCATGAGCAAGAAGGAACCAGAGAGGTTAGAAGAAAAATAAAAAATGAGACAGGGAACTGAAGAACAGAAATCAACAGACTTGAAATCACAAAGAGAGAGAGTGAGTTTTTAATTCTTCAAGATCTCCTTCTACATTTCTACTCTATGTCAATTGATCTGTCTCTTCTCCAAACTGAAATAGAACTTATTCAAATTACTTTTGACACTAAATTATCCACTGCCTTATGACCTCTTATTTGTGAATTTTATTTGAAGTTTAAAATTTTTGTGTTTATTTATATAACTTGCACTTTTAGAAATGTGTCTCAAACTGAAAAAAGCGCGTTGTATTTTTTTCAAATTTTCTATTGTTTCCCTATTTTAGAAATGCAAAGTCATTACTCAGTTGATTTTAATACTGTGAAAACTTCACAAAAACTATGGACCCAGTTTGCTATAAAGTTTCAATTTCTATTCCTGCAGATAATGAGTTGAGGATTTCCTGTTGCGCTGACCTAAAATATAGTAAAAGTAGACAAAGAGTCTCATTATTTACATTTACAAGATACAATGAGTAAAATAAAGTATGCATAAATCTAATGGTTTATTTTCAAAGTTCAGATTCTCCTTAAAACATAAAAGTCATGGGTGAGATCTTCCAAAAAAGATCAATTTTATTATTTTTTAAGATTTCATTTATTTATTCATGAGAGACACACAGAGAGAAAGAGAGAGAGAGAGAGAGAGGCACAGACACAGGCAGAAGGAGAAGCAGGCTCCATGCAGGGTGCCTGACATGGGACTCGATCCCAGGTCTACAGGATCAAACCTGGGCTGAAGGCGGTGCTAAATTGCTGAGCCACCCGGGCTGCCCCAAAATTTCAATTTCATTTTTTTATTTTTTATTTTTTTAAGATTTTAATTTTAAATTACTATGTTGAGACTATATGTTTTCAGAACCCTGGGCTCATGACCTGAGCCGAAGGCAGACACTTAACTGACTGAGCCACCCATGAGCCACAGACTATAGGTTTATAAAATATTACAAATTCTACCCCTTGAACAACTTGCCGTTTTGAGATTCAGCTATCAAAAGACCAACTCCTGTTCTAGACAAAATACAGGGCTTATGAGAAGAAACACTTAGAACAGAATTTCTTTAGTCTATCATCACAAAGTTATTTTGAACAGGTGTGTTTATAATCATAGGAAACTAAGAAAATCAATCTTGAATACCAAACTCCCATTTTCACCCCTGAGGAACATAGGGCTTGAATATAAAACATAGAAATTTTGGCAGGAAGAGGTCTTGTTAAAGCATCTTATGCACCTCCTGTGGACATTATCTCCCTACGACACTCCAGTCCCCTTATTTTGTTATTGTCTTAAGGCACATTATAAAGACAACAAAATAGGCATTTACAGGGCTAGAGTCTCTTGTGTGGCAGCACAGTACATAATCAAGCAGCCACAGGTGTACACCACATGAAGTGGTAAAATGTGATTTGTAGAGATTTAATGACAAATATGTCTCCATAAGGCTCCATTCCAGGTTGTGCCCTCCATCTGTTCCACAGGTCTTCATCTGGTTGCATCTAAAGGAAGTAAAATATCTTCATTTTGAGATCTAAATAGTAATCTAAAAATTAATTAGTTTGATAAAAGGAAACAAGGGATTTATTGTGATTAAAACATTAATAAAGTTTGTTACTTGTCAAATTGATTTAAAAATGCTTCCTACTTATTGTATCATAATGTAAAACCTGACTACTATTCCAAATCAAAAGATAGATTCATTGGTTAAAATCAGTATTAACGATTTCTTCTCCACTTAAGAGATCAATGCAGTTTTGCTTAAGTCTTTATCTTAACCCTTTGATGGAAACAACAATGGAAGTAGAATGCCTTTTCAGATATTTAGGAAGTTCTTTCCTAAAATAAAGCATATATTTCTGCTTTGATCATTTCATTGTGAAATACTGACATTTTTAGATAGACTAAACATTTTGGCTGATTGTGGCAATAAATAGAGAATAGAAGCGTGAACCAAAACTAAATTTTATATCCAGACCATGAATGTGAAATATCTGGTTATTACTCAATGACAGTTTTGTCCTTCTGGCTTTAGATTCCAACTACATTTATGGGTTAGGGTTGTTATTTGGAACTCTTCCATGGCTGAACATGGAGTCAATAAGACTCATATTGCCAGGTAATGTCCTCCTCCTTTACCTCGTATTCTAAATTGTATTTATAGCTTAGTATTTATTTTTTCCTTAACTTACTCATAAATGTTTATCTCACTGAGTTAAATTTTATTTTATAAAAGCATATGAAGAGTTTCATACTCTGATGGTCATTCATATATGTCTTATCTGTATGCAAGATACCTGATGAAAATCATCTGGAGTTGAAGAAATGGTGGTTAGATATGAAGAGCATGCTAGTACTTCAAATCTGGACTTTGACACTGACTCAAAGTCTTAGTAGGTAAAGTTTTGCTTAGCATAAGAAAATGAATATAGCTAACATTTTAAAAAATACTATTTTTTTCTTAGAGAAATAAAAAATGCCATAATTTCTCTTGCCTTAAAAATTTAAGAACCCAATTTCAATAAATATTATTAGTCCTCAAGTTTTAAATTTCATCTTAAGGACAATAGAATGGGGGATCCCTGGGTGGCACAGCGGTTTGGTGCCTGCCTTTGGCCCAGGGCGCGATCCTGGAGACCCGGGATCGAATCCCACGTCGGGCTCCCGGTGCATGGAGCCTGCTTCTCCCTCTGCCTGTGTCTCTGCCTCTCTCTCTCTCACTGTGTGCCTATCATAAATAAATAAAATTTAAAAAAAGAAAAAAGGACAATGGAATGGGATAATAGAAATAGAATGAAGAAAAGCATATATATATATATATATATATATATATATAGTTTATATATATAGAAGTATAACAAAAATTATGTATAGTCTGGGTCAAATCAGAAACTATATCAACAATATGAACATGGGGATTTTAATATTGAGAACTCTTAACTAGTAAATAATAAAAATATTAAGAACTGTTAACTAGTAAGAGGTGATTACTAAATAGGATGTACAGAAGTAGGAGATGTAGGAGTACAGTAATAACAAATATATAAAGTCCTTCCCACCTTTAGGGATGAGGGAAAGGAAATAAGACCTTTCTTAGAAACTTAAAAACTTATGATAGGGTACAGACTCAGTCTGGGATTAAGACCTCTTTGGAGAAAGTAGGGGAAAGGGACACTCAAATTGTGACAAGCAAACTTCCTGAAGCACATGGAAGCACGTCCTCAACCCCTCAGGTGATGGAGAAACTTGCCAAATATATGAGCTGTAGTTGGTCTACAACAGAAGCCCACTGGATGGCAGAGAAACCCACTGCAGTGTTTGGGCTTCGTCTGGTTCACGGCAGCCTCTGAGGTTAACACTACAACATTCTACATTCCACATTCCAATCTATCACTTTTCAAGACAAAATAGCTCAACCCTTTCATGCAGGCCTAGTTTTGCAATCTGTTTCTAGACAAAGGTTAATATCAATATGATGTGGCCAAAGAGCAATATCTAGGTCTAGTATAAGAACACAAGGGAAGAAAATTTGATCTGCAGCTAATAGTCACAATTTTGTCACATTCTACAGAGACAGCAATTCACATTCCATACACATCTTTATACAAATGTTTGAATTTCCATCAAACAAAAAAACAATTCATATTTTCACTTAACAAAATATAATTATTCTTTGTATAAGGGATGAAATTCTCATCTGCCCCCAAAATGAAGGTGCAAAGTCCAACTGTCATTGTATCCCACCACTATATTAGTTAATAGTCAAATCCAGTCACCATATTACCATTTCACAATTTTACTAAATGTTTGTTACGTAAAGAAAAAAAATCAAGGTTAACCTCCAATAACTTGTATATAAAATCAGAGGGAAGGGAGAGATGAAAATAGATAATGTGTATAGAAATAAATATATACACACAATAAGCAAATATATCCATATCTATATACAAATCTACCACAGTCCTCATTTCTGCAGTTGATCACGATGCTACATTTGATATCTGCAAATTTATTATTCTGCTACTGATTTCATATTTTATGTGTTTCAGCCAGAACATAGTTGGTGCCCTTTAATCAGGTATGATGATTCAAACTCTTAATTTCTGAAAGACTTGGGTCCTTAATAGTTTTCACTTCTTTGACCGCTCTAGTTTTATTTAATTATCTTTACATTGTGCAGACAAGTATTGAGTCTGTTCTCTTAAATGTGTTCCTACTGTGTGGAAACATAAGTTATCTATTGATAATCAATATTAATCAGTTAGCCATTAGAGTAAACTTTTTGTCTGTTAGTTCAGTGAATATAGATCCCAGAATTGGTAGCAAGCTTGTTTTCCAATTCAATAGTACCAGGGTTGCTTACCTATGAGGAAGCATACCTTTCTTGAGGACTAAGTCCATTCTGCAAGTGGAGCTCGAAGTTGCCAGATAAAAAGCAAAAGTTCCTTCAATAATTTATAAAGATAATAGTGAGAGAAGCCATTCCCATGGCCACCCCTTGGTTTCCTGGTTCTCGTATTCTGACTATGGGATTGAAAATATCATATAATGGTCTCTGATTCAAAGCATAAAATGCATCCTAAGCAAGATTCCCATCCTTTCACATAATTGTCTCCCAACTAACGTCACAGTTATATCTTCAATAGGCCATTGCATTAGGCCAGCCAATTCTTTGTATGAGGTAGTTGGCAAATCCATTTATTACATGAGCATGTGCTGAAATTCTCCTGATAAAATTGGGTTTAGGAGCCAATAACCTAAGCCCGTGTCTTTCCTGAACACATACTCTAAACCTCTATACCTCCTTGAAATTCCAGTTTTCTGTAGAACTCTTGTGGACCAATCAATGGGTTTAACAAGAACAAGTTAAGTCAGTTTGGATGTGTTTTTACATTAAAAAAAGTTTTAAATTTATCATAATCTTCAAAAACCTTTATATTCTTCTTTGTATTCTACATTATAAAATATCCACAGCTTTCCCCCTTAGAATAGTTAATGTATAGTTTAAGCTGCCTCTACACTTATAAGCTCCACTTCTTGGTGTCAAGTCTTTTTTTTTTTTAACTATTACAAAAATTTATTTAACAAAACAGCTCAATATGAAAATGGACATGAACTGATTTCTATATTGTATCAAAATATATTGTATGAAGAGGGGTTAGGTGGAGGCAGTTCTTCCAGTGAACACCTCCATTGTTTACACTTGTTCCAAGGCTTCTAACATGATAATACTATTCCTTGTATTACCACCATTCCGATACTGTTCTGTTGCCCACTCATTGCCACCTCCACACATACATCACAAGATACATAAAGGGATCGAAACCCCGCAATATTCCTTGGATGTGGCTGCCACCATTTAATTTCAGTGATAATTTCTTGTCCATAAACTTTTACAACTTGAGAAGGTAAGCTTTGCTCATGGCATCTACTGGATGAGCTCAAAGATGCCTCCAAATGGAATTCATGTCACCTCTTATGCTCCCACAGTATTCCCCTTGGTATCAAGTCTTAAAAAGTAATAAAGATTGAAAATTGTATGTGATGGGTGTCATGCTAAGTCATCTGTGATTGCCACAAGAAGTATGACTCAGCTGGTATAATCAGTATACACCAGTCCCTTGGAAGATACTAGGTAGATATATCTGAATAACATATTCCAACCCTATAAATGGAATTTTGTCTCCAGAATTTATAATGTAAATCCTACCATGCATAATAACTTTAGTTTTTTTCACATCCTTTATGTAGATGGCAAGAATTTGGCTAGAATGATATATTGTTGTGCATGCATACACACATACACACACAGTTTTGTTATATTGCACACATCCTTTATTATACTCTCTTCTATTTAATTTCTGCCAAAAAATGGATTTTGTACCATTGATTGGTGAATGGATAAAGAAGATGTGACATATATACACAATGGACTGTTAGTCATAAAAAAAGAATGCAATCCGCCATTTGCAACAACATGGATGGAGCTAGGGAGTATAATGCTAAATGAAATAAGTCAGAGAAAGACAGGATTTCACTCATATGTGGAATTTATAAAACATAACAAATGAACAAAGGGGGAAAACAGAGAGAGGGAGAGACAAACCAAGAAACAGACTCTTAAGACAACAAATGGATGGTTATTGGAGGGGTGATGGGTGGAGGAATGGGTTAAAAAGGTATGGGAATTAAGGAATATACTTGTAATGAGCACTGGGTGATGTATGGGATTGTTGAATAACTATATTGTACATGTGAAACTAATGAAACATGTTATGTTAACTAACTGGAATTAAAATAAAAACTTTTAGAAAATGAAATTTTTGAAGGGATTCCTGAGGGCTTGTTACTCAAAAGTGATGTTCTTGATTATATCTTTTATGAATTCCTTCTAAAATAGAAATGCTATTAAAACTTGATTATTTTAAGTCTATGCCTTCAACAACTTGTCTAAATCTAGTCTTTCTAATCTATAGCAGCAATGTTGTACACAGTAGAACAGCAAGTAATCTTTCTTTTTATATAGCATGATGACATTGTCTGGGTTGGTGAAACCAGTTTTACACTGATTTTATATCTATGCTTGCTTTTTTTTTTTAAGATTTTTAATGTATTTATTCATGAAAGAGAGGCAGAGACACAGGCAGAGGGAGAAGCAGGCTCCATGCACCGGGAGCCCGACGTGGGATTCGATCCCAGGTCTCCAGGATCGCGCCCTGGGCCAAAGGCAGGCGCTAAACCACTGCACCACCCAGGGATCCCCCATGCTTGCTTTTGATATCTTGCCTTACCAGGTGTTCAAAAAGCATATGCAACATTATCTCAGTTTCTGCCATTTGCTGACTTAAGTGTTTGTTTTGTTTGTTTGTTTTGCCATTATGATATAGACTCTGTCTCAGTCAGACTACTACTGGGTTCCCAGGCACAACTGCTATACTGGTAAGAGAATACAGATCTTATTCTTTGTGAGGTATTTAAACTTTGAATACACATTGAACTAGTAACTCCAGTCAATAGTCTCATAAATGTTTGCCATGGCACAGTAAAGATCAGGAGAAACTTTATGGGAATGTCAGTGTGAATTCACTTTTGTAACACTCTGAAGGTGACTCAGTAAAATCTTTACTTTCAAGAGGATGAAACATGAGTAGGCAAAAATAAGTGCAATTGTTGACAAGTTATAAATGTGTTGAGAGCATTGAGCAGCATGTAGGAGAATTTTTCCAGGTAGAGTTTTGTTCAGGAAAAAGGAAGTTACTGAAGTGTTTTAAGTGGATTTTAAGGGAGAATAAAACTTAATGGTTTAGATTTAGGTAACTTCATAGAGCATGCTTTTGAGCTATCGCTAATTATTTATACCTGCAACAAAGAAAAATGAAAAAAAAAGTATTCTCAATGACTGGACTAAAAAAAAGGTAGGTAACTCTAAAAAAACACACATTAAGATTCCCAAAGCAGGGTGCCTGGGTGGCTCAGCGGTTGAGTGTCTGCCTTTGGCTCAGGTCATGATCCCAGAGTTCCAGGATCATTACCCGCATCAAGCTCTTTGTGGGAAGCCTGCTTCTTCCTATGCCTATATCTCTGCTTCTCTATCTGTGTGTGTCTTTCATGAATAAATAAATAAAATATTTAAAACAAAACAAAACAAAAACCCCCAAAGCATTACTCTTGTGAATACCTTGCATAAACTGAACCTAAATATTCATGTGATCTATTAGTCTACCATTTGTGGGATACACACTGTGATTTCCTTACACTATAGAAATTCATGTGGAATACTTCATAATTTACTCAGTTATTTAATTTTAGTTACCAAATCCAGAAAAGGGGCAGAAGAAACACATGGGAATATCCATGGAAAAAAAAAAAGTAGCTGTATTGCCCAAAGAAAAACACACATTTTCAAATCAACTAACTCAAGAACAAGAGGCTTGTTGATGCTGACACTTGGGTGGCCAACCACGGTCAGACTCAGCTTGGCACCTTACCTAAATTTGACTATATTCCTTTGTGAACATAAGACTCAGCTGGGGTTTATCTACTCCAGAATGGATTCAGATAGGCGGAACTGCAGTTCTGTAGGTTCTGGTCTGTTCTGTATGTGTCTCATCATCTTGGATCAACAAATCAGCCAGGGCATGCTCTCTTCATAGTAGTGACAAAAGCACAAGGGACCACACAGAATCACATGAGGTTCTTAGATTCTTAGATAACACTGTCAGTGATCATTACATGCCATTAGTCCAAGCCACATATGGCCAGAAGTCATAAATCAAGGAACTGAGAAGGATACTAGACCCATGCTAAGACCATTCCAAGGGTAAAGCCATAATTTAATCTACCCAGAATCAGGCAATGTCAGAAAGGGAGAATTAGTGATAGGCATAGTAATATCTGTCTCCAGAAAATGAGTCAAGATTTTTCCCAATGATTTAAAAATATACTTAAAAGTATAGTTTAACAGCCTTTTATTAATTACTTAATTAATTTAAATTTAACCCAAATATGCACCATATTTAGCTTTCAAAGATAAGCAGACTGAATCAAAAGTCTGAGTATGAATTCAAATATTTCAATAATTCACAAATTTTGCCCTTCCTTTGTTTCAAAAATTACTCTTTTAAAGGAGACTTAATGATAAAACACAGAGTGCATTAAGTTTAGTCTCTGCTGTATTTAGGTCATGACTCTTACGGGGTCCCAAACAATAAATTCACCCAACTGGGGCAGAGTGTTTGTAACACATACAACACTGAATTTGGCACTTAATCATATCACTGTCTGTTTTGATATACAGAATTTCCAGTGTTGCAGGCCACTGCTTCTCCCTCTATCTTCTTTTTCCCTCCCACATCACCACTAAGGAATGAATATTATTTTATAAAATCTTCAGTATGGCTGATATGCATTGAAGTTATAAAAAAACCTTCATAGCACTTGTCACTCTTTTTCTCTTTATAAATTATTTTTCAGACCTAGGTTCAACACTTTCATCGAAAATAAGCTATATATTTTAAGAATGTGTTATTAGATAGGAAAAGGATAAAAACTAAGATATTTACAATAAGTATATTCTACTGCTATAGTTGAAAGTAAGGTTTCATACTCTTGTGGAAGCCACCTCAGTATTGATGTAAACAACTATCAATTATTAAAAGTGGCAGGTTTATCCTTGAGTTAATCTGACATTAATTTGTCACTTATTTTCCTTAAGTTTATAAAAACAAAAACAAAAACAAAAAACACTATTACCTGCGTGGTCATCACTTGTTGCTAAGTACATAAGTTGTTATCAATCACTTTATTAAATAAAGTTAGTGTCTCTATGCAAATTATAGTTCAATTAGGCAGAAACAGGCAAGAAAGACATCCACAGAAAATATTCATTTCTTTACCGAAATGTATAGACACAGAATCAGGCAATGTGGGCACTGAGAGTTTATGTTTGTTTTATTTTACAGAAGTGTTTGTCCATAAGACCATATTTTGTCACTAAATCTGGTATAGAAATCCAAGTTCAGCATGAATTGAGAAAACAAGACATTTGAACGTATTTTCTTCACTCTTTCATTATAATTATGTTGCACTTTGCTAGAGCCAAGGTGATAATAGAAGATGAATGGAAGAAGCAAGAGGAGAGCAGTTGAAAGGGAGGAAAAAAGTGACAAGGATGTGATAGAAAAGCACCTGAGGAAAGAGAAGAGAATTAATTTTGAGGAGATGATAGAAGGGCTGTTTTCCTCTTAATTACTTACATCAAATTTGTCCTGTTCTAACTTATGAGAATAAAAGTAAAATGCTAGTATCAGCTCTTTACTTTGTCCTATCCATAGCAAAGACACCCAGGGCTTTGTCTAGTACCTCCTGCTTTCTAGGCATGTCTAAATTCTACACCATATATTTAGATTGTGTATATAGGAACCATATAAGATTAAATCTAAGGAGACAAGTAAAGAAGATTGATATATTAGGCTATTATTCTAACAAAACTATATGCTGCCCAGTTAATGTTATCTCAATTGGTCCATTACAATCCTATCTTCTTCTAACAAAATTTCAGGAATAGAAAACCCAATATCATAAATTACTATTCATGTCATTATAGAAGATACATGTACAATCAATTGGGGTATACATCTACTAGAGCAATCAGTGGTAATATTGTGGAAAATGGGAAAAATGTGAATATCTAATCTGTACTAGCTGATAATAATAATAAACAGTTGCACCTGGTTTTGATTATTAAGTTAAAGATCCCTTCAAGAAACACACACAAAGAATGAAAAAAAAAATTGGAAAAGAAGACAATAAATCTAAAAGAAAATAAAACTTGAGTCTATAACCTTATTTTCACTTCCCCTGTTAACATTCAATATTTTTTTTTGTCATTTTCATCACCACCTGGAATTATAAATTACATGGCTAGTTGATGCTTCATGGCTATTGCTTATGGTTCTGTGGGTAGAACTATTTATTTTCAACAACATTTTGATCCTGGAATCCGTGGCACGGGCCTTTGTGTGTCATGATGAAGTAATTAGAGTAAACATTATCCAGAGGAAAGAAAATGAATGGATGGACCAAAGACCGATCTTGTTCAGTTATGTTCATGATGGTACTTGCAACCTTCAGCTTCAATTCAAGTGCACATCTGGTTGACTCTCTAATGCATTTAAACTCTTTATTCATTTTCTGTGATAATTATCACAAACCTCTATTTTTATAGGCCCTTTAAGGACACATGCAGTTGATTTTGTTAAGACGTTTTTTGTTTAAAGGATTTCGGTGTCACTCACAAATCAACAAGCATCATAGTCTCAGGTTTATGTTTCAAATTTTTGTGATTTTAATCATCTGTGTTACTTTCCTCCTAATTTGTGCTGTGTCCATATTAAACTTACATATCACTTAGGTTGCCTGTGTCGCCTCAAAGTTCTTAGAGGATGGTAGAGTTGAATTTAGTCATTTAATCCATTCATTTCTGTGTTTGTTTTACCTAAGATCTGAGCTTACATAATAAAATATTTCAATAAAATAATCAAATACACATGTATTTGGTGATTATTTGATGAACAATTGCAATACTGACCTAAATAATATTAACTGCAATAACAGTTAAAAATTAAAAAATTTAATTTTAGCTCATTACTAATATGTAAATAGTGCAAGTATATGTATTTTTTAAATAAAAAAAACATCAATAATTATGATCATTTCACAGTTAAACGATAAGCTTAAGAAACAGCAACATGAAAAAGAAGAGATATTATTTGTAAAAAAAAATAAGTGATATACTGCAACTCAGTAGCAGGAGTTCTTCATGAGCTGATCTATCAGTCTATAGACAAACTAACCGAAAAAAATGTGTTTCATGTTCACTTGACTCATCATCTTTTTGGACTTTCTGCTAGGGCTAAAATATTATACATTATTTGCTTCTAAATAGAACAGTTTTCAGTTACATACCATTGATTGCTTATATATAAGGAGATTTGCCTTAATTCCACATCTTTATCTTCATATCTATCAATAGTGAACTGATTAATGTTTCTAAGATACTCATTTATTACATTATAGTCAGTCCATTTCACACTAACAGCAATACCACTCAATCTATCACTATTATTTCAGACAATGTTCTACAGATGTGTTGACCTGAAAAAGGATGTGTAGAAAAATGTAGAATAGTGTGGTTGCCAGACATGCAAGGTCATAAACAGTATGCTAACAAAAACTTTGTTCTGGACTTACTTCTCAATTTACCTTCTACTGTTCAAGTCCATATCTGGCAAAATATTTAGAAAGAATCATGCGGCAACAAAACTGTTATGACTACTATTTAGAAAGAATCATGTGGCAAACTATCGCTATGACTTGGAGACATTTCTCCAAGTCATAACAGTTGTTTGAATAATTTGCACAAACTCCCAATAGATGCTCACCATCACTGTGGCATTGTATTTATACTATCATAATAATTTTATTCTGTCATAGAATGCATTTCTTTAGGGTTATCCCTAAATTATCCCATCCTGAGAGCCCAGATCTTTGAATTTGATCTAAGCAAAAGAAGGGCTAACTACCTAGGCAGGGAACATTACTTTAAATCTGTTAGAGATAGTATAAATCTTTACAACTAAAATCAATCATAATAAAGTATAAGGGTTTGATTATTCTTAACCTAAGAATCTCTGCCAATAACATTTTCAGACTTGTGATAATTCAAGAGTCATAAGACTTGTAATGATTTAGTAGTCGTGATTTTATTAAGAAATTACATCTTGAAGAAAATTAAGCAAAAAACATAGTTAAGCAAATAAATGAACCAAAAATAATAAAGAATATGAAGATCACTAAACATCTGAGTAAGAAACTATTATAATTTATAACTTTAAGCTTATAATAATTGATAATATAACTATAAAGTTCACAAATGGTATGAAGTATTTTCTAAAAATGCAGAGGACTAAGTAAAAACAATTTTATTTATGGGGATGAAAATTGCAAGCCATTTCAATAAATTTTTGGAGATGGTGGGGGTAGGTAACTACCATAACAACATCTTAGGGATATTGATTAATTTGGGCTAAAGTGGGAGAACTTTTACATATATATGTACATACATATACATAATATAAATATAATTACATATATTACAAATGTAATATAATGTAATATATGTGCATACATTATATTACAAATGTAATATATGTAAGTATTCATGTAACTATAAATTATTTATATAATATATAATTATATATGTAACTAATTATAAGTTGTATATGTAATTATAAATGCAATATATATAATTATATAGATAAATCATATATAAAATTCATCTCTCTACACACATAATATAAATTTAAGTATATTATTACAATATTTTTAGGTAATCATTTGAATAATAAAAGAATAGTGTTCACGCTAATGAAGAAAAAATATATATGTCATCAATTAAGAAAGAGCTATGCCTTTCCCTAACATGAAATACCATGCTTGAAATTAAGTTAAAAAAAATCACATCTTATAATAAGTAGAATGATAAATATCTGTGTCTAATAAGAAACAAATTTTCTCAGTATGTTAAAATATCAAGCTATAAATTTACAAAGGAAGCATGAATAATAGTATAATGTGGCTTAAAATACTGACATTACAAAGATGTTTTAGAATCAAATTCCAGCAGCATCAATGAAATTTGGATAAATATGAAATTAAAGTAAAATTTAAAATAGACAGGGAGAGATGTTTGGCATTCATAGAAATTATACTCCACCAAAAAATATAACATTCATAACTTTATGTAGTGGGAAAATTCATTAAAACAGAGTATTTGACAAACCTATAATTTTTTTTAGGACTTTTACATACCTCTTATAGTGCTCATCATATCATTTACATAAAAATTAAATGAGGCTACTAGATATTTGCAGTGTATAATTAATAAAAGTGATCACTGCACTAAAAAACAGAAGCAGCTGATCTTCAAATACTTCTGAAATATTTACTTAAAAAGACTATTAATTTGTACCCAAGATAGAAAATACTAAAAATTTCCAAAATCAGAAATTGTGTATAGGTGATATTTTCTGAGCATTTTGCAATTAAACTAGAAGTTAAAAATTAAGAAATAAGCAATGTTTTCTTTCTGCTCTTTATTTTTTTTAAATCATGTATGTGAAAAAAGCTTCACTAAGAAAACGTTATATGATACTCATAAATACTTTTTTATAACCATAATTATAAGAAGATAAAATTAAAATAATAATTGTATGAAGATTTTAGAGAAAATAGAAAATAAATGTAAGAAAAGGTATTAATAATCATAAGCTGAAGATTAATACAACTGAACAAAAAGCCCCTTAACAGAAAAATGCTTATAGGAAGATTAATATAGACATGATTTTACAAGACTGATGTAGAGAAAAAGAAAATAAAAATGAGTATTAGCAAGGAAACTCCAGATTGATGGAGATAGATAAATATAAGAACATTCCGCTAGAAAATTGTAAGAATTTTGAAAACGGACAACTGGGAAAACATAAATTATGAAATTTATTTAAAAATTTAAAAAGGTAAAAATTGGGCACAATTTTAGTTTTTGTCATTTATATTCCATAGTTTTTTTACACCTACTTATGTTACAAATTGAGGAATATTTCTTAGTGATATTTTATAGAGTGGCTTAGAACACCTCAAGTAACAAAGAATAACTTTAAAATTGAATTACATTTTGTATTGCATTTTTTTCTGCCTTCTGCTCTTGGAAAGTTACTGTTTCATTCTTTAATAAACAGGCATGCACACTATAAAATGCCAAAATGTAATACAATAAGTAGAGTTGTCTGTGCTTTCTTTTAATTTTCATTCAATCCAAGTGTCATGGTTTACTTTTAAATCTTTAAATTGTTAAACATGTAAATTCCATTGAACTTCACAAAGTAGAGAGAATATCACAGACTTCTTAAGGGTCTAAATTTCAAATTCATTTTTAAAATGTGTTTGAAATAAAGTAAAATGAAAGAATAAAGCTAAGTGGGTTATGTGACTATCTGTATTGTGTTATAGTCCACATGCTGCATTATGTGATTGTGTATACAAGTGCATTTATCCACCATCTCCCTTATTTTCATGGATATTTTGAGCCTTTGTTTACTTTTGAGTATTGGGGAAATATTCATGTATGTCTGAAAACATAAAATATTGCCATGTAGTATGAGAGAACGGATAATTCTGTTATATCACATTAAAGTTTATTTTAGAATAAATAAAAAAGCTTTGTGGGAGAACATGGAAAATTAATGGAGATCAGTATAATACTAAAAAAAAAAAAAAAAAAAACTCATCACACCACTTCTCTGGATTTTCTAATTTCACCTGGCACTTTGAGAAAGGCAAGTAAATGAGAAGAAAATTACAGATGACTCTGTTGATTGCTCTGCATTTCACATGATGCTTTCCATTTGCATGAGAAGAGACAATTGATAGGACTTAAGCCTAATTTATGAAAAGAAACAATAGATTTTTAAAATTCTATTTATTTATTCATAAGAGATACGCAGAGAGAGGCAGAGATATAGGCAGAGGGAGAAGCAGGCTCCCATTGGGGAGCCAGATGCAGAACTCATCCCAGGACCACAGGATCATGACCTGAGCCAAAGGCAGACACTCAACCACTGAGCCACCCAGGTGCCCCAAGAAACAATAGATTTCATTGGGAAAAGATATATAGGGCTGTGTGTAAAATGATTTAGATCATAAACCTGGCTCTACAGCTAATAAATTTTATACTTTAAAGTATTTATTTAATCCCCCTAAGCCTCAATTCCCCATGTAGAAATTAGAGGATTAAGACAAAACTACTTCTAGGATCCCTGTTAAACTCAAGGTCTCCGAAGGTGATGCTTTGGCAAGTGATAATACCAATTCTCCCCATTTTTCTTTTAGTCATTTTTTCACATACTCATTTTCAATGGTTTTACAAATGTCATATTTTTGTAACTTTTCATTCTTATATATTAGAAAACTTGAGGAAAAAAAATACAAGAATAGTACAAGAAGCTCCTGCGTATCATTTACCCAGATCTACCTATTATTTATATCTAATCATTCTCTCTCCCTCCCCTACTCCTTTCTATTTCTCTTTCTTTGTCTCTCTCTCTCTCATGTATATGTTTGCATGTATATGTGTATGCGTATTTTTTTCTGAAACATTTGAGATTAATTTAGAGAGTATTCTCTCAACAAAACAAAAGTATTCTGTTACATAACTACAATATGATTAAAATGAGGAAAATAGCCTTGGTACAACACTGTTATCTAATCCACAATCCATATTCATGTTTCATCAATTGTCAAAATGGTGTACTTCATAGCTATTTGTTTTCCCCAGTCAGGTCCAGGATTTAATCAAGGTTCAGAAGTTACATTTAGTTGCCATATACTTTTAGCTTCCTTTCATCTAAAAGAGTTCTTGAGCCTTTGTTTCTTAACATTGAAATTTTTAAGACTACAGGTCAGTTATATTGAAGAATGTCCCTATTGGTGTTTGTCAAAATACTGTTTGCGGAAATGATGTCTGATATTCATATAGCCTCTCTGCTTTCTTTGGCCTAGAGTTAGCATAATATATTTTTCTCCAGCCATTTACTTTTAATGCATATGTATCTTTATATTTAAACTGGGTTTCTCACAGACAATGTGCAGTTGGGTCTTGTATTTATAACCTCTATAAACTCTTTCTTTTAAATGGTGCATTTAGAGCACTGACATTCAAAATGATTACTGATATTGTTGAATTAACATCCACCATATTTGTTACTGTTTTCTTTTTGTTGCCCTTGTTCATTATTTCTATATATGTGTTCCATTCTTGTTCTACCTTTTGTGGTTTCAATTGAGCATTTTATGATTCCATTTTTTTCTTCTTTCTTGGCAAAGGATTTATATTTCATTTTTTACATTTTTCATGATTATCCTAGAAATTATAATGTACATTTACAACTAATTCAAGTCCTTGCAAATGACACTATACCACTTCATGGGTATGGTTATGGTGAGTACTTTATAGTAACAAAATGATCCTAATCCCTGCCTCTCATTCCTTTTACCAGTGCTGTCATTCATTTCAATTCCATTAAGCATACAGAAACAAATATTTTTGGATATATACACACATACATATGGTATATAAAAGCACACATATTTGAGTACTTGTTGCTATTATCTTGAACAAACTGTTAGCTGTTAAATCAAGGTTTTGATTTACTTTCAATTACTCTTTTTTATGTCCTTCTATTTTTTAAATATAGACCTGAATTTAAATATAGACCTGAATTTAAATATAGACCTGTATTATTTTATTTCTAGAGACTTCTTTTCACATTTGTTAAAAGGCAAATATACTGGCAACAAGTGCCCTCAATTCTTATTTGTCTGAGAAAGCATTTCTGTTCCATTTTTGAAGGATAATTTCACAGGGTACAGAAATCCGGGTTTGTGGATTTTTCTCTTGATGCTTTAGATAATTCACTCTACTCTCCTCTGGTTGCATAGTTTCTAAGAAGTCAAATGTAACGGTATTCTTTGTTCCTCTGTAAATAAGATTTCCTTGTTGTTGTTATTTTTCCCCCTGACTGGTTTAGGATTTTTTTTTTTTTATCTTTGATTTCCTGCAATTTGCAAAGGATGTACAGAATTGGTTGGGGAGGGTTTTTATTTTGTTGGTTTGTTTTGCTTTTTTTTTTTAATTTTTCTTATGTAGTTTCCCTAAACTCCTTGGATCTGTAGTTTGGCATCCTACCCCAACTTGAACAAATTATTTTATTATCATTTCAAATATACTTCTGTTCCTTACTCTCTTTTCCTTCTGGTACTCTCATCATATGTATACCTCTCATAGTTGTCCCATGGTTCTTGCATATATTTTTTCAATAAATAAATAAATAAATATTTGTTTTTCACTTTCAGAGGTTTCTGTTGAGACAACCTTAAGCTCAGAAATTATTTTTTCAGCTATATTCAGTGTACTAATAAGCCCATTTTGTTTCTGTTAAAATATTATTGATGTCTAGCATTTATTTTTAGTATTTTTAAAGTATTTCCTTCTCTGCTTGCATTGCCCACCTGTTCTTGCATGTTGTCTATTTTATCCATTAGAGCCCTCAGCATATTATTTGTACTTTTTTTTTAAGATTTCCTTTTTTTTGAGAGAGGGAGAGGAAAAAAAGAGAGCAAGAGAGAGCACATGAGCAGGGGGAGGGGCAGGTGAAGAAGTGAAAATCTCAAGCAGACCCCTTGCTGATCATGGGGGGGTGACTCAGAGTTCAATCCTATGACCCTGAGATCATGACTGGTGCCAAAATCAAGAGCTGCACACTCAACTGACTGAGCCATCCAGGTACCCTTAATTGCACTTTTTCTAAATTCCTTGTCTGCTAATTTCAACATCCCTGCGACATCTGGTTCTGATGTTTGTTCTGTCTATTAAAATTGTGGTTTTGTTTTTGAGTGCTATTTGGTATGCTTTGTAACTCTTTTCTTGTTATCTAGACATGATGTATTGGGCATGACAAATTGTTATGAATAGGCCATTAGTAATGTGTTGGTAGGGTATACAGGAGGTGAAGTGTTTTATAGTCCTATAATTAAGTGTCACTGTTTCAGTCAGTCTATGTCTCTGGACTGTGAATTTTAGAATTATTTCTCAGTTTTTCCTTCTCTCTTGCATGGGGGATAACTAGAGTGGGCTAGAATTGGGTATCTCCCCTTCCTGAGGATAGTCTCTGATGATACCTCACCAGAACTATAAACTGACTTGTCCTCACTGAGCCTCCAGGAATTTGTCCATTACAGTTTTTCCTCATCTGGCCTTGGTTCTTACAGAAGTTTCGACTCATTTGACTCTGCTACAGAAAGCTGTGACTCCCAGTATTCACTTGTAGGTCTCCCTAATCTTGGTGCCAGCATTTTGCCCTGCATCCTCCCATCTTTGGATATAAAAAGAACTGGCGACTTTTTTGGTTTAAGCTTTTCACTTGTTAGGAGAGGATGGTGACATCCAAGCTCCTTACATGTGGAATTGAAACTTTTTTTTTCTTAATTTTTAATTGTGTGCTGACTACTGTGGATATTTGAGTCTTCTTAAGAAGTGCTATGTTTTTGCTCACAGACAGTTCCTTTACTCATGTATCAGGTTCATCTTTATAAAAATATTTGTTTTTAGGCTATTTTAAAACAGATATAAAGTATATAAAGGCCTGAACTAGCCCTTTCATAAAGGATGGCTTTCTAGCATGTAAACTGATTGTCCTAGATATGAAATAAGCTTTTTTTTTTTTAACTTTTTACTCTAGCTACTTAGAACTCCTGTGTCTCTCAGACCTCTGTGGCTTTTGGAGTCTCCATTCAACTCCTATTATTGTGTTTTGCCAAGACTAGAGAGTCCTGGACAGTGTAGGCACAGCTTAGTACTTCTCAAAAGACAAAGTGACACTATTACATTTCTGAAATTCCTTTTTTATGTAGCTTCCCTCTCTTTAATTCTGTCTTTTTTTAAATTTTTATTATTATTATTATTATTTTTTTTAGGATTTTATTTACTTATTTTATTTACTTATTTATTACTTAGAGAGCCACCAAGCAGGGGGAGTGGCAGGCAGATGGAGACGGTGAAGTGGGATTTACCATAAGTAACTCCTTATTAGGCCTATTGTCTTGTTGTTTACAAATTATATCTAATCTATGACTCTACTTGGTAAAAGGTCCATTTTTATTTTAGTCATTTTTTTTTTTAACCTGACATGATGTATAAAAATCCTGGATCAAATTCTAGGGCAATGCTGCTCTAGAAGCAAGTAAGCAGTTGATAATTTGTATGTAATCTCAGTATAATAAATTTGTAATAACAAGTAGTGTCCTCTGGTCCTGGATTGAGGATAATGTAATAAGGACATCACTCTAGTCCAGCTCTGAGTTTTGATTTTATGAATGGCTAAATCATCCCTTTGCAAGTACAGTAGTCACCCCTTATTCACTGAGGATATATTTCAAATCCACACTGGATGCCTGAACCCTATCCTGTTTTTTCCTATGCATGCATACTTATATACATTTAATTTAAAACTTAGGTACAATAAGAGATTAACAACTCATTACAAAATAGAACAATTATTTACAATACATGTAATAAAAATTATGTAAAAGTGATCTCTTGCTCTTTCTCAAAATATCTTATATTATATTCACTCTGTATTCTTCTTGAGGTGACAAAATGCCCATGTGACTAGATGAAGTAAGGTGAATAACAGAGACACTGTGATTCAGAGATAGGTTCCTATTCACCTTCTGATGACAGATGATCTGCTTCCAGACCCACCCTTGACTGCAGGTAACTGAAACCACAGGTTAAAGTGGACTACTGTACATGCCTGGCTATCCTTTCAGGAGATTCACCTGGTTCCTAACATGTGTAATATTCAATTCAGGGCTTTGAGTTAAGGGGTGATGATTAACACTTCTCATTTTCTCATCAATTTTACATAATTTTCCCTTTAAATTTCTTGCCATTTTAATTTTTTCTAAACTCAGAAGTGTTCTTGACCATTAGCATTTACACAGTACATTAGAAAGAGGCAAAAGGCATATGGGGTGGAATTGCCTACTAGTTTTTCCTACTCATAATCCTGATTAGATACTGGTGACAATAGAGAAAGGTAATGAAGTCTTCCTAAGCACTCCTACCAGTGCTAAAAAAGGGTATTTTCAAAATTGGGCTCCAAAAGGAGAAATATAAATGGAGAAAGGATTCCAAAGGAGACAAATTGAATAAATGAAAATGAAAGGCAGTTTGCTGCCCCTTCCTATATGAAGCATTCCCCAAGTTACAATAAGCAGTTCTTTCTGAATTACCAGAACACATTGCTTTTTTTTTTTTTTCATGTGCTTCACCAATTTCAATCTGGTTTATGGTATGAGTATTTTCATGATCTTCTCCCCATTAGAATATGAATTAAGTGCTACTATTAATCCTTGTGTCTCCCTTCCCATTACATGTGATAGAATTCAATGTATTTTGTTGATATGAAATATGTGCAGGTTCACAGATAGGTTAGTATACAATAAAGCAACATAAGTAACCCTGGTATTTATTTGTATAATTTCAAAATGTATTATGATAGAAATCCATCATTATCAATAAAACAGTTATTTTTTTTTAAAAGGGTAAAGATTGTGTCTTCACCAGAACTTTTAACACCATTCATATTTTGATATACTTTCTTCTACATTGTGTGCAAAGAAAGAAAGAAAGAGGGAGGAAGGAAGGGAGGGAAAGAGGGAGTGAGGAAAGAAGGAAGGAAGGAAGGAAGGAAGGAAGGAAGGAAGGAAGGAAGGAAGGAAGGAAGGAAGGAAGGAAGGGAGGAAGGAAGGAAGACATTTTACGCATATAAGTATACCTTTTAGGACTTGGACAGTCCAGAAACAACAAAACAACAACCTTTGATATTCAGCAACCTTTGATATTAGAGCCATGTGATAAATCTTACTAGACACTTATGTCGCTCCTCTAAAAATTATTTTGCTTAGACTTTTCCTTTCATGACAAGAGCCACCAGCCGTTTTCCACTAGTCTTCTTTTTCTCACATGCACCTATTTTACATCCAATTTCCCAACTACTCATTGTCATTCTTCATTTTTTTACCCTTTCCATTCTGACTTTATTTACTCTAGAGTTACCAGTGAATTATTTCAAACACGTGTTACACACATCGTATCACAGAAACAAACCATTGTGTTGTTTTATTTATTCTGCAATTATATCAGTATTGATACCTTAAAAATATTTTATAAAATAACCTAACACAGTAAAACTCATTATTTACCTTTTGTAGATAAAAGACTCAGGAAATTTTCCAGGATCTTGCTATTTTCATCTAGATTTCTCAATATAGCCTAGAAATCCTACAATTCGACTGTAACTAACTTACATTTCAATTCTTATATAGTTCTCAATATATCCATTTTCAATACCTATATCCCATGATGATACTCTTCACTTTCAAATGTTTCAAAGGCCATAAATATTTCTATTATGAATTTCCTGAATAATTTACTCCAAATTCAGCAATTACTTCCTTGCATGTAATCTCTATCAAAACTTACTCCTTTTTTTCTTATGCCCTTTCTACTTTTCATTATAAATTCCTAAGAAGTGTTCTTAATTCCTTCACTTCTTTTCTACATTGTAGCCATGCTACAGTAATTAATCTTCAGTAAGCAAACTAGCCCTCTCCCTTATTATACCAATATACAATAGTTTCTCCACCATTCAACTTCATTATCCTTTCAGAGTAATTTCTTCTTGAATTTACCACCATACTCTAAGCAAAAAGTATAATTATTTACTCCTCTTCCTTGTCTCCCACTTTTCCTCCAGTTTATACTGTCTTCATCATTAATCCTAAATCAATTCAACAAAGTTTTAGCAATGATTTCTTTTACATGCAAAATACTGTTATCTTTTAAGTTCTTACATTACTCAAATTCTGCGTCTGATATCAGAGAGTTGACCAATCTGTCCTTGGTACATTTTGTTGCCTTGTGTGAATGACGCTGATTTGATTCCCTTTCCCTTTTCTATCAATTTGGTCTTAATCGGACTTCCTGTTTTATTCCCTTTCTCTATCTATGCCTTAAGTGTATGATTCTTTAAAAGCTATTTCCCTGTCTCTCTTTGCTCTCCTTAAAGAACACATTCCTTCTGAAATCTAATTTACTTCCATTTCTTTAATTATAGCTGCTTTGATAGTGGGATTAAAATTTATCCTTTTGCCCAACCACTCACTGGTGCTTCAGGCATGAATTCCATTTGTTTGCATGATTTTACGCTGTATTCTCTTGCTTGTTCCTCAAACACAGTATTCCAAAATGAGTTCCTTATTTCCAAATAAGTTCCTATGCCACCCCAGATACTGCCTTTTCTTGGCTTCTGCTTAGTGACAGTCCACTATAGCTTAAAGTCACACTCAGGTATTTATTCCTCAGTAAATGTTTTCTCCCAGGTATTAATAAATGGATCATGAATGTACATGAAGGAAAAGATACTTAATGTTTATCAAGATAAAAACTGCAATAATTAATTGTAATAAACTCTATGCTCTAGAGTAGATGCATGAACAAAGAACTACTGCAATAAAGCAAAGTATTCTGAATACGTTCATGTGAAGTAGAAACAGACTCTCTTCTATTCAATTGTGCTAGACATGCTATCTTACCAGCCATATAGTCCTTATCTTGCATTTAAGAAATATTAGCTTATTAACATAAATATTGATGATTAATGCACTCTATTTAGTATTCACTAAATGACAGGACACTGATAACTGCTTTACAAATAATCTAATTTAATACTCAAAACAACCTGTGGAATAGGTACCATCATTTCTAGTCTATAGATGAGGATTTGGGAAATAGAAATATTAGGTAACATGTTTTAAGATCTCCCAGGTTTTTATTAGTAAAGTTATTAAAAAATCCAAATTAGTCTGACCTCAAACCTATGATCTAGTAGACTAATTTGCCTTCTTAAGTAAATTGTTTCACAGGTTGTTTTTAAAGACTAAATTATAGATATATGTCAAAGAAAAATTCTTTATGCCTTAACTTATAATAAATAAAACAGATTAATATACATAGAAGTTAAATAAAAATAAAGAATATTATTCAAATCACTCGTATAAAAATATATTAAAATGCCATCTGAATTCAGTTCAAAATATTTAAATGAATAAATGTCTGGAAATGCACTGTTAAATATTTATGATTTTAAAATGTTCCATATTGAGACAAGAGCAACTATCAGCAATTGCTGAGTATTGAAAAATTATTTGTACCACACAAGCTGTAAGATGCATTGAAGTCAAAACAAAGGTTTTTCCACTTCATGCTTTTAATATTTCACAAGGGATGTCAGGAAATATACAAGTAAATATGCAAGAAATGATTTGGAAAATAGAGGCTATGTTGATAGTTTTCAAATCTGTAGGAGGATAAAACAGAGTGAAAATTTCTATTTTCACTTAGGGTAAAGAAAATTTCATTGACCATGATCATAGAAATAGTGAAAGAAACACTACTTGGTGAGAGATAACAGTGATCTATATGATTTGGACATAACTGCTAAATATAAAGCATACTGTGTGTTTAATATGGAATTTTATGATAGTTTAGGAAGGATTCTCAAAGTTTAATACAATCAAATGGATTAATATTATTTTATTTACAAATTTAGGACATAAAAAATCAGCTGCCCCAATTAGATTGGTAGAGGTAATACGATCCTAAGTTAGAAAAATTCTAGAAAACCAAGACAACCAACTAACTATAGTATTGATTTTATGTATCAATGTATAACTTCTAGTAAAAAAAAAGAAAAAGAAAAAACTTCTAGTAGAAAATACAAGAATGGATAAATTTGGGCAGCCCAGATGGCCCAGCGGTTTGGCGCCGCCTTCAGCCTAGGGTATGATCCTGGAGACCAGGAATTGAGTCCCACGTCGGGCTCCCTGCATGGAGCCTGCTTCTCCCTATGCCTGTGTCTCTGCCTCTCTCTATGTCTCTCATGAATAAATAAATAAAATCTTAAAAAATAATGGATAAATTGAGTGTAGAATTAAGAGCAAACAAATAAAATCTCAAAAATTATTACACCTCAAAAAAAAAAAAGAATATCTTTGAATCAGGCAGGTTTTGTGCAAAGTAGTTAATTTTAATACTTCAGAGAAATTGTTTTTATTGCCTTCTTCTACAAAGGCACAACATTTTCAACACATGTATTCACTAAAAATAGTATATATATTATTTTCCCTTTGATCAATCAATTACCTAAGATCATGTGATTAGAAATCATATTACACTGATAAAGTTCCAGGTTTGTTTTGTTTATTTATTTTATTTTATTTTATTTTATTTTATTTTATTTTATTATTATTTTATTTTTTTTATTATTTTATTTTATTTTTTTATTATTTTATTTTATGGGTAAGTTCTAGTTTTAAATACTGAGACTTATTATGCTCTTAGAAGACATTAAAATATGAAAAATAACTCAATTCTCAGTACAATGTCAACTTCTAAAAGGACAAGCTTGGGCACCTGGGTAGCTCAGTGGTTAAGCATCTGCCTTTGGCTCAGGGTGTGATCCTGGGGTACTGGATCCAGTCCAACATTGGGTTCCCCACAGGGACCCTGCTTCTCCCTCTGCCTATGTCTCTGCCTCTCTCTGTGTCTCTCATGAATAAATAAATAAAATCTTTAAACAAAACAAAACAAAACAAAAAAAGGATGAGCTTTGCAGATGAACAGACTAGTTAAACCAAAGCGCTCAAATTATAAATAAAAAAACAAAGACTTAAAAAAAAAAAAAAACAAAAACAAAAACAAAAAAAAAAAAAAACAAAGACTCAAAAATTCTAAATAAACTTTCAAGGTCATGTGGTTAATTTGCTATTGTATTTGTATTGGAGCTTAAACTTTTGAACTCTTAGTAGATTGATCATTACATTATACAACAGTACTCTCTCTTAATGCCTGAGAATCTGAGGGTTTAGGAAGGCATAGTTACACATATCTATGACAAACTTGGGAGGCTTTTCTCTCATAAAAGGCATTTATCATTTGTATGGTAAGAACATTAAATAGAGTAACATATGAGCTTTAATACTAACTCTATTCAAATGCAATGAAAAATTTCTGTACTTGATCTCTCTTGGTACCCATTTTGTTAAGCATACATTGCTTCATCCATTCCATACACTTGAATTTTAATAGGTCTTTCTTTTTTATTTACAGTAAGTTACCCTAGAGATGCCTGGGTGGCTCAGCAGTTTAGTGCCTGCCTTCAGCCCAGGGTGTGATCCTGGAGTTTGGGGATCAAGTCCCACATCAGGCTCCCTGCATGGAGCCTGCTTCTCCCTCTGCCTAAGTCTCTGTCTCTCTCTCTAGGTCTCTTAATAAATAAATAATATGAATAAATAAAATCTTAAAGAAAAAAAATAAAGTAACTACCTTAATGTGTGGCTTTGCTGATAATTATTTCAAAGTGTATCAAGAGTAAAAGATTAGAAAAAAATAAAATACACTGAATATTTACTAAAGATAATATCCAGTTTTTAATTATTATTGTTGTAAGACATATTATTACGTTCAATTTATTGAAAAATGTGTCTTTTATAATGGAGAGGATTTTTTTTTTGTATAGTAGTTTGTAATGAGATTATGAATAGCTACCAAGTCCTCTGCCTAATTTTTCCTTTTATTGTGTCCTCTTCATTGAGAATGAACACTACTGATTTTGTAGATACTGGCATAACTTGCAAAAACAAATGCTATCATGAGGAATTTCCCCTTTGACCTTCAAGAACTTCTCTCACCCCTGCTGTGATATACAGGTCTTGCTTTAAAAAGTTCAAAATTAGGGATGCCTGTGTGGCTCAGCGGTTGAGCATCTGCCTTTGGCTCTGGGCCTGATCCTGGTTCAGGGATCAAGTCCCACATTGGGCTTCCTGCGTGGAGCCTGTTTCTCCCTCTGCCTGTGTCTCTGCCTCTCTCTTCTCTCTGTGTCTGTCATGAATAAATAAGATCTAAAAAAAAAGAATGTTCAAAATTACATTTTTGTATCAATCTGAAAAATATATTCATCAAAAGTATAATAGTTGATGAAGCAGCCACCTTACAGAAAGAGACAAATTTATTTCCTAATGCAGGTGGTTAAAGAGAAGTTATTTTTCTCATGTCCAAAACGTCATACTACTTACAAATCTTTGGCTAAATTTCTTTTTAATATATTAACATCATAGTTTATATTCTTTTATATTATTTTTTTAATTCTATATTCTCTTTCCTTCCTCTTCCTTGTTTATCTTTTGTTGGCTGGATTTTTGTTTCTTCATAAAGCCTGTTAATCACCACGGTAACAAAATTTTGAAAGTTTCTTGCTCTTCTTATTTTTAACAATTAGAAGTAAAGGAAAATTTGGGGATCCCTGGGTGGCGCAGCAGTTTGGTGCCTGCCTTTGGCCCAGGGCGTGATCCTGGAGACCCGGGATCTAGTCCCACGTCGGGCTCCCGGTGCATGGAGCCTGCTTCTCCCTCTGCCTGTGTCTCTGCCCCCCTCTCTCTCTCTCTCTGTGACTATCATAAATAAATAAATAAATAAAAATTAAAAAAAAAAGAAGTAAAGGAAAACTATTCACAGTGTCAAGTATAATTACATGAAAACTTCATGACATTCAGAAGAGATCAGGGAATAACTTTAGGTGACGGCACCCCTAAATGAGTTTGCTAGAATTGTTCTGGAGAGGTAATTGGTTTATTCTCAAAATTTGAAAAAAATAATTTCCATCAAAAGTAATACCAAATTGAAATACTGGTCAAAACATGGTGATTCCTGTAAATAAGAAACATTAATGGGGACTGCACAGATAATGAATGTACAAAGGATATTTTTTATTAAAATGAATCTTGAATAAATACATTATGTGTTAGATATTAGGAGAGTTAAACTCATCCATATACTCTACCCCTTTTTAAAATTTAGTTTTAGTTTTTATTTATTTCATTTTCACTTTTGCACTTTAATATTTAGTAGATTTATGTCTGTACATGGTGAGGATGGAAGAGAAATTGCTAATTCAGTTTGTTAACTCTTACTGGTATCTAAAAGAAATAATTAAAAAAAAATTGTTTTCCTGTACTGTCTAAAACTCTTTCAGGTATTCTTTTAGAAGAAAAAAGCTTGAAAACCATAGGGACTTTGCCCTACAATGTCAATTTTCCATTAGATAGAATTAAACATAATAAATGTGTACAATGAATAATGAAATGTCTAAAATTTTGATTGATGATGGAAGCCAGAGCAAATCAGAATGCAAATGGAAATATATATTGTATATATACATGTTTAAATATGTTCATATACATGAGTTTATATATATGTCTATATAGGTATATGTATATAAATAAATTGTATTTACTTACAAAACATCTACACTAAAGTTGGATATTAGAAGCACAACTCATTGTCGTCAAACAGAAATGTTTAGTACTATCGACAACTTATCCTTTCTGTCGGTAACATCCTAGGACTCTTTTATGACCACTCAAATGTCATTATTTGGTGATAACATTTTGATGATTTCCTCCTAACTTTTCTCTCACAAATTATGTCTTTCCTTGACATATTCTGCACCTTGTCTATTAAAATATCAAGCCACATTGTAAACATTTATTTGTGTGCCCATCTCCTCCAAAGCAGTATGGATTATTTCAGTTCTCAGACAGTAATGGTATTCTAGAACATATAAGTAAGAACGCTCTTTATGTAGAGTGGAAAAATAAATATTAGCTAATTAATGATTAAGAAAATAAAAAAATGACTATATAACAAATCAGTTTGCTGGTGAGAAAGTTGTACTCAGCCTCCACAAACCCTAATTCCCTGTCCAGTGACCTTTTCCTCTGCATTCAGATGATTAAAATGATTGGAGGAATAAAAGTTCGCTGGTATGAAGGAAAGTGTATCATGCTTTGGACTATGAAAAATTATATGGCTCTTAGATCATTATTTCATACTGGTGAAATTTTGTAAAGAAAAAAATTTCATCTATATTTCTGTTTTTTGTTGATTTCTTTTTTCCTAAATATTTTAATATGTCCTGGTAGCTCATTTTTTAATCTTATCAATTTTCATCATCTTCACACTCTCATTTCTGAAATTAACACTTTCAAATTCATTTTACATATCTTTAACTTTTAAAAACTAGAAAATATTAATTTGGGCAAAATAATATGTAACATATATAGGTTATAACAATGATAAAACAAGTGTAGCATTACAATTTTACCTATGAATCAGCTTTAGGAATACAACATTACAATTCTGATAAATCCCTAGAAAGATCTCCCAGATTGCATTTCTCTCATACATTCACAAAATAATCATCAATCTAGGATCTGAAGGAAAATTCTGCATAGGATTTATACTCATATGTAAACAAATCTGCTTTAGCAGAGTCTTAAATTTTGTAGATTTAAAGTGCGCATGTCTAAGTAACATTAACCTTTTCATAATTTAGTGTTTCAATCAGTTCTCTGCCTTCTGATTTCTCTTTAATTCTCCATTTATAATCTTTCAATCCCAACTAACTGACCCTTTGAAATTAAAATTGTCTGAATATTACTCTTTATTAGTTCACTGACATATTTCACTTAAAAATTGTAATTTGATGTCATTTAACAGTATTTCTCTCTCCCATCTACAAATCATTATCCCACATTACTCAATTTCACTTAATTTTCTAAGCAATCCTATATACTATTATATATTTTTCTCATATCATCATTATCAAAACCATTATTCAACTCTGAAAATTTTACTACTAGAATTTTTTCTATTGTTATTTCTCTTGTCTATATTTCTCCATATTTCCTAAACATGTATTTTAGGGGCACCTGGGTGGCTCGTGGTTGAATGTCTGACTTTGACTCAGGTCGTGACCCTGGGGTCCTCGGATGGAGTCCCACATCAGGCTCCCTGCAAGAAGCCTGCTTCTCCTTCGGCCTATGTCTCTGCCTCTCTGTGTCTCACATAAATAAATAAATAAAATCTTAAAAATAGAATAAATAAAAATAAAGATACATTATAAGAAATAGATTTATCAGAATGAAAAATCCAGATGATAACAAAGAATTTCATGGGGGTAAATTTTTCACATGTGTGGATTATGTATCACATATGTCTGTGTTCATATATGATGCTAGGAAAGCCACTGCTTAAGGAATTCACAAGTAGAGGTACATAAAAATTCTATGAAGATGCAGAAACTTTTGAAACCTCCAAAATTTTATGAGGGAACTCTGACAACTCTTACCAGCACCTAGGGACACCCCAGCTGTGAGCAAATAGAAAATTTAGGATTTGAGTTTCAATAACAGTCCCCTTAATATCACAAGTACAAAATACACATCATCTCCAAAGAAAACCGCCCCATATGGTCTTCATTTAATTTGTGCATCAGAACTTCCAAGGTCAATAAATTAATACCAGCAGTCATTGAATTTCATTAAAAGGTGTAGTTTCAGAAGCAACAGAAAATTTTAAAAAGAAACGCTTTGGCTCTACCCAGTAAGAGATAAAGCAAGACTTGATTTAATGTTCCCATTTAATTAAACACCCTCCATTTGATTTCCCAGGATCAAATTAGAAGAATAATTTGGTTTATGTTAAAATAACTGAAATTAATTGGAATATAAACACTTTCACCCTATATTTAGGGGATAAAATCAAAGTCCAAGCCCAATGCTTCATTCCGCCTTTCAATGTTCTTAATAATATAGCTTAATATAATGGTTTTAGCTTTTCTTTCCACCTTCTCTTCCGTTATTGTCCAGTATTAAACTCTCAGTCTTATCAAACAGAATTCCATATAGTAATTCTAAATTTGGGATTGGCACGCTATGGTCTATTGGCCAAATCTGTCCCACTGACTACTTATGTACAATCCTCCAGGAAACAATCTTTTTTTTCTTTTCCTCTTCTTTTTTTTTTTTTTTCTTCTTCTCTTCTTCTTTTTGTTTTAACTTCTTTGATGGTTGGAGGGAAATATATGACAGAGGCTATATAAGGCAGCCTACAAACCTAACATACATATTCTCTGGCACTTTACCTAACATGCATATCTCTTTACCTTCTTTATTATAGTCCCTAGGAAATCATGGTTCTCTCCCACATCTGCCATGCTCTAATCACAGTCATCCTTTAAGACCAGTCTCCACTCTTATCTTTAATGTTGCATAAAGGGTAAACTATATACATTTGACTCCTCTTGTACCAGTTGCTAGCACTAAAAATAGCCCTTAAGTGTCTCTCCACCATTCAAATATATTAGTCTTGATTCTCAAATAAAATATAAGGTCTACATGAGTTAAGACTGTTCCTGCACCCAGGAAAGCGGCAAGAATTTCTTGAAATTTTACTGATGAGTACTCACTGCCTTTTAAAACCATGCCTTTGGGCAGCCCGGGTGGCTCAGCGGTTTGGTGCCGCCTTCAGCCCAGGGCCTGATCCTGGAGACCTGGGATCGAGTCCCGTGTCGGGCCCCTTGCATGGAGCCTGCTTCTCCCTCTGCCTATGTCTCTGCCCCTCTGTGCCTCTCATGAATAAACAAATAAATAAATAAAATAAAAAAATAAAACCATGCCTTTGCAATCATCATATAGGCTTACTTTATATAGGTTTATCCTGTCTTGTCTACTGAAAAACTAAAAACATCCTCCTTTCTAGCTAGGGGCCCAGAACAGGCCACCCCAAATTGTGCTACAACAGCATATTGATTACTTTTAATCGAAGCTACTTGGGAAAAGCTAGTACAAGGATACTCAGATCCTACTCTGCCCCTCTGAAAACAAGAAATAAATCTTCCATATGAAAAGTACTCTCCTTGTACTAAGAAGTACAGACATCCTTATTACCAGAGATAAGGACTTTAAAGCTGAGAAAGCTGTAGAAACAAACCTTGTTACTTTTGACTAATCTAGGACCTCAGCTCAGATTCTGCTTAGAATTCCTTACTAATATAAGCTCCCAAAGATCTGTTTTCCTTATCTTATCAATTCCTCACAAATTTATTATCTCTTTGTCTAAAATATATAAAAATTGCCTGCCTTGGGAGGTGGGGGGCTGGATTAACTAGGTGATGGGGATTAAGGGCTGCACTTTTGATGAGCACCAGGTGACGTATGGAAGTTAAATTACTATATTGTGCACCCGAAACTAATATAACACTGTGTGTTAACTGGAATCAAATTGAAAGCATTCTGCCCCTCTCTCTCTGTGTGACTATCATGAATAAATAAAAAATTAAAAAAAAAAAACAGAAAAAACAAATTGAAAGCATTACCAAAAAGAAAAAAAAAAGGCAAAGAAAAAACATTTTTTATGAGGAAAAAAAATTATTCTAATGCAATGTAGTTTTTTTTTTTAAATCATGAAACTATGCTTAAATACCTTACATTTAAATGATTAAAGCTATTATATAATTGGAAAAAAAAATACCTTCCTTGATCATTTCTTGGTCTCAATTCCGTATTCAGGGAGTGGACAAAGGCTCCCCAGACGGGCCCAGCAGGCCCTGAGGGGACAGTGGCCACGGGCCTCGGCCTGTCCTCAGTCACTGCCAAGAACATTGACCCACTTTGCCCCTGCATCAGCGGGGCCTCCTTCCCTGTCCCTGACCTAGGTCAGTCCTGGGAGGAGAGGAGCCCCAGGAGCCCAGCTCTGCGTCCCTGCATTGGTCCCCTGGGGGGCCGAGGTTGTCTACTCTTTGCCAGTAATGCCGGCTTTTAAAGAGTATGCAGTTATGGAAGCCTTGCTGGGCTCTCCCTGTTTTCCCTCACCTCTTATTTATACTAAAATTCTCTGTATTGGAATTCTTAAAAAATATATATATAATATAATATAATGTAATATAATAATATAATATAATATAATATAATATAATATAATATAATATAATAAAATATAATATAATATAATATAATATAATATAATATATATTTATTTGTCTATTAGAGAGAGAGAGAGGGAGAGGGAAAGCTCAGCTGAGGGAGAGTGAGAGGGGCTCAGCAGAGAGGCAGACCTGAGGCTGGATCCAGGACCCTGGGGTCATGACCTGAGCCTAAGGCAGTTGTTTCACCAACTGAGCCCCCCAGGTGCCTCCTTGAAATTGTAGTCTTGATATGACTTCCCCCTGGCTCTGCAGGAGAATGTATCCTATTCCCTTATGCATCAGTCTCTCCCACACGCTCGCAATTTTAAGCACTTGCCAAGAGATTAAGTGATTGATACAGCTTTAGATGACCTCACAGAAGAGTTTGGCTATTGAGAATACCTTCTTTTCAGCCAAAGAGAAGTTTGATGGGCACAGAGCATGTGCATATTAATATTTCAGAGGCGTTCTCCTAGACTAGCTCCACAGGACAGGTATCCTAACACCCTCTCCCCATTCTCTATACCAGTGGATTATAGGGAAAAGGGGAGGGGGATAAAATGAAAAAACAAAACAAAACAAAACTGTGGTATTCTAGAACTCTTCTTAAAACTCCTTTCCCTCTGGTCTACAGATATTACTTACGGATGACAAATATGTATATTCATCCTGAGCCTCACTCTTATCTATAATCCTGACATAGGACAGTTTGCTAATCTGCCCCGATCTCTCAGCACCTCTCACTGCTATCAATATGTAAATCCTGTATTAGTGTCCCCCCTCAATAACAACAGTCCTCCACCCCCAACCCTGCCACCTGTTCTCCTGGCCTCTGCTTATGTCCTTCTCCAATTTGTTCTCTACATCAAGGACAAAATATATTCACCTAAACTATAAAACCATATATGTCATTTATTTGTTGAATATTGGCCCACTTAGTAACCTAGTAAACTAATAAAAATAGCACAGGAATGAAAAACTGCTATCAATCCAGTCTCATCTCTTCTTCCTAAGTAACTGATGGGTACCTATTTACACATAAGGTTCACTCATCTGTTATGTATGTACACTATTTACACTAGAGTGATAATGCCAAGAGAGGGATGGGTTTGAGGTATTGAGTTCTGTAATCTCCATTAATACAACCATTACAACACCTGAGAATATACAATCTATGTAAATACAGAGTAATTGCTTTGCTTAATCAACCTCAAGACAAATTTTATAATCTGGTCCTTCAAACCAGATCGCCAACCTCAGAAATGGCAACCTGGGATTATTAAATCTCACAAAAATTGGAACTCTTAGCCAATTCCAAGGTTTACCAGTGATTTCAATATTTCAAAAGTAGCAGTAAATTTGAAACATAGGCGAAGAAATGTGGAGAAGTGCAAAACTCTCCACAGGCTCCCCAGATTGTTTTTTGCTATATTAAGATGTTTTGTGGTTTGATTTTAACATCTGTGATCTCAAAATGTTGCACATAGGTCATCATTTACACGAAAGGGAACTGTTTCGCTAATGTAACGTATACAAGTTATACTCTGCTATTACAGTTTATATTGCATTTCTTAAGTTTCACAATAGATCCTAAGGTAACATGTTTATTCTCCACAAACAGTTCTGAACAGACTAGGCACATCTTGGAAAAGCTTTTCAAATCTAAAGATTCTCCCATTACCATGCACCACACATGTGTGATTACCAGAGGGATGTAATGAGCATGTTTGCAAAGAGTTTGCAGCAGGTCATCTATCTTTTCTTTTTCTTTTCTTTTCTTTTCTTTTCTTTTTTTCTTTTCTTTTCTTTTCTTTTCTTTTCTTTTCTTTTCTTTTCTTTTCTTTTCTTTTCTTTTCTTTCTCTTCTCTTCTCTTCTCTTCTCTTCTCTTCTCTTCTCTTTTCTTTTCTTTCTTTTCTTTTCTTTTTCTTTTTTTTTCATTTTCTTTCTTCAGAATCCCTGCAGGTAGAAAGACGATGCACTCTTTTTTCCAACATTTTGTTTTCCATACACTATCTTCTAATATGTAGAGGTTGATTGTAGTGATTGTTTACCTGTCCATCTCACTGCCATTAATTATGATACACGTAAATTCTACAGCATATAGTTTTGTATAGGTGCTTTATAAATGTATAATTGAATGATCATTAGGATCACAAAATTTAACTAGCTGAAGTAGCAGAGGATTGTAGACCCTGGTATTTCTGATTTTTACAGCACTATCTCCTTTTATTTCAAGACTACTTTGGGATTTATGTAACATATAGTGATAATAGAAATTATTAAGTGCACAGATCATTTATTTGTCAGTTATATTCAAATATTTTATTTTATTTTATTTTTTATTTTTTTATTTTTTTATTTTTATTTTTTATTTATTTATTTTTTTTTATTGGTGTTCAATTTACTAACATACAGAATAACCCCCAGTGCCCGTCACCCATTCACTCCCACCCCCCGCCCTCCTCCCCTTCCAACACCCCTAGTTCGTTTCCCAGAGTTAGCAGTCTTTACGTTCTGTCTCCCTTTCTGATATTTCCCACACATTTCTTCCCCCTTCCCTTATATTCCCTTTCACTATTATTTATATTCCCCAAATGAATGAGAACATATAATGTTTGTCCTTCTCCGACTGGCTTACTTCACTCAGCATAATACCCTCCAGTTCCATCCACGTTGAAGCAAATGGTGGGTATTTGTCATTTCTAATAGCTGAGTAATATTCCATTGTATACATAAACCACATCTTCTTTATCCATTCATCTTTCGTTGGACGAACTCCTGCATTTAGAGAGGGCAGTTGCCTTAAAAATGGTATATTTATTATAGAGGCGCCTGTGTGCTCAGTCAGTTAAGCATCTGATTCTTGATTTCGGCTCAGGTCCTGATCTCAGGTTCTTCAATTGAACCCCCTCTAAGGCTCTGTGGTGGCCCTGGAGCATGGAGTCTGCTTAAGGTTCTCTCTTTCCACTCCCTCTGACCCCTACCCCCTACTCCCTATATGTATATTCTTTCCCTCACTCTCTCTCTAAAACAAACAAAAAACAACCAAATAAAAAAACAACCAAATTAAAAAAAAAAAAACATAAAATGCTTTATTCATAGGAAAAATCCTCTACATTTTAATATGAAGTTTTTTTTTTTTTTTAAATAATACCTCTTTGCCCTGTGTTCTAAGGCTGTGTTTCTAATTAATCATGTAAAATGGACAGGAATGATTTCTTTGTACTAAGAGGAATACCTATGTAGATCTTTTCCATTTCCATCTTTTTTGTCTTTGATCAAAACAAAACTCCTGATATTTGAATTCAACTATTTTGACTGAGAGAATTGACTGTTTCAAAAAACCTCATGCTCCAGTAAAACATTACTATGAGAAAGGAAACTTCAGTTGATTTGACAAGTTCCTTGTTAATATAAAATCATTTAAAATTTCTTTTTCTTAAAAAAAGCTTCAAATTACTGCTTTGATTTACTACCACTTTTTGAATAATACATTTGCAAAACACTTGTGATACTTGTCAAAATTATAATATTCTGTGATGTTTATTAAGATTATATCCCACTTTACATAAGTACTCTGTAAACTTCTATTTTTTTTCTGCTGACATCTTGGTTCACAACTTTTCATTAAATTATTTTGGAAAGATATCTATATACATGTACATATGTATGTATATATGTGTATTCATTACATATTAGCATATATGTTGATACTGAAATACAGATTTTACACTTTTGAAACTTATTGTAAAATGAACTTATAAACAAAACCATTTTATTGAGCAGGAAACCATCCCTGGATTTTAATATGAAATCCATAATTCTGTCAAATTGAGTAGGACAGTCTTTGGCAAGTGTTCATTAAGAAATGTTTTCAGTTAGAGATGTTATTTTGTTTCGATAGTAGTTTAGAATATATAGTTTTACTTTTGGTTTTCTTTGATTCTTTGTTAAGTTTTCTTCTCTTTTTAAAATGAGGGACTTTGGTTAACTTACAGAGACACTTGTGCTTACTTTGATTCTCAAATATTGATTTATTTTATTTTTCTAGTCACAATTTGATAGAGTTTAATGTATGTGCCTCTTTATCATTAATCTATGTGCCTCTTTAGGCCCAAAGAACACTTCCTGGAAGATAACTAAGATTTGTTTTGAAGGGATACCTGGGTAGCTCAGTTGTTTAAGCATCTAACTCGATTTAGCCTCAGGTCATGATCTCAGGGTTGTGAGATGGAGTTAGTGTCAGGCTGAATGCTCAGCACAGAGCCTGCTTAAGACTCTTTCTCTTTCTCTTTTTCTCCGCATCCCCCAACTCTCTCTCTCTTTCATAAATAAATAAATAAATAAATAAATAAATAAATAAAATCTTTTTTTTTTAATAAAATCTTTAAAAAAGATTTGTTTTGAAGCTTACACTTAAGTACTATGGCTTGTCAAACTTATAGAGATCTGAGTCTTCTTAATATTACAAATTAATAAGCCAACTAATTAAATAAACAATCAAGAGCTCTTTTGTTAGGTGTCATTAACAGGGTGGAGAGAAGACAAGGGACAGAGAGAGGAAAGGTGATAGAGGGAAAGAGGAGATAAGATGGGAAGGGAGGAGAGGAGAGGGAAGATTAGACAGGAAATAAGACAAATGAGTATGAGTAAGAACAGGAGAAAGATGAAAGTTTCCTACATAATTAGTAAATAAAATCAAACTAAACTATGACTGAAATCTCAGAAGAAAACGAAATTCAAGGCATAATGACAAGCAAGTTTCCTCTTGTCATGACTAATTGTCCTTGCTAAGCTGATGGAGAGAAATATATTTCCATGCAGAAGGCATAGAGTAAAAAAAGTAAGTGTTGTATTTAATTGTTACATCTAAGATTTTCAATATGGAGTATATAAAAGCAGTAATGGATCCCCAATGCCTTCACATGGATGATGGATGATATCCCTTGAATCAACAAAACAGATGCACCCATCCATGTCAAAACTTAATGCAGCTTTAAAAAATGTAAGAAAATCTAACTCCTGGTAATTTAGCAGCTTAGCACACCTTGGAGACAAGACAAAATGAATGAGAAGGGAAAGTAAATTATACAAATATTTTTTTCACTTAAAAATTTATTTATTTATTTTTTAAGATTTATTTATTTATTCATGGAGACAGACAGAGAGAGGGGCAGAGACACAGGCAGAGGGAGAAGTAGACTCTGCAAGGAAGCCCGATGTGGGACTCGATCCCATGACCCCGGGACCACATTCTGAGCCAAAGGCAGATGCTTAACTGCTGAGCCACCCAGGCATCACCCCACCCAAATATAATTTGTTATTTAAGTATAGTTGACATACAATGTTATCTTAGTTTCAAGTGCACAACAGTAATTTATGAGTCTACACATTATAAAATGCTCATCGCAATAAGTGTAGTTACCATCCATCACCATACAATGTTATTACAATATTATTGACTATATTCCTTATGCTATACTCTTCATCTCCATGACTTATTTATTTTATAACCAAAGTTTGTACCTGTTAGTTGCCTTCACCTATTGCCCAACCCCCTACCAACCCCCTATCCTCTCTCCTCTCTGGCGATATCAGTTCTCTGTATTTATGTGCCTATTTCTGTTTTTTGTTTGTTCATTTGTTTTGTTTTTTTAGATTCACCATATAAGTGAAATCATATGGTATTTCTCTTCCTCTATTGTATTAGCATAATATATATGATAATACGTTTTACAAGGCTCTTTGTTGCTTTTGTTTTCAATCTCCTAATCATGCATTATAACAAATTTATATTTATGATAAGCTTTAAGATATTCCAGAATCTTTCATCTAAACGAATCAGGTGATGTTTTGTAAGTGACAGGAAGTTTGCCTTAACCAGCCCTCAAGTAAAGTTATCCTCAGGTTGTACAATGTAGATTTCTTTGCCAACGACATTTCAGCACTTTGAAGATTATCCTGCCAGTTTGAAATCACAACAGGACTTTTGCTGGATAGAATGTTATCATCACTCTTGAAGTGCAGCCAGAGCACTGAAATTGAAATTATTTTATATACTAACAATAGTTAGTATATAACTAAAGGATTATAATTAAATACTCACTATTTCATTAATTATCAACCAAACTAGCATATTCTGAGAAGAGATAAATAGATATATTACCCACTATTACAGGAGGCACATCTGCATCTTTTGGTTTTTGATTGTACCTAACCGTTTTTTTTCCTTAGACATTCTTAAAACACATTTTTGTGATTGTAACCTGTAGATAGCTTTTCTCATAACAAGTATATAAAACTATTTGTTATCTTTTTGAACCAGTAGACAAGTTGTTAAAGATAATGCTCAGATTTTGTAGCATAAAGACCATGGCAAATTATTGAGTTTTTTTGTTTACTCTTTTGCAACTTGTGCCAACAAATGAAAACCTGGTCATCTAACATTCAGAGTTATTTCAAACTTACAGTTTACCTTATAAACTAACTAGAAAGTAGTACAATTATGATGTTTTTGTCATCATGGTTTACTTTCTCTCCAAGAAACTTTTTATTGAAGTCTTAATGAGACCCGTTTTCTTTACATTTGTAGATCACTAGAACCTCGATATGTAATGAGTGTGCAACATAGAAAGGTGTATCTGAAAAATATAGAAGATTAACTAAATTAACAGATATTGAATCCAACTTCTTTTTATCTCCATTTATTAAATATCATGTTTTCTTTCACTTATATTAAGCCTTTTAATATTTCAGCACCAGTAATCCACTGACATCTTTCCCATGAAGTTATCTAGAACATTTTTGGATACATACCCATTAAGATTACCTCCCTCCCTACCTAGGCGATTAAAATGAACATTTTTCTGGTGATGAGATTTTTACTCCTATGATGTTGGAATACAGTTTGATATTTATTATCCTTGAAACCAGAATGAGTTTTAAACTAGATAAAACATGTTCATCTCTTCTTAATTTAAAATAATTTTTTTCAGTTTTGTATTTCCTATCTCAATACATACTGCAGAATGTATACCAAACCACATGCTATTCAGTTATGATTACTAGATTCCTCCATTAAGTTGATTTCCTCAATATATATTATAATGTGATCACAGCAGGTCGTCATGGTATTTTCAGATTATATAACAATCAGTTAATGAAATATTCTGATTTCCCAAAGTTGACAGAATGCTTCTGATAGTATCACACTCACTCCAAACCAGTAGAAAGCCACATATATGCTGCTCCCATAGAAGCTGTGTCATTTTTGCTAGTTCTTACAGAGACATTAGACATTTCTGCCCATAATGAACTAGGGACAGGAGTTGGTGATTGCTCATTGACATGAATGAGACAGCCCTCCCAGAAGCCATTTTGGTTTTCTTGCTTCCTTTTGTGTGGACAGAAAAATCTAATTTAAGACCTAGAAGTAAATGAGTCCTTGTCATTTTATTTCCTGATTCATCATCTTATATTAGATAGACTTGGAGTTATATTCAAAATGATATTATGTAACTCAATGAAGCACAGCATAACCTGTCATATCCTAATATAATAAGAGATGATGTATTGGAAATCATTTAAAGCAATCACTTCATTTCAGGTTGGGTACCTACTATTGATTCATGTGGATTCTTATCCTGAATTAATTTTGATAAGAGTGAAACAATGCTATTAGGATAAAAACTCATCTCAAGTTTTTGTAAGTTGACTGAATGTTTTTATGTATTTGCTACAGCTTTATTAGTCCCTTGAGTGGATGTAAACACCCACTTTAATAATACAAATATCTTGTATACATCCTTCCTTGTCACCTTTTCTTTTTGTTTGCTGTACATCTTTATTTTAGTTTTGTCCATAGACAGTTGAGTGAACTTGAAAAGTCAGTAAAGAGAACAATGAGGACATACCACATGTAAATATTCGGGGATTTTTTTTTAAACTACTGCAATAATATTGGACTTTGGATGATATGCTGAAGCATATTAAATCCATAGTTATGGCTACGTTGTGATAAATAGTAAATCCCTTTTAAAAAGAGCTGGTCCAATGCAATTCTACAGCTAGATTTAAGTATATACATTATAAACAATTTAGTATTGCATTTTATTAAAAATTATATAAGCTATTAAATTCTTTGATTATATGAATGAAATTCAGCAACTTTTAAGACATGGCATTTTCCATGTGGAACAAAAGTGCAAAAGCGTGCTTAAAGGATAGCGATATTTTTCAAAGATTTTTTTTTTTTTGGTTTGATTTTGGTTTAGTTTGTTCATTTTTCTTTTTTCTTCCTGAAGGGAAAATACGTGAGACTCTTCTTATGCATATGGCATATTTCTGTATGAAGATAGGTATTTCCTGAATTTCTAGAAGTAACCATGAAATGTAGTAGATCCATGTCAATTATAGTCTTGTAGTCTTATTCCTGCTTTTCAGTTGTTTTCTTCTGAAGTCTTTGAAGATAAACTTGTATGCTGAAAAAGCATGAAGCCTAAATTAGCACTGTGTCTATTTGGGAATATGTACTTAGAATATAAACTTTATCAAGTTTCTTAAAAAGTAGAAACAGTATGAGGTATTTTTGTTTGTTTTTTGGACACATAAACAGATGCTGCAGTCTTTATACATTGTTCTTTATCCAATTAAGTGATATTATGAAAATAGATATATGGTCTCAGATAAATTTTAACTCCTCCTAAGTGATCTCATATAAGCATAAACTATATAGGGGCTCACCATAGGCCAGCTTTTTAGCATAAACTATTGAGTATGGTCATTGGGGGCCCAATGAATAACAAAGATGACTCTGGAAATTTCTGAAAATTTCATTCCATTTCATACTGGAAATTTCAGGGGTTTAGAGGCTTTGTCCCAGAAGCAAAGGACAAAGACTACTCTTTTTTTTTTCTTTTTAATTGTACAGCAAATATTTACTAGCTTCTATAAATTGGGAAAGATTTAACTATTGTTCCTCAGTTTCATTACTTTCAATATGGTGATAATAGTACTTCTATCAGGAATCTATTGTACAAATTAGAAAAGTTAATATGTATAATATATAGTTAACATATGTAAAACATTTAGAATGGTACCTGACACATATATAAGCACTATTAAAATGTTAATAATTATACTAATAATTACATTCATTTAATAATAATGAATATCATTTCCTGGATGATTTTTCTCCATAGTCAAATCCCATGCAAATAGGATAATATCAAAAGTTCTCTTTTATTTTATTCTTTTTTAAGATTGTATTTATTTACATGAGAGACACAGAGAGAGAGAGAGGCAGAGACACAGGCAGAGGGAGAAGCAGGCTCCATGCAGGGAGCCGGACATGGGATTCGATCCCGGGTCTCCAGGATCAGGTCCTGGGCTGAAGGTGGCACTAAACCTCTGATCTCCCCGGGCTGCCCCAAAGTTCTCTTTTAAAGCAAGTAAATTTGGTTAAATAAAATATCCTGTTGAGGCACAGTTGGTTAAGCATGGGATTCTTTTTTTTTTTTTTTTTTTTTTTTTTTTTTTTTTTTTTATTGGTGTTCAATTTACTAACATACAGAATTCCCAGTGCCCGTCACCCATTCACTTCCACCCCCCGCCCTCCTCCCCTTCTACCACCCCTAGTTCGTTTCCCAGAGTTAGCAGTCTTTACGTTCTGTCTCCCTTTCTGATATTTCCCACACATTTCTTCTCCCTTCCCTTATTTTCCCTTTCACTATTATTTATATTCCCCAAATGAATGAGAACATATAATGTTTGTCCTTCTCTGACTGACTTACTTCACTCAGCATAATACCCTCCAGTTCCATCCACGTTGAAGCAAATGGTGGGTATTTGTCATTTCTAATAGCTGAGTAATATTCCATTGTATACATAAACCACATCTTCTTTATCCATTCATCTTTCGTTGGACACCGAGGCTCCTTCCACAGTTTGGCTATAGTGGCCATTGCTGCTAGAAACATCGGGGTGCAGGGATTCTTGATTTCAGCCCAGGTTGTGATCTTTGGGTCCTGGAGCCTTGCCTTGGGCTCATGCTCAGGGAAGAGTCTGCTTAGAATTCTCTTTCTCCATCTCCCTCTCCCCTCTGTGCCCACCGTCATGCTTTCTCTCTAACTATATAAATTCTTTAAAAAAAAAGAAAACACCTTTTAAGAAAAAGAAGAAATATCCTTAAAACACTTAAAATATGTATTCATTACAAAAAGTAATCAATATAAGCCCTTTAAACAGGGGGTTAATACATATATTTGTATTAACATATACATTAATATTATCCATCTCTATGAATGCACATTTAAGCATGCACATCCATATTATCTATCTGTGTGATTATAACGATATAAAAATCCCATCCCAGATGCAAAATATCCTCATAAATTGTATGAGAGAGGAAAAGCATCTAGATCAGGTGACTGGTTTTGAAGACTGTTTAAAGCTATCACTTTATGCTATTCTTTTATGGCTTTCGTTAGAGGTAAATGGTAAGAATATTATCAATTCTTGCATTTTTGACTGAGGTAAGTATTTAATTGTCATCAAATTTACAGTCAATTACAGTTCATTAAAAAGGTACTATTTTATGATCTTTGTTATATAAAGCAACATTTTATTTTTCTTTCATTTTTAAATTACATACCTTTTGATACAATTAATTTCAATGATGCTGTATAAATATGAAAATATTTTTGTCAACGAATGACTAGATGACAATGCTGAAAATTAGAAATACTGTTTACGTCTTGACAATGAAAAACACAGTATCAAAAAGAATTTTCTTGCCATTGCAATTTCCTCAGCCTCGATTTCGTGAGGGTCAGAGTTCTATAGGTGGGGCTAGTAAAGAGGTTGTTAACTCTACAAACCAGGGAAAATAATTTACAGTCTTATTTTTAAGTTACATGGAGATGTTCAAGAAGATTCACTCTGGTAAGATTTCTTAACTTCATTATATTTTTTCCATTTCCCAACTTATGCTCTCCTAAATCAAATTCAACAACTTACTTACCATACTTTTGTTTTTCATAACACACAAATTTCTATCAACCCTATTAGAGTTCCTCAAAATTTGTAGTACTTCTATATTTTATCTTTTTAAAACTATCAGAAGAAATTGTTTTCATTCCTTAAGAGAAAACAAAGTCTTATTAACCTGTGCAAGACAACATGAGTAATGTACACTGCAACAAATTTAAGAGGTGAAGGTTATCAAGAGCAGAGTTTGGGGGCTGCAATTTATCAGAGAAACTTATTTTTTTAATAAGCGATGTGGTTTTGTTGCTTGTAATCTAAGTTATCAGTATAACATTTTCTATTTATTTTTGTCTGAACGTTTTTAAAAGGATATGGAGGCTTCCAATATATGTTATAATAACTGATTTCTTATATTTATACCATCTTGTTAAAAATACTCATGAATACACATAGATTTGAGAGAATTAACTGCCCAGGAATATAGGTTTATCAGTCAATTATATGTCAGAAATCATGAGGAAATTTTATTCAGCGAAGTGGAAGCTGTGGACTCTGGTAGAAAAGTGACATAACAAAAAAAAAAAAAAAAAAAGAAAGAAAAAGAAAAAAGAAAAGTGATGTAACCCAAGCAATATTTTTTAGAAAATTTAAGTCTTCCCACTTTCATATATCATCATTATATGAGAGATGGTGCTTTTCTTACTGAAAGGAGGTGAGGCTTTTCACTAATGTTCACAGCTAGCTTCCCAGGTAATTAAGGTTTTTTCACCCTGCACTATAATCCATTATTACCTTTCTTCTACAACAAATATGTAAGTGTAAATCTTAGACATGTTATCCAAGCAATTATGGAAGTGAATAATGAGTGAAGTTGTATATTGGGAGAAGTTAGCAAAAGAAAGTACTAACCTTCAAAGAGCCATTAGATTATTAGAGGGGCATATTTAGCCCTACATTCATTTTCTAACATATTGAAATGCTGGGCACAAGCTACTTCAAATTATAGGCCTTATAATATCATGCAAATGGAAAGTAAGTATCTGCTTAAGTCATCACATTTATGGAGCTAAGTGATTTAAAACAAAACAAAACAAAAAAACCCCAAGAAACTTGGCTAGAGGATATGCATAACATTGAGCCTTCTAGCGGAAGATGTGAGAGGGAGAGTCTAATGATAAATAAGTAAACAGGAAAGAAAGAAAATTCCACTTCATTTTTAGCACTAAATTGCAGACCTGAATAAATGTACTCTCGTTTAAGGACCAGTAACACCCATGAAATATTCGTAACTTAAAAAGTTGAACACAGCACAACTTCCAACCAGAGATAAAGAGCTTCCTTTCCACAAATGTATCATGCAGAAATTAGCCTTAATGTGTATTTGGAGGCTAAATAACAGTGAAGCATATTGGAGCACATACTGGAGTTAAAAACCTCTGTAACCGATGTTATAGAGCACTACCAGACTGCCCCTTCAGGAGGGAGGTACTCATTACCCCCACCTTCCAGGAATGTCTTCTACCCACAGCCCACAGCCAAGTCTTTCCCCAGGATCTGGCCCAAAGAATCTGCTTCTCAGTAAGATGCATCACCTGCAAGGAGGCAGCCCACATTTAATGACTGATCCACACAAGAGTACAAAGATTCATCCTGTTTGCCACGGTTGCAACAATTCTGAAGAGACCTCTTAGCTTCACAACTTTCTGTGGGATCAAATGAGGGCTTTAAGCAACTCCTCCCTTGCCTTTTGGCTTCTCTGACTTCATTACAGATGTTGTTTCTGAGTTCCTTCATCATTAAACTTCATGGACACAGATCTCCCTCTCACAGTCTGGTTTCCAGGTAACCAGACCTCTAACAGTTGGTGTCAGAAGTGGTCTGAGAAAGTACACTGGAAAATGGGGTTTTGAAGCTGAATTACCTCCAGGTTGCATGGCACGGAGGCAATGCAGTTGTTAGAAGCTTTAAAGGTGTTAGGTTGAAGCGGCATACTAGTGAAAGGGAATGTGCCTGGGAGGTGAAATGTATCCGACTCCAGAATTATGGAGGAAAGTTATTATAGGGTTTGCAGAATTAATTTATTATTGCTAGCACTCTTGTGCTATTAGTTTATTATTATTGCTAAATAGATGCTTTAGTAAAAGAAAATGAAAGTCTGAGGGTGATTATTCAGCAATTAAAGTCTAAGTGTGAAGTTGCTTTAGCAAGACCCACTAAATGCAACAGAGAAAAAAGTTACTTCTGATACACAGGAGAAATAGTTTTGAAAATCTCTTTTTGAGGTTTTTGTGAATAAAGTAAGTTGAACATACTTAGAGGCTAACAGTGTCATTCACAATATACTTGATTTATGTTTATGAATAATTTGCATATTTTAAACTGAAAATATGACATCTTTGAACACAACTGCATTTAGAAAATTTTTCCTAAAACACTAAATATGGATTTATTGAAAAATAGTTCATGTATTTAATAATTTTGCTTGAGTTAGAAATAATTTTAATTATACTAATAACCATGTTTGGGACACCTGGGTGGCTCAGCAGTTGAGCGTCTGCCTTTGGCTCAGGGCGGGATCCTGGGGTCCTGGGATAGAGTCCCGCATTGGGCTCCCTGCATGGAGCCTGCTTCTCCCTCTGCCTGTGTCTCTGCCTCTCTCTCTCTCTCTCTCTCTCTCTCTCTCTCTCTCTGTGTGTGTGTGTCTCACGAATAAATAAATAAAATATTTTTTAAAATTATTATACTAATAACCATGTTCTAAATTTTTCAAATGCTGGCTTATAGGGAAAATTAATTAGTTAATTCACCTGTATCCTGTTTATGCCGGGGCAAACTCTTCGACCACATTCCATACACCACAATCCCATGGGATGGGATAGGGTGTTGCTCCTACTGCATATATAGTTGGAAGAATTTCTGTCATGAACCTAAATAATATATTGTTGTCGTAATTTTTATTTCAAATATCCTGATAAAAATGTCACATTTGCTTTGTTGCCTCCTATTCTTTGCAATTGTTTTGAGAACATATGTGATCATGATATCAGACTAAAGTATGCTAGTGAATAATGTGGAAATAGTGTCTGCTCATTTTCCCTAAATATTACTGAATTTGGTAAGTGGATGAGCCTCTTTTTTAATAAACTGTTGATAATTTTGCAAATGATTCTGGCCATAAAAATAAATGTAATTATCTGCAAATCCAAACCCAGCAGTGAATTTTAAGACTTGTAAAAGGTAGTCTAGTAATTATCCAAGTTTTTTTCTTTTGAATATGTCTTTGCTCAAATGCCAAATAAAGAAATTATTCTATGTGGAAAAAGATAAAGTAATCTATAAAAAAACAAAAAACAAAAAAACCTGAGAAGAAGACTAACTAGGTGTCTGGTTTATCAAACAAACAGATGACCAGGAGTGACAGGGATGCATGTAACTTTAGGGAAGATATAAATTATGTGAAACATAATAATTGCTCAGGGTATTTGAATGAAGCAGAAATGAGGATATCAATCCAAACAGAGGAAGAAATCTAAAAAATGAAGGATTTAGTCAATGATATTAAAGTCAAATATCTCTCCTGTAAAATTCCCAAATAATTGCATGCTATAAAACACGGACATTGAAAATCAGAGACATATCCTTTTATCAATAATAGACAATAAAAGACAGCCCAAAGAGAGATGCAGGCTTTTGAATATATATTTCTGGGTTTATATCTAACACTATGGAAATATCATGTACAACGCATAGTGGAAAGGGATCATTTCGCTGTAATATTAATCTGTTGTTTCCCAGAATATCATTTTGTGGTTTTTAAAGAAATAAGATTATCTTTCTAAGTTAAATCACTAATTATATGCTGGTAAAGAAATGTTTTCCCTAGGAGGTAATATAAAGTCTTATTGGATGGGACACCATAATGTGTCAAAAGTCATGGGGCTCTTTAAGGTATTAATTTGTTTACTGTTTCTATAAAAAGATTTTTGCTGGCAGGTGTCCTGTGAACCATATGTTATGTTGATTGCTCCAATGCAATTCCAAAACCACCTACAAAGGAAGTGTAATTATTTATTTTATTGAGAAAAAAATGATCTTCAGTGTTTCCATTTTAAATTGAACTGTCAAAAATATAGTTTGACATTTTAATTAATTGAAATTTATTTACTAAAATAAATACAATATTTAAAGTAATATATTAAATCTACCCTTATAATAAATATCTGTAAGAAAATACCCTTATTTGACGATGTAAGGCTGCAATTTCTGAATATACAGGATACAAATCTATAGTTGAATTTAGATTTTTTTTTAGTTTTGATTTGCATAAATATGAACAAAACTTTTATTTAACTTTCTAAGTTCTTTTTTTTTTTTTTTTTTTAAGTTCCAGTTAGTGGGACACCTGGGTAGCTCAGTGGTTGCGCATCTGCCTTTGGCTCAGAGCATGATCCTACATTCCCGGGATCCTGTCCCACATCAGGCTCCCTGCATGGAGCCTGCTTCTCCCTCTGCCTGTGTTTCTGCCTCTCTCTGAGTCTCTCAAGAATAAATAAATAAAATATATTTTTAAAAAAGTTCCAGTTAACATAAAGTGTAATATTAGTTTCAGGTGTACAATATAGTGAACATAACTCTTAAATATATATGATATTTAGACCATTAATATGGTTTGTAAGATATGGTATATTTATCAAACTTGGAGTCTTTAAATATATGTTACATTGGATTTGCATTACACTTGTATTTAAATGAATCAAATTTAAGAATATTTTTTCTGCCAAAATACATAGAAAAATGGAAAGATAGGAGGGAGAGCTTAAAAAACAGTTGTCAGTCTATTTTAAGGAGTTTATGTCTATAGCAATAGATAGATTAATTTAGCTTGAAATAGTCAATACAGAAAGCTAAAACTTTATTGACTTGATTAAATGTTTCTAAAATATTGACTAAGAAGAGAAATGCATTGTTCAGATCCCTATGCAAATATGAAGTGATAGCATCTTTGACTTTGTTGAAGAAAAAATAAATATTAATTGAAAGCCAATGAAGAACAATAACAAGGAATTGAAAGGTTGATAATATATATCAACAGACTTGAATGCAAAACTCACCCAGATCTAAAATATGTTTGTGGGATCCCTGAGTGGCGCAGCGGTTTAGCGCCTGCCTTTGGCCCAGGGCGTGATCCTGAAGAACCGGGATCGAATCCCACGTTGGGCTCCCGGTGCATGGAGTTTGCTTCTCCCTCTGCCTGTGTCTCTGCCTCTCTCTCTCTCTCTCTCTCTGTGACTATCATAAATAAATAAAAATTAAAAAAAAAGAATTACTCATGTCAAAAAAATAAAAAATAAAATATGTTTGTTTCACTATTAATAAATTAGCATCCTATTTATAATGTCAGCCTTTCACTTTAAACAACTAGCCACAAGGTGTTGCCTGGTGCTTAGGGGTATGGTACTATAAAAAAGAATTCATGCTTTTTTGCTGCTGCTCTTAAGATGAAACAAAAGTATAATTTAAATCCTTCCCACCATTGTTACATAACAAAAATTCACCTGAGTAAATCTTAAAGATCTGATTGGCTCTATTAAAGATTCATAAACTGAGCAGCATCCCATCTAACAAATTGTAAGGAGCTCCACTGAGTTGCAGAAAAGGAAAGATTTTTACAGGCAGAGAGTGAGTGGGAGAAAAGGAAACTGTTAGCAGAGAATGCATTGTTTTAGGCAAAGTCACCCTCCTAACAGGAACAGAAAGGGTCTATCAGCCAGCACATACTTTCTAGTGCTAACCAGGAAATTCTAGGTTGGCTCATTTCTTTTTCTTTTTTCTTTTCTTTCTTTTCTTTTCTTTTCTTTTCTTTTCTTTTCTTTTCTTTTCTTTTCTTTCTTTTCTTTTCTTTTCTTTTCTTTTCTTTTCTTTCTTCTTTTCTTTTCTTTTCTTTTCTCTTTTCTTTCTTTTTTCTTTTCTTTCTTTTCTTTTTTCTTTTCTTTCTTCTTTTCTTTCTTCTTTTCTTTTCTTTTCTTTCTTTCTTCTTTTCTTTTCTTTTCTTTTCTTTTCTTTTCTTTTTTTTTCTTTTTTTAGAGCTTTTATATTTTGGTTTATTCTTCATTTAACTTCTAAAACACTACTATAGTTGAATATTAAAACAAAAGCAATAGCAAGTAGTGAGCTATGATTATAGTCCTTCACTCATTCACTACTGCATATAAAATGCCAGCAGTGTTATTCACTGGCCCCATTAAAAAAGAGGTCAGACACTGAACACCACCCCTAGGATGATGTTCATCATCCTCATGCTTCCTCATTGTAATGGCGCTGTCTTTCCTGATTGGGATCAAAGTCCACCAGTGCTACCTGGTCCATTTCATCAGTCTCTCCTACTTCCTTCCTCTCAGATAAGAGTTTTTCCAGCAAAGAAAGTTTATCAGGAGAGAGAAAGCCATTCTTGGGGAAGTTTAACGTAAATTAGATAATTAGGCAATGTTTCTCTTTTGGCCTACGATAAATTGGCATGCCTTCCTTTTGATATTCCCATGCTTGACAATTCGACCTGGATGAGAGGTGATGATGATGGATCGATTGTCAAGAATAGACACTGGCTTTTGAAAGCCACACAGGGCTTCAACCAGCTGTATATCCATACACATGAAAAGATCTCTTCGAGTAAAAACAGCATGGTCCTTCTGATCCGAAACAATGATAATACCTCCTGGTTCCAGTCCCGGTTCTTGGTCTCCCTCACCATGGAACGTTATCTTCTGGCCATCTTTCATGCCTTTGTCAATATGCACTTCTAGAATCTTCTCTTGAAATATCTTCCTTCCATTGCAACTTTTACATGTATCTTTAGGACTGATCCATTCCCCATGGCCGTGGCACTCCTTGCACACAGATTGAATTTGCTGAACCATTCCAGATCCAATCTGATGAATTCTTACTTGCGTTCCAGTACCTCGGCAATCGGGACAACATTCAACTGCTCCTTTCTTACCACCTCAGCCTTCACATTTATCACAAATCACATTCTTTTGCAGAGCTAGTTTTCCTGTTGCACCATTATGTAAACCTTCTAAGGTTACTGAGAGCTGATGTACAACATTTTTACCTTTCCTTTCTCTCTGTATCCTTCCTCCTCCTCCAAAACACATGTCAAAGATGTCCATGGGGGAGCCAAAACCACCAGCAGCTCCACCCTCTTTAATTGCCTGTTCTCCTCCTTTGTCATATAATAACCTTTTCTTTGCATCAGAGAGCACTTCATAAGCTTGAGAAATCTGCTTAAACTTCTCTCCTTCATTTGGATTCTTATTAGTGTGGTACTCCAAGGCCAGTTTCAAGTAAGCCTTTTTCAGTTCCTCCTGGGTGGCACTGAGTTTGACCCCCAAAACATCACAGTAAGTGGTTTCTTTCACCACTTTCTACAGCAGGTGAGAAGGCCAAGGCCTGTGTGGGGGAGTGGGAAGGAGCGCAATGCTGGGCACAGCTTGGGCAGCCACCACTCCTCCATGTTTCACTGAGTTCTCTGGAAAGTTCCCTAGAGGTCACATTTCTGAGAGAAGCTGAAGCTGCAGTTAGGTTACATATTAAGTCTTGGTAGAGTTTAGCATAAGTGACTCCATTTTGAGCCTACTATCTCCTTTTAAACATCATGAACAGTTTATCTGTTAACTCCATGAGGATAAAACAGGCTTGCTGTGAAAAAAGGATAAACGATGTTTCAAGTATACAATATTATCTGCTTGATTAGGTTTCAGTTATATGTAAATAGGGGAAAAAAACCACTTTAAAATACTGCCATGTCCCCAAGTCCCCAAATGATCAATATTTTGACAGTCATATTTCATCTAGTCCTTTGAACAAAAATTATTTATATATATATATATATTAGAACTTTTGAAGCAAAACAAACTATGTTGGTTTAACATTTGAAAATCTGTCCATATAATTCAATACATTAACAGAACAAAGGAGAAAAGTAGTAAGATCATCTCAATGGATACAGAAATATGTGTTTGTAAAATTTAATGCCCTATTGAATCCAGGCAAAGAAAATAACCATGGAGCCCCAAACAACAAAATGAGATGGAATAATAACAGAAGATCTAGAATCAATGATTAGATAAAAGAAGAAGAACAGCTGGTAAACTAAGATAAACTAATTTCTGAAAAGACTAATAAAGAAGAAAATTGAGAGGGAAATAGCACAATGAACAAAATATAGAAGAGAAAAAAATGTCATTATGGTATTGAAATTATTTTATTTTTATTTTTTAATTGTTTTAAAAATACTACATAATGTACCTAAAAATCCAAATTATGATAAGGTAGAAAAATATATTACAAAGTTGGTCCAAGATGAAATGTAAATCATAAATAGAAAATAAAAACATTAAAATGATTGACATGGCAATTTTTTAAACTACCCATACAAAGTCCATGTCCAGGCAGTTTAGCCAACTGTACCAAACATTTAAGGATAGATAATTGTCATGAGCACACTGTGGAGGCACACACACGAGTTGTTTTTCCACAATGTCAGCTTTATTCTATCATAAAGCAAAGTTAAATCACAATTATAAACCAGGATTCCAAACTGAACAACATTTCATCATGTGATTGAACTTGACTTCTTACACAACACAGAAAGCAGGACAGAAGACAAACCACACACCAAAGAAGATAACAGAAGTGAGCAGAAAGTTAACGAACCAATGCAAAGTCAATCTGTGGGCGCGCAGTTGAAATAAGGCCTTGGTCTGGTCCAGGTCAGGTCTTGGCACTACTGCTCCTTATGTTCAAGCAGTGAAGAATCTCGGTTCTGTTCGAAGATCAATCAGTAGAGCCTTGGCAGCAGTTGCCTTTCTTAAGTGGTCAGACAGAGAAGGGTCAAGTCTGAAGAGTCTGACAGTTTCTGCCAAAATCCTTCACTTTTTAAAGGGATTTAATCAGTTTTGGATCCCTGCAAATCTCTTCTAGTCTTGCTAGTTATCAGTTCTGGGGTGTCACCTGACATTGGTCCGAGATATCTCCTGGCTGCAGTACCTTAACTGCTTGAGTCGTTGCTTGACACAGGCTCTTTCTTGACACAGGCTCCTGCTTGACACGAGAGACTCCATTTTGCTCTCTACAATAATTCTATTCCATACTTTCTGGAAATAAAAACAGAAAGAAAAATGCTGAAAAATTGTAAGTATAATCTTGATAACAAACTGGAGAAGTGGAATCCAAAAAAAAATGAATTTACAATTAATTTCAAATATGACATAAATGTAAAAATTCTAAATAAAATAGTTGAGTTCACTTGCATATAAAAAATGACCATATATCATATAAAGTAGTGTTTGTCACAGTATAACATGAGAAAATCTCTCATTTCAATTTATCACAACATTGGTCCTAATGAATTGTGATACCTGAATATTTATAAACTCTTAACTCTGACACTCATTTAAAGCAAAAGCTCCAAAAAGTGCTTCAAAGGAAAACGGAATATCTTCATGAACCCAGGATAGGCAAGACTTATTAAGCAGGGCAGAAAAAGGGAAAAAACTATTAGCTTATTTTAAGAGTAAACTAAATAAACATCATAAGACTTTACTAAAAGAGTGAAAAGCAAGAAAAGCACAAAGAACTAAATAGAGCTATAGAGAGAGAACTATAAATCAATAAGGAACTATATAGAGAGAACTATAAATCAATAAGAAAAAAAGCAGACAATAAAACAAAGTGGTCAAGTGATCTAAAACAACAGTTTTAAAGAGAATATATATATGGCTAGAAAATGTATAATAAGGAATTCAATTATTTAGGAATGTAAATTAAAATCACAATATGAAATTACTGTTCTATTTGCAGAAGTGCTAAAATAAAAAATACACAAAACTATTAGAACTATCAAATAACCAACTTGACAAATACAAGACTAACATGAAAAAAGTTGGCATCCATTATGAGAAAAATAAATATTAGAAAATATAAGAAATTATATTCTTAATAGCAACAGTCCCATATAGAAATTACTAACAGGTGCTAGTGTGGCTCAGTGGGTTGAGCAGTTGACTCTTGGTTCTTAGAGGTCCTGTTCTCAGGGTTGTGAGATCAAGCCCCTTGTCCAGCTCTACGCTCAGCAAAGAGTCTGCTTAAGACTGTCTCTGCTCCATCCCCAGCTCTGTCTCTGCTCCATCCCCAGCTCACAAGTTCTTTCCTGCTTTCCATAAATAAATAAATAAATAAATAAATAAATAAATCTTTCAAAAAATTACATAACAAATTTAATGTGTAAGACCATTATTGAAAAGCAAAGTAAGCTCTATTAAAATACTTAACACATGGATAGAGAGATGAATCATTAGTATCAATACATTCTAATTTTAAAACTTAAAGCAAAAGTTGACCTAATGATTATAAAATACAGCTGAACATATGCAGTCAATGGGTATCTAAGGCAGTTTTATTATTTTTTTTAAAGATTTTATTTATTTATTCATGAGAGAGAGAGAGAGAGAGAGAGGCAGAGACACAGGCAGAGGGAGAAGCAGGCTCCATGCAGGGAGCCCAATGTGGGACTGGATCCCAGGACTCTAGGATCACACTCTGGGCTGAGGACAGGCACTAGACCGCTGAGCCACCCAGGGATCCCCAAGGCAGTTTTATTAAAAGAATAACAATACGACACATTACTAAGATGTATTAATTAAAATACTGGATTATCAACAGACCCGGAACTTGTTATAATAGTTACACACATATACTAATTATGTAATCATTCTCAGTATATGGTTTCCAGAGCAGCTATCTCTGGAGAGTTTGTTATATGTGCAAAGAGTTGAGTCTCACCCAGATCTGGTGAGTCAGAAAGTTTAATGTTGCACCTCAACAACCTACATTTAACCAGCCGTGGTGCCTTTGTAATGTGTGAACGTCACTAGGTTGAAGTAATTTCCCAGAATACTCCTTTCTTTATGTTTGTGATTAGGGAAGGCCAAAACAGATTTTTGCATGAGATTGGTAGGGTGGAATTGGAGCAGCAGCCATTCTGTAGCTCACAATTTTTGTGGCTTCCCTGTCACAGTTTAATCAGGCTCACCTTATTGGCCTGAAGCACTACCTGTACCTACAACTGCTCTCCCTCTCCCTTCCTTGGATCATCCTTCCACTTCAACTCCTAGGCAAGGTATATGTGTACTTTTAGAGCCCATCACAGTGAAAGGCAACAAAAGTTGTTAAGGTTTTCACCACTTGTGATCCCCAGTTTGTGCTTGGGGGATCCTTTGTTCTTACCTCTTTTACTTTACATATAACTTTATTTCTGATCACATGCTCTGTGGACTTCAAGCTTCCACATCAGACACAGAGAAAATAGTCTTCCAAGATGCTTAACCAGCTTCCACAATTATATAAGGTCAAGTTCCTGTGACAAATCCCTGCTTTTCTACTGAACCCTAGCTAATACACAAACACTGGTGATTGTGATGCATGCTGAGATTGAGAACTCCTAGTATAGTAATTTTACAAAGTATGAGATTATTTCATAAAATGTGTTCAAGGGAATTGGCTCATGTTTAGGGTGAAAAGCAACATCATACCACAAGCAACAAACTTTGGATAGTTTAAAGATTTAATGTGAAAAGTGAAATTACTACCAATGTGGATAATATGAGTATTTCTTCATGACAATGGACTGTTTAATTTTTTTTTTAAAGAAGAACCTAAAAGCACACATTTTAAAAGAATAAATAGTGGCTTTGAATTTATAAGACTTAAAAATTTTGTTCAGTGAAGGGCACAATAGACAAAAATTAGCAGACAGATGAAAGACTATTTTTAGTGTTTCTAGTTGCTGAAAATTATACAAAAATAAGGACATGAGAAATTCTTACAAATGCATATGATAAAGACAGAAAAATCCCATTGGCTTTTCATACATGAACCAGTCATTTATAGAGGTGAAATATGAATGTGTAATTATTTGAATTTATTCACAACCTCAGAAATAGAATTAAAATTAAAAGCAATAATGGTATATTATTTGAATTGGCATTTTATTGCTCTCATAATAAAATACCACAAACTTCATAGGTTACAGCAACAAATACCACCTCACAGTTTATATCAGCCAAAATTGGGGGTTGGCTCAACTCGCTTTTCTGCTCTGGGTTTCACAGGTCAAAATCAAGGTGTTGGCAGCCTGGGATTTTATGTGGAAGGCTGTGGTAAACATCAGCCTTCAAGTTCCTTCAGATTATTGGCTGAGATCAGTTACTTGTGATTGAGGAACCGAGGTCCCCCTTTCCTTGCTGGCTGTCAGTCAACCAGGGAGCTACTTTCAGCTTCAGGAGGCCACGCGCATTCCTTGGCTCCTCATTCTCTTCTTCTGTCTTCAAAACCAGCCACAACAGATGGAGACCTTCTGATGCTTTGAATCTCTATGATTTCACTTCTGCCTCTTTTCTCTGTACCCTACCTCTCAGTCTCAAACTTTTGCCTCCTTCTGCTGCTATGAAGAGTTCATGTGATTACATTAACTCTGTCCAGATAATCCAGGATAATTTCCCTACTTTAAAGCCAACTATTAGCAACCTTAATTTTATCTGAAAAGTCACTGAACAGCAGTACCTAGGTTACTGTTTGAATAACATGGAGAACTTGGGAAGGGACATATTTATAATTCTGCCAAACCATATCTTTTGTATCTATAATATTAGCAGGAATTAAGAAGTAAAGGCTAGCAATAATGTACTATAGCATGAGTCTTGAAAGTGTTTCTGGTGGTAATGTAAATTCTTGTATCTATATTATATTATTTTGTTTGTTTAGAAAGAGGAAGAGAAGGCAGCCTGGGTGGCTCAGTGGTTTAGCACTGCCTTCAGCCCAGAGGATGATCCTGGGGTCCTGGGATTGAGTCCCATGTTGGGATCCCTGCATGGAGCCTGCTCCTCCCTCTGTCCATGTCTCTGCCTCTCTCTCTGTGTCTCTCATGAATAAATAAATAAAATCAGAAAGAAGAAAGAAAGAAAGAAAGAAAGAAAGAAAGAAAGAAAGAAAGAAAGAAAGAAAGAAGAAAGAAAGAAGGAAGGAAGGAAGGAAGGAAGGAAGGAAGGAAGGAAGGAAGGAAGGAAGGAAGAAAGGAAGGAAGAGAAGGAGGGAGGGGCAGAGGGAGAGAGAATCTTAAGTAGACTCTATATCCAGTGCGGGGCTGATGCCAGGCTCAGTTTCACAATCCTGAGATGATGGCCTAAGCCAAAATCAAGAGTCAGAACTTTAACTGACTGAACCACCCAGGTGCTCCAATCTTGCATCTATTTTAAAAAGCATTTAAATATCTTGTGTTTTTCTTGTATGCATACATATATAGTGTGCGTGTATCTGTGCATATTGAAAGTAAATTTGGAAGACATACATTAAATATATAATGTATACAGTGAATGAAGGAGGAAAATTAAATAAATAAATAAAACATAATAAATGAAATAAAATATTAAGGACATAAAATGATTATAAAATATGACTTAAACTGAGAACTATAGTCAAAATGATCCTGTGCACATAAAGGAAACAATCACATAAAAACAAAAAAAAGAGCATTAACAAACATTTTTGTTGTAAAATTTTACCTCTATTGTTTGTCCTTCCTTTTTCTTTTTCCCCAATTCAAACATATATTTAATGTTGTGCTCAGAACATTAAACAGGTATGAAACAGATGGGAATTGGAAATATATAGCAAACTATTCTTTTCTTTTCTTAAGATTTTATGTATTTATTTGAGAAACAGAGACAGGCAGAGACACAGGCAGAGGGAGAAGCAGGCTCCATGACAGGACCCTGACATGGGACTCGATCCCGGGACTCCAGGATCACACCCTGGGCCGAAGGTGGCACTAAACCGCTGAGCCACCCGGGCTGCCCACTATTTTGTCTTTTGTCTTTCAAATGCCAAAGCATAAATGAGGGTGGGGCCAGGTATCAAAGGAGGTCCTAGTTGGGGGATCTCTGGGCGTAGACTGAATTCCTTGAAAAAATAGAAAGGAGGGGTTATTTTCTATTAACCTTCAAGGTTCTCCCCCCACCCTATAGGTTTGCAAGAGGGAAAAGGGGAAAGAAAATAGAAATCATTGGGGCAGAGAGTTCCCAAGATATTTCATAGCAGTATCAAAGGTAATAAGGGCCCAGGTACATATTGTAACCAGTCACGTGAGAATTTCAATAGCCTTACAAACTGAGATAGAAAAATCAGAGACACTAGAGTTGAAAGAGCCCTGTAAACATGGACTAAGTCCATCACAGAAACAACCTACATGGATTGTTATTAAAGAGTAGTTGGGGCGTCAAATCCCCCAAATGACTTATCATTGCATGAGATCACACAATTCACAATTCAAGGGTGTAGAGACCCTCGTAAAGGATAACAGTGGTTACATTTTCCACTGGCATGCTGAAATGAGGTTCAGAAATCAAGCAAAGGTGCCATTAATAGAAAATAAGGTTACATAATTATTCATATAGATTTTTAAGTTGGTATTCATCACCACCAGAGATGTTTTAAGAACAACAGTGTGACCAAAAGTGTCAAACTCAATATTCATTGAATTTTGCAATGCGGTCATTGGTTATTTTGGTGACAGCTAAAATAGAATGCACTGTAAAGCAAGAAGGAGGTGAGAAAATGAAATTCGTGATAACTATCTCTCTAAACAATATTGTGTCCAAAGCACAGCAGAGAGATTAGACAATGGCTGCAGAATGATGGATGACTGAACTATCAGATCTCATCTACAACTAATGTACATCAATGTTAAATCCTAAATCTCTTTCAAACCTACTTATTTTTCTCACTTGCTTCCATATCAAGGAAAGCCTTATAAAAGCTACAATATTCTATCATCTAGAGTATAAGCAATATCTTCCCAACTTATTCTAAAATTTCTTTCAAAATATAAAACAAGAGAAGGTAAAGATGGGAGATTCAGACTCTGATTGCGATTTATTGCATAGGAAATAGTGCACAAAGTTCTCTTCCCAAAATATTACCCACTCTTAAATACCTAATAAAATCACTTTATATCCTATTTTACAAATATGAAGAACATATATATGCGGCTCTCAAGAACCTCCAGCTTTGCAATGAATGTGAAACAAATGCATAACGTCAGGGGGATTAGCCAGGGAAAAGAAAGGAGGGAATCTGAAGTAAATGAATTCTTTATGGGGAAGCAAGAAGACCAGAAAGTGAGTGCAGCATTCAGAAAGCAACAATATATTAGACAAAGGTAAAATAAATGCAAGAGAGTATAATAAGGATAGCTGGACATGGGGTTTCATCATAAATTTTGGAGAAACTTGCAAGAGGTGGAGAAACCTGTACTTAATTTTGTTAGAAATAATGTAGTATCAAAGATTATTACAGGGAGAAGCCATGAAAGTATTACACATGGGCAAGATCATTCTGGCATTACGCTATATGATTACCCTACTGGATGATCACTGGAAAATTATAGCAAAAGCCCAGCTATACCATAAATACATATAAATTAGGGTCAAAGGACTTAAGGGAAGAATTGGATTCAAGAAAACAAAAAATGTTGAAAATAAGTGATGACATCTGGAGGAAAAGGATACAAACAGTTAAGTAAAATAATAAGTAGAATGTGAAGTTTAAACCCTTTCTGATGACAAAAATTTATTTGACCAAGACATGTAATGAATGATGTACAAATAAAATAGTTTATATGTATCAATCACGTTTATTAATCACGTTATCCAGATTATAATCTCGTTAACCAGATAATAATCATTATTATCAATCACGTTATTAATGATGTCATTATGTCTTATATGACGTTAGGGTTTTGTTTGTTTTACCATTGGATTAGTCATGAGCTGGGGAAGATAAATTTGTCTCCATAATATGTTTTCTGCAATTCTCCTTGCATCTCATTCAATTTCTGTTTTATGATAGTTGCTGCTAGGATAATTTGTGCATGAATATTCACAACTGTTATATCTTCATTTTATGATAAACCCTTTAGCATTCTGAAGTGGCCTTCTTTGTTTTATTCAATGCTTTTCATTTGATTTCCATTTTGCCAGTATAATTTTGTTGTACAAATCTTGGTTTTGTCTTTAATTTCATACTTTTGTATACTTTCAAATTAGATTTGCTTCTTGTACACAAACTACTGTTAGATCTTGCTTTGTGATTTAATGTGAAAAGAAAATAATTTTCTGTTAATAAAGGTTAAACTATTTACATTTGAAATGACATATACTTGGTTTTAGGTCTCTTAGAATATTTATTTTGTCTCTTTACAGTATTTTAAAAGTCTAGTTTCTGTGTTTGTATATGTGTTGTGTTGATATTTGGAAGAGCATCCATTTTTGTTGTAGTAATTGCTCTTATAATTATAAGGGTCTTTAATCCTATATTTTCTTAATTCCTTCTGTAAGTCAGTGGCAAATGAACACATCTCTCTCCTCCAAGCCCTCCTCCTGTTTTATGATATATAACATTAACCAATAATGTAATCATTTGGTGATAAACTTAGTACTGCTAAATATGCTTATTCTTCTACTACCTTTGCTCTCATTTAATGTTATGGTTTGACACTTAACTATTACAATGCAATCAGGAAATTTATTCTACCTGCCACCATCTTTTTTCTTTATCTCACAAAATTTGTAATAATTGAAACATTACCATGCTCTTATCCTATTATAGAATTCCCTCATTTTTTAGGAATCCAAACTTTCACTTATCATTTACTGTTCGCTGCCAGTCGTTTTTTCCCTGTTTCCTTAGGAAAATTCTATTTACCTGAAGTTCATTCTTTAATAATTTCATTTTTTTATCTTCATGGCTCTTGGTGTAATCTTCTGTTATGTGATTTTAGTATATAAATATGCATTTGATATATAAACTGTTTAACAAAATAAAATCCACTTGAGTTGTATCTTTAATATTAAATTAGTTTCATTGTCAAATAATAGTTTCAAGTACATTTTTTTTATTTTCTAGAGACTACTGTTTGTGGATTTTGGGTGTCCTTTGCTTTCTCTGAATTTTCTCAATGATTTTTTTTCAATTTCTACTTCATTTAATTTATTCATTTTCCTGATATCTTTAATGGCTTTGTCTCTATTTGACCTTTCCATGTTTGTTATTTGTCTTTATTTTTGTGTTTTGGGGGGTTTTCTTCTCATTCAAATTTGGATAACTCAAGTTTTACCTCTTCCTTTTTCTGTGTAACTATCTTTCATAAGTTACTGCATTGTTTTTTTATAGTTTTGCTTTATAAAGGCATGTGTGCCATATTTTTTGGTTTTTAACTCATTATAAAATATTCAGTCACCATTTGACTCTCTGGAGGCAGCATTTTTTTAAGGTTTATATTTTTCTTTTATTTATGAGAGAAACACAGAGAGAGTCAGAGACATAGGTAGAGGGTGAGGGAGGCTCCCAGCTGGAAGCCTGATGCAGGACTCAATCACAGGATCCCCCATTACAACCTGAGCCAAAGGCAGATGCTCAATCACTGAGCCAACCCAAGTGCCCCTGGAGGCAGGATTTTTTAATGATGATCTGTAGTGTGAGCAAGTTGGGCTGAGTTCCCTTATTGTTTTTTCATATAGCACCTTTGTATCGGTATTACACGTGTACATCTTATTGTTAACCACTTAATAATTTGCACTTTCTCCAAGCAAGCAGATTTTTATTCGGAGTGAAGCTTAGAAAGGCTTGGGAGTGCAAAGGTTTTGGAGAAAGTAACATCTGTGAAAGAAGAGGGGAGGAAGCAGGATTGGGCAGGGGAGCATTCAAATCCCAATGCAGACTTAAATCTGCCTGCCCGTCAGGGAGCTCCAGAGCAAAGACCATCTATTAGAGGAATTCTGTGTGTGGTGTAAATTCTGTGTGGTGGGTAAAGGGTAGTAGGTGAGATAGCTAGATCCTTATACCATCCCCTTGCTGAAGCAAGGTTGAAGCCTGTTAACATTTAACTGCAGTTGCATAGTGAGCTCTTTATTGCAGGGCCCCTGGTCAGTGTCTGCCACGTTGAACCAGAACCAGATATTTATTTGTAAGAGCTCCCTGGCATGCATGCAATGTACTCTTCCTGGTTCAGAAACCAAAATACTTTGTTTGAGTTCCAGAGACATTGGTTCTCAGTATAGTCCCTCTCCGCCCTATCCTGATTTCTAGCAAATATTGTTGCAAAACAATGATAAATTTCGCACTTCAAAATTAACCATTCCTTTTTGTTTGTTTGTTTGCTTGTTTGTTTTTGCTGGTGTCTTTTAAAAATTACCACCACTACTCCTTTTGCATTTGTCTACTTCTTTACTTTATCCACTGTGGCTTCTTAAGACGTAAGCTATTTTGGGCAACCTTAATAGGTATTGCAGTCTGACAATTATGTTTATCTTTCAGAAGTGATTTAAAAAAAGGAATTTGACTTTTTTTTTTTCCTGCTGTATTTCTTTATGGTATACAAGAGGAGAAGAGACCACAACAAAACATAAAAAGAAATGCCAACTTATGTGTCTATATTTTAAAATATATTTTTGAATATTGTTTTGGAGTATTTTCTATTATTTTTCATTATAGTCCTGCCTTTAAATAAAAACAAGGCATGGCGATTTTGGAAGCAAATATAGATGACTTGTTACCAACAGTTAAATGTAGAAGAGAAAGGAGTTAGAATGAGGTTGCTGAAGAAGGAAACCATGAGAAAGGATCTTTTTGATCTTGAGAAAAGTTTATCATCAAACAGGGTAAATCCAACAGTAGCGCAGATCAAATCTCACATATATCAATATGTCATCAGACCCCTAGGGGTAGGACAATGTAACTAATCAGATATTTAACACAAGTGGCTAATTATTTGGTGAATGGTAGTTACTTAAACAAATTTGTTATTGTTAAGACACTTGACTAAGATTTTCTGAGCAGAAAACAGGCATTTATGGTTAGAAGTGCTTAGGTACTTGAATTATATTTATAAGTAAACCATTCTTATTAGAGTATTGTGTCTCTTTGAATGGGTAGCTGCAACTGTGATGCACACCATTGAAATAAAGTACAAATGAAAGTTTGATCAAGTAGTGCATTACTCAAAGATATGCTACCCAAAAAAGTGGTGTTTAAAGCTTTATAAGCCACTTTTAGCAATATATTTTTACATTTATAAAAAATTAAATTATTACTTCTTTGTGTTCTCAAATACCAGGTAGAAAAAAAAAATAAATCCAACTTACTTTAAATTGAATCTGAGTATTGTTCAAGTAAATTTGAACACTCACACTTTTTGTGCCCTATTCAACTTAATCATTACTAACAATTATTCATGATTTGGGGAATTTTTTCAGTTTAACCTTGAGACACTTTTTATTCCACTTTTTAAGAAGTAAGTGTTTTACTGTTTTCTGTCTAGAATAATGGCTTAGTTCTTCCTAAAATACATAGGTATTTTATTGAGCAGTCATTATTCTGCAACACCAGAGTTAATTTATAATTTTCTTTTTAAAAATATCATAATTTTAAAATATAATTTTAGTAAAGTTTGCTATATCTATGCAACTACCAGTGTTTCCCTTTCCTAGTATAATTTTTCATTTTTTTCAGTACTGATTTGTTGTTATTTGTTAAAGTGTCAATTCTATTTTTTCATATTAATGCATTGCCTTGATGAGAGTAAGATATATTTCTTTTGAGTTGAAGACTGAGAACTACATAGAAAAATTGTATATATACATATACACACATATCATATATGTTATATGATATATATGCTATGTGATATAATATGTGTATATCTGTGTGTATATGTATAAAAATACATAACAAAAATAAATGCTGTGATAGTTGTTTTTTGTGACTGTGGCCCGAGCCATTAAGTTGTGTCTTAGGCTGCTTTAAAGCAACACTGTAGCGGACAGAATAAAGGGTGAGAGTTTAATCCATTGTAATCTCATAATTACAAGAGAGAAGAAAATTGAGATACTAAGTTGAATTAAGGAGTTGTTGATTTTTCTCTTTACTTACTTTCAATCACATTTTCTCTGTATAGTTTTATTCTTATCTTCGTTCGATGGCTTATTAAAAAAAAGTCTAAACATACATTTCTAACTGGCACAGGTTAGGAAGCCTCCTTTTATTCTGACACTTAACAGATTCGCTGAGGATTCCTACCTAATTAGTTTTTTGTCACCATCTCCAATGGCCTTCTTCAAAAATGTGACATCTTTCATCGGGGTGTTATTTTTGCCTCTTCACTTAATGTGTGGAAGCTCATGTGGTATAGAACTGTAGTTACTTTAAGTGCTTCCTAGTTTATGAATCATACATATGATCTTCACTATTACTCCCTATCCATCAAGCAATGAAGTAAAGAAAGTGGGTGTGTCTTCCAATGACATTATTGAAATTTATATGGCTAAGTAGTTCTCTAGTTAATAAGATGGGCACCACAGAGCTGCCAGATGAAATAAAATTGAAATAATACAGTGTACCTATCCTATTTCCAGTTGCTGGCTGGGCCTGGCAATGGAATTAAATCGTATTAAAGGAATCTGTATCCTACAAGCTGAGACCAGAACTCAGGCAGTCTGACCTTGGTACTACTTACCAGTTGACCTATTGATTTATTTTTTACCTTGACCCAGGTGAACGACAAGAATGACCATGGAGAAACAGAATCAAAAAAAAACAAAACAATATAGTGTTGAGTGACAAAGAGACAAAGGCTTTTTAAAATAAATATTTGTTTAAATTCATTGACTTTAAATTTACACATTCACAACAATGAAAATATTTCTATGCCATTATAACTGTTATCATCTTACATTGTACTGGCGAGAAGGGAGAGCTGTATTTTTCTTTTTTTACAGGAGAACATACAAAACATTCTAAGTTTCCTTCTGCTCTTATTTTCCCCTTTACAATGGGAAAAACTATGTCATTTTTTTTTTTTAGGATTTTATTTATTTATTCATGAGAGACAGAGAGAGAGAGAGAGAGAGAGAGGCAGAGACACAGGCAGAGGGAGAAGCAGTCTCAATGCAGGGAGCCTGATGTGGGACTCGATCCTGGAACTCCAGAATCACCCCCCTGGCCGAAGGCAGGCGCTAAACCGCTGAGCCACCCAGGGATCCCAAACTATGTCATTCTTTAGGAAAATGTCAAATAAAAAAGAAGACACAACATTGGTTTTTGAAGCCTTAGCACCAGTATCTTTAGTCATTCATTCTCTAAAAATATTTCAATGTCATAATAAGTCTTGAACCATGTCAATCTAACAGAACTTTCATGTAGCAAGTTATAAATATTTTAATTATTTGAGAAGTAACACCCATGTCTTTTTTAATCTTACTGACAAGATCCACCTAGGCATTTTAAATAATATAAAACAGTATTATTTGTGCATTCAGAGCTAAAAAGCATAGAACAGGAGCCAGAGAAGTCTAGTAGTTTAAATTACCTTAGACCCCCCAAATATTTTCTCCCCTATTCACTTCCACATGATGACCTTGTTCCTGGTTTTATCTAGAAAATAGAAGCAACTGGAAAAGAAGTTCTACTTGTTCTTCCAAATACATCTACCAGTCTCTATTTATTCCCATATATGCTACATTCTGGCTTCATAAATTTTCTTTCAATTTTATGACTGACTCTTCTAATTTTGTGCTGTGACTCATTCACTCTTTTTCTTCTAGGTTATCATTTTCAGTATCATCAAAATCTTCCTCTCTTTTTCATCTGCATAAACATATAATGTCTCACACTTTTAAGAGCAACTTCAGTATAATAATTCCCTTCATTTAGCAAACAATTTCATTGCCTTATTTTGCAGCACAACTCCCAAAGCAGATGCCTTCACTTCCTCTCCCACCCCTTTCTTTTAAAGCTGTTTATCATGACCATTGTGCTAAAAACACCCTAAGTTACCAGTGGTGTCCTTATTATTTAACTCAATGGAGAATTTTCAGTCCTTGGTATATTAGACCACCATTATTTCACACACTTGATTACACATTTCATTTAGTTCAAAACATTTTAAAATTCCTTTAGATTTCTCCTTTGACTCATGTGTTATTTAGAAGAATTTCTTTAATCTCCAAGTACTGGGAAGTTTTCCAGTTATCTTTCTTTTACTGATTTTTAGTTTAATTCTGTTGCGAAATGAGACCAAACATTGTGTGATTTCTTTCCACTTAAATTTGTTAATGTGTGTTTTGTGGCCCATAATGTGGTCCATTTTAGTGACTGTTCCACGTGAGCTTGAGAAGGACGTGCATTCTGCTGTTGTGGATTGAAGTAGTTTATAGGTGTCCATTATATACAGATGATTGATGGTGGTGTTGAGTTCAACTGTATACATAGTGCTCTTCTGCCCATTGCATTTATTCATTTCTGCTAGAAAGGTGTTGAGGTCTTCAACTAGGTAGTGGATTTCCCCTTCTGGTTCTTTCAGTTTGTGCAACACAGATTTTGACATTCTGTGTTTAGGCACATATACGTCAAGGATTGTTACATCTTCCTGGAGTAGTGACCCATTCATCGTTACCTAATGCATGCTCTCTTTACCCTTGATAACTTGAATTCTGAAATGAGCTCTATCAGAACTTAACATAGCAACTCTTGCCGTCTTTTGATTAGTGTTAAGAATGGATTATCTGTTTCTGTCATTTTTAAAATATGTTTTCTTTGTTTAAAGTGAGTTTCTTTTAGACAATATCCTGTTGGGTCCTGTTCTTTCATGCACTTTGACAGTCTCTCTCTTTTAATTAATATATTTAGACCATTGATGTTTAAAGTGATATTGACATAGTTGGATCAATACTTGCCATATTGGTTACTGTTTTTCATTCATTGTTCTTAGATACTATTCTATTTTTCGGTCTTTTTTTGCCCTTTTTTGGAGGGGTTTCAGAATTAAGCATTTTATATGATCTCATTTTCCTTTATTAGCGTATCAATTATAGTTATACTTTTTACTTTTCTTAGTGGTTTTCTCTAGAATTTGCAATGTACACAACAAATAGAAGTCTGCTTTCAAATAATCTATACTGCTTCATAGGTAGTGTACATTTCTTACAATAAAAAATATTGCTAATTCCTCCCTCCTGTTTCTTGTATCATTACTGTCATTCATTTCACTTATCTATAAGCATATGTAAGCGTGTGTGTGTGTGTGTGGTGTATAAAATAGAATATATTGTTGCTATTATTTTGAATAAACTTCTTTTGAATCAATTAATAATAAGAAAAATAAAATGTAAAATTTTACCTCACTTAATTTCTTCTCCAATGTGCTTTCCATTCTTTATGTCAATCTGGCTTTCTACACCTATATCGTTTTACTTCTCTTTGAAAGACTTCTTTTAACATTTCTTGTAAGGCAGGTCTACTGGCAACAGATTTCCTTAATTTTTTTTGAGGAAATCTTTATTTTTTTCCTCTACTTTTGAGGCATAGTTTCACAGGGTGCAGAATTCTAGGTTGGTGTTTTGTTTTCTTTCTCTTAACACTTTACGTGTTTCATTACCTTCTCTTCTTCCTTTCATTGTTTCTGAGAAGTAGAACATATATCTTTCTTAGTCCTTTAAGTGAATATTGTTTTCCTTTTATTTCTTTCAAGATTTTTTCTTTATCTTTGAGTTTTGGCAGTTTCACTATATGTCTGGGCGTAGTTTTTTGGCATTTATCCTGCTTGATTTCCTCTGAGCTTCCTGGATCTCTGGTTGGGTGTCTGACAAGATCCCCTCTGACATTAACTTGCAGAAATTCTCATTCATGACTACTTCAAATATTTCTTTTGTTCCTTTCTCTCTCTTACCCTTCTGAAATTTCCATTATGTGTATATTACAACTTTTGTAGTTCTTCCTCAATTTTTGGATATTCTGTTCTTTATTTTTTAGTCTCTTTCTCTTTTAGTTTTGTTAGTGTCTATTGGCATATCCTTAAACTCAGAAAGTCTTCCCTTAGTTATATCCAGTCTACTAATGAATCCATCAAAGACTTTCATTTTATTACAGTGTTTTTTGATCTCTAGAATTTTTTTCTTTAGAATTTCCATCTTTCTGCTTACCTTACACATCTATTCTGTATATTGTCCCATTTTTTGATTAGAACCCTTAGCAAGCTAGTCACAGTTTTTAAAATTTCCCTGTCTGGTAATTCCAACATTCTTGCCATATCTGAGTCTGATTCTAATGTTTGCTCAATTATTTCAAACTGTAGGTGTTTTTATTTTTTGTTTTTATATTTGTTTTGTTATGCCTTCTAATATGCTTTGTTATTTTTATTCAAGAGCTAGATATAATCTACTGGGCAAGTGAAGGACCATAAGTAGGCCCCATTGCTAAATTGTTGGTAAGGTGTTGGGAGAGAGGAAGTATTATATAGTTCTTTAATTAGGTTTTAATCTTTTAGTGATCCTGGGCTCCTAGTTTGTTAACTTCACAAGTGAATATCAATTCCTCCCCATTTAAGGCAGGACAGGATGTCTGGGCGTGGACGGGGGTAGGTAGGTGGACAGTGTGTCTCTTCCTTTACATAGAAAGAGGGAGCTAGAGTTGAGTATCTTCCTTCCCCTCCCCATGTCACTATGGCTCTGATAAAATCTCATAAGGTTAGTCTCTGATAAAATAGTTTCTCTTGAGGGCCTTATAAAGAACCTTGAGGCCTTATAAAGAACAAAATACGCAGGATCATTTTGACTATAGTTCTCAGTTTAAATCATACTTTTATAATCATTTCATGTCCTTTCTATTTTGTTTTATTTCATTTATTTTATTTTATTTATTTATTTCAGAATGTTTTCTTTTCCTCTCTTCCTCCTAGAAGCCTAAAGAGATGGAATTTTTCTCTGACCTTCAGTGTGGGAACCTGACTGAGCTTCTGGGAGTAAAACTCAAAAAAAAAAAAAAAAAAAGTGAGAATCTCCTATAATTAAGACCCTCTAGAGTTTTAAAATCTAACTGTCCACAAAATCTCAGACTTGTCCACACTGAGTCTCCAGCAATTCATCAGTTAAAGCTCAGGTTTTCCTACCTCAGAACTAGTTTCCTTGGAGGTTTCTGCTTCAGTAAGTTGTGTTTCTCTGACTCTACCTGTCTGTCTCTCCAGTTTGAGGGACAGTGGTTTGCCCTATGATCTGATCTCACTTCTCTGACAAATTAAGAGGTCTTTTTGATTTTTCAGTTTCTTCAGGTTTTTTTGTTTGTTAGTTTGTTTGTTTTATTTTGTTTTACTTATTGTTAGGATGGAGTGACAATTTCCAACCTCTTTATACGCCATACTGGAAACTGGAAGTTCTACCTTAATTTTTTTAAAGTGTACTTTGACCTTTGAAGTAATGCTTCTTTGAGTAATATGAATAGATCTGTCTGCATTTCAATGCCGAGTAGCATACAAAATACATGACTTGAATATTTAAAACAATCTTGTATTTGGGAACTATATATTAAAGGATTCTGCTTAAAATAACTATGTTTACATCTTCTTTTAAAAGACTACTTCTCAGGCACCTGGGTGGCTCAGTGGTTGAACCTCTGCTTTCGGCTTAGGTTGTGATCCTGAGGTCTTAGGATGGAGTCCCACATCGGGCTCCCCATAGGGAGACTGCTTCTCCCTCTGCCTATGTCTCTGTTGTGTATGTGAAAAGTAACTTAAAATATGTGTCATCTGGATGGTTGTGGCAAGTAAAATTTATCTAGTATGTTTTTTTTTTTTTTTTGCCAAAATTGTCAGCTAATTCAAGTATATGGCTATTATAAATCAACAACAGTTAGATATAATAATAATGCTCTTTCTCATACTTACCAATTCAGGGTGCCTTAGCTTTCTAAAATCTAGTGACTGCCACCAAATTTTAAGAGTTTGAAGCAAATCTAATGTCATTCTTTCCATTCTTAATATTGATTTGTTTCAGTCTATGCTAGCATTTTCATTGTCAATAATATGTGATGACTTTTCTATGATTCCATGAGAGAGACAAAATCTTCTAATTGCTTCTTGATTAAAAAAAACAAAACAAGGGGGATCCCTGGGTGGCTCAGCGGTTTGGCACCACCTTGAGCCCAGGGTGTGATCCTGGAGTCCCAGGATCAAGTCCCATGTTGGGCTCCCTGCATGGAGCCTGCTCTCCCTCTGCCTGTGTCTCTGTCTCTCTTTCTCTCTGTGTGTCTCTCATGAATAAATAAATTAAATCTTTAAAAACAAACAAACAAACAAACAAACAAACAAAAAAGAACAGATTTTGGCACCACATAAATTGTCCAGAATTTACATAAAGGCCAGAAGCAATTGTTTTGTTGGATTTGGGGAAGTTGTAAGGTCAATATTTAATCCACTTTTCTTATTCTTTGTATGCCAATACCATACCATTAGAAATAGCTCTCAAGTGCAATGTTGGTGCAGCTTACCACTACCAATAATTCAGAATTGTAATGTTTTGACTTCTTGCCATGTTGGTCTTCAAATGTGAGTGGAACATAAATGATAGTTTGACTTTCCATAAATAATCTGAAATTGTTCATGGAATTATGAATAGTCAGATGCATGAAGAAATTTAGGAAAATATTTTTAAAAACATATTTCCCATAACCAACTATTTCTAGTTTTCTAATAGGAATATCATCCTCCCAACATACAGAAAAAAAAACCTCTTATGCTGTTTATTGGGTTGATTAGAATCATGGAAAGAATGGCAATTCAAAGGGGTGTATCATGAGAGAAAACATATCTGTATATGTTGGTTTGTTTCATTGCTATAGGAGCTCATAGATATTTTCTACAGAGAGCAAAGAGTTGAGGATGGAACCAAGCTCAAGTTGAATACTAACCCCAAGAAACAGTTTCCTCACATTGTAAACCTCATGATATTGAAAGCTACACTTAAAAAAAAAATCCATATACAGATTCACTGTGTGTGTTTTCCATTGTTACTTTCTGGAAAGGATTGATGAATAAAATTACTGGTGAGACTGATTGTATAATTTTCTTATCAGTCATTTACCCAGCTTGGAAGGGATAATGTATTGTTTCACATTATTATATTTTAGTTATAAAAATATATTACATAATCTGGGCTAAATACATGACTTCAAAATATATTAAGACTGTCATTCACCAAGAAAATTGTTCAATACTGTACAGCAAAACAGATGTACACTAAACTTTGGGAGGTACTGATTTGTGCTTAGAGGACTAATTTAAAACTGTCAGGTCTTGGCATTGGCAGTTTTCCTTTGAAAATATTTAGTATTTTTGAAACAAAGATCTTTGAAGACAGCGTCAATTCTGTCAAAAGTATATAAAATCCCTAGATATTAGGTGAATATTTATACACAACACATATGTATGCAGATTTCCTTTTCCAGTGATACTCATTACATGCTTGTTAAATAGGTGTTCATTATATGATCAGCCAAGGAGAGAATTAATGTTTGGATTGACTCATTTTCCCAATTCCCAGGTTGTTGGGAAGAATTTAACATATGTTTCCTCTCTGAACAAAAGCATAACTGAGGGAGGGAGAATAAGACCCCAATAGGGACTTAGATAAGCAGAACTTCAGCTATTATAGTATTGGTGAGGGTGCTTCTAATTGCAATAAAAAGAAACCCTACCCAAAGTGGCAGAAAAAATAAATGTATTAACTAAGAGAGGTGAAGCAACCAATCTTAGAAGCTTGTTGCTTCAGCAGTGGCTCCATCATATCATCAAGAAGCCATGCACTTTACCTGACTCTTCTTGGCCTTCCTAGATGAGAAGATTGGTTTCCGTGTACAGTGAACAGAATCAATACTGCATGCTTCCTTTATCAAAATTAATAGAGAAAAAATAGGGACTTCCTAATGTCCCTTTGAATAGCAAAATGATAACTTTTCCTGAAGCTATATAATAACTGTTTCTTCATATCTTATTGGTCATCTGTATCTTGTGGACATCCTTTAACCGATACCTGGCTAATTGCATGAAACTACCTTTAGAGACTCCATAAACTGAGACTGGTTGTTCAGATTGCATTGGTACTATTCCAATAGGTGAGAAATTGAATGAATAAGAGGAAACCAATGCTGTTGTTACCTGCAAGTTCATTCCTCCATCATTACTATTTGCAGAAGTTTTCTGTCCTGATTAGAATATCATTGCAGCCAGACTACAAGGGGAATCCTCTTACATTGTTTTTATTGGGTAGAGTGTAATTGTGTAAAGAATGACAGTCTGAAGGGATGCATCAGAACTGCTTTCTCAGGTCACCCCATCAGCCATGTAGTATACGTGGTTTCCCATATGTATCTTTGAGTTAGAAATATTGCAGCTACACTAGTTTGAAAATTGTCACTTCTGTTACAGTTTTGTAGTTCTGCAAGCCACTGTTTCAAAAGACCTCAATTCTGGTTGTCTGGCTCTTATGCCATATTCCCTACCTCCCTCAGTCTGTATTATTTAAAAAAAAAAAAAAGTCCTACTACTTCCTTTCTTGAAGTTCTTTGAAGCCCTCCATTTGCTTTCAAGCAAGATTGAAGACCCCCTGTTGTATGGCATATAGCTGTTTCATGTCAAGCTGACACTGGTTACATGAATCTTATTACATGATATGAAAAAAGAAAGATAACACTGATATTGTCAATGCTGTTCTTCAATACAATGAGGTGAGATGGAGCTTCAAAATATAAATTCAATTAGGTTTGAGTAATAAATATGCATCAGCAGAATCTATACCTATGTGTTTACAGACATTGATGAAGAAAATTTTACTTTCAGGTGATCAAACAAGTATATCATGATGACTTCCTCAATAGTCTTGAGAGAAATAACTGAAGAATTAGCTTATGAACTATGAAAACTTAGAAGCATAGATTTGTCTACATAAGCAAATATAAGTCCAAAATAGGAAAAGACAGTTATTTGGAATCTTTAGTTGAAAGATTTTGTTTCAATCTTTTGTTGAAATATTCCAAGGGATAAAACACTTGAAGTTCTTAATTTCAACATATCCTCCCATGAAACTGTATCATCTAATAACTCAATTCATTATATAGGTATTATACAGGTTTACTACATGTTACTCTGTTGGACTACCTAAAACAATGGGCTATGTATTTTATGGTTCATTGGAGAGATTTTTAAAAGGAAGTCTGGACTACATTCTATTTTCTCTTTATCTGTTACCTATAAGAACAAATTACCCATGAAAGAAGCAAACTCAATATTCAAAGCCTTTTCAGAATCAGTCTTTCCTTGCCTCTTCTTTATCATATACTGGGTCCCTCTGCCTTGTTTTGCATATTTTTTATTTTTTTATTTTTTTATTTTTTTATTTTTTTTTTTTGTTTTGCATATTTTTTAAAAGACTGAAACTCTCAATGTAAATTACTCTATATGTAATTTCTCCTTGAAAAGATTGTGGGTCTTCTGGGACTAAGGCTAGCCTAGGTAAACATATTTGGAATCCATTTCTCTCCAATTCTTACTGAAAGCACAGTGCATCTGTTAAAAAAGAATAAACCCATAACTATGTGGAGAACCTAGGAAAGAGAACAGCAAAGAAATAATGCTAATAAAATTTGTTACAGTAGTGATAAATTAGTATTTTTCATTGGAAAAAAGCTCTAAGCTCAGAATAAAGAATGTGAATATAAATCAGTATAGCAGTCGCTTTCTAAAAATTTATTATTCAACACTATTGCTTTTTTAATGTGTCCCTTCTGAAAAAATTATGTATGTGTAATATAAAGGTGTTTTTAAAAAATGATATTAAAATTAAATAATCTGATACTTTTTCTAAACGCTAATTAATCATTTACTGTTAAACCCAGGATTATGAGCCTTATTTTGTAGATCATAGGATTTTGGAGAACAGTTAGGAATAGTTAACTCAAGGACTATGATTTGGTGTTTAGTTTATTTCTCTGTTCCCTATCTGCAGCTGATGTTGCCAATTAGTATGATTTCATCATTCTTACATAACTTCAATCCTAAGGGAAGGCCTCTTTGGGAAGAAACCTACACAATAACAAAGGAATCTCAGGCCTGTATTTACAAACCTAGTTTAGACTCCCATTTACACGTGTAATCGTACTGACAGGTACACAGAACATTTGAAGAAAATCAACAGAAAGACAGTGCAAGATGAAAACATGTAATAGATCTCAGAATACTGAAGTGGAAATCAAGGAAGGGGAGATAATCTTCTAAAATTATATTACTGGAATTTGAAGAAAAAAGAGGGAAGTCATTCAAAATACAAGAAAAGACTGCTATAAATATGAGACCCATATAATAGAGTTGTTAGCAGTAAAAAATATAATTGCTGTATTGAAAAAAAAATAAATGAAAGACTAAAAAATGGAGTTAAGGAAATGATCTAAGACATGTGATTCCTACAATGATAGCATGAAAGGATATCCATTATCTCTCAAAAGGAAGAGAAAGTAATTAGAAATCAGTAAAGGACCAAATAAAAAGAAAGTAAAATAAGTTCTGATTTAGAACAACTGTTGAATTGTTCATGAGAAATGCATTTACTTTAATACTTGGAAATGTTATTTTCCATAACACAATAGTTTAAGGATTTCTCTTTTATTCCCATACACATTACTTGGTTCTGATCTTTAAAAAACTTAATCATATTGTTTCTAGTTTTACAGTTACAGTTAAAACATAGGTGGTATGCTTCAACAAAATGGGTATGTATGTGCATATGTCTTGGCTATGAGAATGTTCTAATATAATGGACAGAAGATGGAATGCAGAAGCAGCAAAAACTGGGTGAGAGTGACATGATTGACATGCTTGTTCTAGTACACAGAATCAAGATTTAGAGTAATGTGTTTATAATTAAAGGATAAAATGGAGATTTAATATATATTTTAGAATCATAAAAACAAATGGTCTGAAAACTAGGTATAATTTTAAAATACTGGGAAGTGAATAAGAAATAAATGTAAGGCATAAGATTAATTAAATAAATTCTCAAACTTCAGATAGGAGATTTCATAAATAATATATAAAATTAGTAAATCAGGGTGCCTGGGTGGGTCAGCCAGTTAAGCATCTGCCTTCAGCTCAGGTCATGATCCTGGGATCGAGTCCTGTGTCGGGCTCTCTGTTCAGCCAGGGGCCTGCTTCTCCCTCTCCCACTCCCCCTACTTGTGCTCTCTCTCTCTAATAAATAAATACATTTTTTTAAAAATAGTAAATCAATAAAGGGAAGTATCCACTTGAAAGATTCAAAGCAAAAAGGGTTAAAGTGTTTAATTTGTGGATTAGGACTAAGATTCAGAGATGAAGTGTTTGATAGTAGAAATGGCTACTTTTACATTTTTATTTTATCACTCCGCTGAAACACTTTAAAATGTTTGTAAAATGCATTCTTGTATTGCTTTCATAATAATTTTTAAATTTAAAAATGCATGATCCCTGACTTGAGAACAGGGGCATGTAGAGGAGCATGAGAGAGGGGGGAAGGATAATTTTCCATTCCATTTTGTTTACATTGTTTTAATTAAGGGGGAAAAAAGAGGGAATTCATAAAATAATATTTTCAGCATTTAAAATACAATATTCCATATCAATATATTTAAGATTGCTTCTTCCTTGCTATTTCACAATTTCTCTGTTTTCCACTCTCACTTCCAATATCAATATCAATACTCCTGTGTGTCTTCAACTACCACCATGCTTGGCATTTCATTTCTAGGACAAATAGCCACCCAATAGCTCTTTAAAGAACACAGTGCACAAGAGGAAGACAATAATATTGCAGCAGTGAGAGAAGCAGGAAATGTTCTATGTTTAAATCCTACTGTGTGCAATTTCCTAGGAGGTGGTTAGTAACAATTTCAGAAATAGTGCTGCCCTCTTCCTTGTCACTTTTTTTTCTTGCAGAATAAATTCTACACTCAAAAATGTGCCCTTTTGGGAAACTACATAAAGTTTGATCAAAAGTCATTATGAGGAAAACCACTCTCCATTTTATTAGCTGAGCCAGTGTCACCCCAAGTAAATAGCTCTTACTTTTACAGAGAATTGCTTTTGCTGCTCCAATTACACTATCACAGATGCTTCTGGTGTTTGAAACCAAAACTGTTATTATTTAAACATTTGAAAAAGTAGTAATATTTTCAGCTTAAAATGATTGATTTAAACACAGAGAAGGGGAAAAAAACAAAAGCTTGGGAATTAAAGTAGGATGATCATTTGAGAGCAAGCATATTTTGTAAAAACTCAAGTTAAGAATAATCTTTTATATAGAAATTTTTTGAAACTTGGAGTATGACTTATGAAACATATACAAGTTTGAGATTCAGGTCCCATGTATGTCATCATCACATAATACAACCTTACACTCTTGCTTCTTTATGTCCCTCTGTTTACTTTTCTGAAAAAAAAAAAAAAGAAACTAATCAAAATGCATGATTTTAGAAAATAATTATTTAAAATGGTAGGAATTCTTTTCTGTGCAAAGAAGTCCCAGGCCCACTCTAATTTCCCAGATAAAATCATGGTTAAAATGTTCAAGTTTAATTTTTCTGATAGGTACCACTATTTTAAGGTGAAATGATGCATTTTTATTTCTATTTATAGTACATCAACAATAAAAGTACTGGTAGTCCAGACTAAAAGCACAGAATAGGGCGCATGTACGTTTCTTCCAATTTTTCCCGTCTACCCAACTCTTTTTTATTATATATTTTAGTTCTCTTAAGATTGTTTTCATTACTAGAAGTCACTTTTCCTTCTTTATAACTTTTGATTTTCATTAGTTATATTTTTACATTGTTGTGATTTATAATACTTGCATTAACTTTTAGTTTTAAGGGTAAATGTGGCCCTTCATCTAAATGTGTAATATGTGTTGCAAATTCCCAGCCCTGTGCAAATCCCTTTACCCATCTGGAAATTCACTTGTTGCTTCAGTGGGAATTTTCTGTGTACGCTGAAGGAGTGTGCATTTCTTTGCTCCTCTTCCTGGGAGCTTTCTCCTCCACGGAGGCTCAGTCAGCCCTTTGAGACAGTAGCACTGGAGGCTGGGATTTAACATCCCTGGGAGCAAGTCTGTCAATAAAATTGAGAGTTGGTGGATAAATTATTCAAGGAGTTTCTCCTTAAGCAAATAAATCTGAAATGTGTTCCACATCATTCCTCTGCAGGTTTCTGGAGGGATTACACTTCCAGATGTAAGTGAGGCTTCCTTGAATGTCTTTTCTCCTATTACTGTCTCACTTTTCCAATTCTTCCATTTGCTCTTTTGGGATCATCTCCCACATAAACTACCTTCAATCAGTTTTGTGTCAGGGTCTCTTTTCCAAGATAGTTAAATGAGGAAGAATGTTTTAAATAAAAGCTTTGCCTCTACAATTAATTCTAAATATTGAAAACAAAATGCATATACACACAGAAATTCACACTTAGTATAAGACCAAATATTACTTATTGCTTATTATTGGAATTGTAGATTAAGAAATAAAATTGTTTTAAAAAATTGAAAACAGTTTTTAACACTGAAAGTGCCATGAATCCCATTTAAAAAATACCTCATTTCCTTCAAGTTGCAACATTCGAATAATCCTTTGTATGACATTTTTAAAATAAGGAGAATCTGAAAAAAATAAAAATAAAAAAAATAAAAAAAATAAAAAAAAAAGGAGAATCTGTTCTACTAAATACTTTGCTTAAAGTCATTTAAAGGTAACTAATGAAATCATGAAATAGGATACACCAAAGTCTCTGAGGACTTGTCCAGAGTGGTTTACATTTTTTCTTTTCTTTTCTTTTCCTTTCCTTTCCTTTTTTTTTTTTTTTTTTTTAGTTTTGGTTCTTGGCTTTTATTTAACTTATTTTGAGACACAAAGTTATAGTAATTTATAATTCTGTATTTTAAGTAGTTTATGATTCTGTGGAAGAATATATGTAGTCAGTTATGAATTCTTTAAATTCACTATTTAAATTAGATTTAGGAACGACTTGCTGACCTGTTCCAAATGAATGTAATTTTGCTTTTTATTAGGAAAACCCCAAGATGTAAGGAGAAGGAGGAAAAGAAATTCAGATATAAAATATGATGGACAGCTATAGACAGAGTTCTGCTTTCACAGTATATATCGCTGCACATTTTGTTAAACCATTTGCTGCAAAAGCAGAGAAAAGTAGCAGGTTGCATATGGGTTGATCATCTGTCCCAGAAAGGAGCTTTAATCTGGACAGATTTTACCAGTGGAAGAAGTACCTGGAGCCTTATATTTTGTTTCTTGAGGAAAGTTAAGTGGCCTGGCTTTTGTGCTTATTCTTTCTGCTAGATTTTCTATATGACAGTAAAATATACTTATAGAAAGATGTATAGATCTGGTAAAAAAAAAAAAAAGAAAGGTAATATACTTTATAGCTCTATTACTTAGTAAAAGTCAATTTAAAAATAACTTTAATTGCATTTTCTTTGTATTTTTATAAGTTGCAAGGCAGCAATAGATGGCACTGTATCTTTTTTTTTTTTTTTAAATATTGATGTGTAGTTGACATACCGCAGTATATTAGTTTTAGGTATACAACATAGTGGTTTGAGAATTCTGTGCATCACTTGGTACCCACCATGGTTAAATGTAGTTACCAGCTGTTATATCACATAAAGTTATTACAATATTATTGATTATATTCCCTGTGCTGTACTTTTAATCTCTATGACTTATTTATTTTATAGCTGGAAGTTTTTGCCCCTAATCTCTTTCACCTATTTTGCCTACCTCCACCCCCTCACCCTTCTGGCCAACTACCAGTTTGGTCTCCATATTTAAGAATCTGTTTGTTTTTCTGTTTGTTCATTCGTTGTTATATATTCCATACACAAGTGAAATCATATGGTATTTGTCTTTCTCTGACTGGTTTCACTTAGCGTAGTGCCTCTTCATGTTGTCACAAAGGGAAAGATACACCATTAATTTTTTTCAGAAAAATTTATATTATTAAGATATCCATATTACCTAGAGCAATGTTACAGATTTAATGCAATCATGATAAAAATACCAGTTCTTCACAGAATTGAATAATCCAAAAATTTGCTTGGAACCACAAAAGATATTGAATAGCCAAAACAATCTTAAACATTTTTCAAAGATATTTGTTTGTCTGTTTATCTATTTCTCCATGGTGAGCACAGAGCCCACTCTGGGGATCGATCCCAGACCCCAGGATCACTCTCAAAGCCAAAATGAAGAGTCAGATGTTTAATTGCCTAAGCCACCCTAGGTGCCCCAGTAGCCAAAACTGGCTTGAGAAAGAATGTCACTACATTTCAAACCATACTAGGGCTGGGAACTTAGTACACTAGAGTTGACCTTTCTTTTCTCAAGGACAACAGTAACCACATGTAGCATCCTCCTTTGAATAATAATGGCTTTTGGAATCAACAGCATATACTACCTAAGTCTTTTTCTTTTTCTTTTTAAGATTTTATTTATTATTCACGAGAGACACAGAGAGAGAAGCAGAGACATAGGCAGAAGAAGAAGCAGGCTTCCTGTGGGAAGCCTGATGTGGGACTCGAACCCAGGACCCCGGGATCACACCCTGAGCCAAAGGCAGAAGCTCAACCACTGAGCCACCCAGGTGCCCCTCTAAGTCTTTTTATTGTAAACACTTATGTGCTTGTTTCATACACTTATAAGATAAAGTATTGGGGGCCAGCCATCAGGCTAGCTTGCGTTTCTATGAGCCTAAACACATTTGCCTTAAATATAGGTGGTGCTTAATATTTTTGACTAGAGTTGAATTTACCAATTCAGATTATCGCAGTTGATTATTATAATCAAAGCTTCCAACCTTCATCTTTTATTATTCATCTTCTTTGACCTGTTTTTTCCCCTATGGTTGGTAATATTCTCCCCAGATTCAGAGACTTTAGTAATTTCTTCCCACCAGAATCAGTTAAGAAGCTTTAAAAATACACTAGTGTACTGATTCTAATCTAGACTGATTAAAATAGAAGTATTTCTTGAAAATGTATTTTTTTTTCAGAGCTTCACAGCTCATTGCAATCGACAGAGTTAGGGAGCTATGATATAGATTGTTAGACATGGTCCACCCATCTCCCAGTTCTAGTTCCATCAAAAAAGTCTTCAGTCTGTTTTTATGGTACACTGTTGCTCTTGAAATTTTCGTCTTCTTTGCTAGACATACTTTTTTTTAAGAGCTTCATATGGGTGCTCACTGCACAAAAATTATGTATATGTGTTATTCCATTTTAGAGGTATTTTTTGTAATGTACAGGAAGTGTAGAGTCTTCGGGAGGCTAACTTACTCAAGGTAAAACAACTAATTATTATATTATGCTTTGAGGATTTTTTTGTTTTCTTTCTTCTTTTATGATTGTGTCTTAAGGGTCTCTTTCATAAATAATTATTGAGCCTTTCCTCCACTAATAGTGGAAAATCTTCACATTGCCTTTTTTCTCTCTCATACCTAATGGAAAAATAACTGAAGCAATTGTTGATTTACTCTCATTTTGATTTTAACTATATTATGGAGATACTGACAGTTAAATCTAGAATACTCCATTTGACTCTGAGTTATCTCAGTTTTTTGGAACATAGAAATAAGAAGAAAGTAAGGCACAGTGAGAATTAATGACTTGTCTAAAGTCACAAAGCTTGGCAGAGGCAGAATTGAAACTGTCTTCTTTGTTTTTCTTATGAAATACCTCACACATATGTACAGTGAAATATATAAAAATAAACTAGTCATATTCCTACTGTGATTTTAATAAGACATAGCATTTTTGGCCACATTTGATTCAATTTTTAAAGAAATGCTGGGGCGCCTGGGTTGGTTAAGCTTCTGCCTTTGGCTCAGGTCATGATCCCAGGGTCCCAAGATTGAGTCTCCCATCCGGTTCCTTGCTCAATGGGAAGCCTGCTTCTCCCTCTCCCTCTTCCTGCTGCTCCCCCTGCTTGTGCTCTCTATCAAATAAACAAATAAAATCTTAAGAAAAGAAAAAAAGAAATGCTATATTATAAATGGCATTAAAGCCTGGTAGGAAGCTCTACTAGATTCCGTTCGTATTCCTTTCTTCCTCCGTGCCCACTAGTACCAGATTTCTTAAATTTGGTGTTTATTATCAGGACATATTGCTGTTAAAATAATTAATATTCTTTTAAATAATACTAATTTCCGCATTCTTTTTCATTTTCCTTCTGATTTTATTTATACACTTAACACTATAGAACTTCACCAAATTTAACTCCCTACTAAACAACACTGTTTGCTTTTTCTTTTGCTTAGCCAGAAAATTAATCTCATATGTAATGTTCAATTAAATTTGCTCCGTAACACTTTCAGTAAAAGCTAAATATTAAATTACTGTTGTATTGGACTCTAGCAATTCTTGGTTTTCTTACTTCAACTATTTCAATGACAGTAAACGTTATTTTTTTATATCATGCTATCATTTAGGACATACTGGTATATCCCACTCCCCACACTTCTGTTGATAACTATATCCAACTGAATCATGCTTTCATCTTACCTTTGATTAGAAATTCTTCCATCCATTGCTGTTATTTTAAGAAAAAAAAATTACAAATAACCAAATAATTTGGGAACTCAGGGTCTGATTTTACATTTGGAAGAATATTTGTTTAAACTGATCTTGGGATGACTGGGTGGCTCAGTGGTTGAAGCTAGTTCTGCATGGGGCTCCCAGAAGAGCCTGCTTCTCCCTCTGCGTATGTCTCTGCCTCTCTCTTTCTGTGTCTCGCATGAAAAAAATAAATAAAATCTTAAAAAAAAAAAAAAAAGATCTTTCAGGTGCCTGGGTGGCTCAGTCATTAAGCATCTGCCTTCAGCTCTCAGATTGTGATCCCAGGGTCCTGGGATCTTAGTCCCACGTTGGGCTCTTTGCTCAGTGGGGAGCCTGCTTCTCCCTCTTCTCTGCCTGCTGTGCCCCCTGCTTGTGCGCTCTCTCTCTCTCTCTCTCTCTCTCTGTCAAATGAAATCTTTAAAATATAAACTGATCTTTCAAAGAATTGTAGTGGGCTACATTAGCGAGCTTTTGGTGACACACCACCTATTCCACTAGAAATGCTCTGTCCTGTGATTTGACTTACTTGCTAGAATTTTACCCAAAGATGTATTTCCTTTTCCTGAAAAATGGAGACCTTCTATAAATTCACTAATTCTTGGAGCACTTTTGAATGATCTTTCAGCAACTGAAAACAGTCTCCTTTCAAGACCACTGCACATGCATTAAATGACAAAGTATCGAAATATATACCCTGACCTCTAAGTACTTAACCTAACATTCATGATATTTAATTTTTCTCTTCAGTTATACTCAGTGTAAAACAGTAGAAAGATGATAGATAACATAGGTATTAATTAAAGAAATCTGAATGACAATCATATCCTAAGTTACTTTTGCTACATGATTGTGTTCTAGTTATAGAATGAAAAATCTGAAAAATAAAGTATAAATGTAATGACTATCATCAGTGAATATTAGCTGTCCTGAATTTCTGGATTCCTCTAGGCAAATGTTTATTGAATTATTTTATTGCTTTATTAGAAAAGCAGAAACATTACTTTAGCTGGTGATATATGGTTTATAGACATTCTAAACAAACTAAAAACCAAACCAAACAAACAAAACTAGGTTTTTCTAGTCCTGAGGCTTTTCTGTTAATGGTCGCACTTACTTTGTAGAAATCAAAAGTAAAATTATTTTTAAAAATCGAAACTATATATCAGAGGAAAGCCCTGATCCTATCTTTGTGGTAATGTGTTGAGGTCAGATGGGAAAGGAGTGTAAAAGCTATGTGATGAGACTTATTTGCAGAATGAAGATCTACATACTGCGCTGATGATACTAAGTGAGAAATAGTATCCTGAGTCATTAGAGTCTCAGTTGACATGGGAAAACAGCTGTGTCTTATTTGTTAAGAAATTAGATTACAGATGTTAAAAATAATAACACTGAGGCAGTTGTCAGCATTGGGTTGGGTCACATTTTCTTCTGCTCCCTTTGTCAAATTAGCCAGGAGGCCACCTCCAGCACCAGGCCGCCAGATGATATTGTACATACCTCAAAAAGGAGACTGGAGACAAGGAAGCCTCTGTGGTATTTGGCTAAGCAGCATTCATGTAATTGGATCGGGGGGCTGACAACACTAATACACTCAGCGTCAGGAGGTTTGGGAGGCCCATCTGTGCTGGCCTACTGAATTGATCAGATCAAGGAAACTGCTGGTCAGTTTTCTGAGAGTGACTCAGAGCCAAAAATTAGGTTGTTGAAAATTTCTTTCCATCTAATATGAAGACAGAAGGAAATCTGCTGCTGTGTAAATGAAAATAAGTGTATTAAGTATGTTTAGAGGCTGTCTTAAATTACATATAATGTTTAACTCATTGTTTTGTCAAAAATATATCCTCTACCTAAAATTTTTGAAATGTACTTATTGGTCCACTATTGGACTTTTTTTTTTCATTTTCTGATCCCCTACTCTTTTGTCTTTTCAGTGAGAGAGCATAGCAAAGTTACAGCATAAGGTCATAACCAGACAGCCTAGACTTAACATCACTTAAGTAGCTCCTGTGTCCTTTTGAATTTGTTTAGCTTTTCTGTGCCACAGTGACATCTTTAAAAGAGGGTTCATATTTTTTTTTGCATTAAATACTCTATGTGCATGTCCTATTAAATACTTTGTAGCATTTCAAGCACATATTACAAGATTTGTTCACACAAATGCAGACATTGCTATTTGTTTAGCAGTGTTAGGAAAAAAGAAAATGTCAGATCTGATTTTGCTCCATCTTGCTTATATGATCTTTCTGATGAAGTTAAAGAAATAAGGGCCATATCCTCATGATCTTCTTCATGCAAATAAATGGGTCCAGTGGCATTTCTCTGAACTCTTGTGATCATCAGGAATAATTGTCATTAGCTAAGGATCAGTGTTAATTCTTCATACTCTCTTCTCTGTATAACTTTTTTTATCCTGTTAGTGTTACTGCCTTATATACCTTTACATTAATCTTAAGTTCTCAAGCTGTTTTTCTTCTTCATCTTTCCTTGAAACCTACTCTCAGAACTTTAAGTGATCCTAAATTAGATATGACCAATGATAGTTTAAATGTCACAAGTTTACTGACCCTGTACGGGTATATAAAAGTTCCAATTGAAAGGATGCAATTAAGAGGATGGAGCCAGGTGTCTGTTATGGGATGTCACAAATTCTTCAGTGTATAGGACTGCTCTCCCTCCACTGCTTGCCTCTGATTGACCAACCACTGGTCAGGCAGCTTTGTATGAACAGATTAGAAGCTTCTCCTTTCCTAAGGGCTGTATGGTTGGCTAACTCTTAAGAGTAATAAAGGGAAAAAGATATAAGAGAAATTGTTTCTTTACTCCTTTTTTAGTGATGTGCTTGCTAACTCCTTCAGAGATCTGAGGGGATATTTATAATTATATACCACATCTCTCATTTAATTCCCTTTTGTATCCTTTTGTATAGTAGCTGTTTGAGAGGTAAGGCTTATTATTTTCCACAGGTTAATTTATTTTCACTGTCATTCCCGAGCACGACTTGATAAAGCTCCCTTCATTCAGAATATCTGTTTTCTTACCAGTGAATAAAAATAATTCAATAAATGGGAATAGATATTTGTGGATCCTCTTCTATCTGCTTATCAACTTTCCTCTGAAAAACTCATTATAAGCTCAGACCGATGTGGAAGTTTCTTCATGCTCAGGCTATCTGGATGGAAGTTTAACCCCATCAGTTATTTTATGTTGCTCAGAGCACTCTGCCCTACACTTAGCAGACATTAAGATATCTTGATATTGCCATACCCCAGAAATCATTTATGTGAATTAGTATAGATTGTTAACCAATTAGAAAGTACAAAATCAAGAAGAGTGTCTTTCATCTAGTTACCATTTTAAATAAATGATAGATAGCGCAAAAAAATGACAAAGGAAAAAATTTGTTGATCATTTCACCTAATCACCTTTTTCATATGAGCAAATTGAGGCTCAGACTCCTTAAAATTAAGGATCTTTTTGTTTTTTTAAACCTACACATGCACACACACACACACACACACACACAAGAAACCTACAGCAAGAGAATGCTTTGGAAAAAAAAAAGTAAATGAGTAGAAGAATGAATGAATACCAGTTATGTTGCACTATTATATTCCTTTAGGAGTTTGAATTAGATCATCTCCTTCTTTTTGATTATTTTGTCTTAATCAGTACATTCCTCTTTTCCAAATGGGTTTCATTAGGAATAAATTATCCATGGAACTCATGTGTATATAGTAGCTAAATCTCTATTCAGTTAATTCAGATGACTTCTTCCCAGACATCGGATGTCAAATTAGGTCAGGTGAGTAATAATTGGATCTAATTAGAGTTCCCACAAGCTATTAATTCCCTTACCTAGAGCCAAATAGAAGACTGGTGATAGTTTAACTGCCTCTGTCAATGTATAGTCAGCATGAGGAGAAACAATCTTCTTTGCTACTGAAACATGAAAATATAAAATTTGTTTTTTTTTTTTTTTTTTGGCCAAATAACATTGAAACAACCAACCTGGATTTGACTTCTTGATACTAGTAACAAAAATATATGTGACAGTTTCTGTACCATATTCCCCTTTAAAGAATAATATATAAAAATAAAACTTTGAGTATTTTATAATCAAGGGTTAATTTTTCTAGACACAATGATTTTTTAATGTAAAAAGTAATAGGGCTTATAAGTGATATAAATGAGACAACCATCATTTAGAACATATTCAGTGTTAAGGAACTAATCCCAGTTGCACTTGTCAGAAAAAAAAAATAACCTTTTGACAAAACCTGCTGTATTACTTTGCATGTATTATCACATATTCCCAACTGGATTTAAAAAAAGAAAAATAGAAAACGTAGAGGGTGTGGAACTTTAGAAAGAAGATAAGAATCTTGATTAATTTAAATAGGGGAAAGGCTTACCAACTAACCATACATGATTTCATCTAACTGCTAGTTCCTTAGCTTTTTATTCCAAATTTTAAATTCAGCTTGGTTTAGGTCAAAGATATAATCCTGAAAAAACATCTAGGAAAAAAAATGCAGAGCTGTGATCATTAGGATCCTATCACTGTAAAGGCTATTCCCAGACAAGGGAGCTTATTTTGAAGTAGATAGCTGGCCCCAAGGGAAGTCTATCTCAGCTGCCCTGGTTATATTTAATTGTGGTAGGAAGGGCAACATCTGGAAACGAAATGTAAGCTGGGATAATTAGGAGTCATTGCAGAACTAGTTTTGGTCTATGTTTTCCCTCAGATCAAATCTGAAACCAAATCTGGACAACCTTTTATTAAATTTTAATGATGTGATTTTATATTAAAAATATGTTGCCAATCTTATCTCTGATAATGTGTATAATTGAGAGTAAGATTCTGTATTGAATGACTCTATTAGGTAGTGTTGTGATTATACCAAAGAGCAAAAATCCTTATATATCAAGTGCTTACCACTATACATACTCATAGGTTTGAGAGTTTGGATGGGCTTGGGACCAGATCATTTGCACAGTAAGTGACTCATGGCAAGAGAGAAGAAGAAAGAGATTTATAATGTATCACGATAGAAAAAAAAAACTGATTGCAAAACAGTTTTCTGTATTTACCAGTCACCAAAATTTTAATGGAATGCTACTCAGAGGTATAAAATGTACAGCTGAGGGCAGCCCCTGTGGCTTAGCGGTTTAGTGCCACCTTCAGCCCAGGGCATGATCCTGAAGACCCAGGATCGAGTCCCACATCAGGCTCCCTGCATGGAGCCTGCTTATCCCTCTGCCTGTGTCTCTGCCTCTCTTTCTCTCTGTGTCTCTCACGAATAAATAAATAAAATCTTTTAAAAAAATGTACAGCTGAAAGACATAATTAAGGAGAATTGATTTAAAAAAGAAACTTATGACATTTACCTATATCAAATAATATAAAATCACCCTCTAGTAAGCAAAGCCAGTGAAATCCTGGGTAATTGCAGTTTTTCTTATTAGTTTTGATATAAATGTATTTACTCATTTGTGTATTTGTAGGACATCACTGATTTATATTGAGTCATTATAAGACCCATTGTTTTCTGCTATAAGAAATGTGTTTAAGAATTACTGCATATTCCCTATTATGAGAGTGTTTGGAAAAATATGCTTCTGTCACAATACCATTAATAGCTATTCTTTACTTGAGTAATTTGTGTGATTTTTATCATTAAACATTCTAAAATTACTTTACTGATCTGGTCTTCCTACTTGGATTGTTGCTAAAACTTCAGAGGCAAATTAATGTCCCACATCTAAAAAATATGTAAGATTTCACTGTATTTACTTCTATTTTAGATGAATCCTTCTTTTCTATGACTGTTCATCTTGATTACCTATTTTTTCAGTTAGTTTTCATTAAACCCTCTTGCTTTGTTTCAAGCATCTTTATAAGCTTCCCTAAATTTTTTCTAGATTACGACAGGATATACATAAACAAATACACAACATGAAACATCTTTGGACAACTTGATTGATCTCCTTGGACCAGCTCTCTCATTTTCACAGCAAGGAGTTCAAACTAGATTGATTTGTCTAGCTCATTTGAGGTTTAATATGTTATTAGGGATATAGCCCCAACAACAATAAAGGGGGCCAACACACAGCAATTGAGATAAGGGTATCATATAGTTTGTGCACATTTTAGTCACACTGGAAGTGGTAAGAACGTAAAATGAATCAACCAGTAGTGTTTGCTCAGGAAAAGAAATCACACAAGGAGGAAACTTACAACCCAAAGTAGATTTCAGCAAATACTGTTAGATAACATAAATTGAAAAATTAAGAGACAACTACTCAAAACAGCATTTTTACTGTTATGCTGAAATCTTAATGTGTGTGAAGCTGTGCCCAGTCAGAAAATTCTCTTAAAAGAGTAGAGATCCAACTACCCTTTGACCTTCTGTTTAGTATGGAGATCAACCCTTGTGCAGGACTCTGAGCAATTCAAAACTCCTTTGTAAGAAACCTCATAAGTATCAAGCATTCTGCATCAGTGAGTAGGTTAAATGGCTCCTCTCAGAAGGAAGATTGGGAGCCAAGACCCTTATATTTCTTAACAGTCAGTTCTGCTATTAGATATCTTTTTCAATCTACTGAAGAGGCAGTCTGCATAACAGGCACACTTCATAGATCTCAAACTTAGAAAAGTTGTCATCTTCCTCAGTTTATGTCAATTTCCATCCATCAGGAAAAGCTGCCAGGATGCTACTCATTGTATAACCGGGTACAGTCATTCACTGCTATGAGCACTCCTTTTAAATGCTCATCCCTGAGCATCTGCCATCTAAACTATTTTTTGGATTTAGGCAAAGAACTTTTTGTTCCCTTATGTTTGAATATGCAGCAAATCAGCTTTTAATCAAATATGTATCAAATCTATTGAGGCAGAAGATCTAGAGCTTTCAACACACCTAAAATTCTTTTAGTTTTCCATTTTTACTAACTTGTATACAAAATAATAGGAGTAAAATGTTCTAACAGGGCTAAAAAACTGTCCTATAACATACATTTCTGTACACCTAGCAAAGGTATATGAGCTGAACTCCCAGCTTATAGGAATCATTGTCTTTCACAAAACTACTGATGTAGTTACTTATCAGAGAAACCTTAGAGGTGACACCATAGAGTATGAAAGTGTGAGCATGCCTTATAGTTCAGATCAGCCTTCACTTCAGCATGTGAACATTTATTACTTTTTGAACTTTTTTTTTAACCAGAGGAACAATAAATTTGGAAGAACTAGGGTCCCAGATTGTGGTGATAAAGCAAGATTGTAGTATTTTATTTTTTCTTTTGTGAACTTAAAGAGACAAAATTGCTTAAGGGAATCCTGCAAGGTGAAGTGAAAGAATCCTGGGCCTAATTTAAAGCTATATGGAGAAATATAAATCTAAATAATGATAAATTCATAGGCAATTATAAAATCTAATATTGTAACACTGGTTTGTAACTGTTGCTTTCTGTCTTCTGCATGACACAAGAAACCAATACCTTTAACGAAAAAAAAAATAGTGTAAAAGCTTGTGTTACTGGAACTTTGGTTTATAATTCCAAATTTTCTATATAATTTAAGAAACTAGCACATTTAAAAAAAATTATTTATTTATTTATTTTTAATTTTATTTATTTATTTACGATAGTCACAGAGAGAGAGAGAGAGAGGCAGAGACACAGGCAGAGAGAGAAGCAGGCTCCATGCACCAGGAGCCCGACGTGGGATTCGATCCCGGGTCTCCAGGATCGCGCCCTGGGCCAAAGGCAGGCGCCAAACCGCTGCGCCACCCAGGGATCCCCAAAATTTATTTATTTAAATAATCTCTACACCTAACGTGGGTCTTGAACTCTGATGACAAGATCAAGAGTTACATGCTTTTCTGATTGAACCAGGCAGGCACCCCAGAAACTAGGATATTTTTTAAAATTATTAGGTTATATTTTGGGGCACACAATGTATAAAGATGAAATTATGTGACTTCAAGAGCTGAAAGGAATGGGGACAGAGCTGTAAAGGAATAGGTGTTTTTTTTGTATGTTATTGAAGTTAAGGTGATATAAATTCACATTAGAATGTTACAACTTTAGGATGTTAAATGTAATATCCATAGAAACCACAATGAATATAGCTACAAGATATACACAAAAGAAAAAGAGAAAGGAAATTAAACATTGTATTATAAATAATCAACTAAACACAAAAGAATATAGTACTGCAGAAAATGAGGGGCAAAAACTGCTATAAAGCATATAGAAAAAAAGTAGCACAGTGACAGAAATCCATAATTAAAGTGTAAATGGATTAAATTTTCCACTCAAAAGACAAAGATTGGCAGAAAGGATAAAAACACATGAGCCTACTATTTAGTGTCTACAAAGAGACTCATCTGAGATCCCAACACACAAAACGGTTGAAAGAGAAAGGATTAAAAAAAGATACTCCATGCAAGTAATAACCAAAAGAGAGCAAGGGTGGCTATATTACTATTAGACAAAATAGTCTTTAAATAAAAAAAGACTATAAGAAACAAAAAAGAACATTATGCATTAACAAAAGTTTCAATATAGCAAGAGGAAGTAACAATTATAAGCATGTATGACTTAATGATAGACAATCAAAATATATGAAACAAAAATTGAGAAAATTGAGAGAGAAATAGACAATTCTACAATAATGGCTGTAGACTTTAATATCCTACTCACAAGAATGGATAAAATAATCAAACAGAAGATAAGCAAGGAAACAGAGGACCTAAATATGATGATAAGCAAACTAGATATAACGGATATAAACAGAACACTCTACCCAATAATAACAGAATAAACCAGTAGGGAAAACCAATAAAACCAAACGTTGGTCCTTTGAGATCAATAGAATTGACAACTTCTAGCTAGATGAGCTGAGAAAAAAAGAAGATAGATTCAATTTACTAAAATCAAAAATGAAAAAGGGGACACAACTGATAATACAGATGTAAAAAGGATCATAAGAGAACGCTATGAACAATTGCACACTGACAAGCTCGATAACCTAGATGAAGCAAATTCTTAGAAACCCAAAATCTACCAACACTAAATCACCAAGAGATAGAATATCTAAATAGATTCATAATGAGTAAGGAGATTGAATCAGTAATCAGTAATATCTCAACGTAGATGACTTCACTCGTGAATTCTACCAAACATTTAAAAAAGTAACACCAATTCTTCTTAAACATTTCCAAAAAAACTGAAGATGAGAGAACACTTGAAAACTCAGTCTACGAGGCCAGTATAACTGATACCAAAGCCAGACAAAAACACTGCAAGAAAAGAAAATTACAGACCAATATTTCTTACGAATATTGAAACAAAAATCCTCAATAAAATACTAATGAACAGGGAACCTGGGTGGCTCAGTGGTTAAGCATCTGCCTTTGGCTCAGGGTGTGATCCTATAGTCCAGGGATCAAGTCCCGATCGGGCTTCCTGAAGGGAGCCTGCTTCTCTCTCTGCCTATGTCTCTGCCTCTCTCTCTCTCTCTCTCTCTCTCTCATGAATAAATAAATAAAATCTTAAAAAAGAATACTAATGAACAGAATTCAGCCTGGAAACTTTCTGAATCCAGTCCTTTTGAATGTTTATGGGGGATTCATTACATAGATATGTTTGATTAATCATTGGTCACTGGCAGTTGATTCAACCTCTAGTTTCCCTCTATTCTCCAGAGGTCAGGAGGATGGGGCTGAAAATTCCAAACTTCTAATCACATGGTTGGTTCCCTTGGCAACCAGCCCCATCCTTAGGTGCTTTCCCAATGTTACCTCATAAGTAAAAACTGAGTTGTGATGGAAAGGGACTTGCTATGAATAACAAGGTACCTATTTCACCTTTATGGCTCTGAAGGGATTTCAGGAACTGAGAACAAGAGACCAAATATTATGATAGAAGATACTCTCATTGCTCTTCTTGCTCAGGAATTTCCACAGATTTGTGGACCTGTGAGCCAGGAACTATGGATGAAAAACAAATATAAATAAGAAATATGTATTTTGTCCTTCAGATATTTATATATATCACATTGTTTTAGCAATGTCACAAACCAGCCCCTGGCATTTGAGCATAGATAGATCCATTACAATAAAATAATCATAAAAGTCAAAAGATACTGGCACATTAATAGAGTATCATTCAGTCATTAATATCCAGTCCTTCATCATATTTTATGAATTTTTTTTTCTGGAATAAGCCCACTCAGGCTTCTATTTGATCTGGTCAGGTTCTTTTTTTTTTTTTTTTTTTTATTTATGATAGTCACACAGAGAGAGAGAGAGAGAGAGAGAGAGGCAGAGACACAGGCAGAGGGAGAAGCAGGCTCCATGCTCCGGGAGCCCGACGTGGGATTCGATCCCGGGTCTCCAGGATCGCGCCCTGGGCCAAAGGCAGGCGCTAAACCGCTGCGCCACCCAGGGATCCCTGGTCAGGTTCTAAAAGCAAAGATGGTCTCAGCAATATATGATTTTACTCTTTCAGGCATCTAGTATAATCCAGCTAAGTTAGACACAATATCATCTCTTGCTCTGAGCCTCTTTTGAGGTGTTAATGTAATAGAGTTTTACATTACATGACACGTATAAATTCCATAACCAGAGCTATTGTTTTTCTCTTCATTTATACTTAAAACTTTCTCACCTTTGGAAGGGACAGTTTCCTTCCCCAGCTCTATGCCATCTAGTGGAATTTCCTTCCCCATCTAGTGGAATTTAAGTCCCAAAGTAGAGGGGATAGAAACATTTTAGTCTAAAAAAATTATTGGCCACTCAAACTAATGCAACTTTGTATGTCAATTATGCTAAAATAAAATAAAATAAAATAAAATAAAATAGTAAAATAGTAAAATAAAATAAAATATTTACCAATTATGGATTGTGAGAATATGGAATATGATATTTTCTCAGGTTGTATGATCATAAGCTCCTACTTGATAACTGAAAGTATGTAATTTTTATATCTTGGAGAATTAAAAATATCAAAATTTATAAAACTATAGTTTTTGAACTTGACTTTTAGATTTATTTTATACAATTAACCATTGTTCCCATGGGCAGATTAGACATTATACAATTAGGCAATATTGGTTGTGTTTCAGAAGTCTTTCCAAAAAATCACTATCTCACTAAAATCCTCTACATCACCGCATACTTTTATCTGACAAACAGCTAAGATGTGATTAACCACTGTCAAAGGTATAATATTGTAAAGCACATAATATCAAGAGACAGGCTGATATGATTTTTGTGTTTCAAGGAGAAATGATGGAAAAAAACCAAAAGACTTGTTTGCAATGTTGACTAAAAGGTTACGGTAGATGTAGGAGTTCCCTAAGAATTTATTGTGTATTTTCATTGGCAACTATGACAAAGCCTGCACAACTTAAATGATTTCCTTTTTATATTTTATTTGAAGAAGCTAGACCCCTTTACTCATGTTCTTGCTCCTTAAGATTTATTTATTTATTTATTTATTTATTTATTTATTTATTTATTATTTATTCATTTATTTATCTTATTTTTATTTCTAAGTCTTAACAGATTTTGAACAGCTCTCAGACATTGTGAGAATAGCAACACTCCCCTTCAGTTTACAAATCATTTGCCTATAATACAAATTAGCAAACTTTGAAAGACTAAAGCAAAAAATCAAGACCAGATCACATAACATTTAGCATCTTCATGTTAAAGAAGACTTGAGAGGTCGTCTCTTCCCATGTGCAAATGTTTTAACATGTAGTGTATATTAAGGGAGTCTTTCATTAGGTGATGTAGTGTCAAGTGGATGAAAAAACGGTACATAGGTCATAGACTAGACTGTAAATTTTAAATGAGGTGATGCATATAAAACTCTAATGAGGGGGGAGGGCAAGACAGCGGAGGAGTAGGGTCCCCAAGTCACCCGGCCCCACCAACTTACCTAGATTACTGTGAAATCATCCTGAACACCTATGAATTTGGCCTGAGATTTAAAAAGAGAACAGCCAGAAGGCTACAGAGAGAAGGGTTTTTGCTTTTAACAAGGTAGGAAGGTGGAAAAAAATAAAAAATAATTCAGTGGGAGAGGGGTCCCGCGAGGAGCAAGGCTTGGGGTGGGGGGCGGCGGGAGCCTCCAGGACAGGGAAGCCCCCCCCCCCCCCGCCCAACGCGGGAATTTTAAACATCTGCACCGGATTCTTCCTGGAGGGAAAGGTGCTCAGCAGGGAACTCGGGCAGGATCCCAGGAGGGGCAGTGGGGCCTCCAGGTTCCCGGGGCCACTAACAGAGGAGGGGCCCCCGGGGAGAGGCACCGCACCCTGCAGGCCGAGCTCGGGAACGGGCTAGAATGCCCGGCGGGGCTTCGGGAGCAGCGGGTGGGTCAGGCGGCACCTGCGGCCCTGGGAGCGACTCCAGTGGTGCAGGCCCCAGAGCCCAGGGAGCCGGGGACACAGCCCAGGATCCTGTGCTCCTCCACCCACCCCCCGGGACAGGCGGAGGCCGGGAGGGCCCAGGACAGCGAAGTCACTCCTGCCGCCAGGCGCCCCGAGCTGTCAGGTCATTGCCCCCACCCCCGGGGGCACCTACATCAGTGCAGACTGGGAGCTGTGGTGCTTATTGGGGGAGCTGACTCCAGGGCTAGGGAGCTTCCTCCTGGTGTCACCCTGTGCCTGGGATGGAGCGGGGCCGCCAGGGAGCAGGGGCCTCAGAGGATAAACAGCTCCCACTGAGCTGTGCACCAGGCAGGGGACAGGGCAGCTCCCCCAGGTGCACACACCTGAGAGCACACCAGGCCCCTCCCCCAGAGACCAGCTGGAAGGACAGGGGAAGAGCAACTTCTTGACCGAGCAGGGCTGGAAAGCTCCAGGGGAAGTCGAGGGACTTAAAGTATATAGAACCAGAGGATACATCTCTTTTTTTTTTTTTTTCTTTTCTTCCGTTTTCCAGTGCAACTCGTTTTTAGCCACTCTGCACTGAGCAAAATGACTAGAAAGAAGAACTCACCACAAAAGAAAGAGTCAGAAACAGTCCTCTCTACCACAGAGTTACAGAATTTGGGTTACAATGCAATGTCAGAAAGCCAATTCAGAAGCACAATTGTAAAGCTACTGGTGGCTCTGGAAAAAAGCATAAAGGAATCAAGAGACTTCATGACTGCAGAATTTAGATCTAATCACGCTGAAATTAAATGAAATGCAATCCAAACTGGAGGTCCTAACAATGAGGGTTAATGAAGTAGAAGAAAGAGTGACATAGAAGACAAGTTGATGGCAAGGAAGGAAGCTGAGGAAAAAAGAAAAACAATTAAAAGACCACGAGGAAAGGCTAAGGGAAATAAATCACAGCCTCAGAAGGAAAACATCTATGCATAATTGGGGTTATAGAGGTCACTGAAAGGGACAGAGGACCAGAAAGTGTATTTAAACAAATCGTAGCTGAGAACTTTCCTAATTTGGGGAGGAAAACAGGCATTCAGATCCAGGAGAGAGGTCCCCCCTTAAAATGAATAAAGACCATTCAACACCTTGACATTTAATAGTGAAACTTGCAAATTCCAAAGATAAAAAGAAAATCCTTAAAGCAGCAAGAGACAAGAGATCCCTAACTTAAATGGGGAGAAATATTAGATTAACAGCAGACCTCTCCACAGAGACCTGGCAGGCCAGAAAGGGCTGGCAGAATATATTTAAGGCCCTAAATGAGAAGAAGATGCAGCCAAGAATACTTTATCCAGCAAGGCTCTCATTCAGAATAGAAGGAGAGATAAAGAGTTTCCAAGATAAGCAGAAACTGAAAGAATATGTGACCACCAAACCAGCTCTGCAAGAAATATTAATATTAAGGACTCTGTAAAAGAAAGAGGAAGCCCAGAGAAATAATCCAAAAAGATAGGGACTGAACAGGTATTATGATGACACTAAATTCATATATTTCAATAGTAACTCTGAACTTGAATGGGCTAAATGATCCCATCAAAAGACACAGGGGTTTGGACTAGATAAAAAAGCAAGACCCATCTATTTGCTGTCTACAAGAGACTCATTTTAGACCTAAGGACACTTACAGCCTGAAAATGAAAGGTTGGAGAACAATTTACCATTCAAATGGTCCTCAAAAGAAAGCTGGGGTAGCCATCCTCAATCAGGTAAATTAAAGTTTATCCCAAAGACTGTAGCAAGAGATGAAGAGGGACACTATATCATACTTAAAGGGTCTATCCAACAAAAGGACCTAACAATCATGGATATTTATGCCCAAAACGTGGAAGCTGCCAAGTATATCTATCAATTAATAAGCAAAGACATACTTAGATAATAATACACTAATACTGAGAGACTTTAACACGCACTTTCTGCAAATGACAGATTTCCTAAGCACAACATCTCCAACGAAACAAGAGCTTTAAATGATACACTGGACCAGATGGATTTCACAGATATTACAGAACTTTACATCCAAACGCAACTGAATACACATTCTTCTCAAGTGCACATGGAACTTTCTCCAAAATAGACCACATACTGGGTCACATTCAGGTCTCAACCGATACCAAAAGACTGGGATTGTCCCCTGCATATTTTCAGACCATAATACTTTGAAACTTGAACTCAATCACAAGAAGAAATTTGGAAGAAACTCAAACACGTGGAGGTTAAAGAGCATCCTGCTAAAAGATGAAAGGGTCAACCAGGAAATTAGGGAAGAATTAAAAAGATTTTGGAAACTAATGAAAATGAAGATACAACCATTCAAAATCTTTGGGATACAGCAATAGCGAACCTAAGAGAGAAATACATCGCAATACAAGCATCCCTCAAAAAATTGGAAAACCTGAAATACACCAGCTAACCTTGAACCTAAAGGAACTGGAGAAAGAACAGCAAATAAAACCTATGCCAAGCAGAAGAGAGTTAGTAAAGATTTTACCAGAACTCAATGAAATAGAGACCAGAAGAACTGTAGAACAGGTCAACAAAACCAGGAGTTGGTTCTTTGAAAGAATTAATAAGATAGATAGACCATTAGCCAGCCTTATTAAAAACAAAAAAGACTCAAATTAATAAAATCATAAATGAAAAAGGAGAGATCACAACCAATACCAAGGAAATACAAATGATTTAAAAAACATATTATGAGCTACTATATGCCAATAAATTAGACAATCTAGAAGAAATGGATGCATTTCTGGAAAACCACAAACTACCAAAACTGGAACAGGAAAATTGAAAACCTGAACAGGCCAATAACCAGGGAGGAAATTGAAGCAGTCATCAAAAACCTCCCAAGACACAAAATTTCAGAACCAAATGGCTTCCCAGGGGAATTCTATTGAACGTTTAAAGGAGAAACAATACCTATTGAACCAAAGCTGTCTGAAAGATAGAAAGGGACAAAATACTTCCAAACTCATTGTATGAGGCCAACATCACCTTAATTCCAAAACCAGACAAAGATCCCAGCAAAAAGGAGAATTATAGACCAATATCCCTGAAGAATATGGATGTAAAAATTCTCAACAAGATACTAGCCAATAGGATCCAACAGTACATTAAGAAGATTATTCGCTATGACCAAGTGGGATTTACCCCCGGGATGCAAGGCTGGTTCAACGCTCGTAAAGCAATCAACGTGATAGATCAGATCAACAAGAGACAAAACAAGAACCATATGATCCTCTCAATAGATGCAGAGAAAGCATTTGACAAAATACAGCATCCATTCCTGATCAAAACTCTTCAGAGTGTAGGGATAGAGGGAATATTCCTCAGCATCTTAAAATCCATTTATGAAAGGCAAATATCATTCTCAATGAGGAAATACTGGGAGCCTTTTCCCTAAGATCAGGAACATGACAGGGATGTCCACTGTCACCACTGCTATTCAACATAGTACTAGAAGTCCTAGCCTCAGCAACCAGACAACAAAAAGAGATAAAAGGCATTCAAATTGGCAAAGAAGAAGTCAAACTCTCCCTCTTTGCAGATGACATGATACTGTACATAGGAAACCCAAAAGACTCCACCCCAAGATCGCTAGAACTCATACAGCAATTTGGCAGTGTGGCAGGATACAAAATTAATGCCCAGAAGTCAGTGGCATTTCTATACACTAACAATGAGACTGAAGAAAGAGAAATTAAGGAATCATTCCCATTTACAATTGCACCCAAAAGCATAAGATACCTAGGAATAAACCTAACCAAAGAGGTAAAGGATCTATACCCTAAAAACTACAGAACATTTCTGGAGGATATTGATGAAGACACAAAGAGATGGAAAAATATTCCATGTTCATGGATTGAAAGAATTAATATTGTGAAAATGTCTATGCTATTCAGGGCAATTTACACATTCAATGCAATCCCTATCAAAATACCATTGACTTTCTTCAGAGAGTTGGAACAAATCATCTTAAGATTTGTGTGGAATCAGAAAAGACCCCAAATAGCCAGGAGAATATTGAAAAAGAAAACCAAAGTTGGGGGCATCACAATGCTGGATATCAAGCTGTACTACAAAGCTGTGATCATCAAGACAGTGTGGTACTGGCACAAAACCAGACACATAGATCAATGGAACAGAATAGAGAACCCAGAAATGGGCCCTCAACTTTATGGTCAACTAATATTCGACAAAGGAGGAAAGACTATCCACTGGAAAAAGGACAGTATCTTCAATAAGTGGTGCTGGTGCTGGGAAAATTGGACAGCCACGTGCAGAAGAAGGAAACTAGACCACTCTCTTACACCAGACACAAAGATAAACTCAAAATGGAGAAAGATGTAAATGTGAGACAAGAATCCATCAAAATCCAGAGGAGAACACAGGCTATAACCTTTCTGAACTTGGCCATATAAGCAACTTCTTGCAAGATACATCTATGAAGGCAAGGGAGACAAAAGCAAAAATGAATTATTGGGACTTCTTCAAGATAAAAAGCTTCTGCACAGCAAAAGAAACAGTCAACAGGGATCCCTGAGTGGCGCAGCAGTTTGGCCCCTGCCTTTGGCCCGGGGTGTGATCCTGGAAACCCGGGATCGAGTCCCACATCGGGCTCCGCATGGAGCCTGCTTCTCCCTCTGCCTGTGTCTCTGCCTCTCTGACTCTCTCTGTGTGACTATCATGAATAAATAAATAAAATCTTAAAAAAAAAAAAAAGAAAGAAAGAGTCAACAAAACTAAAAGACAACCTACAGAATGGGAGAAGATATTTGCAAATGACCTATCAGATAAAGGGCTAGTATCCAAGATCTATAAATAACTTATTAAATTCAACACAGGGAAACAAACAATCCAATCCAATCATGAAATGGTCAAAAGACATAAACAGAAATCTCACAGAGGAAGACATAGACATGGCCAACAAGCACACGAGAAAATGCTCCGCATCACTTGCCATTAGGGAAATACAAATCAAAACCACAACGAGATCCCACCTCACACCAGTGAGAATGGGGCAAATTAACAAGGCAGGAAACAACAAATGTTGGAGAGGATGTGGAGAAAGGGGAACCCTCCTGCACTGTTGGTGGGAATGTGAACTGGTGCCGCCACTCTGGAAAACTGGGTGGAGGTTCCTCAAAGAGTGAAAAATAGAGCTGCCCTATGACCCAGCAATTGCACTCCTGGGAATTTACCCCAAAGATACAGATGCAGTGAAATGCTAGGATACCTGCACCCCGATGTTTCTAGCAGCAATGTCCACAATAGCCACACTGTGGAAGGAGCCTCGGGGTCCACAAAAGATGATGGATAAAGAAGATGTGATCTATGAATACAATGGAATACTCCTCAGCCATTAGAAATGACAAATACCCACCATTTGCTTCAACGTGGATGGAACTGGGGGATATTATGCTGAGTGAAGTAAGTCAATCAGAGAAGAACAAACAGTATATGGTCTCATTTATTTGGGGAATATAAAAAATAGTGAAAGAAAATAAAGGTGAAAGGAGAGAAAATGAGTGGGAAATATCAGTGAGGGTGACAGACCATGAGAGACACCTAACTCTGGAAAATGAACAAGGGGTAGTCGAAGGGGAGGTGGGTGGAAGGATGGGGGACTGGGTGATGGGCACTGAGGGGGGCACTTGATGGCATGAGCACTGGATGTTATGCTATATGTTGACAAATTGAACTCCAGTAAAAAATATACAAAAAAAAAATAGATAAAACTCTAATGAAAGTATGTATGATCAACAAATTTTAATGGATACTACTAATTTTTAATAACACCACCTATGATTATAATGGCAGTGAGTTTTATTTTTTTTTTTAATTTTTTTTTTTAATTTTTTTTTTTTTTATTTATTTATGATAGTCACAGAGAGAGAGAGAGAGAGAGGCAGAGACACAGACAGAGGGAGAAGCAGGTTCCATGCACTGGGAGCCTGATGTGGGATTCGATCCCGGGTCTCCAGGATCACGCCCTGGGCCAAAGGCAGGCGCCAAACCGCTGCGCCACCCAGGGATCCCTGGCAGTGAGTTTTAGAAGAGGGAGCTAAGTTATACCATTTCTCAAATCTAGGGAAAACGCATAAGATTCAGAGACATAAAGAGTAATCAGTTAATTTGCACAGAGATCTCTCCTGGAACAACCTGGTAACATTATTCTAGAGAAGACAACTGAAGAAAATTCTAAGATCAGAACTCCAACACAGTTTTAAGACTTAAATAAATAAATAAAGTGAGATAGACAGGTATGCATCTTCCTTCAACAATTTAGAAATTCTATTTCCTACTGCTTTCTTTTCAGTTATTTTTCTGCTTTGCGAATCGTTTGAAGCTTATTTTTGAGCTATTTGCAAGGTGCCTATTTGATCAGTGCCTGGAATATTTGTATGTATTTGGTTTGTTGGTGGTTAGTTGGTTTTGTGGAAACAGGTATTTGCCTACTTGTCAAAAATATTTGGAACGATCAGATGACAAAAGGGAGGAAAGTAAAAATGGTATTAAATTAAAAAATGCATCTTTAGGAAAAGAAATTCCTGGCGTGTATATTGAATTAGCCGTGCTTTCCAAGAAAAAGTAGTAATGACAAGCTAATTCAATTTAATTCCTTCAACTTTCAACCCTATCGAAGACAGACTGTTTGCTTTTTTTCCCCCTGCTTTCTATCAAGCATTATTCTCAAAGAATGTGTAGGTCACAGAACCAAGGACCTATGACTCAAAGAAAAGACTACTTTTGAAAGGTTATAGTTCCTAAGCAGGTTTAAAAATGTTCAAGTGAATTGAGAAAGAAATAAAAGGATTTTCCTTTAGGTGCTTTGCCATTTAGAAAGAAATTGTGCACATATTTACTAGGTTGAGTCAAGAACCTAAAGGAGTTTTCCCCATTTTCTAATTCATTTAATCAAGTTGCAAGCATTGACCACAAGGTAGACATCAGAAGGTACACAAATATGAGATTAGACACCGGTTTTAATCTTGTGCCCTGTGATAAATTAACTCTTTGATATGCTTGTTTTACCTACATGTAAAACGGGGATCACACACTAGGTTAATGTTTAATTAGTTACCATATGAAGCTTGACATGTATTGGAAACCATTAAAGCTGGCCAATTAATGATGGTCACACACACACACACCTCACAATATAGAAGCTTAAATAGGCAAAATAATGATTGATTGATAATAATTCAAGAGCAGTTAAATTTTAGAAAGATCTATGATTGAAATACCAAGTACCGATAAAATTACTATAATTTCATTGAGAAAGGTTGAAGTCATCCTTGACTCTTTACATACATCTCATATATTCTCTTTCTAAAGCTAGTTTGAAATGTTTCTATTATGCACCAAAATTTAACAAAACAAAAACAAAGCGAGAAAATAAAACAAAGCTTATAAATAAAAATTTCTCATGAGATTTCAATTACATCACTGGTTCAGAGGTTAAAAATAATAGGAAAAATGGATACTAGGTTAAATCCCATTTAACTCTAGTGTTTCTATTTTCCATCATTTGTTGTATCTGTGATTAAGTATATTCAACTTGAGTGTGGTGACTCTCAAAGCAGCATCCTCCATCTTTGACCAGCTCTGATAATTTAATTTTTCTTCTTCATCTCCTTCCTAATTTATTTTTTTAAAAAAATTATTAAGAAATATTAGGTAAATCCTATGTATTAGATTTCATGGTATGGTAGGCTCTAGAAATATGTTGATGAACATCACTAATTCAGTCTCTATCTTACCAAATGGAGTATCTACTGAAGCAAACACACACTGACATCATATAATATATGCGCTGGGGGCTGGAAGACAAGTATGTATTCTACTCCTATTAATCAGATGAGTCAGATCAAATTGAAAGTTATCAAAAAATTGAATAAATTTTTCAGTGTTCTCTGAAATATATGGATTTAAATGTTAAATACAGTAAGTAGCAAATTGCTATTATTCTTATTTGTTTATGGTAATAATGTAGAGAAGACAATTTGCATTGCCCTTAAAATTTATATTCTGAGTCCTCATTTCAATAGTTATAGATATATTAACACAGGATAGATTATGAGACACGATGTTGTTATACTTTTCCCATATTGATCACATGATCACATTATTGTTTCATAATAGCTAAAAGAAAGAAAAATATGCAAAAATATATCACCAATCATCTTCATTTCCTAATATATTCAATGTTCAGAATATGCCAATAAAAAGATAAAGTATTTTGGTTGTTGATTTGTGACTGTTTTAATGTTTTTCACAGTCCACCAATTACCGACAACATTCATCAAAAGAAAATCTCTAGATATAAGGCAGAGCTATGAATCCAGATAAGTTCTGTCCAATTGTATACTTGAGTCTGATTTCAAATATGAGTAGTAGAGCATGCATAGAAACAGCGGAGCAATTTTTTACAAAATGGCACTCTTCGAACCTACTTAATTTAACAAAGAGGCCATCTATCACCTCCTCTTGAGACTATATTTATATGTGAGATTTAACTTACATAACTTGCAGGCAATAATGGTAATTGCCTTCTCTTACCCAGATGGGTTGTTTTTTAAATGGCTATATACTGTTTTAAACCTCAGTGTGTAGTCAGTACCACACTCAGGTGGCATATGCTAACATAAATAATATGTCAAGTATATGGATATAAACACATAAATATAAGCTCGGTATGAACTGCCTCTAAATAGCAATTTCAAGGTGAGTTCGCATGTACATATTTTCTTTGCAGATTTGAGGTCACAATGCATAGTTGAGTTCAACAATATTTAAATTGTTTTAGATCCAATTCAATAGGGCTTCATTTAAGGCTAACATCAAAAAAAAAAAAAAAAGGCTAACATCATTTGTGCAATGGATCAAATACACAGTTCTGACCAGTATCTCATTGGTTTGTAGGAAAATAGTTTTTATAGCCCCTTGGGATTTAATCCAGGAAATTCAGATGATTCTTAAAGGATAATTACAAAGAGATGGACACAACAAGCCATGAAAATAAATCTTACATTAGAGAATACGTGCCTCTTACCCCTAAATAGTATAGTGGGTGTTTCCTTAAAAATTAGGACAAGGGCATTCTTTTAGAAAACCATAGTGTAATTATCCAAGTCAAAAATTTAATATTGACAAAATATTATCCGCAGTTCATATCTAAATTTTGTAAGCTCAATAATTTTCTTTAAGTTTTATTATTTCCCTGGTCCAAGATGAAAAAGAGGATTATTCATCACATTTAATTGCTGTATCTCTTTGGTACTTTTCATATTTTAATTTGGAAGATTTTCTCAGCCTTTTTTTTTTTTTTTTTTTTTTTAATCTTGCTTGACCTGGACATCCTTGAGGAGTAAAATGTCTTCCATTTTATGTTTGTGGCATGGTTCCTCAGCACTTGATTCCAGTTATGCACTTTAGGGAAGAATACCATAGACGTGCTACTGTGTAATGCTTTGAGGCCAATTATGATAACTTCCTTAAGATAAGGTCTTATCTCTTGATTTTCTTCACTGTAAATTTGTTCTTTTCCTCCTGAAATTGGTAAATGTTTTGGGGTGAAATTCTTTGAGCTTATGCAAATACCCTTTTCTTCATCAAATTATCATTAATTTTAGTATCAACAAATGGTTTGCCTTTTTTTTCCTAAAAACTGTATTTATTTATGAGAGACACAGAGATAGGCAGAGATACAGGCAGAGGGAGAAGTAGGCTCCCTATAGGGAGCCTGATGTGGGACTCCATCCTAGGACTCCAGGATCATGACCTGAGCCAAAGGCAGATGCTCAACCATTGAACCACCCAGGTGCCCCTCAACAGATTATTTTATTTTTATTTTTATTTTTTTTAATTTTTTAAAATTTATTTGTGATAGGCACACAGTGAGAGAGAGAGAGGCAGAGACACAGGCAGAGGGAGAAGCAGGCTCCATGCACCGGGAGCCCAATGTGGGATTCGATCCCGGGTCTCCAGGATCGCGCCCTGGGCCAAAGGCAGGCGCCAAACCGCTGTGCCACCCAGGGATCCCAACAGATGATTTTCTAACTCTATCATTTCATCTATATTTTTAATCTGTCATTTAAATGTACAGAAGGTCTGGGACGCTTGAGTGGCTCAGCTCAGTTGGTTGAGTGCCCAACTTTCAGTTTTGGGTCAGATCATGATTTTAGGTTCCCAGGATCAAGCCTCACCTGGCGCTTCCCCACAGACAGGGGACTTTGCTTGTCTACCTTTCCCTCTGCGTCTCCTCCCTCCACCTACCATCCACATGCTTGTGAGCATGCACTCCATTTCTCTCTCTCAAAAGTAAAATAAATCTTAAAATAAATAAACGTAAAGAAGGAATTTTCCTTCGACCACATTTATTTTTTCTTTAATTTAGTAATACTAATATGAATTCATATTGCCCTGTTATTTGGTGCACTGTAATCCATTGTTATTTCCATATTCAAATTATTTCATTTTGCTCCTTTGGGAGCCCCTTCATGACAGCAACTCTGTCCTTTTGATATATCCCTATTATTATTTGACCACTTTCATGCACAATAAGATTCAAATATTCCAGGATCATCTTGTACTTTCCCTGCTTTAGTATTGGATTTATCTTTTATTCTAAGAAGCATTGGTTCCTTTGAGTGAGAAATGAGATTTGGTGGTAAAATCTGTGTTTGAAAAGTAGTCTTTGTTATTGTAGCATTATTGCTTCAGGGTACTCTTCAGGGTACAGAGCTAAGGAATGTAGATATTGTAGATATTCTTTTTTTTTTTTTTTAAGATTTATTTATTTATTTATTTATTTATTCACGAGAGACACAGAGAGGGAGAGAGAGGCAGAGACACAGGCAGAGGGAGAAGCAGGCTCCCTGCAGGGAGCCTGATGTGGGACTCGATCCTGGGTCTCCAGGATCAGGCCCTGGGGTGAAGGCATCACTTAAACCGCTGAGCCACCAGGGCTGCCCTATTCTTACTGTTTGTATTTGGAGATTCAGTCTCTTCCCTCTCCTGCTCTCCCCCTTCCTTCCTCCTAATAAAATAAACAAAACAAAACAAATAATCAAAAACGCAAGTTGCATTCCAGTCCACCCCCCACCCTTCTTTGGACTAATTTTTACAATGTGAAAGACCTGGCTCTCAGATCATCAATACATTTATTTATTGATTCAAGCCTCAAATACCATTATAGTAAATTCAGAATTGCTAACTAATAGCACTGAGAAAAGCAGACTAACTGGAGTTCAACATTTGTTCATAGTTATTTATAAAGCACAACTTGTATATAGAAAATGTATAAAGAAAATGCATAAGTCTTAAAGTATATAATTTGATAAGTTTTTAATAAATTATACTTAAACCTACATCACTATCAAAGTACAAAAGATTTCCATCATCTCAGAAATTGCTCTCTCACTCTTATTTTATAAATACTGTAATTCTCAAAGTTTAAACCGTATTTTAGGTATAGTTAACTGTCAGTTCAAGCTGTTCCTATTATTGTTGTATTTTGTGTTGGTTTGTTTTTCACATCCTAAGGCATACTGTCTGGTACGTTTTATGAAATAAACAGAAATTCCTCTTCAAAATATTCATATTATCAAAGTATAACAAAATGAAAAATAATTTGAGTTCACAAATTTATTTAAGAAAATGCATATAAACACATGCATAGATTCTAAGTATTTAGCAACAGGTTCTGTAAACTGAACTCACCTCATGTAATCAACACAAAAAAAGCATATTATCATAATTCCAAAAGCCTCCTCTCTCTTTCCTCTTTCAATCTATTCTTTTTTACTTTTTAAATATTTTATTTATTTATTCATGAGAGACACAGAGAGAGGCAGAGACACAGGCAGAGGGAGAAGCAGGCTCCATGCAGGGAGCCTGATGTGGGACTTGATCCCGGAGTTCTGGGATCATGCCCTGAGCCGAAGGCAGATGCTCAACCACCGCGCCACCCAGGCATCCCCTCAGTATTGTTCTTATAAGGTAATCCATATCCCTATTTTTTTTTCATATCCCTATTTCTAACAATTTGTACATGCCCTATTATAAACAATAGATCATACAGTGCGGATTATTTTGTGTTGTTAGGTTTCTGGTGCTTATCTGCAATGTTGCATATAGCAAGTTCCTCTGTACCTTCGGTCATATAGTATTACATTGTATGAATATATCACAGTACAGTACATTTGTTGGGCATTTTAAAATTGGGGCTATCACATAGAGTGCTGCTAAAAACAGCCTGGCACAGGCTGTTGTTGGTGAATAATGTACACTTTTCTCTGGGATAATATCTAGGAAATCTAGGAAAGGAATTGCTGTGTCATAGGCTGTGTATATGTTTAGCGCTATAAGTAATAGTGCAAAGCAATTGGTTGGGTGATTTTTTTTTTTTTTTCATGATAGTCGCACAGAGAGAGAGAGGCAGAGACACAGGCAGAGGGAGAAGCAGGCTTCATGCACCAGGAGCCTGACATGGGATTCGATCCCGGGTCTCCAGGACCGCGCCCTGGGCCAAAGGCAGGCGCTAAACTGCTGCGCGACCCAGGGATCCCGGGTGATTTCTTTTAAACCAACACCAGAAGTGTGTGAGATTTCCATTTGCACCATATCTTTGCTAACATTTGGTATTGTCTATGCTTTATTTCAGTCATTCTTTTGGATGTACAGTAATTTTAAATAACATTTTCCTGATGACTAATGATATTAAACCTATTCTCATGAGTTTATTGATAATTTTTCCATTTTTATAATGTATAAATTAAAATAATTTGCCATATTATCTATTGCATAGTCAGAGATTCTCTTATGAATTGCAGAAGTTTTGTGTGTATCCTAAATATAAGTCCTTTGTCAAATAAGTGCATAAAATATATTTTATGTTGATTTGTGGCTTAGCTTTTGGCTCCTCATGGTATAATTATTAATTCTAATGTAGTGAAACTTACCATTTTATGGCTTCTTTTGTCTTGCTAAGGTGTCTTTCTGTTTTGTATCTCACGTTTAGTTCTCTAATACAATTAAAATTGATTTCTGTGTATTGTATGTGGTAAGATGGAATACTTTGTCACACACTGACATCTAGGTGACTCAGTGGTATTTATTGAAAGATCAACTTTTAAATTTTTTTTAAAATTTTTATTTATTTATTCATTTTAGAGTAGGCTCCACACCTAGCCTAGACCCCAACATGGGGCTTTAACTCATGACACTGAGATCAAGACCTAAGCTAAAATCAAGAGTCAGACATTTAACCAACTGAGCCACCCAAGTGCCCTGATTGTCTTTTTCTTATATCGCTGTCATGCCATTTATATAATAAATCAATAGCACTATATGGATAGGCTTATTTCTGAAACCCATTCTAGCTTATTTCTCTAATTTTTTTTAATCTTCACATTTATATTGGCCATGTTAAAATAGCTTTTTTTATAAGAGCCTCTATATCTGTTAATAGAATTCTTTCTCTTCATTCTTCTTCAGGAGTTCTTGCTTATTCATAAACATTACATTTGAATGGAAATTTTAGAGTCTGTTTCAAAACTCTTTCTGGGATTATTACTGTGTTTGTTTGTGTGTGTGTTTGTTTTTTTAGATCATTTTGAATGTAATACCACTTTAGAATATGAAATGTTCCTTTTCACAAGTATTGCATCTCATTCTAGTTATTTGGGTTGCCTTTAATTTCTCCTGATAATATTTCATGATTTTCAGAATTGAAATTTATATCTCTTTGTTAAATTTATTTCTAGATATTAAAATGTTTTAGATTTGGGGTGGCTCAGTCAGTTGAGCATCGGACTCTTGATCTGCTCGCATCTTGATCTAAGGATCATAGTTTGAGCCCCTTGTCAGCCTCCACAGTCAGCATGGAGTCTGCTTAAGATTCTCTCCTTCTGATGATCCCTGGGTAGCTCAGTGGTTTAGCGCCTGCCTTCAGCCCAGGGCCTGATCCTGGAGACCGGGGATCAAGTCCCACATTGGGCTCCCTGCATGGAGCCTGCTTCTCCTGCTGCCCATGTCTCTGCCTCTCTCTCAATCTCTCTCTGTGTCTCTCATAAATAAATAAATAAAATCTATATATATATAAAAAATTCTCTCCTTCTCTCTCTGCCTCTGCCCTTCCCTTCTCACTCATACTCTCTTTAAAAAAAAAAAAAAGAATGTTTTAGGTAAATAGTATTTTTATTTCATATTTTGTTTGTTGCTGTTTAATACAAAATAATTTATTTTGTAAGTTAAGCCTTTCCAGAAAAAAAATTAGATATTTTTTAATGGTTTGTCTCTAAAATCTTCTGAATATTCCACATGTATCATTGTCATTTTTATGCAATGACACTTTTATTTCTTCCTTTCCAATTAATTTCCATATACTTATCTTACCACTATGGCAGAAACTCCAGTACAATGATGAATAAAAATTATGTGGAGAAATTTTTAATATCTCACCATTAAGGTTGATGCTTACTGTATTTTTTTTGGTATTAAAGTCATTTAAAGCTATTAAAGTCATTTTTGTACTTTTCTAAAAATTTAAAATATGTATTTTGAACTATGTATTAGTTTGTTTTGTTTTAGTTTGCTGCATAACAAATTAACATAACAGAGGCTTCACACATCAACTGTTATCAGCACACAATTTTGTAGGTCAGAAGTCCAGCAAGCACAGTGTATATGGGTTTTCTTCCCAGGAAATTGTAATCAGTGCCGGGGAGTGCAAGAGCACCTGATTCCTGGGGTCCCAAACAGACTGTATTCAGTGACTCACAGCTGACAAAATACAGACACAGAAACAGTGGTGATGAAAAGGAATTATTTTCAGTTAGGCCTGCCCAGGAAGACAGTGGACTACTGTCTCCAAAGTGCTGCAAGTGCTTCTGGATGTATAAGGAGAATGTGGAACAAAGGTCAGTGAGTATGCGCAGGTGGGCGATTAAAGGTCAGGTGACCATTTTCTTGGGGCCAATCACGCATACAGGGTCTTGCTGGCATCAGTGCAGTCCTTATTGCTTGAGGGGTAGTTTTTGTCCTCATCACAGGATGATCCACCTGCTGGCTCTTTTGTTCAAGGTAAGCTGGAAAGAACTTAATCAGTTAGAAAATACAGTCTAAAGTCAAAATGGAGGCAGTTGAAGGCACACTTGGGTTATTATTTCAATATAATAAAGCTGAAATCAAAATATTGGCTGGACAGAATTTGAGTCTGAACCTTTTGGGGAAAAAAACCTTCCTTTAAGCTCACTGAAGTTGTTGGCATAATTCAATGGCTCTCCGTTATACAATTGAAGGCTCAGTGTGGGGTCTTCTTGAAGATCCCCTCTCTCTCTCTGCTCTTTTGTCCACTTGTGTGTGCTTGGGAGCATACTCTTCCTTTACAATAAATAAAATAAATATTTAAAAGTTTCAAATCAATTGATCTTGTGATATGGAGATTTTCTGAGGAAGACTAATAAGACCTAATCATATGAGTTGTTTAAATCTCAGTTTTATCAAATTTGATCTCTGATCTCCAGTTAGGAATTTTTTAATTGATTTATAATTCATTGGTCCTTTTTATGCTGTGAGTCTAATATGCCATTAAATTTATCTATTTATTTATCAATTTCTGTTGTTTTATTTCTACTGATATTTCTATTTTATTATTTAACACAGATTCCAGAATATGGTGGAATTTTCATTCTTCTCTTTATATTTTTCTCTACAGTTTACTAATTGTAATATTTCTCCATCATACACAGTTCAGTTTCCTTTTTTTTTTTTTTTAATTTCTGCCCTTTTCTGTCCCTAGTCATTTTTCTTTAAATACTTGCCATTGTATTTGAAAAAACTATTAAGTATATGGACGGTCTCTTCCTACAGAGAGAATTCACACTTTTTTAAAGACAAAAGGGAATGTGGGCTGCTTAAATCAATTTAATTAGAGCATGACCTGATAGGATAGTTTATATTTGGATCCTTAGGGTGTTTTATGAAGCCAGATAGCCACTCACCAGACATAGGTACTGGATTCCAATCATTATTTTTAATCACTATCTTCCCAGCCCTGCAAGACTATCAGAATACCTGCTCTGATTTCCATAGGTGTTTTGATTGGCTTCTTGGCCTCATGCTTTGTGCAGTTTCACAGTTTAACAAATATCTGTGCAGAGGGGTACATTAGACAGTTTGACCCAGGGTTCTCTTTTGTTATTGGACAGCTGAAACTGAAATTTTTTTTCTTTTTTTCTTTTCTCCAGGATCATTGCCATCTCGGATGGTTTCTCTGCATCTTACTAGAAGCCTTTTTATTCTTTTGAAAAGCATCTTCAGTCACTGGACTCAGAATTTTAGTCCAGTGGCCTAATAGAGAAAACAGTTGTTGAGTATCCTCTCATATATTAGTATATTTACATTTTTCCATGAATTATTTTCTCCTTCATGTAATTTTGACTTGACAATTCTCAAATACCTTTAAAGTTGTTTTTAAATTTTTTATTTGGATTTTTAAAGCATTCTCTGTGAAAGCATTGGTCTACTGCAAGCCACTCTTTTGTATTGAAATTTGGATACCTGAAGGTCTAATGTTACATGGAATATACCTGAAAATGAATAAATGTATTCATCATGTATTTCTTTTTTGTTTTTTAAGATTTTATTTATTTATTCATGAGAGACACAGAGAGAGGCAGAGACACAGGCAGAGGGAGAAGCAGGCTCCATGCAGGGAGCCCGATGTGGGACTTGATCCCTGGTCTCCAGGATCACACGCCAGGCTGCAGGCGGCGCCAAACTGCTGGGCCACCAAGGCTGCCCTCATCATGTATTTCAATGAGATTGAATAAAAGTTTAAATACTACCTTATTGCTGTTGTTAAAATGGAAATGAAATGTCAGCCATATAAAAATTAATAATATTCTTACTTAAAATTTATTTTTCATTTGAGATTCTTAGTGTACCTTGTGCTCAAAGACTGAAAAATTTCTTGTTTGTCTTAAAATAAATAAGTAACCTGAGGTCTCATGAATAGTAACCTTTCTAGTGGAAGTGAAAAACATGTTTAGAAAAAGAATGCAGCATAAAATTTAACTGGATTCATTTGCCCATTATTAGTTAAATTTTACCTCAGTTAACTTTTGTTCTTGAAACTAAATTATATTTTATTTGTAATTATAATTATATTTTACTTGTAAAGTCTATAATACAGCCCCTCCCTCTAATTTAATGCAGTTTACTTTTTATAATGAAAGCATAGAATTTTCTTATGTAACTGCCATGATTATAAAATTAGAAGTAAACAGTTCTCATTTAAAAAAATAGAGATAATTGAAATAAGTACCTTGCCTTCTTTGCCGAGGTTTTTGTTGTTGTTTTTTGTTTTGCTTTATTTTGATCTTCCTTCAATTAAACAGGGAATTCATAGTTCATCCTGTTAGGTTATTTAGTGTCTGAGTCTATGTGGATTGTTTTATAATTCAGCTGCCTAACTTACTGTTAAATAAAGGCAGTGAAGAAATAGATAAGGGATTAATTCACCACTTTTTTTTTTCAGACTGCTTAATGAAAGGCATATCATTTTTATTACTTATGCATTTTATAATTAGAGTTCTGATTAGAATTCCCCAAAATTAAGAAGAAATATTTTGCTACTTGCAAACAAATAATATTTTTAAATTATTTGTGCATCCACAGAAGTATCATATTGCTTATAAGATATGTGAGATAAATTGTAGTATTTCTCTTACTTAAAAACATAGAGTATAATAAAAACTTGAAGAAGTGAGTGAGAGAGAAAAAATATAACTAGTTTGCTCAGGAATGACCTTAGAAAATAATCTTTAATTTGGGCTTTATAGAATGTGTAAACTTCTAAGATATTCTGTTTCAAGAGTCAAAAATGGAAAGACTAATATATAAGAAAGAAGAGTTGCCATCTAAGTCAAGTATGAGTAGTCTTATTTAATTTAAATTTTGAATTTAAATAAAAGGGTGTTTTTAGAAAAAAAAAATGAAATGAAGTAAGATCATGGAAGGTCCTCCTGCCTGACAAAAGTGCATAATGCAGGGTATAGAAAAGAAACAATAAGAAATAAGCAGATGAGTGGTATAGTGATGAAGACACTTGAAGCAGGTAGATAAGTTATATATGACAGTGAGAAACTTGAAGAGTGTGAGATTAGGTCCACTGCTTAGGGAATTATAATATACTAAAAATAAGTGTTCATAAATTCGTGAGAACTGAAAGCGATGCAGTAATCATGGGAAGGCAATCATGTGATATGAAAGTTATTAATAACCTTGAATTAAATTAATAACTGAGTGTAGAAGAACAGAGAATGAAAGGTGAAAGATTATTCTAAGATTTTAGGCTTACCTTTTTGGAAAAATAATTTGGAGATTTAGCCATGAATGGGAAAGTGAGAAGAATAATCTAGCTTTGATCAGTTGGTGAAGGAAACAGGTAAGATAATGGACCTCCTGCAAAGTCAGCTTTGACGATCTATCAGGAAATGAAAATGACTACTGGACCTTTGCTCATGAAGAAGAGATTCCTGAAGTCTGAGAAGCCCTACTCTATATTTCACACACAGCTGGGTACTAGAGGTTTGCAAATCAAAGATGACGAAAGGTAGGGAAGAGGGGAGGAAGGATGAGATGACAAGACATCTATTCCTTTAAGGGGAGATTTGAGAGGAAGAAGAGGAAGAATTTAGAATGTGAAATAAGAAAAATAAAGGCCAAATTCCTGTTTATTTTTTTCCAATTAAAAAAAGTCAGTGTCTTTTTTGACATTAGATCACTATTTAGATAGAAAATTAGTTTCAGTAGACCAAGGAAAGGAGCTTCTTATGAATCTTTGATATGTAATCAAATTACTGACTCATGTGTTTGCATGAACTGAGTTTACTTATAGCAATTTATTTATTGTTTAGCTTTACCCGTTACACATCCATGACTTTTTAAAATTTCCTACTCATATGACTTTCCTTTGAAGAATAACATGTACTCCATTGCCTAGGATCACACAGTAAGTGCATGAAATAAAACATGCACATCATTCGTATGTTCTTTCCTTTCTTAAACTAAAACCCCTCCCTGGTCCTAAAGGCCAGTAGGGGAACATATAGATATTTCTTTTGAAGCATAAAAGTCAAGAAAAAAAATGATTTCCTAGCAAGTAATGGATATAAACAAGATTAGGACCCTATAAGTGAGTTCTAGCAATCATGTTTCTGCTGAAAACCCATAAAGTTAACTGTCTTTCAAGCCATGTAATATCCTTCCTAAATCTTCTAGAGCACACATATCATTATACCATTTGGCAATCTTTAAACCAGATGGGGATCAATGTTTTCAGTGTGGTACATTATACTTTGCTGTTATAGAAGCTCTAGGTAATAAATGTTTCTGCAACCAATTTAAAGAGAATCCATTATGCAAATATAATAATACCTGCATAAAATCCTTGATGTTATAGTTTAGTATCATGTATCCGGCTGACTCAATGATTTCCTAAAAATAAGTTTGTTCAAATGAGGGAAAAAATAAAATACAGTTACTTGTGTGTAGCCATTGTAATGAAAGCGAATAGTAGTAGCACTTAAGTCTCCAGAATTTCTCTTTGAAAATTATTTTTATTCTGAATAGGATTAAGGCAGTCTTCTAGTTTTTGACAAAAAAAAAAAAAAAATTCTTTCTGTATGGGTTTGTGACAGTTTTATTTTCCCCTAAAATATCTGCCCACATATCACATGAATATGACCATATATAAAAATGGCATTAGTGTGTATATGCATACAGACTCATAGGGGCACATGCAGAAATATTTCTTACATTCTACTTTTCCTCTGACTAGTTAAAATGATTGGCTCTTTGTTGTCATATTCAAGGATATATTGAGCTATATGTTATTTGTTTCACTGACATGATATTATCAGTTAATAGTTTCAAAACTTTCAAAGTGAAATGACAGGGATAAAGCAGAGAAACATGATTTTCAGTTTCTAGCATAAGCATCAAAGAAAATTATCTGATGTCCGACATAGGGAGTCTCTGTTATTAGATCTGACTCACCTCTGCAAGAGTTATTTGCCAAAGGCTCCCCCTTTGCTGACTTTCATGCCTCCCATAGTGCAAATCCAGGAGGAGCTCCAAACTTCAGTATTCTGGAAAGACCCCAATATTTTAGCATTCACAGTCTCACAATCATTATCTACACAAATGCTTTTGTGCTCCCTGCCTCTGTTTTTGATCGACGTCTCACCGTCACAGGAAAATACAAGACCCCAGGCCTAGCCTTACTCTTAGAATCTAATGTCCTCTCTACATTGCCTTTTCTGACCTATCTCTCAATCCTTTTGAACTCTTAAAACTTTCTACTCGTTTTTAGGAACCATTAATATCCCCTTCATTATTTCTCTTTTGTGAAAGGTCCCCTGTACTCTTCCTCTAAAGAAAACTTGTCCAATCCAACTTGTACAAAAAATGATTTTTTCACTCATATTTTGGGAACCATTGAGCCTGAAAATGAATATTATATTATCAAATCACTACCTTCTTTTGTGAAGTATTTAACAATCCTTGAGCACTTCCTGGTAATACTAGAGTCTTTAGGCTCCTAGGTGACTGTCTTTCTCCATTAGTACTAATATCTTTCTTGATGATTTCAGTGTCCATGTAAATGATTCAGCTAATGCTGTATAATCAGAACTGTGGTTTTCTCTCTTTCCATGAATTTCCTCTACTACTCTCCTCCAACTGACTCCATTTTAGCCACTTTGGCCTCTCTTTGTTCCTAGGACACAGTAGGCATACTTACACCTTAACCATGTGGACATACTGCTCTTTTGCCCCTAATGCCCTCCTGCAGATTTCACAAGACTGGTTGCTTCACCCTAGGGAAGTCTTAATTTATTTGTCACTTTCTCAGTGAGTGTTTTTCATGCAAATTGAAAACTGAAAACTCATTTATCGCTGCATTCCTTATCTTCCTTCCTTGATTTATGTTCTCCCAATAGCACGTCTCACCATCATATACCATATATTTTATGTATTTTATCCATTTATATCATTCATATATGACACTTACTTTACAAACAACTTCCACAAAGGACACTTTTTTTTTTTCTATTTCCATCACTGTTTTATCTTCCATATCTAGAAGAGTTCCTGGCACATGCAGATTTATGAATAAGAGTTACAAACAATTCTTATGTATACATAGTAACCACTCCATATAACAAGTGACTTTAAAAAGACTGTTAGTTTATTTACTGGTTGATTTATAAATTAATGAATCCATTTATTAAATATACACATTTATCTTATTTTCTGAATAACACATTTATCAAAATAAATCTTTGGAAAATTGTTTAAACCAGACAACCTGAATGATAAACCTGAATCTGTTACTTTCTTTTCAGTCCAACCATGAAAGAGATTAAGGTTTATAATCAGGCTAGACTGAGTAAATGATACTCAATAGAACCAAATAGTACCGTTTTCCAAGACATTGACTGAAATGACAAGAAAATAATAAACAAAAACAAATCACTTCTTAAAGCATATTTCACTTTCCAACAAATGGTTAAAATATCTGAATGAAAACCAACCAAACTGTAAAATTTCTAGATAGTGCTAAAATAAATCAGTCCCTAAAAAGTATAGTTTAACATCAAGGAAATTTTTCTATACTTACATTAGCTTGATGGATTCAAGTACTTATAGATAGCTAAATAGACTATAAATTTACTAGCATTTGTTATATATAGTCCTTGATGTAAAATTCCTAATTAGGAATGTACCTAACTAATATTTCTGCCAGCCAGTAACACTGATATTTTATAAATTCCTCTATTGTGTATTCTTCTACCCTAGACTTATCCAAGACAAATTTGTGAGGTTGTTTGCTATAACCTCAACACTCCTCATTTTATCATGTTTCCTTCTCCCCCACTGCAGCAATTGATGGCCTCATTCTGGGGCCTTGGTGCCCTAGGCTTGGGGATGCAAGATTTAGCAAGTAAAATGCAGGAATATCAGTTACATTTAAATTTAGATAAACAACATGTAGATTTTTAAGTATAGTTATGTCTCATATGCAATATTTAGTACACACTTCTACCAAAACTTATTTACTATTTATATAAAACTTAAATTTAATGTGTATCTTCTATTTTATTTGACTGTCTTATTTGGGTGTCTTACAGAATTATCCCCAAGTACTTCATATATGCCAGATTTTACCTCTTACCCCTCAAACTTAATTATCGGTGCCACATTTTCTTTCTGTGGTATATTGTCTTATGTGACATGTTTCCGTCTAGCATAAATCAGAATGGTGGTTAATAAATGAAGTAGATCATTTAAGTTTACTAATGCATTAAGCAATTAATTGCCCATATTACCAGCATTGTATACCCTCCCCCTGTATTGTAAAACACATACGTGATTTAACTCTGTATATCTCTTTAAGGAAGACTATTAAGAAAATTCTTAAAAAATGTAATTTTAGGGGATCCCTGGGTGGCGCAGCGGTTTAGCGCCTGCCTTTGGCCCAGGGTGCAATCCTGGAGACCCGGGATCGAATCCCACGTCGGGCTCCCTGCATGGAGCCTGCTTCTCCCTCCTCCTGTGTCTCTGCCTCTCTGTCTCTCTCTGTCTATCATAAATAAATAAATAAATCTTTAAAAAATGTAATTTTAGATATATTTGAACCCAGTTAATACAGATATTTTTGGTTTTGGTTTAATGTAAGAATGAGGTTGGAAATAGTGTAAACTAAACTTGGTGCTCCTTAAAAATTTATTGAAAGCAGTTGCCTTCTAAGTGTCCATCATAACAACATGACATTTAAAACATCAGTATAACAGAGCCTTATTTGAAAGCATTGGAAAATTATCCATAAATTGATTTTTAAAAAGCAAATGGAATTGACAAGTGATAATATATTTAACTGGTCATTCTCAGTAATTATTTTTGGCTTCTGTGAGAAAAGCCACAAAAAGAACCAAATTTAGTAGACCTTTAAGTTCTCAAAAGGCTGCAATTGATTAGTATAAATTAAATGGGCAAATATAGCAAAACTATATATGAATAAGTTTAGCAGAAACATAGATCTACCAAAAAGATCTACCAATAGTTTAACCAAAGTATCTTCAATAGCTTAATTTCTAACATCTTTGAAAATACAGCGCCATTGAAATGCAGTTCCCTTTTGAAGGAACTCTTAATTTTTTTTTTTTTAATTTTTATTTATTTATGATAGTCACAGAGAGAGAGAGAGAGAGAGAGGCAGAGACACAGGCAGAGGGAGAAGCAGGCTCCATGCACCGGGAGCCTGATGTGGGATTCGATCCTGGGTCTCCAGGATCGCGCCCTGGGCCAAAGGCAGGCGCCAAACCGCTGCGCCACCCAGGGATCCCTGAAGGAACTCTTTTAAAGAGGTAAACATAGAAGATGGATATACACATACACACATACATATACCCATACACATATATGCATACAAATATATACGTACACATATTTATAATCCACATATGTATGCCATGTGCATACATACATGTTTTGCAAACTTATGATTTGAATTATCTCTAGGAAAAACATTAGAAAGGGGTATTTAATTGGACTTTTGAGGGTTTGCCCCAGGGCTTTTCCTTTCCTTCACTTCTAATTATCCAATATGTTTAATAGTTGTGATTTTTGTAGACATATATCATAAAGAATGACTGAGTCAACACAAATTCTATCAACACTCCATTCTTTGGTCTCTCATGACTCAAATAGGCAGATACATATGTGTGCATGTGCACACACACACTCACAGAGTATATGATGGTATTCCTTCTTATGGTGCGAGAAAGTAAAACAATAAGTCTCAGGATTCCTTGAAGAAAATGTTAAAGAGAATGGAAAGAAAAATTTGATTTTATTTCTTCCTACTTTTGATTGAACTTAGATTTGAGACATCATTTCAATAATCATAATTCTTTCCCATGTTTAGTGACATCTTCCCTATGTTGCAATTTGCCATTGAGATTTCTCAGAAATGTCACTGAAATCTCAAGCAAATATGTGAAATCAGGACCTGATAAAGCCCTGAAACTGTTAATGATATTTGATTCTCTTTAAGTTAAAAGATCAAAAACAAATAAACAAAAATAACATTAAGATTTTTTTTTTTTTTCCTGGATGACTGAGTTGAGCCTGTGGCTCAGGTAGTAACCCCGGGGTTCCGGGATCGAGTCCCACAAATAAATAAATAAAATATTTTAAAAAAAGATTTTTTTCTTCTAAAACATACAGATTTTTTAAAATTCCAGGACCAGTGCTTCTTACAGTGTAGCCTCACAGAAGTCTTCAACCTAAACCTCCTGGTGCAGGCTTTCCATTCTGTGGGTGAAAGGACCCCAGAGGAACCTGAGATTTAAGGTAAGGAGTGCTGGATTTAAGGTAAGGAGTTCTTAAAACATTGTCACTCCTCCAGGAATACTGCTGTTCACATAACTCATAGAATTCTTTTCATTGATCAGTTTTCTCCCAACAAAAGCAGTCAAGTTATCCTTTCTGTAATTGCCATTGACTTGTGTTCCTCATCCTTTTAGAGGTATCTTTTTTTACTAGTGGCTTGGAAGATATTATCACTAAGATAGTCTGAGATGTCTGTTCTGTGGTTACATTTCACACAGTCTCTTAACCAACCTCAGAGGCTCCATTTATAACAGAATGATACATGCACCTCCTTCTATCTACTGAACAATATGTTGTACTTGTGAAACTCAAGAGTTTCAACTATTGCTCCAAACAAAGCTTTTAACTTAAGTCATTTAAGAGTTTTCAGTTCCAGAGGCATCTGGGTGGCTCAGTCAGTTAAGCAGCCAACTCCTGATTATGGCGCAAGTCATGATCACATTGGCTCACGTTCTTTATCTCTCTTTAAATAAAATAAAGAAAATATTAAAAAGAAAAAGAGAGAGAGCTTTCAGTTCCAACTTAGAAGACTCACCAGATCAAATATTAAATATTTTGAAATAAAATATTATAGACAAGGGCAGGCCAGGGGGCTCAGTGGTTTAGTGCCACCTTCAGCCCGGGGCCTGATCCTGGAGACCCTGGATTGAGTCCCACTTCAGGCTCCCTGCATGGAGCCTACTTCTCCCTCTGATTGTGTGTCTGTGTGTGTGTCTCTCTCTCTCTCTCTCTCTCTCCGTGTGTCTCTCATGAATAAATAAATAAAATCTTTTAAAAATATAGACAAACAAGTACATTAAATAAAGTCAATTACATTAAGGTAATCATCTTGTGTAGGTCCAAATATATTCAGTATATTTTTTTTAAATGCTGGTCCTTTCTCCACTGTGTCTCCAGTGAAATAGTAAAGTGCTTATGTTCATGTACCCTCAATAAATTGAAACATAATTTGTTCAGGTGTAAAAATCATGTCAATTATTCTTTCCAAACCGAGGGATCCCTGGGTGGCGCAGGGGTTTGGCGCCTGCCTTTGGCCCAGGGCGCGATCCTGGATACACGGGATCGAATCCCACGTCGAGCTCCCGGTGCATGGAGCCTGCTTCTCCCTCTGCCTGTGTCTCTGCCTCTCTCTCTCACTGTGTGCCTATCATAAATAAATAAAAAATTAAAAAAAATTACAAACTGAAATAAAATTTTTAAAATATGTATTGATCACTTCATGTTTAACACTAGAATAGCTACTATGTTAATAAAGAGGTAAGAAAAATATATTGTTTACTCTTGTAGATTTTAGATCACTACATTTCTGGTTGATAATAGAAAGTTATTAACTGTATTACTGAAAATTTATATTTTTCCTACATAATAAAATGTATATGCAATTAAAAACAAAATACATCATTTATAGCATGCATTTCTTCTCTTTATTTTTTTATTTTTTATAAGATTTATTTATTTATTCATAAGAGACACAGAGAGAGAGAGAGAGAGAGAGAGAGAGAGAGGCAGAGACACAGGCAGAGGGAGAAGTAGTTCCTCACAGGGAGCCTGATGCAAGACTCGATCCCAGATCCGGGATCACGACCGGAGCCGAAGGCAGGCACCCAACTGCTCACCCACCCAGGTGTCCCATTTCTCCTCTTCATAAGCATAATTATTGTGGGAAATATCTGAAGCCATCAAGGTTTTTTTTTTTTTTAATTTGACATTTAAATCTTATTTGTCACAATCACATTTGGCATACAAAGTGAAAACCTGCTGTATTCCACTTCTGTACTAACATCTAAGCATATAATCCAGTGGGAAAAGCAGACAAAAACAACCAAATAAAATAACATATAGTGGTATTAGCTAAAAGGAAAGAGCCAGGCTGCTGATAGTGAATGATGGTGGGGAATTGAGGATGAAGGAGTGTTAGGTAAATTAAGGCAGGCTTCTTAAGGGACTTGGTAGATTCTCAAAGCTTAAAGAAGAAGGTCATGTTAAGATAAAGAGGGGAGGGTGCATCCCTAAAGCAGGAAATAAAAGAAGGTTGTAATGGATAACTAAGATTTCAAAAGTAACACTGTACCAAGAGGGTAGGCCATGCAGGACATTTTAGGTCATGAAAAAGAGACCAGATTTTCTTTATGATTCTGTGGTTTAACAATGATGTGAGAAAGTGACAGTATTAAGATATGTGAATAGTTGGAGATGGTGCCCACATTCACAAGCTTATAAGTTAGCCTGTCAGAGTCAGGTAGATTACTGGTAGAGGACTTGAGACTCTCCAGTTAAAGACGAAAGACATTACTATTCATGTCACAGCAGTGAGTGTGAAGATCAATGTATCTGTGCCAGTTTCCTTTGCCTCCAGTTCCCATCACAGCAATGCAAATGGGCTCCGATGGGTACTGGAATAGACAATGGATTGTGGTGCAGGAGAGGAACTTTGCATTTACAGAACATTAATCATTTGTAGTTGATAATAAGAAAATGTACCCTTTTTTTCTAGGAAAAGACATGATTTTTATTATATTGAATAGTAAACATGTCTGCTCTTTTCTCCAGTAGGAGACACTTTCTCTGTTTTTGATATACAAACATCCTTGAAAAGATAGTCGAGAACAAAGGGAGATCAGATATAGACCACATGTAGAAATGCAAGAAACTCATGGGCAATTGCCTTCCAACTGTCAGGATATGATTATTATTTAGGCAAAACACTGTGATTATAGAATAGAGAAAGAATTTAGTGGAAGCAAGCATTCCTGTAGGATGACTGCAAGATGTTACTACTTTATGTTGGTGTGGGCATGGGCAGAAGAGGAGATGATTCTGGTTTGAATGAGGAATATGCCGAGGAAGATGGACAAAAATAGAAGAAGTTAGTATGTATTTTGGAGATAAAATTGGCAGAATTTGTTGATTTATGCTTAATTGGATGTGTGGGGGTAGTTCAGAAGGAAACAATTTATTGGGGTAGTTATGACAATGTGATAGAAGGGCCACAGCCATTTTTATTTAATCAATCAAGAGTTTAGTTTTGGATATGGCAGGGTTAAGATAAATCTAAAATGATGAAATGAATGTGTTTAAGATGGGGCTCAGAGGATAGGTCTAGGTAGAGATAATTTTGGCATCAACAGCTAGAGGATGTATGAATCCTTGAGATTGGCTGAAATGACCTAAGGAGAAATTTATAAGAGAAGAGAAGAGAAAACTCAACTAAATATTGAGGAAACCAATTCTAAGATACAGGATTTAAGATGGAGTCCTAGCAAATTTAGCAAATAGAGTTAATAGGTCAAAAAACCAGCTAAGCAAAGTATACAGACATCTGGTTCACATGGTCCTGTTTAACAACTCACTTTGTCATGAATTTGGAAAGTTTAATAGAGTGAACTTTTCTAACTGGTACAAAGAAAATGTATTTTTTCTTCAAAAAAAAAAAACCTTATAACTAGAATAAATATTGGCCAAGAAGTTCAGAACTATAGTTGGAGTTGTTACAAATTTTAAATTTAAATTTCCCATCTAGCATATCTCTTCCACAAACAAAACAAAACAAAACAAAAAAAGTAAAGACTTAATGACAAGTGGAGTATAGCATATTATAAACCATAGCATTTTAAACAATGTAAAAGCAATAACAACATTGAAGGTGGCAGTGAAGGAGACTGGTGAAGTGGAAAAATAGGTGCTAGAATAAAGGCATTAAGGAATCAAGAGACATGGATTGAAGTTCATGAAACAGTAAACAAAAGTTAATCTACCTATTTAAAATTTCAGAAAATTGCAGACAAATTGTAAAATATAATTAACCAAATTAAAGATAGCATAGTTTAGTTAACAGTATCTTTTTTGGTTTTGATAATTCTATCGTGATTATGGAAGCTTAGTTAACACTAGAGGAAACTGGGTAGAGAGTGTATGGGAACTTCTTGTACAATTTCTGCAATTTTTTTTTTTCTGATTTTACTTCAGAGAAAAATGCTTTAAAAATTAAAGGTTATCAATGGGAGGAGAAAAAGCCTAAGTACGCTATATTGGAATCTGTAATAATGTTGATGACCAACACTGCCCATTGCCATTGTTTCACATCCTAATCAAGAATCAGTACTGTTCAGTTATTCACCTTGTACTTGAAGCCATGATCTCAGAAGAAGCTAACTCTACTGCCACATCCAGGAAAGCCTGGATTAGTCAAAGTGTAAACCGATTATTCTTCATAGTAATTAGTTTAAGAATGAGCATGTCACTTAATTCTGACCAATGAGTAGCGAAAGGAAAACTGTTTAGAATTTTGTGAGAATAATTTCATCCTAAAAGAGATATGACAAGATGTCCTTTCTTCTTCCTCTGGGTTTTATGTGGGCTGTTTCATGCCTAGAACCTGTGGAATCAATTTTCTTTTTTTTTTTAATTTTTTTTTTAATTTTTATTTATTTATGATAGTCACAGAGAGAGAAAGAGAGGCAGAGACACAGGCAGAGAGAAGCAGGCTCCATGCACCGGGAGCCCGACGTGGGAATCGATCCTGGGTCTCCAGGATCGCGCCCTAGGCCAAAGGCGCCAAACCGCTGCGCCACCCAGGGATCCCTCAATTTTCTATGTCTAAAAATGAAATATATTCAATGTTTAGCTGAATAGATTAGAAAAACCTGAGTTCTTGATAATATATAATATAATTAATATAATAAATCCTGAGGCCTGTGAAACTATGAAATCATGAAGTTATATGAAATAAAATAATACTACACATGTTTTAAGCCAGTTTGAGTTATTATATACATTAAATTGAAAGCATTATAAATAAGGAAATTCATCATTGGAAACCATGCAATGTTGGTATTCAAGAAATGCATATGGACATAGTTGTTTGGAATTATCTTGATAACTATTGAATAAAAACAAAAGTATGTAAAGAAGGCTAACTCTAGTAAGTGGAGGTAGAATAAGATGAGGAGGATTTAATTTTTAATTTTCATTTGATGTCATTCAGTGCTGTTTGATTTTTCCCTTGTCAACCAGCTGCACTCCTGTATGTGTGTCATTTATGTAATTTCCAGATATTCAGAGGCAAAAAATATGTATATATGTATAACAGGTAAAGTGTGTGTGTTTATAGAGATAAAGATAAGACCTACTGAGGAATTTGTACCCCAATTCATGGGCAATGGGTGAGAATTAACAACTCATCAAAGAATGCCTAATACACCTTTAAAATGATATTCAAAATCATCACGGACAATAAAATTAAAATAATATTAAAATATTCTTTGACATTGTTGGTATCTGATGGATGAAAGACTAATGAGGTACTTTCTTGACCAGAATAGATCAGAATAGACACCCGAAAATTAATTTGACTGGAGAGTTGCTGGTTACATCGATTTTGAAAGCCTTACTAATCCATGTCAATGCTTTCTGGAGGAGGTTTTGATTTTCCCTCATACTAGATAAAGAGAAAACAAAAGCATGCATGTGTTCATAAATGTTCTCAAGTTTATATAAGTTGCAAGCAATGAAGCTGTGATTTGAACATTTTTCTTTTTTAAAACCTTTTGATTGTAAGCGTTTGTCTAATATTTACTTAAGAATAATTCTATGAGAGGAAGACTCTAGGCTCCTCTCTGTTACTCCTTTACTGATGGATAAATTTGGGCAGAGATAAGCATACTTTTTGCAGACACTCTAAAGTTTCTTTATGACTCTACTGTTCACAAACAGGAAAATCTAGTCTTCTAATTTAGATTTCTCAATTTTAAACTTGATATTTAATTTCCACCCACTTTACTTTTATTTGTCTCCCAAAAAGGAACCAGAAAAATGTATGTAATATAATTGTCCCTGAAAACTGCAACATTAATCACTAACCATTTCTTCCTACAGCTTTCTTTTCTCTTTGAGAGGAAAATAATTGGTCTGATAAGTTTGAAGAGCTTAGTTGGATGGACATATAAATAGTTTTTTGAAATTTTAGTACTGCAGCAACCTCCTCTTTAGAAGCTTTTAGATTAATATAAATCAAATATTTTAATTACTATAGAAAAATTAAGAGATCTATGTTTATTTTTATTTTTCAGATTAAACTTCAGTTTTATTGATCTCATACTGGCATTTAAAGGTAGTGTTTGATTTTGCTCTTCTTTCTTCTCCTCCCTCCTTTTCTTTCTTAACTTTATGAGGGTGAGAAGTCTGTTTTGTGTTCTGCTTTATAACTTTTAAATATTTATAAAAGCTTCCCTAGCAAAATATTTATCCTTAGTCTGTTCCGTTCGGTGAATTGCCAGACAATAAACAGGTACAAAATATTGTCACCTTGCAGTATTTCTTAAATGGCAGTCATTACATTTTTTTTCCACTTCAGAACTCATAGATTGTACTTTAATTAAATAAATTATATTTTCTTTCTCATCATAGTTTCTGAGTGTTAGATCAAGACCTAGAAACTATTTAATTTGAAATGAATATATTAGCTGTGTGGTAAGCTTAAGGATTTTGGAATTGATCAAGGAAGAGACAGGACCAGGAGAGACAGTAATACATAGCACGATTCACTGGTCACTGCTTGGACAGAACGGTATGAGAGGAGAAGTTTCTTCCAGGAAAAGGCTTTCCAAAGACAGTGGCAAGAGGAACCACTTGGAAGGGGAAGTGGGGAAGAGAGTAGACCTCTCCAGGAAAATCAGAGAGGGGCAAATGTATATTAGTGTCACCCAGCAGCAAGTTGTAGAGTTTCTGGGTCATTGTTGTAGAGGGCATTTGTAGTTCAGGGTTTTTCATAACCTCAGGGTTTATCCTATCTATGGCTACCAGATGTTGAGTGCAGCTTTGAGAGGTATACAAAGTAAATAAACTCTAAATAGCTAAAAATATATTTATTTGTACTATATTTAAAATGATTTTTGTGTAAGAGTTTGATGTTGGTACGAGTAAGCTTTGGGCTAATTTGTTGTTGGCTGCCCTGAAGGAATAAGCAACATGCATCCATTTAGGCCAATACACAAGGGCCCTCTTTGGCCCATTTATATAACAACCGCCAAGTGTGAAACAGAAATATATGTACAATTTATTTTTTTTCTTTTCTATTTATTGAATGAGTTAACCTGTACTGAACAATAAGTGTGTTCTTTTAGAAGATATATTATATAATTTTGTCACTGGTAAATTCATCAGCAGGTAGCATACACTCTTTATCACAAATTGTTATAGGGTAAACTATTTTGCAGCTTTAACACAAAGTAAATTGTTTGAATATCAGTAAGATAGAAAACCATTCCCTGAAGCCAGATATTCTGGCCAAAAGTTTGGAAATGGTTTTTGCTTACTTACTTATTGACAAATTAAGCATCAATATTTAAAGGGGAAAAAGAAAAGCCCAGAATGAAATCATATTTACAAAATGCCCAAGGTACTAAGGAGGAATATATAATATTATTCTGAAATGTTCTCTGAAAATATCTGGGTTTTACAAAGAGAAATTTAAGTTGTGGTGCAAAGGGAATGGTGAAATTGGATAAAGCAATGCCCTTTTCTAAAGTGATATGTTACCAACTATAATAAAAAATTTGATATATTTATTAGAAGAATTTCTTAGTGCCTATAAATGACTGTTATCCTATTACTTCTTTCATGCTTTAGGAATTAAGTTTGAAATTATTATCAGGGTAAAATTCCAGTAGGTAACATCTTGTTGAAACCATAGATTTGGATTATTTTAGAACAAATACTGTCTCCTGTACACATGGGAATTTAGTACATCTCTTTCCAAAGCAAATATTCTTTATTATAAATAATGATGCTAAATGGTAACTGTTGATATTCAATAAAATAAACCTCCTTTTCTCTGTTTCATTTGCCAAAATAGAGTGAATGGGATATGCTTTTGTCTTGCCCAGTATCACTTTAAGAAACCAATTTTTTCCCCTTGTTGGTTTAAGTGGTTTGAATGGGTTCAGAAGCAACCTGTGTTAATGGAATTTTTTTGTTTCAACATATTATTAAATAAAACTAGTCTTGTTATTTGAGTAGAAATTTGGTTCTTTATGAAAGGCGGGAAGGAGGAATTAAAGTGCATAAGACAGAGTAATACTGCTTTTCCTTTTTTTGACTGGGAAGCTACCATATAGAAGGGAGATAATGACTGGAACAACACAGTTATAAACTATTGAATATTAGACTGAAATGGGTCCTGGGAATACACTAACCAAATATCTTCAACTTACAGAGGGGAAGGCCCATAAATATAAAGAGCTAGGTAACTGTGAGCCATCGTTGTGATGTGACAGTGTTCTAGAGGCTATTGAACAAATAAGCTATTATGAGAACTTCATCTTTGTTAATCACCAAGAAAGTAAAATACAAGAAAAGGGAGGAATGGGAACTTTTTTTCTGGTACTATAAGGGTTAGTGTAATATAAAATTTCTTATAGGATATGCACTAAATTTGAGGTTTGAAGGTAATAAAATATACTCATGACATTGCAATATAATGAAATATGACTGGCATTGAGAATAAAATCTAGATACCAAAGATAACCAGGTGTCACTACATGCACCTGGTAAGCACTCAATAATTATTAATTTCTTTCATCACTTTCTTTTCCACAACAAAGAGACGATTCTTTGGGAAATATATGAGTTCTCTTTGTATGGCCTCTTGGTAGCAGCTTAATTTTTCTAGCACTTTGTCCCTTTTGATAATCGGGATAATTACACAGTGCTTGCTACTTATGTAGCATATTGAGTTCCTGTTGCTAAATGATATAGATCCATGAGTTTAAGATATGTCCATGCACAAAGTATTATCATTGACGATTTAATGTTTTTTATAGTTTCACAAAGAGTATCTTTGTGATCACTTTGAAAGATTTATAAGGTTTATTATCATTTGGAAATTCTTGTCTGAGAATTAGCATGAATGGTGCAGGGAAGCCTAGGGGCTGTTAGACATTTTAAGGACAGCACTATAAATGGTAATTACTAGCTTAAACATGTATTTGTTCCAATGAAATATAACCCTCCATTTCCTTCCCATTTCTAGCTGTGAAACATGACTTCTCTAAAAGCAGGGAGTAGGATTTTTCAACACCTGCCAGAAATGTGTATAGGATACATTAAATTCATGAAGAAAACAGTGTGAGTTCTAAAGGCAAATGAAGTAGTGTTCTAGGTGGTGCACATGGAAGAATAATATTTCTTTATTATTTCATCTCACTATGAGCCTAGTGATAGAAACCAGTGAAGAGAGGAAGCTTATGAATGGAGAAACTTACAAGATTCTTAGTAATAATAATTTAGAAAGTTTTTCTGGAGAATAGTTGTCTGAAGCCTGTGATCACAGCTTTAAAAACAGATAACCTTCTTCAGAATTATCAACAAGATTTAAAAGTGACTTTGAAGGAGGTAAATTGTGTGCCTGAGTGGCTTAGTTGGTTAAGTGCCTTCAGCTCAGGTCATGATCGCAGGGTCCTGGGGTTGAGTCCCACATAGGGCTTCCTGCTTAGTGGGGCGTCTATTTCTACCTCTCCGTCTACCCCTCCCCCTGCTCTTGCTCTCTCTCTCTCATACTCACACTCACTCTCTACTCTCTTTCTAAAAAAATATATTTTTTTATTTTTTTTAAATGAAGGAGCTAAATCATTTCATATGGTTTGTGAGGTCAGCCTTGAGTTTTTTGTATGGGATTACATGGGGGAAAATCATGCATATGTTGTACTCATTATATGGCAGATTGCTTAATATGTCAATAGATGCCTTTTAAATTTTAGACATTATTACATCATACTGGTTTTTAAAATATTTTATTTATTTATTTTAGAGAATGAGACAGCGAGTGGAGGGAAGGGCAGAGGAAGAGGGAAAAGGAGAATCTCAAGCAGAGGGACTCAATCTCTCTCTAAAAAAAAAAAGCAACAACACATTTTAGGAAAATAGAGGAACAAATATATATGCAACCATAACAATAGTGTCTGCAAGCAACAGGTATTGCTCCTAAGTTTCTTCATGTCATAGCCCAAACAACTGTCTGTAGGAAAGCTCCTAACTCAAGGATAAAATCTCAGCTAAATGAGAAAAATTTTAATCCCCTCCTAACTGGCTAGTAAAATAACAAAGAAAATTGACTATACGTGGACATAATAGTTAACTAGAGCAGAGGTCAAGTCAAATAGAAAGCAGTGTAATATACGTCTTTTCAAAAATTTTATAAGAAGGAAATGAAATTTTAAATTTCTTCTCCCATAAAATATTAGTTTCATGTATACTTTTCACTCTTATAATCTTAGAAATGAGTTGGAGTGGAGATAGTTTAAATACTCTTCTGTGAAGTATAGATTTAGCTAATGAAGCCCAGGAATACTGAAGGCCCTTCAGAACAATCCTTGTACTAATCTGGAACTAGAGTAAGATTGTGCCTCTCACTTGGTTCAGAAATGGATGGGAATAAATATTATAATCAGGTATCCCTAAGCCAAAGATCTCTATCAAATATGGATTTCTCAGCTTCTCTGAACATTAGGCTGATTCTTAGTGTTCTGTACATTATCCTGGGGTAAATAATATAAGTTATTTTAAAAAGATAGCAGGCCTGGAAAGAGCCATTCTATAGCATGTAATGGAATGGCCATAACTAGCATGGACTGGTTGGAGGATGGCTGAGACCTAGAGGCATTTGCCTTGCTGAAAAAGCCAAACTCAGTAGTGCACAGGGGCCAGTACCAGCATGTAAGAAACTTGGAAGTCACTATTACATCCTACCAAGAAGTGAAAAACTGAGTAGACTGAGAAACAAACAATTCTTAGGTGACTAAGAGAAATGAAGTCACAGGTCAAACTGCTCTTCCCAAATTGGAGAGACAAACAGGCATATACAAAGAATCACAGCTTGACTGAGCTGAGGAAAAACTTCCACAGGACCAGTGCCAGGGTTGAAAAACTTGAAATGCAATTGACAAATTGGTGTTGGCTCAGTGAGGAGTAAATATTCTAAGGGAAGCTGGTCATCTAATGATTCCAATACTTTGTGATTTACAACCTGGAGTTCTACTAGGTTCACTCACAGTGAACACTGGAGAAAAATCTCTTCATGCTTCCAGCAGGGAGAGAAAAAAAATGAACAATTTTGAAAAAATGCCAGAGCATCTTATTCTTAACAAAATCCGTTCTTAAGGGAAACTATTTAACAGAGCCTAACCTGCTTTGGTTTTTCTCAGAGCCCACTGACTTGGAGAAAGGAAATAACCAACTCCAGCCATTTGGAATGAGAGCTATACCTAATTCCAGCAAAGTCTAGACTTCCTTTCCCACCTACGGACAGGAGAGAGAAGCACTTGTGAGTTCACAGTCCAATGATACAGTACAGGCTTAATAGCAGATTGAAACCTAATCATCGGACTATAGAACATTTTCCTTCCCACCACATCTCACCACTACATTAATAAAGGCCTATTTATAGCAGTCCCTTTTAGCCAATATGTCATGTTTAGTGGTCAAGAAAAAATTACAGAGGTTACTAAAGGATAAAAAATGCAGTTTGAGGGCACCAAGTGAGCATCAGGACAAGACTCAGACATGGCAGGGATGTTAGACTTATTGAATTGGGAATAAAAAACAAAAATGATTGACATACCTGGGTGGCTTAATGGTTGAATGTCTGTCTTTGGCTCAGGGCCTGATCCTGGGGTCCTGGGATCGAGTCCCAGATCGGGCTCCCGTCAGGGAGCCTGCTTCTACCTCTGCCTATGTCTCTGCCTCTCTCTCTGTGTCTTTCATGAATACATAAAATCTATTAAAAAATAAAAAATAAAAACTATGATTAGTATGCTGAGGGCTCTAATGGATAAAATACACATTATGCAAGAACAATTGGGAAATGTAAACAGAGACATGGAAATCCTAAAAACAAACAAACAAACAAACAAAAAACCTAGAGATAAAAAGACTAGAGATAAAAAAAACACTAGCATATCTGAAGAATGCCTTAAATGGGCTTATTAGTAGATTGGATATGGCTGAAAATAAATCTCTGAACATGAGTATATATTAACAAAACCCTCCAAAACTGAAAAGAGAAAAATACTAGAAGAGAAATAACAGAATGTTCAAGAACTGTGGAAGAGCTTCAAATGTGTAATGTACATGTAATGGAAATACAAGAAGAAAAATAAACAAAAGGAAGGGAACAAATATTTGAAACAATAACAACTGAGAATTTCCCCCACTAACGTCAGATACCACACTACAGATTGAGAAAGCTCTGAGGACATCAAGCAAGATAAATTCCAAAAAAACTACACTTAGGCATAACTTCAAACTGAAGAAAGACAAAGATTAAAAAAAAAAATCTTTAAAGAAGGCTGCAGGGGAAACATCTCATCTATAGTTGAGCAAATATAAGAATTATATCCATCTTCTGCTCAGAAACAAGCAAGAAAAATGGAGTGAAATTTTAAAGAGTTGAGAGAACACACACACAGACTCAAAACAAGAATCCTGTATTCTGTAAAATTATCCTGTAAAAAAATGAAGGAAAATAAATTGTTTACAAAGATTGAGAAAAACTTTTAGCAGTGGATCTGCATTACAAGAAATGTTAAAAAAAACATTCTTTAGAAAAAAGTAAAATAACATGGATTAGATACTGAGATCTACAATAAAGAAAGGGAGAGTATTAGATAAGTGATTAGTGAAGGGAAAACAAAAAAAAAATTATCTTATTTTTAATTGATCTAATGTTAACAACTTGTTCAAAATAATAATAGCAACTATTTTTTCAATTATATATAGTTGTATATTATATATGCTTTACGTACTTATGCGTAAGTAAAATAAATGATAATAGTGACACAGGGATACGAGAGTGAAATTAGGATTTTTTCTTTCATAAGGTAGTCTCACTACCTGGGCAGTAATGTAGTGTTATTTAAAAATAGATTTGCATTAGTTGTAAATGTGTATTGCAAACTCTAGGGGAATTACTAAAAAAAAAGTTTTATTTTGTTTTTTTAAAGTAAATATGCCTGATAAGTTAAAAGGGAGATAGAATGCATTTATATAAAATGCTCAGTCAAAACCACAAAAGCAGGGGAAAAGTGGAAGATAAAATAAAGAAAGAACAAAGGCAACAAATAAACAGTAACAAATATGGTAAATATTAGTCTTAGTTTATCAATAATCACTTAGAATATTACTGGTCTAAATGCATCAATGAAAAGAAATTGTCAGAATGAATAAAAAAACAATACATTGTCTATAAGAAATCCACTTTAAATGTAAAAGCACATAAAGATTAAAGAAAAACACATCATCTTAATATGAATAAAAAAGGAGTAACTGCATTAAATTCAAATGGAGCAAGGAATATTATAAGGGATAAAGAGAGAAGGATATTACATAATGATAAAAGAGTTCTCCAAGAAGATATAATAATACTCTAACATGTCAAAATGCATGAGGCAAATACTGATAGAAATAGATGAATTCATTATTATATTTGGTGACCTCAACACCCCCATATCATAAATGGACAGATCTAGCAGGCAGAAAATCAGTAAGGACATAGTTGAGCTCAAGAGTACTATCAATCAACTGTACGTAGTGGACATCTATAGACTACTTTATCCAAGAACAGAATACATATTCTTTGCAAGCTCACATGTAACATTCACCAAAATAGAACCCATTCTGAGTCATTAAAAGTGCATTAATAAATTTAAAAAATATAAATTGTATAATGTCTGTTCTCCAAGCACACTGGAATTCAACTAGAAATCAATAACAGAAAGATAGATGGAAAACTCAAAATATTTGGAGATTAAGCAACACATTTCTAAATTACACGTGAGTCAAAATAGAAATCTCAAGTATAAATTTAAAGTATTTTGAACTAAATGGAAAAGAAAACAATTTATCAAAATTTGTGGGATGCAGCAAAGCTAGTGCTTAGAGGGAGATTCATAGCATTAAATTAATACATTAAGAAAGAAGAAAGATATAAAAATAAATGCTCTAAACGTCCACCTCAGGCAACTGAAGAAATAAAAGCAAATTAAATTTTAAGGAAGCAGCCAAAAAGAAATGATAAAAAAAGAGCAGAATTTGATGAAATAAAAAAAAAAAGTGAATAGAGAACATAAATCAAATCAAAAGATGGTTCTCTGAAGAGATCAGTAAAATCAATAATCCAATGGCCAGACTGATGGAGAAGAAAAAGGAAGAGGACTCAAATCACCAATTTAAAAAAATGGGAGAGGAGCAATCATTACAGTTTCCATGGATATTAAATAGATAAAAAAGGACATTTTTGAACAACACTTATCCCCACATATTTGATAACCTAGATGGAATGAACCAATTCCTTGAAAGACACAATTTGCCAAAACTCACACAAGTAGACAATCTGAATAGACTTATATGTACTAAAGAAATTAAATAAATAATAACTTTACAAAACAGAAAGCCCAGGTCCAGATGGGTTAACTGGAGAATTCTGCAAGAAATAAATTATATCGGAGCGCCTGAGTGGCACAGTTGATTAAATGTAGGACTCTTCATTTTGGCCCAAGTTGTGATCTCAGGCATGAGATGGAGCCCTATGTAAGGTTCCATACTTGGTGTGAAGTCTACTTGAGACTCTCTCTCCCTCTATTTCTTCCCCCAGCTCATACTTGCACTCCCTGCTACTGTAATAAATAAATAGATCTTTAAAAAAAATAGATTATATCAATTATCTACCAACTCCTTCAGAGGAAAGGAGAAGGGATACTTCCTAACTCATTCTATGAGGCCAGCACTATTCTAATACCAAACAGTCACACATTATAAGAAAAGAAAATAAACCAATATCTCTCACGAATATAGATGCAAAAGTCTTCAACAAAAAATAGGCAAATCAAATCCAACAATGTATAAAAATAATTCTTTGCTGCAACCAATTGGGATTTATCTATTTGTACTATTGATTCAACACAATCCCAAACAAAATTCAGGCAAGTAATATTGACAAACTGATTCTAAAGTTTCTATGGAGAGGCAAAAGACACAATAATGAAGAGCAAAGTTGGTTGGTAGACTTCAAGATTTACTATGAAACTACAGTGATCAAGACAATGTGATATTGGGGAAGAATAGACAAATTAATTAACAGAATGAAATAGAGAATCCAGAAATAGACCCACATGAATAAATTCAACTGATCTTGGGCAAAAGCGTAAAGCAATATAATGGAGAAAGGGTACCCATATGCAAAAAAGATGAATCTAGACATAGACATTACAGCTTTCACAAATTAACTCACAATCAGTGATAGAACATGTAGACTCAAAGGTATAAAACGCATATAAGATAATTTAGGAAAATTATCTAGATGCCTTTGGGTGTAATGACTTTTTAGATTTTCTGTTAAAGGTACAATCCATATAAGAAATAATTGATAAGCCGACTTAAAATTTTCTGTTCCTCAAGAGATACTATCAATAGAATGAAAAGGCAAACCACATACTAGGAGAAAATATTTTCAAAAGTGACAACCGATAAAGCACCGTTACCTGAAATATACCATATATTCAAATTACTGTATAATATATAAATACTCTTTATAAGAAAAGAACTCAATTAAAAAATGCCCAAACGCCTTAAAAGACATCTGACCACAGAAGTTATATAGATGGCAAACAAAACAAAACATATCTAAAAAATGCTCCATGTTAGATGTCATTAGGGAAATGCAAATTAAAATCATAATTGAGTACTATTATACAACTATTAAAATGACCGTAATTCAGAACACTGATGACACTAAATACAGGTGATGAAAAACATAAACTTTAACTGCCTGTGGGAATGCAAGATGGTAATAACCACTTTGTGTGTACAGTTGGGTGGTTTCTTACAAAACTAAACATACTCTTATCTTATGATCCAGCAATCATGTTCCTTGACATTTTGCCTTCCCAAAGGGGTAAAAAACTCATTCCCACAACAAAACCTATACACAGATGTTTTTAGAAACTTTGGTCACAATTGCAAAAGTTGGAAGCAACCAAGAAGTTCTTCACTAGGTGAATGGATAAATAAACTGGTACAACCAGACAATGGAATATTTTTCAGAACTAAAAAGAAATGGGGGGGGGGGGTGCGGTGTGTGGATGGCTCAGTGGTTGAGTTTCTGCATTTGGCTCAGGTCATGAGATCTGAGTGAGATTGTGTCCCATATCGGGCTCCCAGTGGGGAGACTGCTTCTCCTCCTGCCTGCGTCTCTGCCTCCCTCTGTGTCTCTCATTAATAAGCAAATAAAATATTTTAAAAACATAAATAATAAATAAAAAGAAATGAGCTATCAGGCTATAACAAGACCTAGTAATATGCATTTAAATTTCCTCTAAGTGAAAGATGGCAGTTAAAAAGAGCTACATACTATATGATTCCAACTATTGGAATCCTGGAAAGCAGTAAAAAGATCTGTGTCTGCCAGCGGGTAAGAGGGATGGAGGGAAGAATAGGAACAGCAGAGAAGATTTTTAAGGCAGTGAAACTACTCTGCGTGATATTATGATGTTTGATATATGCCATTATATACTAGTCCATGCCGTTATATATTTGCCCAAATCCTTATGTTGTGACTTTGTTAAATTAATATATGTTAAACAGAGCCCTGGGATGTTGGATTGGAGCCAGGTTTCAGCAAAAGACCAAAAGGGGAAGTGAAAAAGAATATTTCGTTACACATCCTAGAGGAAAAACACAGCACACTTTGGTCAAGGCCACATTAGGTCAAGGCAGGATGCAGACAGAGAGACTGGGGCAGGATCTTGGGTACATGCCTTTATTAAGGGCTATGGTTAAGGTGCTTTGGGCTTCCTGGGCTGAGGCCACATTGGTCAATTCAAATTTTAAAAGAGCCAGCTTTTGGGAAGCTTTGCAGGGATCTTACCTAAGGAAGGCCATAGGAAGCAAGGGAAAGTGCTTATCACAAGGGCAGTTTGGGAGTCATATCAGAACTTGTGACTCTATGGCAATCATCTAGGGCATGTATTCACTGGAGGGTCTAGTGGCAGTTCAAGGATGCTACAGGCCACTTGGCCACACAAAAATGGATACTGAACAGCAGTGTTACAGAGTATCTTAGTTAAACTCTCCACACCTTAAAATGTACAATATCAAGAGTGAACCCTGATTTAAACTATGGACTTAATGAAGATGTGTCAATGTAGGTTCATGAATTATTATAAATGTACCAGTCTAGTGGGGGATGTTGATCGCATGAGAGGTCATGCATGTGAGAACAAAGAGAAATAGGAAATCTCTGTTCTTTTCCTCTCAATTTTCTTGTGAACCTAAAACTTATGTAAAAAAAATAATAATAATTCTATTTTTAAATAATTGGAAGGTTAGATCTGGGTTGGTGCAACTGGTGCTCTCCACTCTGGTTACAGACCAAATCCCAAGTTTTATCAGTTAAAGAACTGAGTAACAGATTATAGCAACATAAGCAGTTACCAGATGCACCAAGTAATCACGAAGGCAGTACGAATTCAGAGTCAGCAAGATAGTGGTGGCATTTTTTTCCACTTCCCAATAAAAACACTTGATAATTACCCTATTCTGAGACTTGGTTTTGGAGGAAAAAATGATAATTTACCTGTAACAGTCGGGGACTCAGCAGATAAAGATTATGCTTTCAATTTGGGTGATTAAAGAACAGTTTAAAAAGAACAATGTAATATAAATATTGAATAATTATGTGGTACACCTGAAACTAATATGAAGTTATATGTCAATTATAACTCAGTATAAGTAAATACATAATAAATAAATAGAATTATGTAGGCTGATTGTAGGAAAAGCAGAAAGAATAGTGCAGAATTCAAGAGCTGACAATAGCTTCATTACCCCCATCAGAACTGAAGGAACATGAGAATGGAATTATTAGCACAATCTGGAAAATGATCTGTTGTAGCGGGCCACTGTTAGAGATGTAATGGGCCAAGGTAATCTAGCAGGGAGAGGCCAGAATAAAAAATACCCCCAATCTCACTCTTCTTTCTCCCTTAACTCTTTCTAGGCTCTCCAATAGCAGCCCAAATAGAAACACAAAGCTTGTGATTCCTTTCTGATAATCCATACAGACAAACCTCCAAAATAAGAGAGTAATGTGTGGACCAAAGGAAGACTGGGTCAGAGGAGGTTGTATGGCATATACATAGAGAGAGCACTTGAAAAAAGAGCCTCAGATCCTGTGAAAATGTCTCAAACTGGAAAAAAATCTCGGATGTCTTTTTCAACTGAAAGGTTTTAGTGTTTGTTGTTAACTTCTGGCTTTGTTTTATACTACCATCAGCAGAAATATAAGCTTCTGAGCCTGCCAAGATGCTTTTAGGGAAAAAAAAAAAAAAAAAAAAAAAAAAGCTTAGTTTTCCACATTAGTGGATAGAATGTAAAAATTTAATCTATGTTATACTAGATTTGGAAAGATTTCTGGGGCAATGAGAGAGAAAAATCAGGCAAAGAGAAGGCCCCCTAATGAAAATAATTAGGTACCAATTTATTTCTCAGATTCCTACAGTATTTGAAAGTCTAAACAAAAGGAAGATGATAGACAGATGATAGATAGATAGATAGATGATAGAGATATAACATTTAAAATCTAGACATTATATCTCTGCACCTTAAGATCATAGGAGGACTTCAAGAACATTAAGATAAACAGTGAGAGGACACTGAAATAGTTCATTCATGCCATTTGGTCAGGCCTGGGGATACCTGATATTTTAAGAGTGAATAAGTAGCAATGAAAGACAACGTGGAACCCATGACAAAATTGAATAAATATAAAAATTATATGCAAAACATGAGGAAGAGCAATAATGAAAAATGATTATATTCTCAGAAAAAAAGATATATTGTTGACACCATTTTAGTCCTCTAAGCTAATGAATAAGAAAGTCAGAGACTGAAATTAGAAGATTGGCAGAGTTAGGAAAATAATGCAAAAAAAAATTAGATTGTTAGAGGAGTGAAAGTTCTAGAAATTGACAAAAACAAAATGTATACTGAAGCAAAATGAAAAAGAAGTGTATGGGACACAAAGAAAGAACTTTTGGAGTAAAGGGGAAAGTATACTGATAAAATAATTGATATAATTCTTTTTTTTTTTTTTAGATTTTATTTATTTATTCATGAGAGACACACAGAGACAAAGGCAGAGACACAGGCAGAGGGAGAAGTAGGCTCCCTGCAAGGAGCCTGATATGGGAATCCATCCCCCCAGGATCATGCCCTGAGCCAAAGGCAGATGCTCAACTGCTGAGCCACCCAGGCATCCCAATTCACATAATTCTTGAATACCTATTTTTGGCATTGTATTACCTAATAGGGATATCCTATCATTATAATGTCTTTATTCCTGGGGGAAAAATCCAAATTATAAGTGTTAGCAAATATGAAATTAAAAGACTAAGTCATAGGTGAATAAGAGGTGGCTCCCATTAGATGGAATGGTTAGTAAATATTCCTTTGTAAAGAAGACATATACTTGAGCCTTAAAAATTACCTAACATTATCTGCACCCTCCCCCCCCCCCCAAAAAAAAAAAGTAAGAGACAATGGGACAATATGGGCACTATTCTGGAGAAAAGAGATTGGGATGTATAGGAAGCTTAAAAAAATACTAGGTACTATAATAAACGTTTTACATGTATTTAAACTAAATTAACTATACATCTCTCTTTCACCACAATTCTATAAAATGAAGATTGTAGATATGGACACTGATGTCAAGAGACAGTAATTGATTTGCCCAAGGTAATGGAGTTTTTAAATGGCTGACTTAAAACCAGGTCATCTTGACTCCAAATCCCATAGAGAATAAATTCTGAAGAGCAGTATTTTTGGCTAATTGTTATGTCTGAACAAAATATTACAATTAGTTGAAATAAGAATGTGCCTGAAAAGGGGGAAATGTCAAAATTGAGGAAAGGCTTTAATTTGAAATAACAAAGAGGTCACCAAGTACTGGATAAAATTCTCAAAAAGCATAAAACGTTGAGCCATATTCCACACAAATTATCATTGTTATCTATGAAGAAAGCCGGATTTAAATAATGTTTAAAAATTCAGAGGAAAACAATTATGCTAAATCAGTGGGATCCTTCTTTTGCTGGGTGAACTGGGGAGACCCTGGACCCTGAGGCCTTGACCCAACCAACATATCCTATAGATATTGTGGAAGAGTTGGTCTCCTCATGTGAAAGAATTCAAGGACAGACACAACACAGTGGCTGAGGGACCCAAGTGAGAAAGTTTATCAAAGTGAAAGTACATGCTGGGTATGTGAGAGCCGGTAAGTCAAGAAAGAATGAGAGGTGTCTCCCCTGCCACCCCCCACCAGGGTTCAGGTTTCTATCTTTCATTGACAGTTCTTAACAAGGGGGAGGGATTTTTATTACTTGATATCAGGATTTTTTGGGAAAAAGGGTTTCCTGCTTTTTCTTCCTTACTTGGCCAGAGGTTTCCAATCTATTTTGTCAGCCGTCTTGGGCTTGTGTGATTTGATCTAGTTTCTTGTGACTGTTTTGGAGTGCTGTCAGGACAGGCCTCTGACTTTCCCAATAGCTGGCTATGACACTCTCTTTGCTGGCCTCCAAGCATCCTCTTGGAAGCTAACTGTCTCTAACATTTCAAGGTACCACTCTTCTCCAGGATACTGTGATATCCTCTACATTCAGCCACCAGATGGAGAAACATTTAAGGATTACATTGCCAACTGTTTACAGGCCTGGTTTAGAAGAAACACAGGCTGTATCTTCTGTGTCACTGGCTATTTCCCAGTCATAATGTAGCCTAATACCTAGTGAGTCTTGGAAAGTCATCTTCATCTGTACTCAACATGGAAAACAGGTTTAAGACCATTAACAGTGTTTGCTACAGGAAAGCATAGAAATGGGGTAATATGCTATGTGCTTTGGTGGAAAATAGAACTTATTAGTTAGTTCAGAGACACAGGCAGAGGGAGAAGCAGGCTCCATGCAGGGAGTCCGATGTGGGACTTGATCCCAGAACTCCAGGATCAAGCCCTGGGCCGAAAGCAGATGCCCAACCCCTAAGCCACCCAGGAGTTCCTTATTTTAGTTTGTTTCTTGTAGATGATGGATGAACACTGGGAGTCAAAACTTTGATTCATATAGCACAACACTCAGGAACACTAGTCCTTCGGGAATTAAATATCTACATATAAAAAAATAATAATATTATAGAACACTAGCTAACAAATCATATAAGCTTTCAGTGTTGAAGGACTTTGTAATCACAACATCAAATATGGAAAACATAAAAGATATCACAGATTTGTGAAAATAAAATTTAAAAACATAGCTATCAGGGCAACTGGGTGTCTCTGTTGGTTAATCATCATGGCTCAGGTCATGATCTCTGGGTCCTGGGATGCAGCCCTGCCTTAGGCTCCATACTCATTGGGGAGTCTGAGTATTTCCCTCTCTCTCCTCTGCCCTTCCTCTTTCTCTGTCTCTCAAATAAATAAATAAATAAATAAATAAATAAATAAATAAATATCTTTAAAGTGAAACAAAATGAAACAAAACCATAGCTACCACAATAAACCCTAATAAACTATCATTGAAAGAAGGAGTGGTGTTTATCTGGGTAAATTTATTTGTTAAATAGTTATTAGAATTAAGTTTTACTATGTTTTACTCTGAAATAGTAATAAAGAAATAAATTCCTGAAAAAAATATGTAGTTTTACAGAAAGATTTTTTTTAAATGCTAGTCAATTGTAAATATTTAGCACCACTAGAAATCAGAAATGCACAATTGACGGGAAAAAATATTTGGTATTAGCATACTTGTAAATTTTATAACGAATTATTCTACAAGATCCTGTTAAGGATGTGAGGAAATAAATACTCTCAAGAAGTGTAGAAAAGAATTCAAATTGTTTCACTTTTTCAGGGTCGTTAGGCAATTGATAGCAAATACTTTAGAAATTTATACTCTTACAAAGCATTTAAATTTTTAGTTAGCTTGGTCTAATACAATTAATAGATGCATTATTTGATAGACACGTAATTATCCAAATATTTTTAAAAGTAGGTTTACTATTACTCAGTTATGGTTAAGGCCAACAGATCTGGAGAGCTGCTTTTTGAAAGGATGGTTTGTTACAGTCCCCAAGAGATGGGGATACACATCACAGTACAAGGCCACATGGGAAAGCAAGCATCAGTATCTGTCAGGAAGCAGAAAGAGTGAGGGGAAAACATGGGCAAGACAGTTTATTATAGTTTCTATGAGAAGGCAAAGAAAGTAAATAGCTTTAGAATCACGTGATTTGAATAACTTTGGCAGACTCTGGGACTTAAGAGTTATCCCTGCTTTTCCTGTCCTGCCCCTGGGGTGTTGAGGGGTAGATGGTCCAGAGTGAAAGAGTTAAATAAAAGAAGTAATAGTGGAAGTATGGGTTTTGGATTAGTTGGTTTGCATATGAAAAACATACTTGTAGGTGAGCCCTTTACTATCTCTAAGAACTGACTAGCCCCTGCAAGAGCAATCTCTGAGACCAGCAAGTCCCAGGAGGTTGAAACATTAGAAAAGACGCATTATTTCTTGTAATTAGAAAAATGACACACAAAACAAAACAAAGAACAAGAGAGTAAAACACAATAATATGTTGGAATATTAATCAAAAGAGTTACTAGAAAATGTGTTACAAAAGCCTTTTTCCATATTTGATCAGTTAAATATTCAGTATTTTTTTTGCCTCAGAGAAAAGATAAACACAGCATGCATCAGGAGAGGGGAGGAAAGGGGAAGGAAACTTCTAATGTCTGATGTTTTGAAAGACTTGAACTTAACCAAAGTCAAATTACCTCCAGCAAAGATCAATAAACAGATGATAAAAATTTCTTTTTCAAGGGAGAGAGCAAGAATCGTAACCAAGTGATAAATAAATACATAGATTCTTTGGGTTTTGAAGAGAATGTTCTGAATTCAGGTTGTACCCTATCTTTGAGCAGGAGGTTGGAGATTTGTTTAAAATTCCAAATAACCAGCAAAGTTGGAGTATCCAGGGCAGAAGAGGCCTGGATCTCTTTTATAAGTTTACGGAGGTGTCATGACCTCATAGAAGAAAATGCTGTGTGGTGTGTCTTTGCAACAGAACTTACAGTCCTCCTTAACAGAACTTAGAGTTTCCTTGGTCATCAAGAATGATAGGACACCGGACGCAGGAAAATGACACCCTGTGACTGAAGGGGGCACTGAGTTTTTGTTTGTTTTGTTTCGGTTTGGTTTTTTAGTGAGGCTAAACAAGTGACAAATACTTGTAATTTTTATTGTGGAAAATACTCTTAGTAATAATAATATTATGATTTCCATCAAGAACCAGGTATGTGGGACGCCTGAGGGCTCAGCGATTAAGGGTCTGCCTTTGGATCAGGGCAGGATCCCAGATTCCTGGGTTCAAGTCCCACATCCGGCTCCTTGCATGGAACCTGCTTCTCCCTCTGCCTGTGTCTCTGCTTCTTTTTCTGTGTCTCTTATGAATAAATAAATAAAATCTAAAAAAAAATAAAAAAGTATATGTGTATAAAATGCCTCATCACTCATGCTGAGGACCTTTCAGTCTAATTGAGACTATGAAACCTTTCAAAATGCACAATGTAAATTGGATTGTAAAGGATAATAATTTACTAAAACACTTGCTAAGTTATTTTAATATATCACATTTGTGATGTAAAAATATCTGTGGTTATTTATTAATGCATTAAATGAAATGATGTTAAGGATGGGTCTAAGAATTATTGTAATTTCAGAATACTAACAGAAATATTTCAAAAAATCTGCATTGACTATAGGTAATATGAAAATGTGTGATTTTTATTTCAAGTTCTAAAGTCACAGCTACTGCTTTTATTACTGTTGATTTTTACCTACATTCATACTTGAGTGAAATGTAAATTTCAATTCAAATTAAGTGAATATAGAAATCTATTATTTTCCCATCCACAACCATAAACCCCCTGAATTTTTGCCCTGTGACAAGGGCCATATATAACCCATGGTTAGTCTTGGAGATATGATTTCCTTTGTTGGTATTTTAAAATAGGTGTCTTAAAAGTTACTGGATGCATTATTTAAAAACCACTGTTAAAAAAAAAAATTAAAAAAAATAAATAAAAACCACTGTTAAAACACAGAAACAATAGAAATCTAGTTAGAGTCACTGCCCTCTCTTTTTCTTTTCTCTCAATGCTTGGCTTCACTTATTTATTTATTTATTTTTAATGGTCTTCAAATTCTTAAATAAAAATCATGAATAAAGCATCCTGGTAAGTTACCTTTCTGTGAAACTACATACTCCTTTCACAGAAAGAGGGATCTAAGAATTATAATTTATTTTATTTTATGGAATTTTAAAAATGCCACCTTTCACTTCCAAGTATGCATATATGAAAAAATATTTTAAAAAATTCAAATTCTAAAGTCAAGAGAAAAATTAATAAAAATATAGTCATGGACTTCCAGTTTCAGCTCATGACGTACTTAGAAATCACCACTGCTATTACAATAAATTTCGAACAAATTGAAATTTGAACAAATAGAAGATCAAGGGCTCTTCCTGGACCTAACAGAAAATTAAGATCATAGGACAGACTGTTACTCTAAAATTTAGAGAGACAGACAAATCAAAATTGTCACAGCTAAGACTTACCTTCTGTAGCAGAAGCTGCTAGAGCCGTGAACTGGTGGAAACCTTCTGACAATTTTCATGAATTGCTGGAGGCCAATAGGAAAATCAGAGTGAGAAACTCCTAGAAACCACTATTGGTCCCATGCTTTTACTGAGTTTTAACTCTAGGAATCCCAATAGGTTCTCAAAATGAAGAGGAAAAAAAATCCATTTTTCCCTCTGGTGGAGGGTGGGAAGAATAACCACTGTGAAATGCATCCAGTGCGTTCTCCACCGCAAAGACTTACTTTCCAGCAGAAAGTATTTTAACAGAGCCTTTTCTATTGGGGAAGAGCATTTCTACTACTCCAGCCTCCTTTAGCCTTCCTGTCACATCTACGTGGGAAACAAACAAACAAACAAACAAACACACAAACAAAACCCCAAAATGTAAAGCTGTAAACACATGAGAAGGTCACAGCACAAATATACAAGCTCACAAAGACAAAACAAAACAAAACAAAACAAAACCTGAGATTTAATATAAAACTGTAGAATATGCCTCCTCACTTACACCTTAGTACTGTACTAACAAGACTTTGGTTTAGCAATAATTAATTATAGGTGAAGAACTAAGGGATGCAGATCCCTTGAGGATGAGTACTTAGTAGAGCCCAAAATCAAGAGGACACATAAATCAGGACACCAGCAGAATTTGAAGCCTCTTAACCACCGTAGCATACATTAAACATAGTTTAACTGCTAGCCAGATTAACATAAAATTTCATGAGGAAGGTTCATTTTTTAGCTTATTTTACCAGATAAATCATGTCTGGCTTTCAACAGAAAATTACAAAACATGCAAAAAAAAAAAAAAAGTAATCCCAAGATTTCCTGGAGAATGGGGAAAATATTGGATAGGTGAGGCAAAGGAGAATTTTTAGGGCAGTGAAAAGATATATGATGTAAGGCCTTTCACAAAACCTACATAAATGTACAGCCCAAAGATTAAACCTTAATATATATAAATTTTAAAAATAATTATGTAGGAGGTAATGGGATCCCTGGATGGAATGTGGAATGTGACAATACATTCTAACTGTGTTTATGAAACAACCTCACTGAAGGTCAGTGTGAAAAATAGTGCTGACAGTAAGTTTGGAAATTAACAGAATCTCTAAAATTAAATCAGAAGCAATTGTACATAAGTACTATACCATAGCTGATAAAATTATTTTTCAAAGGGGAAAGGTTTAGTAATTCTGATACTTTAAATATGTATACTGGGATTAAATAATCAAATAAATGGGTGCTGGATGGTGGGCACCAGGTTTCTTATTGTTGGAGTGAGAGTTTATTTTTTATTTATTTCTAATTTTTATTTTTTTAATGATTTTATTTATTTATTTAAGAAAGAATAAGAAAGAGAGAGAGAGAGAGAGTATGAGCAGGGAGGAGAGGCAGAAGGAGAGAGGGAAGCAGACTTCCTGATGAATGGGGAACCCAACAGGGGGCTCTATCCTAGGACCCTGGGATCATGACCTGAGCCAAAAGCAGATGATTAATGACTTAACAGACTGAGTCACCCAGATGCCCTTGGAGTGAGAGTTTATACACAAGAAAGGGAGGAAGCTAGAATGATGCATTTATAACGCGTTAAAGTTGGAATCATCAATATTCCCTCATATATGTATAGCTTACCATAAATATACATAAATTACACATAGAAAATTTAGAGATACAAGCACACACACACTAGTTAGTATATACACATATAATTCCTTATTCTGTCATTTGAGAGGAACTAAAAGCAATGATACCTCCTCCCCCCAGTAACAATAAACACAGCTAGTATTCTAATCTTGGTTAATAACTTGATTTTAACTTAAATTTTAGTTAACATCTGGTGCAATTTTGTTTCAGGAATAGAATTCAGTGATTCATCACTTTTAAGTACAACACCTAGTGCTCATCACAAGTGCCCTCCTTAATACTTATCACCCATCTAGCCTATTCTCCACCCACCTCCCTCATCAATCCTGTTTGCTCTCTATTGTTAAGAGTCTCTTATGTTTTGTTTCCCTCTCTTTCTTTTTTCGTCCCCCCTTCCCATATGTTCATCTACTTTGTTTCTTATATTCCATATGCGTGAAATCATATGATACTTGTCTTCCTCTGACTTATTTCACTAGACTCTGGTTCCGTCCACAACATTGCAAATGGAAAGCTTTTTTTTTTTCTTTTCTTTCTTTTTTTTTTTCATGGCTGAGTAATATTCTTTGATTTTCATGTAAAGAAACTAGAGCTTCTTGGAGAAATGGCTGATTCTAGGACTGGGATAGAAATACTCAATATGAGTATGGAGTGCCTTTCGGTGCCAGAAAGTAAGGAAGTTCTAAACAAAACAAAACAAAACAAAACAAAACACAACACTCTGATGTTGATATATCAAATAGATGCAGTAAGTAAATAGTGGCTGTCTGTAGGAGTTACCAATGCCCAAATCTGAAATTTTTAACAACAAAATAGATATTGTAATACTGCTTTAAAAGGCAAAGTACAAAATAAATACCTATAGGCCCATACTGATATAAATAAATGGTTGAATAAATGAGCAAATAGGTGAAAATAGACAAGCCCATGGAAAACAATTCCAAATAACTTATGTTGATACTTTACCCTCAAGGGGATGGAGTATAACCCCTCACTTCTTAATTTTAGGCTATGCATGGTAATTTTCTTCCAAAGGATAAAGTATAGAGCAAGGGGGTGGGGGAAAGAGTAACTTTATAGCAGAGAAATCTGATAAACACTCCTACAGACATGTGATCAAGGTCAACATCAACAGTGAGGTTACTTCGATAGCATAAACCCATGAATATAATGTAATGAAAATAGCACTTTCCCTTTCTGCTCTTCCCCACAACACATAAACCAAGTCTAATCATGAGAAAACTATGAAACAAATTCCAGTTAAAGGATAGTTAGAAAATACCTAAACATTACTTCTCAAAATTATCAAGGTCATCAAAATCAAGAGAATTCTGAGAAGTTATTACAGCCAAGAGTAGCCTAAGGAGACAAGACAACTAAATCCAATGTCATATTCTAGATAGATCCTAAAACGGAAAAAGGAAATTAGATAAAAACTAAGGATACTTTAATAAAGTGTGAACTTTGCTTATGATGTATCAATATCAGTTTATTAATTGTAACAAATGTACCATACTAAGGTGAGATATTAATAATAGGGAGATTAAGCATATTACTATCTTGACATCTTTTTTTTGGTAAATCTAAAACTGTTCTAACATAAAATGTTTATTGAAAAAATGTAAATCTGAGGAATTTGTATTATTTTTTTTAAATTAAATCGTTTATTATAGTTGTCATTGGAATAATAAAATGGCCTAAGTATACAAAAACCCTTCCTTTGTATAGAATTCACTTTTAAGCTTATTTGACTTTAATTTCCTATCCTAGTGCAATAAGGCTCTGGGGACAGAGAATATTTTGTTGATTATCTTTTTATTTGCAATCAGTCTTCCAGCTATGGCTCTGTAACAGCAGCCATAGCATACAATCATTTCTTTAAACGTTCTGTTTATCATCAGCAGGCCTAATAGAGCAAGGTAAGACACGTAAGATTTCATTCTTCCACCAAACAGAGACATCAGAACAAAACCTAGATCATTAAGAAACCAAGGAATATAATTTACTAGAGTTGTTGCTCTTTCCTGTAGAGATTTTATTTTTTCTGAATGTTCATTAAACTTCAAGATCAGCCTAATTATACTGATTGTATCAATGAACTAGCCACTAAATAAAAGACAATTAGATATCTGACACTGAATTCAACTGTCTTATCATGATGAACAAAATGTATTTGGGTAATAAAAGAAAGTCTTTTAATTAAAGTCTTGTAAAGTGTTGTGATGGGGATCCCTGGGTGGCGCAGCGGTTTGGCGCCTGCCTTTGGCCCAGGGGCGATCCTGGAGACCCAGGATCGAATCCCACGTTGGGCTCCCGGTGCATGGAGCCTGCTTCTCCCTCTGCCTATGTCTCTGCCTCTCTCTCTCTCTCTCTCTGTGACTATCATAAATAATAAATAAAAATTAAAAAAAAAAAAAAGTGTTGTGATGAAGAATGAGTGGCAGCAAAGGTAAAGGAAAGCAACTGTTCTTTTTCCTTTTAATGAATTATTAAAATCATTAAAATCAAGTGTGGGGACGCCTGGGTGGCTCAGTGGTTGAGCATCCGCCTTCAGCTCAGGATGTGATCATGGAGTTCGGGAATCAAGTCCTGCGTGGGGCTCCTGCATGGAGCCTGCTTCTCCACCTTCTTCCTATGCCTCTGCCTCTCTCTGTGTCTCTCATGAATAAATAAAAAAAACCTTTAAAAAAATTAAAATCAAGTGTGAACATAAAGGTGGAAGTCAGGGATAAGAAAGTCAAATGATAAAGATTTGTAAAGTTGGTAGTAGATTTTATATGAACAGTATATTAAAAATAGCTTTTATTTATTTCTTCTAGAATAATAGTTTCAAGTCACAAAGTGGTTTGAACATAGAGATGCTATGCATAGTTGAATCCAAATGAATCCAAAATTACTGATTGTTTTTATTGGCAGTAAAATAATTATGGATATAAAAAAAAAACTCACTTTGGATTAAATTCACATTATTGGCTTGCTTTGTGGACTGGAGTAAATGATTGAATATTTTAATACTACATGTATGCTAGAGATTAAAAAATTATATTCTTCCTCATTTTTTTACCTTGTTGGTGACTGAGGGACTTTTTACTGAATGATATATTACTATTTATTGCATTATTTTTTTTCTAATGCAATGCATCTTAGAGTAAACTTATGAAACAGGCAATAAATAATGATTAAACAGTTGTTAATTATTCAAACACTTGGGTTATCTTCCCCTTAAAATTTTTCTTTTTCTGTATCTATACATGTTACAGGGACTCAAATAATTGATGTTAATGAAGTGTATCTTTAGGAATGGAACTGGTCTGTCTTCATTAAGAATCTTAAATAACAAACTGCTTGAAAGGCACTCAAGAATCAGGGAGAGTCCTGTTTCTTTTCAATCCAGAAAAATTTTTATTAGACTTTCTGAATAGATATTAAAAGTTTTGCAGAACACTGAATGGGATGAATAATTGCCAAGCCTTTTCAAAATTTATTACATAAAATTTAGTTTTTCATATTCTGTTAGAATGCATATGTCGCTATAGGTTGCACTTTTCTTTTTAGAGGAAACAATCCACTTATTGATGAATTAGCCTGATATCAGAAATGTGATGACTCAGTGTGTAGGTTGATGGAAAATCATGAAGATATCTTATTAACAGTAGTGCAATGTTAGATTGACCTTAAAGCCACATAATTTCATAACTTCAGATTACTAATGGCCTAATAAAAACCATTTACAAGCTATGACTCATCCCAGCTGCAGCTTATTGAATTAACATACCTTTGCATTTGACTTTAGTCTGTGTTACATAAGTATAAAATCTCTTACATTCCTAACTGGTTCTCTACTTATGCTTCTTTTTAAATATCTCCATGTTTCGTCCTTTAGTTCCCATTAATATTACCAAAGAAGCATAATACTGCTAGTGAGACAGTACCTTCCTTAGACTCTGGCAAAAGGGGTCCATTGTCTGGGATCCTATATTATTGAGGGTCCTGCTCAGGCTTTTCCCTGGATGTCCTGATGATGTGAAGGGAACAAACACACGGAGAGTCTGTTTTCCCCATTCCAGATTATGTTTTGGGAGATTGGGAAAAAGATAGATATTTGTTAATTAAATGTATAGTTTTGTTTTATTATTTCATTTTTTCTTACTCATTAAACATCAAAAAATAATAGGTTAAAGCCATGTTAGAGCTGTGCCTTTTAGGCTATCAGCCAGTTCTCAAAAAGAAGACCTATACATGTTAAAAAATAAAATTATATTCTCAGATATTCCTGCAGTTATTCAGATAGTGAATCCTAAATATACTTATTCTGCTTTTCAGCTTCTTAAATGAACAAAAATAATGTGATAGCTTTTCGTTGTTTATTTTCCAATTAGTGGACTAATCCAAGTACAGTACACCAAGTGTACAAATAAGCAAACAACTAGAAATTTTTTTTCATCTATGGTATCTTAGTCTTTACAAGTTGATTTTTTTTTCCAGACTCATACAGATAAATGCTTAGTGCTTCATATGTCTGCCGTCATTTTCTTCATGTAGGCGCTAAGTACCTGGAATAGCTTTTGTGATTCCATAGAAGCCAATGAGAGAAGAGATTCAATCAATTAGGAGTATCTTAATCCCTTGTTCTTTCTGATGCAAAATGGCTGATCGGTTTTGGTCTTTTAATTTATATCTGCCAAGTCCTATCTAATATTTTGAGATGATGTGATGCCCACTGTTGATATGTGGGCCAATAGAGATTTGCCTCTGGATTCAAAGACTGTTCACATTAAGGCCTTTTTAACGTTAGCATACTCCATGATCCCTTCCTGTAACATTTAGGGATTTCTTTATCACTTATTGCTACTACTTGAAGGTAAGGGGATATTGGAAAACCTGCTTTAGTTTACTTCTTCTACCAATGGTGCAGAATAGTTCCCATTCCATAGTAAATGGTGCTAAATGGTGGTAAATCTGTCAGTGATGAGCAACACTAACTCAGTTGTCTTCCCCATACGAACATGGTTATTTTATTAGCAGCAACCTTCTTAAATCCCTAAGTTTAGGCCCACAATCCCAAATCACCTGCTTGCCCTACATTTATTTCTGTCCTCCTTTCAGTACTTCAGAAGTGGTGACTGGAGCAGTTTTTCTTGTTCCAATGTGAAAAGGACTTCTGTCTTATATTCTATTCCTTAATGAAGTGGCCTACACACTTTTTCTGTAAAGCCATAATTAAAAAACAAAAGGTTTCTGTTTAGGAAAGAAGCATCACAAGGTACCTCATTGCCTTGGCTGTAAAAATAAACAGATTGAGAGGATCCCTGGGCGGCTCAGCGGTTTAGCGCCTGCCTTGGGCCCAGGGTATGTTCCTGGAGACCCAGGATTGAGTCCCGCATCAGGCTCCCTGCGTGGAGCCTGCTTCTCCCTCTGCCTATGTCTCCGCCTCTCTTTCTATGTGTCTCTCATGAATAAATAAATAAATAATCTTTAAAAAATAAAGAAAATAAACAGATTGTGTCACTCTCCAAGGCATAATATGTATTTTATCATAATTGTTTAAATGTTAATACCAACATCTGAATCATCTGGGGATCTGCTTTTGTTGAATTTTTTTCTCTTAATTATGTATGGAGTTTCCAGTTTTTCCATACTTCTCACTTTTTCCCTATTATTTTCTGGACAATGGGTATAAAGTAACAGCATAGGGATTTTGGAAATACAACATTTTCTATTTGTATCCATGATGTTACAAGCTCTCTCCTTTTTCTAGCAGCTAGAATAAGAAGCTAAAGAGTCAGATGCTACCAATTTAGGTGCTGTTTTTGTTGTTTTGTTTTTGTTTTTGGTGCTGTTTTAGTTAGATTTTTTTCTTTTACACTTTGTTAGAAAAATCTCTTTCTACTCACTTTAAACTACAGTTGCTGAAGGGCTGATCTCTGTATTCTTGTGAAAATTTGATCAAGTATGTTATTGGAGTGATATTTCAGAGAGCTTTCTGTCAGGGTTTATGAATCTAGTTTCTTTGCAAATCATAAAAACTTCATAAATTCTTTCAGATTTCCAACTACTTTCACTGCTAATCTTTCAGCAAAATTCAGACAAGAGGAAAAATTTTAGGTTGAGTTATTTAATTTTACATTTTAACCTCTTTTGGATTCTAATCTATCTTGCTATTAAAATTGTCCTTAAAATTCTGCTTGAGGTTTTTTTTTCCTTAGCCAGCTGTGGCACTCTGCTCACCTATAGGAGACTTGGTCCTCTCGGGAATATTGTTTCTCAGGCTTCCTTGCATACACTACTCTACAATAGCCTTCTATAAAAGTCTATTATCTTTTAAATATTTCATCTTGTTTTTTTGTTTGTTGTTTGTTTTGTTTTTCTCTTGTTATCATGAGACCACAGGCCTATCATCATTCTATGTCCTAATGAGTACTGGTAGCACATAAGTTTATTTTAAAGAATGAAAAATATAACAATTATTTTAGGCATGTCTATTTTTTTTAATGTATTCATGACAGACAGAGAGAGAGAGAGAGAGAGAGAGAGAGAGAAGCAGAGACACAAGCAGAGGGAGAGGGAGAGAAGTAGGCTCCATGCAGGGAACCTGACGTGGGACTGGATCGGGGGTCTCCATGTCATGCCCTGGGCAGAAGGCAGTGCCAAACCGCTGGGCCACCGGGGCTGTCCTAGGCATTATGTCTTTAATTCTAAACCCGAATTTCACAAAATCACTATAAGTCTGTGTGTGTATGTGTGTGTGTGTTTATTCAAGTTACAGCTGAATGTAAATTTAAACATAAAATATTTTTAAACTAAGTTAATGTAGGTGATTGTATCATAATTGAAAGGTAAATAAGTGATGGAGGATTTGGTTTAAATTCCCAATTTGATTTACTCCAACCCATGAAAAATTTAGAATCATTACCCAAAGACATAAAATATAATTGAGCAGACTAAATGCACTTGCCTCAGCAAAAATAATGACATCAGTGTTTCTCACAAAATGAATTTGTAAAAAAAATAGATATATAGAAAAGTAGGAAGTGAGATACAAATGAGTGTTTTCAAATAATCAATGACAATACTGACACATAATTTCTCATAGAAAACAATAGAAGAAGAAAAAAAAGAAAACAATAGAGGATTATGATTGGATATAATATTTAAAACTTTGGGCTGTGTTTGGCAGGGAAAGAAGGGGCTTCTAGTCTACAATTTTAGCTAAATTAGTCTCAAAAAGAAAGATGAAATAAAAAAATGTTATTAAAAGAACAAGCTGATGGGATCCCTGGGTGGCGCAGCGGTTTGGCGCCTGCCTTTGGCCCAGGGCGCGATCCTGGAGACCCAGGATCGAATCCCACGTCGGGCTCCGGGTGCATGGAGCCTGCTTCTCCCTCTGCCTGTGTCTCAGCCTCTCTCCTCTCTCTGTGTGACTATCATAAATAAATAAAAATTAAAAAAAAAAATAAAAGAACAAGCTGAGAAAATGTGTCAGTATTTCTGATGATAAAGCAAGTATAAGAGGGTATTCAAGTGTTGAAAAAATATACATGAAACTAAATAGAAGATCAGATAACTTGGATAAGATAAAGGATAAGGATTTATAAAAGGAAATATTTGGATAAATCAAATGAATAGTAAGAGCTTAAAACAATATAGTAATATCGAGTGGAATTTAAAAAATTTAAGGTATATGAGAGAAAGATGATATAAATTGTGAAAAAGATAAATGGAGCTAATGGAATCCAAAACCTTAGACATTTCCATACTGAAATTAGATATTTTTATTAGATTTTGATAAGATAGCAATGTATGATATGATCTGGAAACTACTGATATAGTGGTAGAAGAATGAGTGCATGGGTAATATAAGGAAAATTGAATAATTTTATAAAAATAAATATAAATAAATCAAATAAGTGATGAAAGAAACTCATAATAGGCAGAATAAAGAGAAAAGAAGTACCAAAATGGTTTATTTAAACTCCCAATATCAGAAAGCACATTTGTATACATGAAATTGATGTTCAAAAATAATTATCAGACATAGAGAAAAAAATATATATACTACAAATGAGAGAAACATAAAAAATGAAGAGCATTTAAAAGTAAAAGTAGAGAAAATCAAATGCTATGTGAATACCCATCAAAAGAAATTGATGGAGCTATTAGTTAGGCACAGTTGAATTTAAGGGAAAAGATAAAGTGAAATTTCATGATGATAAAATGCTTAATTAATGAAGAAAATATAGCAGATTTTAATTTGTAGTCACATAATACAATGTCACAACAAAGTAAAATTTGACCAAACAAAAAAGATAAATATAAAAAACTATAATTATAGTGGGAAATTTTAGCATACATTTTTCAATAGCTGGTAGGGCAATCAGACAAAAAAATGAGTGAGAATATAGAAAATTGGAACTCTGATGAATAATCTTGATATAATGTTTTTTCTATAGAAACTAACAATTGCAGAAAATAATGTCTTTTTGAAGTATACATGCAATGTTAATAAAATTTCACCATATGCTATGCCACTAAGCAAATGTTGACATGCTTAAAGGGTTTAAATCATTCATAATCATTCTGATTATAAAATAATGGAAGTAAGCTAGAAAGTCATAACAAAATATAACCATCACATGTTTAGAAATGTAAAGCTTTTTTCTAAATAATCTGTAGCTCAAAGAAATAAATCATAAATGTAATTATAAAACATTTTGTACTAAATTATAATGAATATATGATATATCCAAATTACAGAGGAGAGAAACTAAGTTATTTATTTGAACTGACAGGCAAAAAATGGTAACTCTAAGAATGGAGTCTTTTTTTTTTTCTTTTAGAACTAGACATAAGGGAATAATATATCAGATCCATGAATCAAAAGACAATATTGGAAAGCTGTCAGTTCCCTTTAAATTGACCTCTTGAATTAAGATATTCCTAAACAAATTTATGCATAACTTTTACTAAAATTGGTCAACAAATCTAAGTTATTAGAAATTTGAAAGCCCAAAATAGCATGACTCTTGAAGAAAAGGAGAAAGGTATAAAGGGGTTATTACTCTGAATATCAAGGTTTATTATTAAAGCTATGAGAGTGCAGTGTTCTTGCAAGGGTAAAATAAAAAGTAGACAAACAGGACAAGTCTAGAACACTTAATATGAATGCTTCCTCCATGCAGAGATGGCACAGCAGCAGTGGAGAATATACTTTTTTTTAAAGATTTATTTATTTATTTTAGAGAGTCCCTGGGGCAGGGAGAGGGGGAGAAACGCAGACTCCATGCTGTGCATGGAGCCCCAGGTGGAGCTTGGTTCCCTGAGCCTGAGATCCTGGCCTGGGCTGAAACTGAGAGTTGGACGTTTAATTGACTGAGCTGCCCTGGTGAATAAACTATTTTATAATTGTTATTTTATCAATTGAGTTTTGATATGGAAAATTACTTGTAGTAGTCCCAAACTGGACACAACCCAGTTGTTTAACAAGAGTCAACTGTAGGGCAGCCTGGGTGGCTCAGCAGTTTAGCTCTGCCTTCAGCCCCTGGTGTGATCCTGGGGACCTGGGATCAAGTCCTACATCGGACTCCCTGCATGGAGCTTGCTTCTCCTCCCTCTGCCTGTGTCTCTGCCTCTCTCTCTCTCTCTCTCTCTCATGAATTAATAAATAAAATCTTAAAAAAAAAAGAGTCAACCATATACATGAATTGCTGCATTAAAAATTAATGCTAGATTAGAATAAGATAATCAATATGCATTAAATTACATGTTCTCAGCAACATAATGTTGGATGAAAGAAGTCATCACAGAAGAATATACACTATTCTATTTATAAAAGGCCCCTAATTGGCAAAACCAATCTCCAATGTTACAAGATACTGGTTAACTTTGGTAAGTACAGAGGGGATAAAGACTGGAAGATGACGGGGGAGGCAGTAAGGCTTCTAGTTTGCTAGCATTATTCTATTTCTTAAACTGGATTATCGTCACATGGGTATGTTTATTTTCTAAAAAATCTGTTGGATTACACATTTTTAAACTGGATTATTTGGGGGAGGGGTGTTGAGTTTGATAAATTCTTTATAGAGTCTCTCATTCCAAAGGTTCCCTTTATTCTTGTTGACACTGCATCTGTCATTCACTGTGCAGAAGCTTTTTTTCTTGAAGTCCCAAAAGTGTATTTTTGCTTTGGTTTCCTTTGTCTCCAGAGACATGTCTTAAGAAGTTGTTATAGCCAAGGTCAAAAAGGTTGCTCCTTGTGTTCTCCTCCAGGATTTTGATGGTTTCTTATCTCACATTTAGGTCTTTCACCTATTTTGAATTTATTTTTCTGTATGGTGTACAAAAGTGGTTGAGTTTCATTCATTTGAATGTTGCTGTCCAGTTTTCCCAACACCATTTGTTGAAAAGATTGTGTTTTTACCATTGGATATTCTTTCCTGCTTTGTTGAAGATTAGTTGATCCTATGGTTGTGGGTCCATTTCTGGGTTTTCTCTTTTATTCTATGGATTTATGTGTCTCTTTGTATGCCAGTAACATATTGTCTTGATAAGAACACCCTTGTAATATCGTTTGAAGTCCAGAATCATGATGCCTACAACTTTACTTTTCTTTTTCAAGATTGCTTTGGCTATTCATGGTCTTTTGTGGTTGCATAAAATTTTAGGATGGTTTGTTCTAGCTCTGGGACAAGAATAAGCTTTCAGTAAAGAATTGAATTAGTATTTATATCCTTGGAAATTAACATTTGCTGTTTTATATCTAACAAGTCAAATTTTCTATGTTTCTATATTACACAAATACGAGGCACTAGAATTAAATCCTTAGATGTTTTAAAATAAGGTATGGGTATATGTATATGAAAAAATGAATTAACCACACACAAATCAAAATATACTTTTAGATATATCTCAAAACAGCGGCTATCATTCTACCCACTTTTTGCTGGAAAAAATAGAATGTACTTAAGTATTTATTATAAATTTAGAACTAAATGAAGTTGAAACTCATCTCAGGCTGTTTTAACCTAGTGATCTTGACCAAGTTACTTGAATTGTCTCCTTAGTATCTGGATTGGAAAAATCCATATACTTTCTACCTCTAAGTACATTTTTAATAATTAAATGAAATAACTTATGGAAAGAAACTAGCACTTAGTAAGCTTAATACTAACAAACATAAAAAATAATATAATAATGCCAATACTCCAAGCTTAATTTGCTAAATAATCCCTAATGAACTTCTCTGTTAAATTTTGAAAATTCATCTCATTAATTTTGTATGGCAGTAAAGAATGAATTTTGTGGTTGTATTTCAGAAAATTTCAAGTTAGATTCATAAGAAATTCATATCAAGTGATTTTGGTAAAATATTTCTTTATATATATATATTTTAAGATTTTATTTATTTATTCATGAGAGTCACAGAGAGAGGCAGAGACACAGGCAGAGGGAGAAGCAGGCTCCATGCAGGGAGCCTGATGTGGGACTCGATCCTGGGACTCCAGGATCATGTCCTGGGCAGAAGTCAGGCACTGAACCACCCAGGGATCCCCTAAAATATTTCTTTTAATGAAATTTTTGCCAGCTTGTACTTCAGGTACAACTATTTCAGAGGCACATGTTATGAGCAAATCATATGTTTAACAAATGACTATACATTCCCACCTTCCATCTCAGCAGCTTCCAATCAGAAAAAAACATGGAGTCTAAATTATTTCTATGGCATTTCTATTTAAATATATTCTGAAGTTTTATATTGCTAATTTTACCTTAAAGAAAGCTCTGCAATCTTGAGACATTGACTTAATCTTCCTGACATTGAGTGAATTCATCTTTAGAGTACAATAAAAATAATTATTAAATATAATTATTGAGAGGATTAAATTATATAAGATTTGGCTGATTATAAATAGTGAAGCTTGGAGAGAAATTTTTTTTGACATTTTGAGAGCTTTTCCTAAAATTTTCATTTGTCCACCTAAGTTTTTCTGTTCTTCACCTCTAATTTATGCAAGTATTTTTAATTTGGCTAACAAACACATTGCAAATATGCCTGTTTATCTTTGTATCAACTGATACCATCCTAAACAACCGTTGTTTCTCACCTATAACTAAGACATTTTTATATTTTGCCACTTTTAATTCATTTTTCACAACACAGATTCATTATCATAAATTCAAATAAAATGAGATTACCTCCTTGTTCAAACAAAAATGTTTCCTATTATTCCTGGTGTAAAATCTAAACTACTTAATTTAATTAAAAAACACCTAAAGAAAAAAAAAAACGTTTTTTTTAAGTAAGTCAAGCTTATTCTCACCTCCAGGAGTTTATGCTAACCATGGACTGAAATATTTTTTCTTCTGATTATCTGAATAAGCTGTTGGCAAAATTCAGTTCTCAGCTTGAATATCATATCCTTTAAGAGAATTTCTTTCAGGACTTATTTATCAGTTTATTTTATCTTATTTAGTTATTAATTTATTAATTTATTATTTATTTACTTATTTTAAAGGTTTTATTTATTTATTCATAAGAGACACAGATAGGGAGAGAGGCAGAGACACAGGCAGAAGGAGAAGCAGGCTCCGTGCAGGGAGCCCAACGTGGGACTGGATCCCAGACTCCAGGATCACACCCTGAGCCAAGGGCAGACACTCAACGGCTGAGGCACCCAGGCGTCCCTCATGACTTGTTTACAATAATTCTTCCTCAGATAATATTTTTGTGATTTGCTCTCTTTATATGATTATTATCATGAGAAATTATCTTTTTATTTAATATTTTTCTTATTTATGTTTCTTAAATACAAGTTTTATGAAAGCAGGGACTTTGTCACATTGAGTGCTTTGTTTTTACTTAGAGATTAGCACTGAGACAATGATTGTTGAATAAACACCCAGTGTAATCACTGGCCAACAAGGCAGAGAGTGTATAAACCAGATGGAATCCATGATCAGAGGGGATTGCATGCTCTGATTTGGCATGATTCTCAATTTTAAAAGAGAACACTTTAGCAATTTACTCTTAAATTAGTAGTTGTAAACATTCAAATACAGATATAGAAACAAGTTAGTTGAATATTTTATTAGAGTGAGAGCTTAAAAACACAAATATTAATATATCCATAGCATTAAGGTCTTACACATGGTAGAAATATGAAATAAATGTATTTGGCATTATTAACAATTGATCAATTTCAGAAACAAAAGTGGTGGGGGTTTTGTAAAAACAGTAAAATATAACACAAATTATATGGTATAATTAATATAAAATACAATTTATTAGGAGCAATTCAATTTGGACTAGAGTTATCACTTTAAAAATTCATGGAGAAATAAGTGACAATCATGGTCACTGGTTAAGAATATTTAGATAACTAAATGTTTAAGATACAGGCTAAAATTTTTCCAAAGGAATTTGAGAAATAAAAACATGGCTTTTTATTTTTTTAACGTGGCTTTTTATTAAATTAGGAGACTTTTATATAATTTTCTTCCTTTTAGAAAAAACATTTTTTTAAAGTGTAGCCAGTTAAAGCAAAACATAAAACTTATTTATTTTAAATAAGTAATCAATTATTAAACTAGGCCACTGGCATCATTGTCATTCCAAGCTATACAGGAAACAATTAAAAGTTGCCAGCTGCACAAGGCTTCAACTGGCACCACCAAACCATTTTGACTGAGACGACTTTTCAGCAAACATAAAATATAATGCCAAAAGTATTTTCACAAGTTAAAGAATATTGGCTTGGACTTGGAATCTGAAATGCTCAATAGGACAGCATTTCACAGTGTGAGTGTTATAGCACCAGAACATTTCACTGCAACCATATTCTGGTTCTGTCATTAAGCATCATAAACTTAACCACGTTGACATTGAATGACCATTGGACTCCTAAGTGAGCTGTCATGTGAAATAGATTAACTTTTAGTTGACTCTGAGAATTCAGTTTTTTCATCAAATACATGTAGAAAATGTGTTTATATAATTAAAAATGACTGTATTCAAAGCTGGCATAGCTCTACTCTTCCTTTTTTTTTTTTTTTTTTTTTTTTTTAGCTCTACTCTTCTTACTCAACTTTTTTTCATTGCTGTTTGAAAGAAAGCTATTATACAGAATGCCTAGTGCAGAATAGATTTCCAATAAATAATAGCTTTATTATCACTAATATTAGTAATAATATCAATACTATCAATATGTGTTAATGATACTCTATGAACTAACTTCTTAGCATCGAATCTGTTTAACAATGTCTCTGTCAGAATCCACTCAGAAAAGTAGAATTTATGCTAAGTAAGTAATATAGAGGGTATTAAATACTGAGAACTAGTTATAAAAGTATTAAAAGGGTAGAATTAATGAAAAGGAGACACTGAAGTAAATAGAGATTAATAATTTCAGGAACCAAAAAAAAATAATAATAATTTCAGGAAACTTCTCCCATACCAGAGGTCTGGAAGAAACAAGGGAGGTCTTGTTTCCAGAGCTCAAGTGGACTTGTTCCCTTGACCCTGCTAGATATTGCCAATGCCGGACCCTCCTAAGTCAGTTGAAGCTTGCAGCTACTCACTGATTTATCCTTCAGTGCTGCTGAAAGCCTCTGAAGCCTGTGGCTCCCACAACTGTTGGTAGTTACCTCCTGCTACTGCTGGAAAACCAAAGTCCAGTCAACCACCACTCACTGCTGTGTGCTGGTCATTCCTTCTAAAATAATGCCAGTGATCTCAGGGGCATTATTCTGAGTAGAGAAACAAATCCCAAAAGGTCACATACTGTATGATCCCATCTAGATAGCATTCTTGAAATGACAAAATGATAGATACAGAAAACATAGTGGTATTTGCCAGGGGTCAGAGATGCTGGAGGGGCATGGCAGCAATGGGAATGATTATTAAAGGATAAAACATGGGAGATCTTTTATGGTGCTGAAACAGTTTTGTATCTTGATCAAAGTGGTGGTTATACAAATCTATGCATGTGATAAAATGAAATAGAATTGTATGTACATTATATAAATGTCAATGCATGGTTTTGGTAGTTGTACTATAATAATTTAAGTTTTGGCAATTTGGGGAAATTGTGTAGAATATACTGTGCCTCTCTGCATTCTTTCTTTGCAAATTACTATGAAAATATAATTATTTCAAAATCAAATTGCATAAATGCAATAAATAAATTAAACCTGCTAGTTCCTCTTACTTGCCAATACTAACTGGATTCCAGCAGGAAGAAGGGTCTAGGAAATTTAATGTTTAGGGTTCAAATTCCTTTAATATAAATCAGAACAATGAATGATAGGAAGGAAATTAAGTATATGTAGATGAATAGAAAATGGCATAGTTCCAAGCATTTCTAATAAGTGTTCGTTGGTTAGCAAATTCAATTTGAGATTAAGATTGAGGGGATCCCTGGGTGGCGCAGCAGTTTAGCGCCTGCCATTGGCCCAGGGCACGATCCGGGAGACCCAGGATCGAATCCCACGTCGGGCTCCCGGTGCATGGAGCCTGCTCCTCCCTCTGCCTGTGTCTCTGCCTCTCTCTCTCTCTCTCTCTCTGTGTGACTATCATAAATCAATAAAAAATTTTAAAAAAAAGAATGAAATTAAGAAATATTTGTAGAACTAAACATATTTAACTTGTTCATCTCATAATAACCAGTGTCCAATACTGATGGTGTTGAAGGCTCTAAAGAGCTAATTGGGGAAAATAGTAATTGGGGGAAAGCTTATTCAGGACCCAATATTCAATCCTTATCATACTCCTTCCACATACTATATGATTGATAATATTTGTCGAATGAATGACCGATTTTAATCACTAAATCTAAGTAATATTCTATTATATTTTTTTCTGTTTGATACTGTAAAAAGAATTTTAAGTTTTGTGTTTTTGCCATACTGTATAGCTGTGTACTTACTTAGAGGATTTATGTAAGAGCCTACAGTCTTAGAGCTGACTAAAAGGAATATTGTCTTGATTCTGAATTTCTAAACAAGCAAAATATATGTTCCTTCCAAAGGAGGAAGAGAAGAAGAGCAAAAGTCTGTTTCATTATTTAACTCAAACACCAAATTCCAGTTCTTTCTCTCTCTCTCTTTTTTTTTTCCTAAGACATCACCCTAATCAGCAAATCTTGGGAATAACTGAAAGGAGCTAATACTTTTTACATTATTACTTTATTTGTACTGTAACCTTATTATAACGCATTTAAATATAAACTACTGTTGTGTGCATCACAATAGATGTGGCAGAAATAAAAATACAGGTAGATATGTGTCATACTCCAGATAACCATCTCGTTTCATACATCAGGGCTATAATTAGTAGATCCTGATGTGACCAAAGACTGCTAGTTCACTGAGAGTTTGCATCATGAACGGATGTTGAATTTTGTCAACAAAATAATGTTTGCATTATGCTTAGTAAAAGAGGCCAGCCTGAAAATATTATATACTGTATGATTCTATTTTTATAATATTCTCAAAAATGGTAAAACTATAGCAACAGAGGACAGATAAGTGGTTGCAGGGGACAAATGATGGGGGAGAGTCTGAAAAAAAAGGAGTTGTTCTGTATCCTGTCTATGCTGGTGTTTGTGTAAGTATATAAACTCATGCATCTTTCCAACAACAACAACGACAAAGTGAACTTTACTGTGTAAATTAAAAAAATAAAGAAATAAAAAAATAAACAAGATCCCTCTCTTTATTAAATTCTCCTCATACAATGCAGCTTTCAGAGATTGTTCCCTCCTAAAACACAGTTAATACAAAAGGCCATCACATTTTAGCACCCCCTACAATCTTCAAGGAAGATGGAAAAGGAAAAACTTAATTATTTGTATTTCAATATGCATATGCAGATTTTGAAAGGAACTTGATTTTTCTGGTCTTCTCACTTTTTTTCATACGGGAAAGAAATGTTTTATCTAATATTGAGATATTAGGAAATTTTACAGTCTCTACTCATTGTTCATATTTTGTTCAATATATTTAGCAATCAATAAATATAAAATATATTTTCTAGTATTAGCTATCTCTGATGCTCATTTTTATCACTAGGTATACTACAATAATATGGAACTTGCTTTTCATTATAACTAAGTTGTATCTGAAGTAGAATCAAGGTCAACTCAGCAAAATTGTAAGGTGTCTTTATGAACTCTTCACAGTTATACTTTTTTTCTCCTACACTATATGTTTTATTGAAAATTACTTCTTTATTTCTCTCTTCCCACACCCCCTAAAAAATCAATTGTAATATTTCATTATAAATGATCTGACAGTATAAACGAAGAAATATTGATTGTATACCAATTGTTTACAGGAAAGTATAAATGAATGAATAAAATAGTGAGCCCCCTTAGGATATTTGCATTTTAATGAAAATGAAAGTCAAAGCACCAGGACCAGACCAAAGGAATAAGTATCCAATTTGTAACTTTAAATATCAATGAGCTCATTTTGGGTCTTTTTCTTTTTTTTTGAGATAAGAGGATTTACTGAAAATCATGACAAATAACTGTATGACCCTCTACATTCCTTTTCCATAAAGGGAGAATCTTAAATTCAAAATTTTTCTTTTAAGAACTTTTTCTCCCTTTAAAAAATATAACTAAAAAATGACTGACTAAAATTAAAGATTCACTAGTATAGATTATTTTACTGGACATGCAAAATGTGAGGAATAAAATTACATGTTGACTTTAACTTAAGTCGATATAAAGACAATAAAAAAAGGAAAAGATAATTGGGTTACAGAAATGGTGGTGTATGTCTATCGGATGAAATATTAAACCAGGTCAGTTATATCACTTAGCCATTTCTTCATTACAGAAATTTCTGATTAAAAATATTTATTTGAATGTTTGATCTAATGGCCTCTTCTTCTGGCTTACTACTACTTCTATTCTTTCCTTTTATTACCTTTTATATTAGAGAAATATGTTTTGAGGGACTATTAATGAGAAAAGGAATGCTTGCTTGCATTGTGGCAGTCAGTCTAATCACATCTCCTCAATGTTTGCAGTCATTGTGGGTTCAACACTTTTGTTAGAAATATTTTACATTCTGATTGCTTAGGCTAGGATTTCCTGTACTATATTAAATAATAATAGTAAAGTAGGCATCCCTGTCTTGTTCTTGACCTTAGACAAAAAGCTCTGAGTTTTTCCCCAATGAGGATGATATTAGCTGTGGGTCTTTCCTAGATGGCCTTTTAGATGCTGAGATATGGTCCCACAATCCCCACCTTATGTTCAGTGTTTTTATCAAGAATGGGTGCTGTACTTTGAAAAATGCTTTTTCTGCATCTATTGAAAGGAACATATGGTTCTTATTCTTTCTTTTATTAATGTGGTGTATCATGTTGATTGATTTGGGAATACTGAACTACCCTTATAGCTCAGGAATATATCCCATTTGATTGTGGTAAATGGTTCTTTGAATGTACTGTTGGATTCAAATTGCTAGCGTTTTTTGAGAAATTTTCCATTTATGTTCATAAAGGATATTTTCCTGTAATTCTCTTTTGTAGTGGGGACTTGGGTTTTAGTATCAAGGGAATGCTGACCTCATAGAATGAATTTGGAAATGTACCTTCTGTTTCTATTCTTTGGAACAATTTGAGAAGAATCGCTATTAACTCTTCTTTAAATGTTCAGTAAAATTTCCCTGGGAAGCCATCTGGCCCTGGACTTTTGTTTTTTTGGGAGACTTTTGATTACTGATTCAATTTCTTTGCTGCTTATAAGTCTGTTCAAATTTTCTATTTCTTCCTGTTTCAGTTTTGGTAGTTTGAATGTTTCTAGGAATTTATCCATTTCTTACAGATGGCCCAATTTGTTGGCATAAAATTTTTCATAACATTCTTTTATAAGTGTTAGTATTTCTGTGGCATTAGTTGTGATCTCTCCTCTCTCATTTGTTACTTTATTTATTTGGGTCCATTCCCTTTTCTTTTTGATAAGTCTGACTATAGGTTTATCAATTTTATTAATTCATTCAAAGAACAAACTTCTGGTTTCATTTATTTGTTCTCCTGTTTTGTTTTTTGTTTTCAGTGTCATTTATTTCTTCTCTAGTCTTTATTATTTCCCTTCTTCCGCTGGCTTTAGGCTTCATTTGTTGTTCTTTATCAATCTCCTTTAGGTGTAAGATTAGGTAATGTATTTGAGATATTTCTTGCTTCTTGAGGGACCTTTATTGCTAAATACTTCCCTTTTTTGACTGCTTTTGCTGCATCTCAAAGGTTTTGGACTCTCATGCTTTCATTATCATTTTTTCCATGTGTTTTTCAGAATTTCTTCTTAAATTTCCTGGTTGACCCATTTATTCTTTAATAGGATGTTTTCTAACCTCCCTGTGTTTGTGGTATTTCCAATTTTTTTCTTGTGGTTCACTTCAAGTTTCATAGTGTTGTGATCAGAAATTATGCATGGTACGATCTCAGCCTTTTTGGTACTTGTTGAAGCCTGACTCGTGACCTTGTATGTGATCTATTCTGGAGAATGTCTCATATGTACATGAAAAAAAAATATGTATTCTGTTGCTTTAGGGTGGAAAGTTAGGAATATATCTGTTAAGTCCATCTGTTCCATAGTGTCATTAAAAGCCATTGTTTCCATGTTGATTTTCTGCTTAGATAATCCATTCACTGGTGTAAATGGGGGTGTTACAACATCTAATATTATTGTATTATTATCAATGAGTTCCTTCATGTTATTAATTGTTTTATGTATTTGGGTAGTCTCAAGTTGGGGGCATAAATATTTACAATTGTTAGATCATCTTATTGGATAAACCCATTTGTTATGATATAGTGCTCTTCTTTATCACTTCTTACAGTCTTCGGTTTAAAATCTAGCTTGACCGTTATAAGGATTAGTAGTCTGGCCTCTTTTGATATCCATTAGTATAATATATGGTTCTTCATCCCCTCATTTTCAATCTGGAGGTGTCTTGAGGTCTAAAATGACTCCTGATAAGCAGCATATACATGAATTTTTTTAAATAATCCATTCTGATACCCTATGTCTTTTGATTGGAACATAGAGTCTACTTAAATTCACAGTAATATTTTTTAAAGATTTATTTACATGAGAGAGAGAGAGGGAGAGAGAGAGAGAAAGAGATCAAGGGGGAGAAAGAGATAGAGAATCCCAAGGAGACTCTGCACTGAGTGTGGAGAGCCTGATAAGGAGCTCGATCCTATAATCATGATCACAGCCTGAGCCAAAACTAAGAGTTAGATGCTCAACCAAATATACCACTCAGATGCCCCTGCGTTCAAAGTAATTATTGATAGAAATAATTTAGTGTCATTTTATTACTTGTTTTGTCATTGTTTCAGGAGATTTTCTCTGTTATTTTCTTGTCTTTTGCTTTTGGTCTTTTTTCCCACTCAAAGAGTTCCCTTTAATATTTCTCACAGGTCTGGTTTAATGGTCATGGACTCCTTTAGTTTTTGTTTCTCTGGAAACTCTTTATCTCCCTATTCTGAATGACAGCCTTGCTGGATAAAGTATTGTTGGCTGCATATTTTTGTCATTCAGCACACTGAGTATATCATTCCATTCTCTTACAGCCTGCTAAGTTCCTATGGAAATATTTCTTTTAACCTTGTTTTCCCTTGAAAGCAAAGGACTTCTTTTGTCTTTCTACTATGAGGATTTTTTGTTTATCTACATATTTTGCAATTTTACCACAATATGTTTTGGTATTGGCCTACTTTTGCTGATTTTGATGGGAATTCTCTGTGTCTCCTGGATTTGAATATCTGTGTACTTCCTCAAATTACGCTAGATCTGAGAGACAAATTCAGTAAAGTTGCAGGATACAAAATCAACATACAAAAATCTGTGGGATTTCTATACACTAAAAATGAAGCAGCACAAAGAGAAATCAAGAAATCAATACCATTTACAATTGCACCCAAAGCCATAAGAAACCTAAGCATAAACCTAACCAAACAGGTAAAAGTTCTACACTCTGAAAACTATAGAGCATTTATGAAAGAAATTGAAGAGGACACAAAGAAATAGAAAAACATCCCATGCTCATGGATTGGAAGAACAAAGATATTTTAAGAATCTATGCTATCCAAAGCAATATCCACATTTAATGCAATCTCTATCAAATACCACCAGCGTTTTTCACAGAGCTAGAACAAACCATCCTAAAGTTTATATGGAACAATAAAAGACCCTGAATAGCCAAAGCAACCTTGAAAAAGAAAACCAAAGCTGGTGGCATCACAATTCTGGACTTCAAGCTATTTACAAATCTATAGTCACCAGGATGGTATGGTATTGGCACAAAAACAGACACGTAGGTCAATGGAACAGAATAGAGAACCCAGAAATGGACCCCAATGATATGGTCAACTACAAATCTATAGTCACCAGGATGGTATGGTATTGGCACAAAAACAGACACATAGATCAATGGAACAGAATAGAGAACCCAGAAATGACTCCAATGATATGGTCAACTATCCCTTGACAAAGTAGGAAAGAATACTCAGTGGATAAAAGACAATATCTTCAACAAATGGTGTTGGAGAAACTGGACTACAACATGCAGAAGAGTGAAACTGGACCACTTTCTTAGACCATACCCAAAAAGAAATTCAAAGTGGGTGAAAGACCTAAATGTGAGGCAGGAAACCATGAACATCCTGGAGGAGAATACAGGCAGCAACCTCTTTGACCTTGGCTGTAGCAACTTCTTGACTAGACATATCCCTGGAGGCAAGGGAGACCAAAGCAAAAATGAACTATTGGGACTTTATCAGGAAAAAAAGCATCTGTACAACAAAGGAAACAATCCACAAAACTAAAATCCAACCTTTAGGATGGGAGATGTTTGCAAATGACACAGCTGATAAATGGTTAGTATCCAAAATCTATAAGGAATTTAACCAACTCAACACCCCAAAATCAAATAATCTAGTTAAGAAATGGGCAGAAGAGACACAATGACATTTTTCCAAAGAAGACATCCAGAGAGATAAGAGACACATGAAAATGCTCACCATCACCCTTCATCATGGAAATATAAATCAAAACCATGAGATACCACTTCAAACCTGTCAGAATGGCTAAAATTAACAATACAGGAAACAACAGATGTTGGTGAAGATGAGGAGAAAAGGGAACCCTTAATATTGCTGATGGAAATGCAAACTGGGGCATACTCTCTGGAAAAGTACAGAAGTTTCTCAAAAAAGTTAAAAATAGAACTACCCTATGATCCAGCAATTGCACTACTAAGTATTTACCCAAAAGATATGAGAATACTAATTTGAAGGGACACATGCACCCTGATGTTTCTAGCAGCATTACCAACAATGGCAAAATTATTGAAAGAGCCCAATTGTCTATTGACTGATGAGTGGATAAAGAAGATGCCACACACACACACACACACACACACACACACACACACAAATATTACTCAACTATGAAAAGGAATGAAACCTAGCCATTTGCAACAACATGGATGGAGCTAGAGTGTATTATGCTAAGTGAAATAAATCAGTCAGAAAATGACAAATTCTAGATTATTTCACTCCTATGCAGAAATTTAGAAAGGAAAGAGATGAACATAAAGGGGAAAATAGAGAGGCAAACCATAAAACTGACTCTTTACTATAGAGAATAACCTGAGCGTTGCTAGATGGGAGGTGGGCAGGGCTATGAGTAAAATGGGTGATGAGTATTAAGAAGGGCATTTCTTGTGATGAGTACTGGGTATTATATGGAAGTGATGAATTCCTAAATAATATTCCTAAAACTAATATTACACTCTATATTAGCTAAGTGGAATTTAAATAAAAACCTGAAACAACCCCCACCAAAAAAGCATTTTATTTAAAAGAAAAATAGCACAATTAAATATATATATATATATATGTATATATATATATATATATATATATATATATATATAATCCTCATTTAAAAAACTATTTTATGTTCACATTTTAAGGACATAATAATTATGCTAATAGGCAGTATTTTCACATTTTTGGAAATATATAAGCGGAAATGCAGCTAGAAACAACCAATGAATGCTCAGATTTGGGATTTTTTTGAAGTCTATTACTTGTATATAGCAAAAATAATTTACCAATTATAATATTTCATGTAAACTAGTAGTTGGCTCTTAGATTGAGCTAAAAATAAAATCGGTACAAAAATTTTACATTTCAATGTTGGAATACTGTTTTTTTCTCTCGAGTGGAAGGATAAGTATTCATTTATCTTGCATTCTCATGAAAAATTCTGAAACATGTGGATTCAATCTTTTGTGAATATGGGATTTTATTGTATAAATGTATAGATTACAAATGAAAGCTTATAAAATGATTCAATTTCACATCTAAGTGGTGTTATTGCCCCATTTTTCAGACTGTGCATAGATTTTGTAATGAATGTCTATTATTTCACTGAATAAGAAAATTTTCTATTGCTTTTTGTTGCTGTCTTGGAGGGACAATCATTGCCTTCTTCTACCCTATTTCTAAATGAACTCAAATGTGTTCAAACGCACCTATTGAAATCATTTAAAACTAGAGAACCGTGACTCTGGTCAATATATATGTCTGCCGGATTTTTTAAAGACACAGTAGGAAATATATTTAAATTTTAAATGTTAAATTCATTTAAAAAATGTTAAAGTAAAAAGGCAAAGTTGGTTTGGTTGGCATAAATTAAAATTTTAAATGTTAAATTCATTTAAAAAATGTTAAAGTAAAAAGGCAAAGTTGGTTTGGTTTTTGTTCACATGAGGAAAATTAAGCTTAACCATTAGATAGTATGCAAGTCAGTAAAAATGAGAGTAGGAAGGATGTTTTTATTGAAAATGTAAGATTATACTGAATAATCAAAATCATCCTCTCTGATGATGCTTTTCTCTTAAGTTTGTCAAACTGAAACAGAGTTTTACCATATCAAGGGCATACCTGATTACACGATACCTCCCTTTCAAACTAGATTCCCAATACAATAGTACATAACTAAGTAAAGTGCTTAGAAAACTCCTAGTTTGAAAGCCCTAACTCTATTAAAATAAATAAAATTGTGAAATGTAAGTTTATTGAATAATATAATTAATAATAATACAATTCCTATTATTACAGCATTAAACTATTCCTTTCCATCAGTTTTTTTTAATTATAATCAGAGACCTATGCAAATTTCATAGATAGAAATTCTTTCCACAGTGGTGTATTTTTTTCTTTAGATATATATCTTACTGTGAAAATTCACCCATCTGCAATATTTTATAGGGGCTCCATCTACAATAAAGAACTATCATGGGGACATAATGCTGACCTGAAAGCTAGCTAGAAAAAGGAAGTGGAAGGAATCAAGTTCTTATTACAATATAATTTGACTTTAATTTTTGCACGTGGCGTACCAACAAAAGTGTTTTCCAATTATTTGGTAAAAAGAGAAATGCAAGGGCACCTGGGTGGTCCAGTAAGTTAGGCTTGTGACTTAGGCTCAGGTCATGATCCCAGGGTCCTGGAATGGAGCCCCACATCAGCTTTCTGCTCAGTGGGGAGCCTGCTTCTCCCTCTACCTCTGTCCCCAGTCCCCAACTCGTCCTTGCTCTCTCTCTGGTTCGTGCACTCCCTCCCAAATAAACAAATAAAATCTTTTTTTAAAAGAGGGGAGAAATGTAGTAAAACAAAATTACAAAAAAATAAAAGTAAAATTAAGTATCTTAGGAAACTGTAAAGAATCAATACAGCACATTAGTCAGAACCAGGTGTCATGTTGAAAGATGTTGAGAGTCAGTCGAGAGGAGAGTGGATATCTCAGTCATCTAAATAGATATTATAAACAATAGAGAAAATGCTGTAAACTGACCAACACATGTTATACTAACTCCACAGTGATTAAAATAGATAACTTCTGTTTGATAACTATAATTTGAGAACACTGGAGCTCTTTACATACTTTCTAATAAGAAACATCAAAATTACTTACTCACGTACCCTTCTCATCTCCTTCTTTGATCCCACATACCTTCACCATCCTCATTCTATTCATACCTTACTTTTTGCACAGTTCGCAAGCATGAATAAATTGTTTTACTTATATAAGTATGACTGAACTGAGTTATGCATAATGATAATTAACTTATTAATAATGCTTTAGTGAAATAGACTTTATTTTTCCATAGTTGGGATGTAAGAAGGATGAAAAGAATTCAAGTTAGGTTATCAAGAACAAGATGCACCTAGAACTGTGTCACTATGAATAAAAATACTGTGTCACACCTGACTGTTGAACTTAGTCATAAAATTCAAAATGTTAACAGCTTTTCTTCCTTGTCTCCTAATCCCTTCCTGTAGAGTTATAAGACTATAAACAGTATAATTTCTGTTTTACCTCCACTTGTGTTAAACATTCCTTTTATATACTGGAATTAAATACCTGTGCAATTTAACCTATTTCTAAGAACATCATATTTTAGAGTAAATTTTCTATTGTTTTAAACTATTTGTGGTATATCTTTACATATAGATATATCTGATATTTTAGATTTTGTGAGAACATATAAATATTAACCTATTGCTTGATTTAAAAATAATAGTATCAAATGGGTAGAGTTTCTTAGAGATTTAAATGAATGAACAAAGAGTTCCCACATACATGACTAGAATCTGACCTTTTTTATAAGGAGTTATTAAGAAGAACATGCCACAGAAAACCTAGTGGAAATGCCAGAAGTATGATAGAAGTGAAAATTCAGGAGCTAAGATGTGTTTTGCCAATAGTTAACATAGTTAATAGTTTCACCAATATTAACAAAGTTAATAACTGTCTTCATCCAAGCTCTACGTTAATATTGAGGGCATTTTAATTAAAAATTTATTATTTTTATAATCATCATCATTGCTATTACTATCAATTTCCTTTAGATTTGCCTTAGAGGACTAGCACACAATTTCCCTTTTCAGCAGAATTTTTCGATAAACACACCCCCACACACATACATGCACACATACTAAAAAAAGGAGAAAGATTGAATGTATGTTGCCTGTGAGATTTGCATGACCACAGAGGATGACAAATTCTGTGAACCTTTAAGAAGACACCATTTTCAAAACACAATTTCCAGTAAGGAAAAGAGAAAGTTTGTCTAAAGTTCAGCCTCACTGCCACTACTTATTTCACAGGTTTGCACAAATTATGATGGAATAAATTGCTGCTAAGGAGGAATTTCTAAACCAGAGTAATCCTTTTAACGGCATTTACTTATTTCTAATACTTCAAGAAATTTGCCGTTCTGGGTGTGCAATGAGAAATGTATAGGCAAAGTCAAAGCTAGCAGTCAGAGAAATCAAAGCAAAAAAAAGAAATATGAATTTTTAAAAATCTCTGAATTAAACAGAGAAGCTTGCAGTAGGTTATGACCTTAAATTGCTAAGTTATGAAACCCTTATGCAACTGTGATGAGCATAACTATTCTTCAGTGGAAACTTTTTAAATTAAAGGAATACACTGAAAATGAAACTTTCTGTGTCTTTACTCCTCCAGTGATATTTAAGTTACTTGTCATACTTATCAATAACAGATATTTTTCCCTTAGTGTGTTCAAAACAAATATTCCTCTCAATTTATGTCAATGCAAGGGAAATCAAATATAGAATTAAAGTGCTGTTTTATTCTGTTTGATTAACCATAAATATTCTGTATATGATTTCCTTTCCAGATCTATCCCATTTTCTTCCTATTTAAAATTAAAATAATTTTCTTTAAATATGAATCTTTTATGTGTATATGCAGTATTTTAAAAGGGGGAACTTTGAATTTATTTTAATTTAGAGAACAATTTTGTAACTACTGAGAATGGGAAATGGGCTCTCGTTAAAAGTTGTTCTTTTTATTTTTGTTGAGGGGGTTGATCTAAGCTTGTTACCTATGGGAGGAAAAATAAATCATGTGTGAACAAATTTAGTATTGGAAACTACTTTGAGTAACTTCATCTGAAACCTGAAAGGCTTTCAAATAAAACAAATAAGAATACTTCTGCTACCAAACACCAATGAGCTTCATGACATGAGTATTCTTAGCAACAGACAACTGAAACTGGTTTTATATACCATACTTACTGATGTAAGTAGGACTTTGAGCTCTTATTTCAAACAGTCTGCCAATATTTTAATCCATTTCACACACATGCACAATTTGTGTCTTTTTAACTGTGAATGCTGTATCTTTAATACCCTTTTCCAAGTATTTCATATTGTATCTGAAATGAGATCATGACATTTCTGTTCCCTGATTTTTAAATTCCTGATCAGTGGCAGATAGCAACATATTTGTTGTGTATTTGATTCTACTAATAATAAAGTACATGACTACTCAGGACTCTTATAAGAGATTCTCATAAACAGCTGCTGCATATCACACAAATCGATGCGTGTTTGCATTCCCCAAAAGGAAGTTGATAGATGAAATAGGTGTGTGGATAGAGAGCAGGAATGAAATGTTGTGAATGCATTAGTTGAGCTTGTTCATTTTTTGGAAAATTAAAATTGAACAGTATACTCCTATTAAGTTAATCTTATCGGAGCTGCCTTGTGATTATATCTACTAAAAATAAAACTTTGTGTATTTCATATATATTCTGCTCATAGCATTTGCCTTATTTTACATTTCATAATATTATTAAAATTCCTTCAATATTTGCAAGTCCTACATATTTTTTTTAAATTTTTAGTCCTACATATTTTTAAATGTTTCTTTTTTTTATCATTTTCAGCACTTTTTTTTTCTTAATTTGTATTTTATTTATGATAGTCACACAGAGAGAGAGAGGCAGAGACATAGGCAGAGGGAGAAGCAGGCTCCAGGCACCGGGAGCCGGATGTGGGATTCGATCCCGGGGTCTCTAGGATCGCTCCCTGGGCCAAAGGCAGGCGCCAAACTGCTGCGCCACCCAGGGATCCCAGTCCTACATATTTTTAAATATTAAGCATAACTACACTACTTAGGAATTAGACCTTTTGTGAGAAGATAGAATTACTTGTTGCTTTGGTTTTGCTTCTGTTGGGGTTGCTGGTTTTCATATATTTTTATTTATTTATTTTAAAACTTTTAACTAGTATATAAAATTCTGGGCTATCCTTTTTCACACTGGAATGAGCGCACTCCATTGTCTTCTTGTTCACATTTTTTTTTTTTTAGATTTTATTTATTTATTCATGAGAGACACCGAGAGAGACAGAGGCAGAGACATAGGCAGAGGGAGAAGCAGGCTCCACACAGAGAGCCCGATGCAGGACTTGATCCCAGGACTCAGGATCATGTCCTGAGCCGAAGGCAGATGCTCAATGGGTGAGCCACCCAGGCGTACCTAGTTTCCATTTCTTTGCAGATATTCCCCATTGGTTTTGTGTGTCCTTCCAGTATAGCCTTTGTCATATTAATCGTAGCTATTTTAAATTCCCTGTCTGAGAGTTCTAACATCTTGGTCATATGTGAACCTCCTTCTATTGATTGCTTTGTTCGTTTTGTCCCTTGTGTTATTTCTTACATAGTATTTGTTGCATAGTATTTGGATGAAACACATTAAGACAGACTAAGCTAGTCTTTATTTCTCAAAATGAGCATACATCTTTTTCCCCTAGCTTTGTTAGTCTATGAGTAACATTGTATATGTCAAGATGTACAGGAACATGTTTTGATATACATATACATTGTGAAATGATTCCCCCAATCAAACAAATCAAGCTATCCATCGCCCCACATGTTTACTAGTGTTGTGTGTGTGTGTGTGTCTGTATGTTTGTTGAGAACACTTAATTTTAGCAAATTTTAAGTATACAATACGTTATTATTTACTGTAGTCACCATGCTATACATTAGATCATCAGAACTAATTATGGGCATGCTTCCTTTGCTAGGACTTTACTGTGGAAATTTTTGTGAATTAGGAATCAAACTGTGTTTGTGTTTTATTGTTGCTATTATTAAAATCACTACGCTCTTGACTTCAAGGTCCTCAAATGTTGCCTGTGCATATTGTGGGGTTGGGTTAATAGAGAATTTGCTTAGTGTTTGTATTCTTCTTTTAACTTTAGTTTATTCTGGTGATTTCTTTCCTTAAAGAGATTATGTCTCCAGCATGGTGTCCTTGCCCCCAGGGATAAACTGCTATTTATTAAGGCTACTTGTTGGTCTACAGATGGATGCAGTTTTGACATTCTCTATTATCCTCTTTCAATTTCAGACAGGCTGTTTTTGGGTCCCAGTTTGAGACTTTCTTAGTAACTCACCCCTCCTCTGTATGAACTGGATCTCTATGGTCTGGGATCAGGATACTTTCTGTTCTTCTCTTATGTGTAGCATGGATTTTTTTTCCTTATTTTTTTTTTTTTTTTTTTTACTCCACATGCATTGTTTTTTTTTTTTTTTTTCCCCAGCTTAATGGATGTTTACAATGGGAGAACTAGTCCACTATTATTATTCTGTCATAAGCCATAAAGTTGGAAATAACTATCCACAGTCCAAGTGAGTCAAGCAATATTTGAGCATATAGATATATTATCTTATTTGAACAGACTTGCAGATTGGTGTGTGTTTGTGTGTATGTATATATTTAGATCCAAAAAAATGCGCCACATAAAAATCAAATAGTAGGAATGGTTAAAATAGAGAGTAAATAAAAACTGTGAAAGGAATGCCAAGATTATAAAGTTAGTGCATATAAATATTTGCATGGGGTTTGGTCTGCTTTCTCATTCTCCATTTCTCATTTCCTCCTAGTGTAAACTAGGAGGAAAATGACTTTTATTAAATTTTTATTGCATTCAGGGTAATATAAAAAGTGATTTACATAACTATTCATTTAATATTCTAAAAAAAGAAAGCATGTTGGATTTTCCCTAAATCATGTAATGGCATAGTATTTTTAGACCTGGGCATATGAATCTACACTAATGTTTGAATCACCTATTTCTTGAGGCCAGGGAACAGCTAGCCAGCTGTCCAGTATCACTGAAGTCATTAAAATAATTCTGTGATGTCTTGGTGTCCTGTTAAGTTTTACCCTGGGTTATTTCCCTTTTGTGAGGGTGGGGAACTATACTCTTTTAATCCATCCTAGGGATTCATGTTTTCTGGGTATTTGATATTTCTTTTGGATCTTAGAACTATTTTTAAAAGATCAGTTTCTCAGCTGAAACTGAGATCAGTTTCATTACTGCAAAATGAATTGTTCTTTAGATAGAAAAGGAGGGTAGAGAATAAGTAGGGTGGAACATTTATCCCTCTTAATCAAGGCAAGATGAATGTACCCCGGATTGAGATCTGTTTCATAGTATGTTAATCTCCACTCTGTTTTCAGTAGTAAAAGTTGAATTAATTCTGCATATTTTAAACATCTTTTTGAAGTCTCTTTATGTTTAGCTATTAATTTATGAGCTTTGATACTATGCTTAGTTTCTTCAGTGTCTCATTATTTATGACTGACAAATTTTAAGAATTATAGGGAAAAAAGCTGACTGGAACCTCTAAAAACAGATCTTCTGTATTTAAAGTTTTAAAATCAAGATTTATCCCATATATGCATTGCTGAAAATGTGGAACTACAGTACATTGAAATTCTCTAAAAACATAGCGTAGCACGTTCTTTTAAGCTATAAGAGTTACTTTGTGAAGCAGAGATATATTTATTTTTAATACTTCAAATTGAAGTAGTACGCTTTAGTAAAGTGATTTAAGAGTGCTACCTTAGTTGGAAAGGTTACTGTGATCCTTTTTGATTGATTCAAATTGTAATGATGCATAGCATTTAGCAGATGACCCAGGAGTATACTGTTATTTTTTAAGTAATGCTCCAATTTATGTTATATTTCATGGAAATGTACTTGTTGACCTATTTTTACCATTTCTTAGAAGAAATAAAATATATTAATGTTCAGCGGGCTATATAAATAGATTTTACTCTCTTCACATTTCATGCTTACTTTGGTTTTTTACATGACATCTTTCACACAAATACTTCAAAATTGAGTAAGTAACAGCTAAGTTGGGTATATTTGTTAAGGCTCTGCAATTTAAGAATTAATAGGAATAGGGATGCCTAGGTGGCTCAGTTGGTTAAGCGTCTACCTTTGCTTCAGGTCATGTTCTCAGTGTCCTGGAATCGAGCCCCACATTGGCTTCTCTGCTCAGTAGAGAGCCTGCTTCTCCTTCTCTCTGCTTGCTGCTGTATTTGCTTGTGTTCTCTTTCTCTTCCTCTGTCAAATAAATAAATAAAATGTAAAAAAAAAATTAGTAGGAATAAAATCAAATATCCAAATACAGATATTTTTAATGTACCTGTATCTTTATAATCATTAAGAAATAAAGATTGGATTCAATTATGATTTCAGAATCAATTAAGAATAAAAAAGTTAGCCTGAATATTTTATCAAATTATACATTATAGATATGTTAACCACATTGAATGTGGATTAATATAGGGATAAGTTTAAGCCAAAAGACCTAAAGTGGGTTCTTTTGTTTTGAGGATGAAAAGCACCATTTTGGCTTTTTCTTGATTTTATTTTGGAAGGATATTTTAATATACTAGTGTGTTCTGAAATTCAAATTACTCTATATTTATTAGATTCAAGTTGGAGGAATCAGGAATTAGGCATAACAAATTATTCCAGTGGAAGAAGCAAGATCTAAGACAAAAACTGGTGAAGATGAAGATGTTAGAAACTTACCACTCAATCAAATATGTCTAGAATTTTTACAGAAGTTACCTTCTGAGAGTGATTTCTGCAGATATAACAGGAAGACCATTTTCTGTTTCCCGAGAATAATTTCTTTGTGGTAATTAGAATTTAATATATTCATTCATTCATCATTCATTTATTTCACAAACACAATGAACTATTTACTTGTTTCAAAACAAATGAAACAGAATGATGAGATCTGTTTTTCTCTCCTCGTTCTCATAAACATTTCCCACTCTCCTCCTCCTCTAGGATCCCACAATATAGATATTTAAGCAAATATGTGTTCAGGTGGGAGAGTATGTCAGAACAAAAACCTTATGTCCATTCCATTCTCTCATACGTGTCTCATTACAGAAGGTAAGAGCTATATAGGAATATAGCAAGTTGGAAAGATGACATGAAGAAAAGTACTTTTCAAAGAGCAGAATTGTTGATGTGGATAGGGAGAGTATAGATGCTGCATACTAGGTTAATTTTTGGAGGCAAGTATGAAGAAGAAAGATTGTCTTTCATGGCTTATGGAAATAATTTTGAAAATGTAATGCTGGAAATATTTTTCAGCTTTTTGTTACCAATTGATGGAAATCTTCTGAATATTCAGTGTAAATAGGTTGAGGAAATCTAGGTAGGAGAGGCAGAGACATTTTTCTTTCCCTGAACCTAGTACCCTGACCCCAAGCAATCAGAATGATTTCAGCCTAAAGGTTGTGCTGCTATCCTGGAGAATATTTTACTGTGTTTCTGGAAGCAGCAAAGGGAGATCGTTTGGCCCTATCCAAATCCTCTGTGCCAGCAAACTTAGATAAATTTAAATATGGCCTCTGCTTATACAACTTGTTCTGAGACAACCACAACAATAAATTCAATATAGTCAAACATTTAACAAAGAAACATCTCATTTCTACAGTCTAGAACTCCTGCAATCCCTTGCTGTTTTCAGGAACAAGCACAGTGAGAACCCAAAACCCTAATGCACACAGTTCCTTTGTTGACATCATAGTAAGGAATTTCCCTTAAACCTGTCATGTTGGAAGGGATAGAGGAGAGTAAGACTCTTGAATCTGAATAACATTTACCCCAAAGAGGATGAAGTTTTAAACATAGGTAACAGGAGTAAATGACCAATTTAACATTAAATAATACTCTGTGCTAATTTGAAATCATTTAAAATTTCCTTACAGATACATTTCTGCAAATATAAGTTTGCTACTATAAATTTTATGCCTGCTGCATATATTTTTTTAGTATGGTCACTAAGCTAAATAATGAAATTTAAAAAATGAAAAAGCATACTATATCAGCTAGAACTGCCATACTGTATCAGTCAGATAGAGTGGATGTCTTAAACAACAAAAATCTATTTTCTCATAGCTCTGAAGTCTGAACCCCAAGACCAAGGCAGGTTTGGTTTCTTCTGAGATGTCTCTCCATAGCTTGCAGATGCCTGCTTCCTTCCTGTGTCCTCATGTGGCCTTTCTTCTGTGTGTGAGTGCCTCTGCTGTCTCGTCCTTTTCTTATAAGGACAGAGTCTAATGAATTTGGGTCCACTGTTATGACTTTATTTAACCTTAATTAAGGCCTCCTTAAAGGTCCTGTTTCCAAAGACACCACATTGGGAGACAGGGATTCACATAAGAATTTGGTTGGGGAGAGAAGGCTTGGGGTGGGGGTACAATTAAATCCACAACACATTGATGTCAAGCTGTTCCAAAAAATAGACATGGAAGAAAAACTTCTAAGTTTATTCTATGAAGCCATCATTACCTTGATTCCAAAACAAGACAAAGACTCCATCAAGAAGAAAATCACAGGCCATCCCTAATGAACAGAGATGGAAAAATTTTCAACAAAATACTAGCAAATTGATTCTAACTATACATTACTAGAATCATGCACCACGATCAAGTGGGATATGTTCCTGGGCTCCAAGGATGGTTCAATAGTCCCAAATCAATCAACTTGATATGCCACCTTAATAATAAAAGAAAGGATAAGAACCAGCAATTGCACTGTTGGGGATTTACCCCAAAGATACAAATGCAATGAAACGCCGGGACACCTGCACCCCGATGTTTCTAGCAGCAATGGCCACGATAGCCAAACTGTGGAAGGAGCCTCGGTGTCCATCGAAAGATGAATGGATAAAGAAGATGTGGTTTATGTATACAATGGAATATTACTCAGCTATTAGAAATGACAAATACCCACCATTTGCTTCGACGTGGATGGAACTGGAGGGTATTATGCTGAGTGAAGTAAGTCAGTCGGAGAAGGACAAACATTATATGTTCTCATTCATTTGGGGGAATATAAATAATAGTGAAAGGGAAAATAAGGGAAGGGAGAAGAAATGTGTGGGAAATATCAGAAAGGGAGACAGAACGTAAAGACTGCTAACTCTGGGAAACGAACTAGGGGTTGTAGAAGGGGAGGAGGGCGGGGGGTGGGAGTGAATGGGTGACGGGCACTGGGTGTTATTCTGTATGTTAGTAAATTGAACACCAATAAAAAAATAAATTAAAAAAAAAGAACCATATATCCTCTGAATATTCAGATGCAGATAAAAAACATCTGACAAAGTACAACAACCATTTTGATAAAAGCCATCAACAAAGTGGGGATTATGGGAACACATCTCAACGTTTAAAAGGTCATCTATAAAAGACTCACAGTTAATATTATCCTCAGTAAGGAAAAATTGAGACCTTTTTGTCTATGGTCAGGAAAGAGACAAGGATGTCTACTTTCACCATTGTTTTCAACATAGTACTGCAAGTTGTAGATTCAGCAATTGAACAACAAAAATAAATTAAAGGCATCCAAATCATCAAGGAAGATATCAAACTTTCACTATTTGCAGATGACATAATACCATTTGTAGAAAACCCAAAGACTCTGCCAGAAAATGGCTAGAACTGATGCACAAATTTGGTAAAGTTACAAGATACAAAGTCAACCAAAAATGAAGCAGCACAAAGAGAAATCAAGAAATCAATACCATTTACAATTGCACCCAAAACCATAAGAAACCTAGGGATTAACCTAACCAAACAGGTAAAGTTCTACACTCTGAAAACTATACAGTATTTATGAAAGAAATTGAAGAGGATACAAAGAAATAGAAAAACATCTCATGCTCATGGATTGAAAGAACAAATTTCTTCCTTCCTTCCTTCCTTCCTTCCTTCCTTCCTTCCTTCCTTCCTTCCTTCCTTCCTTTCTTTCTTTCTTTCTTTCTTTCTTTCTTTCTTTCTTTCTCTTTCTTTCTTTCTTCTTTCTTTCTTTCTTTCTTTCTTTCTTTCTTTCTTTCTTTCTTTCTTTCGATTTTATTTGTTTATTCATGAGAGAGAGAAAGAGATAGAGACAGATACACAGCAGAGGGAGAGGGGAGAGACAGGCTCCATTCAGGGAGCCTGATGCGGGACTTGATCCCAGGACTCCAGTACCATGCCCTGGGCCGAAGGCAGGCGCTAAACCGTTAAGCCACCCACTTTGATCCCCAAACAAAGATATTTAAAGAATCTATGCTATCCAAAGCAATCTCCACATTTAATGCAATCTCTATCAAACTACTACCAGTATTTTTCACAGAACTAGAACAAACCATCCCAAAATTTGTATGGGACCACAAAAGAGCCCGAATAGCCAAAGCAATTTTGAAAAAGAAAACCAAAGCTCGTGGCATCAGAATTCTGGACTTCAAGCTATATTACAAATCTATAGTCACCAAGATGGTATGGTACTGGCACAGAAACAGACACATAGATCAATGGAACAGAATAGAGAACCCAGAAATGGACTCCAATGATACGGTCAACTATTCCTTGACCAAGTAGGAAAGAATACCCAGTGGATAAAAGACAATCTCTTCAACAAATGGTGTTGGGGAAACTGGACTACTCCATGCAGAAGAGTGAAACTGGACCACTTTCTTAGACCATACCCAAAAAGAAATTCAAAATGGGTGAAAGACCTAAATGTGAGGCAGGGAACCATGAACATCCTGGAGGAGAATACAGGCAGCAACCTCTCTGGCCTTGGCCGTAGCAACTTCTTAACTAGACATATCCCTAGAGGCAAGGGAGACCAAAGCAAAAATGAACTATTGGGACGTTATCAGGAAAAAAAAGCGCATCTGTACAGCAATGGAAACAATCCACAAAACGAAAATCCAACCTTCAGGTTGGGAGATGTTTGCAAATGACACAGCTGAGATAAATGGTTAGTATCCAAAATCTATAAGGAATTTAACCAACTCAACACCCCAAAATCAAATAATCCAGTTAAGAAATGGGCAGAAGAAAAAAAAATAAAATAAAATAAATGGGCAGAAGAGACACAATGACATTTTTCCAAAGAAGACATCCAGGGAGATAAGAGATACATGAAAATGCTCACCATCACCCCTCATCAGGGAAATATAAATCAAAACCATGAGATACCACTTCAAACCTGTCAGAATGGCTAACATTAACAATACAGGAAACAACAGATGTTGGTGAGGATGAGGAGAAAAGGAAACCCTTCACATCACTGATGGAAATGCAAACTGGGGCAGCCTCTCTGGAAAAGTATAGAAGTTCCCCAAAAAGTTAAAAATAGAACTATCCTGTGATCCAGCAATTGCACTACTAAGTATTTACCCAAAGGATATGAGAATAGTAATTTGAAGGGACACACGCACCCTGATGTTTCTAGCAGCATTACAAACAATGGCAAAATTATCGAAAAACCCCAAATGTCCATCAACACATAAAATCTTGCCATTTGCAATGATGTGTGTGGTTGAAGCTAGAGTGTATTATCCAAAGTGAAGTAAGTCAGTCAAAAATTGACAAATACCATATGATTTCACTTATATATGGAATTTAAGAAATGAAACTGATGGGTGTGGGGATATATAGAGACAGGCAAACCATAAAACACACTCTTAATCATAAAGAACAAACTGAGAATTCCTAAAGGTAAAATGGGTGATAGGTATGAAGAAGCAGGGCACTTTTCTTTGGCTTGGGGCATGATCTCAGGGTCCCAGGGTGGAGTCCTGCATAGGGAGCCTGCTTCTCTCTCTATGTCTCTGCCTCTCTCTCTCTGTATCTCTCATGAATAAATAAAAATTTTAAAAATAAAAAAGAAGAATGAGGGCACTTTTGATGAGTACTGGGTGTTACATGTAAGTGATGAATCACTAAATTCTACTCCTGAAACTAATATTACACTAGATGTTAACTAACTGGAATTTAAAAAAAAACTTTTTTTTTTTTTCAAAATCTAATGAGGGAGATCAATGTGATTGAAGAATAATAGCCTTTCAATGATTTCCATGTCCAAATCCTCAAACCTATTAATATGTTACTTTACATAATAAGAAAGACTTTGCAATTGAGATTATGTTAAAGATTTTGAGATAACAAGAGTACATTGATTGTCCAGTGGGTCCAATGTAATATCAAGGTCATTACAAAGAGGGGCAGAGGTGGATCAGTCAGAGAAGGAGACAAGATGATAGAAGCTAAGGTCAAAGTTATGCACAACCATGAGTCAAGGAATGCAGGCAGCTTACAGAAGCTGAAACGGCAGGGGAACTAATTCTCTCCTGAAGGTTCTAGAATAAATGCAGCCCTGTTGACTCATTCTAGAATTCTCATCTCCAGAATTTTAATACAGTTGTGTTGTTATAAGAAGTCACTAATTTCCATTACTTTATTACAGCAGCAATAGGAAACTGATGCAGTTGACTTAAAAACAATAATAGTACTACATTTTGATAAATGTTACAATATAAGGAATGGATAATAAATTGGTGGCAAAAAAAAAGTTAAGCTTTGCAAAGAGGGTGATCCTTGGGCTAAACCTTAAAATATGAGTCAAATTTAACTAAGGAAATTATAAGGAGGAAGAATATTTTAGTTCTCCATAAATAGGAAAGAAAATAATTTCAGAAGAGAATTGATACTCTGACAACTAGGAAAGGGTTATGGGCTCTGTTGGCAATTTTAGAAGTATATGTCTAGAGATTTAGAGTAAAAAATCTCAAACATGTTGAGTATGTGTAGAAAGTCTTTTAAAATATCTTTGACTTTGTGCCTGATTGGAGTTGTGTGGGGATTACATATTCTAGGTGGTCTCACATCTTGTTCTAATAGATAATGCCTCCTGGAAAAGCAGCTGTTAGAAGCCAGTTTTTTACTTCTCTAGACATGGAACTATGTAGACCCTAAACAATGGGTTAGAATATCATCGCAGGAGCTTTAACATCAGGTCACACAATTTAAAAATTATGTATTGTGAGGTTTCCTTGAGTGCACTTTTTAAAAATAGTAAAGTAGAAGATTCCTTCAAAAGGACATTTTTGGAGGTCTACTGAATAATACTTTTAAACACTTCTCTTGAGTGTTTTGTTGACTGGGAAAGAAAGGCTGATAAATAAAAAAAAAAAAAGAGTAACATAAATTTGGAATTTTTTATGACTTTATTACATAAAAGTAAGGTGATACAAGTTTTAATATACATCTGTTTCCTTGAACCTAAGGCGCATCCTAACATTCCTGAAATCTGGGTATAAAGATACACAAGAATAATAAATTGTGTCAATTATAATTGATATTTTAAAAATTTCATAGTGTTATAAAAATATAATGGCAACTTGGATTCAATAAGTAGAGTAGACCAGTCCATCTTGCTTTGCCAATAGATAGAGACATAATAAAAACAAATTTCATTTTTTAAAAAGATTTATTTATTTATTTTAGGGAGGGAAAGAGAAAGAGAACTTGTAGTGGAGGGGCAGAGGAATCGGGAGAAGGAGTCTGGAGCAGATTCTGCACTAAATGCAGAGCCATAGCCCTGAGATCATGACCTGAGCTGAAACCAAGAGTCAGATAGTTAATTGCACCACCCAGGTGCCCCCAAAACAAGTTTCTTAAACATACATAAAGCACTGACTCTGGGACAGTCCTTATAGGCAAAAAAAGTAATGTTGCCAATGAATACTGTGTGCATTCATAGAATAAATGTAGTGTCCCAAAGTGATGACATTCCTGCATGTCAAATCCCCAGAGATCTTTATATATCAATAAATAAAAATAGAAATTTACCAATAATAGGGGGAAAAATCAACCACAAGGGGAAGTGGAATATTTGAGCTCTTTATATTTTGTCCTAGATTGTAGAGAAATAAACAATGAGCCATAAGGGACATCTGGAATCAGCATGTTTAATCACTTTGCCTTAAAAATGAAGAGGTTCAGATGAACATAAATAAGCCTAGAGAACATATTTTTCACCTACTAGCAAAATTAAGACAAAAACTTGGTTCACTGGACTCAGTTTCCTGTTTTTGTTCCACTCTAGCACAGCTTTACTTTTTCCCCTCTATCAGGTGATAGCCTCAATCTGTCAGTAGAGATTCAGATGAGCAGTGGGACTGAGAAAAATAAGTAAAGAGGAACAAACTAAGGGATTTTAAACTGAGTTCACAAAGTCAAGGAAGCTAACAAAGGCTTTAAGACTGTTTTCTGCCAATTGTAGTGTCACTTCTGTCCTTTTTCAAATATTATGAACAATAAGCAAAAGAAAAAAAAAGTTACCACAAATATATTTAAAATAATAATTTGCTTTAAGTAAGCAATTTATTCTACTCTTCAAATACAGTGTCAGTTGATGAATACTTTCCCTTGAGCATATTTGAGTTTGTAATCAGACTTCGAGAAGTCATTATACCTTCTCAAACAAGTATCCATTTCATTATATCCACACTGTATGCAGTGCAATGAACAATAACATTAATATTACATTTTCCAGCATGTTAGAGTTAACAAACATTTTTAGGTACATTATCTTGTTTGATTTTCACCAAAGTGATGTACGATGTCAGTGATGTACGATGTGTGTACGATGACACACATATATTACAAAGAAGGTCGTATTCTCAACTAATAATGATTAAAATAATTATTTTTTTTCTTGTGATGAAATCTTTTAAGACTTTCTCTCAACAACTTTCAACTCTTCAGTATAATTTACTATAGTTGTCATGCTATGAAAAAAATCTGTAACTATATACAGTGATGGATGTTAACTAGACTTATTGTAGTAATTATTTTTCAATACATACAAATATCAAATCACTATGTCATACACCTGACACCAATATAATGTGTGTTAATTATACCTTAATAAAATAAAGAAATAATACATATAATTTCTTAGCACAGTGATAGCTACCTAGTTTTCCAGGAGGTGAATATTTAACTTCTTTAGTGTTGGCTATAAAATTATACATAGCCACAATTTATGAAATTTTCATGTACTCTCCATTCCTGTCAGTACTTAGCAATCGTTTTCATTTTACTATTCTAGTATGCATATAGTGGTGTCTAATTTTAAGTTTTACTTGCATTTTTTAAAAAGTTTGTTTTTATTTGAGAGAAAGCGAGAGTGCACACATGCACAAGTAGACAGAGAGGCAGAGGGAGAGGAAGAAACAGACTCACTGCTGAGCAAGGAGACCTGGGATCATGACCTGAGCCAGAAGGCAGATGCTTAATCGACTGAGACACTCAGGCGCTCCTTTACTTGCATCTTTTAATGGAAATGCTGTTAAACACCTTCTCCTGTGTTTATTTGCCATCCGTATATCTTCTTAGGTAAAGTATCCATTCAGATATCCTCCTTTTTTTTTTCATTTAAAGTTGTGCTAATAACAGTATTATTGGAATTATCTATTAGACTAGGGATAGATAATATATTCTGTAAATAAGTCCCTTATTAGACACATTATTTGAAAATGTTTTCTCCCTGTGGATTGTCTTTATTTTTTTTTTAATTTCAGCTATAAAAAAAGACTGAGATCTTGCCATTTGTGACAACATGGATGAGCTAGAAGGCATTATGCTAAGTGAAGTAAGTCAAACAGAGAGAGACAAATACCATATGATTTCACTTATGTGTGGAATATAAAAATACAAAATCAACAAAGGGACATATTCATAAATACAGAGAACAAACTGGTGTTGCCAGTTTGGAAGGGAAGATGGCAGCAGGATGTTTGAAGTGGGTGAAGGGGATTGGAAGGTACAGGCTACTGGTTATGGAAAGAATACGTCATGGGAAGGAAAGGCACAGCTTAAAGACTGTAGTCAACGGAATTGTAGTAGCATTATATGATGACAAATGGCAGCTACGCTTTTGGTGAGCATAGTTTAACATATAAAGCTGTGAAATCACTATGTTTTACACCAAAACTAATTTATCATTAGGAAAAATAAAAAAAAAAATAAAAAAAAATAAAAAAAAATAAAAATAAAATAAAATAATTTATCATTAGGTATCAACCATGCTTCAATTAAAAAACTATAACAAAAAAAAATAACAAAAAAAATAACAAAAAACACAAAAAAATTTAAAAAAAAACTATAACATTTTTATAATTTTTGTAATATTTGAATTTCATTTTCTAGTTTTTTTTCTGCCTAGTGTATAAAATATTATTGCCCTTTTAAATTAACTTTGTGTATTCTGACTTAATTATAAATAACTTATTAATTCTAACATTTGTTTTGTACATTACTACAGATTGCCTACATAAATAATGATATCTACTTAAAAATTGAGTTTTATTTCTTCCTTGCTGATTTTCATAACTTTTACATCTTATTATTGACTTATTGCATTGGCAAAATTTTATAGTGCATGGTTTGATAGTAATGGGAAAAAATGGGCTGTCAGCCATTTATTCATGCCTTTCTAAAAGCAGTTTTGGGGGAAATGACTTAATAGTTTTTCATTAAATATGATGTTAGCTGTAGGCTTTTAGTAGATGCCCTTTATCAAATCAAGTAAATTTTCTTCTATTCCTAGTTTTCTTAGCTGCTGTTACTGCTGCTGCTGTTGCTGCTGCTTCGTCTTCTCCCAATATGAGTGAATGTTGAATTTTATCACATGATTTTCCTGCATCATTGAAATGACCATATATTTTTTTCTAACCTTTGTTTTGTTGCCATAGAGAATTACTTTGACTTTTGGATGTTTAGCAATTCTACAACCTTGTAATAAACCCCAATTGATCACAGTACATTACTACTTTGATATATTTGCGAATTAAATTGGCTAAAATTTTACAAGATCATTTGCATGTATAATAAATAGGGGTAGGTCTGTCATTTTCTCATATAATGTCTTTGGTTTTATATGAGGATAATGTTGGGCTCATAAAAGGAAACGAAAGCTCTGTCATACTTCTGAAAGATTTTTCATACTTCTGAAAGATGTAGTTGGGATTATATTTTCCTTATAATTTTGTAGAATTCACCCAGGAGACCATTGTGGACTGGAGTTTTCCTTCTGAATTTTTTTTTTTTAAGATTTTACTTATTTATTTGAGAGAGAGACACAGAGAGCACATGAGCAGGGGCAAGGGGAGTGGCAGAGGGAGAATGAGAAGCAGACTCCTCACTGAGCAGGGAGCCTGCTGCATCCCAGGATCCTAATATCATGACTTGAGCCAATGGCAGGTGCTTAACTGACTGAGCCATCCAGAACCCCTCTTTCTGAATTTTTTAAAATGATGAATTTGATTTATTTAATAAATATAACATTGTCGAGGTCATCTATTTCTTCTTGATGAATTTAATGATTTGTGTCTTTCAAGATAGTTCTCTATTTAATTTATCAAATTGGTTTGCAGTATGTGTTTAACATTTTTTTATATAAGAGTTGCACATTGCTTGCTAAATTTATTCCTAAGTATTTAGTCATTTTATTGATACTGTAAATTGGGTTTTACTTACCATTACTTCCTATTTATTGTTTTTGTTTATGAATGCTATTGATTTTGGCTGCTAATTTCATGTTCTACAACAATATTAGAAGCATCCAGTAATTTCTTTTAAAATTCAGATGTTACATGTTTTACTTCTGAAATTTTCTTGTGATTATTTTTATATTTTTCTATTACATGTGGATATATCCTATTTTGCCCTCTCTGTATGAATTATTCTACCTATATTATATATATAGTTATAGATATAAATATATATATTTAGTTATATATAGTTATGTATATATATACCAACTATATATATGTATATAGTTATGTATATAACCATATATAACTAAATATATATACATATAAATGGGTGGCTCAGTTGGTTAAGCATCTGCCTTCAGCTCAGGTCATGATGGGATGGAGCCCTGGGTCAGGCTCCCTGATCAGCTGGGAGTCTGCTTCTCCCTCTCCCTCTGCCGCTCCCCACCCCATGCTCTCTTGCAGGCTCTCTCTCTCTCTCTCAAATGAATAAATAAAAATTCTTAAAATAAATAAATAGGTAAATTCCTAGTTTGACAGTCTCAACAGCAGTGGCATTTCAAGGCTTGCGTCCCTTTATTGTTTTTTCACCTTAGAATAGCTGGCATTCCTTTGTTTATTTTTTAGTTATGTAACTCTGGATTGTATTCTCCACTATATTTTTATGTTGATTCAAAAATTGTTTATGGTTTGTGTTAGCAGGCAGTTAACTTGGTTGAACTCAAATTGGATACTCTTAAGTCTGTAGTGGGCAATGACTCTGATCATTTAGAATTTTTATATCACAGACACCAACTAAATTTGCACCATACAGGTGCAGATGCCCTTTATCAGGTCAAGGAAGTTTTTACTGAGAATTAGGATCTCCTCATCTCTGGAAATTTCCTGCCTGATGTTTCTCCCTAATTATCCAGTAGCCCCAATTTATTGGCCTATTTACCCTAGCTCCTCTATCCAGAAATAAGTTAGAATTTACTATCAAATCTATATTATCTCTTTCCTCCTGCTCGAAACCACAAAATAAAATGAACCAAGACAAAAAAAAAAAAAAAAACTAGGAAGTTTACTTTGTGTTCCTCTGTTGCTTGAAGTTTTGCCTTCCTTCAGAAGTCTGTTTGCTTTTGTTCAGCCTCCAGAGTACTCATAGAGTTGTGTTTTGTTCTCTGTCTAGAGTTTATATCTATTATTTTTTTGAGAGTCAGTTTGTTAGGAACTTATTCCTTTATATTATAAGCACAACTCTAACTTAATAGATGTTTGAATAAGTGTTTAACTTTAACACCTGTAATGACTCACTTCAGAGGAAGAGATAAAGCAAGTAAGAGACTTCTTGTAATTTGCATAATTATTAGTAAGAGTTTGTGTTTCCATAAATGAATTTGGATAATCAGAGTAAATCTCAAGAGGCAGTGATTCCCAGCTGATATTCATATTTACTTTATCTATTATAATATAAGGCATTTTAATGTCTCTCTACTGTGGAGAATATAGTCTCCATCTTATAAATACAAACAAGGCTTAGAAAAGTAGTTGACAAACTCCAGGTGCCTTAAATAAAATGAATTGGATCTAAGATCTTTATTCTAGTCTGTATGACCATAACTCTTCTGGAGTATAAATCTCAAATCATGAGTACAGTTTCAGCTCAGAGATATAAAAAGCTGGAAAGAAAAAAAAAAAATTAAAAAAAAAAAAAGCTGGAAAGAACATTGTTCCAATCTTTATTTCAAGCATAAAACCTGAACAAACTACAAATTAACAAACTTTCTTGAACGAATCAGAAAACTAAGATCACAGGCTAAACTACTAATGCAAAATTCGAAGAGATGGATACCTCAAGGAAGAAACAGCACCACGGACAAACTGTAGGCCTGGAGTTGATTCTACAGCATTCCATACAAAGTGATGGGAAAACTAAACTAATGATGTTTAATTGATTGCTGAAAGCCCAGTGTACACTTGTTTGAGAGTGTGAGGCGTGTGGTCTTCAGGCATGGGCGTATTCCCACCCTCTTGTGACTTTTCCTCCTTGAATACCGTCAGGATCTTCACTACAGGAAAGAAAAAAAAGAGAGAGAAAGAAAGAAAAAAGAGAAAAGAGGGCTCATTAAATCTGTATCCTGGGGCACTAAAGGAATTCTATTGCAGCTGGTAGAGGAGTGGTCTCTCCACTAAAAGTTCCCCTGGAGTCGCCTTCTCTACCTTCCTTAAGTAATAAAAGCCTTAAACTGAGGTCTAAAGAGCATCTGCTTCATAGCTTGAGAAAATTGGTAGGTCCTCATTATAGTGCGTTAGTGGAATGAGGATGAAGGAGGATGTGGGCTCTTACAAAGGCCATACTCAACAAACCCAGGTTTGCAGTTCCTATGGAAGACTGAAGTTTTAATCAGAACATTAGAGAATATATTTGCTTCCCCAAAAACCTTTGGTAACAAGTCTTTAGTAAAAGTAACAGAGGAATATAGTTGTTATAACGGGAGGTAGACTTCCTTTCAGGAGTAGAGTGATAAAAAGACCCAATCCAAATAAGGAAAAATACCTCAAATCTAGTAATTACCAAATTCTTAAGGGAGTCGTTTCTCTCTCTCTCTCTGCCTCCCTCCCTTCCCTTCCCCCCACCTTCCTCCTCCTATTCCTCTCTAAAAAATGTAAAAAACAAAAGAAAACATTGCTTCCTGATTTCTTCAAATTTGGTAAATTTATATGCCTATAGTTCTTTTTGTATCTACATATTATGTTGTTATTATTATCACTAGTAATAATAATACTTCGAATCTAGTAATCGCTTGAGCAAAACCTTCAAACCTAGCCCAATCAATGACTAGATTAGTAAAATCCTACACTGAAGTCATACCAAAAGTAAAGTTTGCTTGTTTCCAAAACCATAAAATAATAGTTACCATACTACCTACTGTCTCTTATTACATGTCCAACTTTCAACAAACATATTATGAGGCATTTACAAGAGAATTGAAAAATAGATTATTTTCAAATGCAATTTTTAATTTACCTTGTTTGCCAAGTGACTGAGTTATTTTATTTGAAGTCAGTTAATCATGTTAAACAAGCTTTACTATTTTTGAATATAGTTTAAAACAAAACATAAAAACCTCTCATTTTTGTCAGAAGAGGACTTTAAGAGCATTTATTATACTGAGATGAAATATCAGTGGTTTTCACGATTGTAATCGTCAGGTTTAGAGAACTAGCTTAAGAGCACAGACATTCTCAAGTGAGAGTTTTGGTGGGAAGTCATATTTTACTTTGGGATGGAAGACTTAAAGGAGGACACATGTCAGAAAAACAAAACATGTTCATGGGTATAAAAAGGTATTTTAAAAGGATAAATTATAAACACATAATCAAACCCCTAACAAGGAAGCATCCTAGAAGCAACTGGGCTGCTTTTGATTCAGGCTTGCCTGAGAAGAAACATCATTACCCAAATCTCAGCAGTAATCATGTCATTGCAAAGTTAGATTAAAACTCTGAATTTTATGTGACAAAGTTTTATTAAGAATGATACAGGGGTACCTGGGTGCCTCAGTGTTTGAGCACCTGCCTTTGGCTCAGGTCGTTGGCCTCCCAGCAAGGAGCCTGCTTCTCCCTCTGCCTGTGTCTCTGCCTCTCTCTGTGTCTCTCATGAATAAATTAAAAAAAAAAAAAGAATGATACAAAAATCTAGAAGGAGAGCATCTATTTTCCACATGCACTGGGAGAGCCTCTATGGGCTGCAGCTAAATTCTTCAGATGCTCCAGGGAAAATTCAGAGTTAAACGCAGTTGATTTTACCTTAGCACAGTAAAAGCTGTGAATACATTTTGCTAATTTTCTCTATTTTTTAAGAGTATACATTTTAAATAAATTACTTGATGTATTTTCAGGAGCTTACTTTGAAACAAACCCACAGAATTGTTACTGCTTGTCTCACCCATGAGCATTCCATTCACACCTGTAAACATATTTTGAATTTCACATTGTAGCATTTTTATTTACAAAATTATTGGTGTTACAAAATCTAAAATAACACCGCCACTCAGTTTTTATTGAATTATCATTTACCCATTACAGGTCCTCACTTCTCTGTACAACTATAAGTATTCTAAAAAATTTATATAGATGGAAGAATAGGTGTAGATATTACAGTAATTATGTGAAGTTACCAAACTCTCATCTTTGATAAATCTCAGAATACATTATACGTGTGATCTGATTAAGTCTCAGTGTTTTGTTTTGTTTTCTCACCATGAAGGGAACTTAGTGATAGGCGTTTTTTTCTTTTGCATACTAAGATTCTTCCCTGGGATGTTACTAGGATTTTAAACCATTCATAGGGTCTTCTTACTATATGGCAGGCACTGAACTGTGGTTCAGAAAATAACAATAACAATAATCAAAAAATAACAACAATAAATAATGTGCAGATACAAAAAGAGCTATAAGCATATAAATTCACCAAATTTGCAGAAAACAGGAAGCAATGCTTTGTTTTGGTTTTTTTTTTTTTTTTTACATTTTTTAGAGAGGGGTGGGAGGAGGGGGAAAAAGAAGGAGGAGGGAAAGGAAGGGAGCGAGGCAGAGAGAGAGGAGACAGACGACTCCCTTAAGAATCTGGTGACAATTAAAAGCCTTTTGTTATTTGTAGCAATCTACATTTACAAGGAAGCCAGAAAGTCAACATTTATTATTTTTTTATGTTTTCATGAACATTATGATTTAACATGTGTTTTGAATAAGTAAGTCAAGCACATGATACAGAATTCCAATGGACATAAGCTTATACCACGAATACTGAGGCCCCTGCTCTCTGTCACTGGCAACACTTGATTCTCTTTCTGAAACATATTTTCTGTTATTAATATTTTTTTTGTGAATCCATCCAGAAATATTCTATTTAAATACAAACATATATGAAACCATTCTTTAATTGTTCACACCAATATTTACGTTCTTTGCACAGAAATCAGTGCCTTTTTTTTTCTCTTAAGAATATATATTTAGAAGTTATTTTATATATATATATAATTAGAAGTTATTTTTTTAATTTTTTTTATAAATTTTTATTTATTTATGATAGTCACACACACACACACACAGAGAGAGAGAGAGAGAGAGGCAGAGACACAGGCAGAGGGAGAAGCAGGCTCCATGCACCGGGAGCCCGACGTGGGATTCGATCCTGGGTCTTCAGGATTGCGCCCTGGGCCAAAGGCAGGCGCCAAACTGCTGCGCCACCCAGGGATCCCTGGTGCTGCAGAATTTAACTTGGAATTTTTTCAAAGATTTTCTCAGTAAGTCTAGTAAAGTCAATAATATTCATGGGCCATGACTGATTCTTTGTAACATTAAATTTTCTGGTGTGCTTGAATTGTCATTGAAGAGTGGAACATTCTTGCCTGCTTTTGTTTTAGGCTTCAATGATCCCCAAATTGTTTTGATCATATTTCTCCTTATTTAGGATAATAGAAATTAATAATGGTGTGCAGTAAAATTACTGTGCCTGAAGAAAACTTGTTTCTCACATCTTGAGAGGCTCAAATCTATAGTGGGTTAGAAAGAAAGCTATCATAAGTTAAAATTTTATACATAAAACTTTGGAGCTGATACAGGATTCCATAATATTTCAATTATATTTTGTAAGTATTTGAGTACCTTTTTTACATATAGCATCTACAACTTGGTGTGACATTATTTATGTTTCCTTATAACTCCTAACAAACAGGAACTGATAGGACAAGGCTCGTGTATGTCCAAAGATGGGACAGACACACTGGCTATAATTTTTCAAAAATATTTTTTCCTAGTGTTAGAAATAAACAAATTGTATCTCTCTACACAATCAGGATAGAATTTATGTAAACTTTCTGATAGCCAGAGCAAATCTATATAAATTGGGAGATTACCATCAGGTATTCCTGGGTAAAGTAAAACTGCAAATTGCCAAGAGGACAATGAAAATAAACTAAACAATACAGATGGCTGACTCTCCTGCCAACCCTTCTCTCACAAACAACACATTTTGTTCATTTTTCTTCTATTTCTCCATTTTCTGCTCTTTCCATTATTAATCCTATTACTTTAGATCACACATTAGTATCTCTTATCTGAGTGATGGCTATAGTTCCTAAATTTTTCTGTATCCTTGAATTCAGACTTCATATTGCCATTAAGGTTGCTTTTCAAAACTCAAATGAAGTTCCTGTTCAAAATCTTTGTGTGCCCGCTCCACCAACCCACACATTCAGAAACCTGAAAGCACTAGTATGACATTCAAACTTCTCAGTATTTTGCATAATCTGGCTAAAATTTATCATAGAATTAGTTGTTTATTCCAATCAATCCTGTTAATATAGGTTCACCAAGCCATTTACCATTTCTCAATACATCCTACATTCTTCCAATCTTGGACTTTGACTCATGATGACCTGTCAATCAGGAAGTCTCTTTCTATTTATTAAAATTGTGCTTAAAAATAGTTAGATGTTTTTGGTGGCTTCCCATCCTAGGGACTATTTTAAGCATCTCACCATCAGAATACCACTAAAAAACATAGGTACTACAATATATGTATAGATGGATAGATAGATATCTATCAGTATCCTATTTTGTAAATATTGAAATTAAAGTATTGAGAGATTAATTAGTATGGACTTAAATACAAAGAGGGATTTCAAAAGTGGCATTCTTTCTCTAGAGTTGGTACAGGAAAGACTGTGTCTTGATTTATCTTTTTATCTTCCACAGCATGTTATACATTATTTGTACAGTGCAGGTGCTAAATAAATGTTGTTTAAATTGAATGTTTTATTCAAATTGTAATTTGGGCTTGAATGATCCAGAAAATTAACTTAATTATCCACTTGAGAATGTCAGTGTTGTCTTGACCCATTTTTGTTGAGAATTTTTTGTCTTAAATATTTCTATTTTGACATTTATAATCACAGCAGATGCTAATCCCAAGAATTGAAACAAAGACAACAACAAAGCAGTGTAGAGAGCAGCGTATGATGACCCCAAATGGTGGCAATTATCTAGAAGCGGCTGCAGTTAGTAAAGTGACATGCAACCAAATTTGCTTTCCTTTGAGGGGAGCTTAGTAAAAGTGAAAAGCCACAAATGAGACAATTGACATTAAAATGTAGAATCCATGCAGACTTCAGTTTCTCTGAGTCACAAGAGGTATGGTTAGGAGAAGCTGGGAGCCATTGTTTTTCCCTGTGGTAGTCTTTATTTGATAAAGCTAAATTCTTTATCAAATTAATAACCATTTATATTTTAATCACAAACTATAGGTAATTTTTTTTAACTATAGGTAATATTAAAAGGAAACTGTTCACAGCCTTCACTGCCCTCATGGGAATTGAGGGAGATGCAGGTTTCAACTATGGACTAAAATTTACCCTATGGAAATGGAAATGACATATTAAAAATAAAAATTAAAGTCAATGGAACTTCTTTACCTTTTCCTAAGATTTGTAAAATGTAATTTCAGTATTAGAAACGTATGAAATGTATATAATCCATGCACCTTTAACAAAACAAAAAAGGTTCATTTGGTAGAAAATCACATTCCTGTGTCACACTTTTCAATGTTAACCTTTCTGAAATAACTATTTTGAATGTGATTATTCTTTAAAAGAATTGTATCTTGGCTTTACTTAGTGGCTAATATTGATACCATGGTTCCTCAACCTCAGCACTACTGCCATTTTGAACCAAATAACCCTGTTGAATGGGGGCTGTCCTGTGAATTACATGAGGCTTAGCAGCATCCCTGGTCTCTGATGACCAGATACATTAGCATTCATTAAGTTGTAACAACCAAAAATACCTCTAAACCTTGCCAAAATATACTGGGGAGGTTGGGGAGTCATACCCACCCACCCACCCCCATTAAGAACTGCAGATTTGACTCATTGCCCAATTTTATATTAGTCATTCCAAAGGATTCCTCCAAGACAGCATGCTTTCAGGGAAGGAGTTTGTAAACCGTGCCTTTTTTATCATTTCATTTCTGTATTACTTCAAGGGTGCTTCTCCTTTACCCCCCTGTGGCTCCAATACATTTCTTTTCTCCTCTCTGGCATATATGGCACAGGCACACAATGCATCGGTTTAATGCAGTACTAACTACATAGACTCTTAGGGCACAACTAGCTCTCTGTAGAAATCATGCTGAATTCCGGTGTAGAGATGAATGGTTACTCATGCGCAAGCTCTTGTCCTTCAACAGCACAGCAGCAGGAATTAGTGAAGCAATGCTACTTTGTGAATTCCTTCCTCTCAAGCCTAAGCAACTGTTCATTGTATTGTTTTGAATATTATGCATTAAAACAGTGCAGCGTGAACATTGACCTGAGTTCCCATCTTCATTTTGATTTTGGAAAACTTTATGCTACCTGGAGAAATCTCAGCAGGTAGATGTGCAGTCAGAGGACAAAGGAAGCAGTGAACCACCAGGGTGTTTTTGTTTGATCCAGAGGCAATAGCTGCAGCCACAAAGACCTAGAGATATAAGAATATAGCCTGAGTAGTCAGCAAACACAGATTACATGGAGATAACATGCAGGTTTCGTAACACCTTTAATAGCTTACACGCATAGGCTTTAAAAAATAAACTCAACATATATTATTCAAGTATTCAGTTCACCAGTTTATACAGTTCTTGGTTTTCTTTTATAGTCTTCCTCCCTTTTGCTATAGTATTGATTTGGTCCTTTGGGGGAAAAAAAATCAGCATGCACAGCAGGTCGTCCCAATGCTGAGCACTTAAAATGCTATCAGATCTCCCAGCAAATTAGTGCACTCTGAATGGGGCATTGACATTTCCCTATTTAAACTGCACTCCCTTAGGGAAGGCTCTGTCACCAGAGTCATTAACTGGGATCTAGATCTAACTACTGCATTGTACTGTCTGTATCCAGATGGTATAAAAATGGAAATTTCCATATTTTTAAGGTGACCTTTAGGATGAAAATCAATTTTTTCCTTTTTTTTTTAACCCACTTGCAGTGTCTTATTCTGCAAAGTGATACTTTCTAAGCATAAAAAGGAATGTAATGATTTATGATAGCATACTAAAAATGTTGACCTCCATGTATTTGTCAGGATAGTTCTTTTAACATTGGATCATTACTATTTGCTTCTTCATTGTGACTTGCCCTGATTGCAACATGGAACATTCTAAGAAATTCTACTGATTATTTCTTGTCATCACTCTTTGGTCTTGATAGAGTTTTTTTTTTATGTAAATCATTTAATAGATCAAAGAAATCCTTAGTATATTTCTGTGTTTCTTAAGTTAGTCAATTACAAACCAAGAATAGTACTTAAGAGACTAAGCGGCACCAAAGTGTAAGTGAACAGATTTGAGAATCAAAAACAGTTTCAACAGTTAATCCAGTTTCAACACTTCACATTTGTTTGATTTCAGACAAGTTAACTGATGTCTCAGAGATCTATGTTTTCATAGGCTGAGTCACCACTGCACTACATAACTTTACCACTTTAAGTTTTACGAGACTTCCTCACGAAACATAAATCACACTAGAGTGTCAAGCCTGTTTTACCTAAGGCCCCATCTATCCCCCAAATTCTGTGATTCTCACTTCTACATATTTCCACTTTTCTATTTTTCAACTGTAGGAAACATGTTGAATGCTGATTTTCTCCCCCTCCTTGCCCAATCCCTAATTTTAGAGGAACTCAGCTTATCTGTTATAAATGCATATGTATGTTCTATAAAACATTTGTTTGACCAAAAAAAAAAAAAAATCAGCTCCTTGATAAAGTTTGAAAACCAGTCTCCTATGATATCTAGCCAAATAGCAAGACATGATTTTTCCTGCTACATTTCTTCAAAATAGTTTTTTTAAACCCAGACATACATAATAGTTCAGCATGAGAAACAAACATTTGAATAGTTGGTTAAAATCTAGCAAGCCGGAAAAAAATATATATCTGACAGTCATCCACTAGGTGGAACAAAAGTAGCAATTTGAAGGCAGAGTTTGAACAGAGAACCTACATATAGGCAATGCCTGAAATAGATGTTACTCTTCTGATAGTTTCACTTGCTTTCTGTATAGTATAGGGTGAGCCTACTGCAGATAAAAGCAACAATAATAACCTAACTATAAGAAATATAAAGCTCTAAATGTAGGTTGGATCATGAATATGGAAAAAAAGAATCAGAGGGCTATTCATAATGATCTAGAATGTTGTTTTTTTATTGTTCTGTTGCTGATTAAAAAGGAGGAAAAAAAAATCTTTTGTTCTGTGTTTCCCCTTTACTGTAACATGACTGCCACACTCACAACACTTCTGATACAAGATGTGAAGGCTTTTTCCAAACCAGGCAATTCTTTGAGACACCATCTGAGTGCCCTACAATTAGATTCAATTCTGACACTGTTGACTTGGGAGATAGCGAAGACCCCACAGGTTAAAGGCTCAGTCTTACCAGATTGCTTCTACCTCACTTCAGATGCCCAGGGCAAGTCAGTGTGGTCACCTGTATTATCTCTTCTTCTTCCTCTTCTCCTTCTTCTCCTTCTCCTTCAAGATTTACTTATTTATTTTAGAGACAGAGAAAGTGGGAGGAGGGGCAGAAGGAGAAAGAGAATCCTGAAGCCGACTCGTCAGTGAGTGGAGAGCCCAATGCGGGGCTTGATCCCAGGACCCTGAGATCATGATATGAGCCAAAATCTGCTGCTTAACTGACTGAGCCACCCAGGTGCCCCATCACCTATACTTCTGACCAACTGGCTATCAATCTTAAGTTTCCAAAACCCTCTACTTAAATTCAATTAATTTGTCAGAGGTCCTCACAGGACTCAGGGAAACACATTTAACAGTATATTAAAGGATATGATAAAGGATACAGGTGAACAGCCAGATGAAGAGATGCATAGGGAAAGGTGTGGGAGGCTCCTGAGCATTGAAGCTTCTTTCTACCTGGAATTGCAGGTGCATTAACCTGATGATAATGTGATGGGTTCACCAACCTAGAAGCTCTCCGAACCTTATCCTATGGGATGTTAGGGAGGCCTCCTCATGTAGGCATGGTAAGTTATGATCTCCATTTCCAACTCCTTTCCCTTCTCTGGAAAGTTGGAGGTGGAGCTGAAAATTTCCAAGCTTCTTTCTTTCTTTTTTAAAGATGTTATTTGTTATTTATTTATTTATTTATTTATTTATTTATTTATTTATTTATTCTTTATTTATTTAATGAAAGAGAGTGAAAGCAAGCAAGCACACACAAGCCAGAGAAGCATCAGGCAGTGGGAGAGGGAGGAGCAGGCTCCCTGCTGAGCAGAGCTGGACATATGGCTGGATCCCAGGCCGAAGGCAGACACATAACTGACTGAGCCACCCGGGTGCCTCTTAAAATTCCAAGCTTCTCATCATGGCTTAGTCTTTATGGTGATCAGTCCATATCCAGAGGTTGCACCAAGACCCCCGCCCAGAGTCACTTCATCAGGAAAAAAGATGCTCTTGATGTTCTTATTACTTAAGACTTTACAACAGTTTTAGGAACTCTATGCCTGAAACAGGGACAAAGACCAAATACGTATTTTATATTATAAATCGTAATATCACCAACTCATAGATCCCTTGTAGTGAAACTATCTTAAAAGTCAAAAGATGGGGCACCTGCTGGTCTAGATCGCATACTCAAATTTGAGTCTAACAAATCTACCCCCTTCACTGATCATAGTCATTTTTGTATGTGGTATAGGTTACTTTACGAGAAATAGTGAAACAGACAATTTGACAAACATAATACAGTGCATATCAGTCAAAACAGAGAAATGTTATGATTTTACAGTTAAGAATTAGGCAAAACAAATGCAGCTACTAAACCAGTCTAATATCCAGACAAGAATAATTTAAGAGCTGAAGCAAATGACTCATTCCCCCCAAAGTAGTGGTTCTTGCCTCTGGCTTTGAATTAGACTCACCTGAGGGTAAGAGAGTTGTTACAAAAGTCTTGAAGACTGTTCCTCATTCTTACCAAATTATCCTAATATCCCAAATGATATCTGGAAATTTGTATTTTTCTTTTTTTTTTCCCCCGATACTTTCCAGGTGGTTCTAATGTCTAGCTAGTTTTGAGTATCACTAATGTAGGAAATTTAAGTGCTGAATTCCTCTAGCGTAAATAAAGATACTGATTAAATTTAAGTTTAAAAATAATTATTTGGTTAATTACTCTTTATGAATATAGGTGTTACATTCATTTTGCTTTGTACTTAAATGTGCAATCTGTTGAAATTCCCATCATTTCAGTACATTTGTGAACTTACTCTATATATTTCAACAATAATGTTTGGCTGTATCTATCGCCGCTCTCACTTGTGCACTTGTGTCTACATTCTGTAAATTTTAGCCATTACGATTTTAAGATGCTCACTCTAATGTTCTCCAACTGTACCACTTGCTATAATCCAAATTGCTTTTAACTGGTATTTTTCTCTTTCCATCTCCCTTCCAATTTACCATCTCTTAGGCTTTAAGAGGAGGGTTATTCGGTACTAAAATGAAATTCTAATTTATCATTGTAGCTATGAGAAAAGTAAATTAGTGTATAAATCGTTTTTTGACATTTTCACTTTTATTGCAGAGAAGCACGTGAATTCAATTAAACATAGTTATGTCATATATCTAACTAATGTGCTTCTCAGGCATCATTTCGTACACACACTAGTGCACAAGCAGTGCGACCTACAGGATTCATTTTGTTCTATATACACAGAGGTCTCTAGGTCACAGGAAGTAGCTGAGGTTTATGAATTGTTGATATATTCCTCAAGATTGATAGTGATATTTCAATTGTAAAACATAATATTACTGTGTAATCATTAACTTTACTTCAGGATGTAGTACTTTTGGGGGAATAATTGGAATTATTCTCTCTCTTTTTAGTTTTTGAGACTGAGAGACAGAGAACAAGCAGGGGGAGGGGCAGGGAGAGAGGGACAAGCGGACTCCCCACCAAGCAGGGAGCCTGATGATTTGGGGCTTGATCCCAGGGCTCTGGGATCATGACCTGAGCCCAAGGCAGATGCTTAACTGACTGAGCCACCCAGAGGCCCCCATTAGAATTATTCTGAGGCATTAGAACAACACTAGGGTTTTCTCTCTTTTTTTTTTTTTTTTTTGACTTTTGGTTAAAGCCGATTTAATCATACCACAACAATTGAAACAGATGCAAGCTGATATAAAATATGAAAATAATTTGTTGTATTTAAATTGTTTTCCTTTCCCTAAAAGTGCAGAGCAATTTTTATAGGTAGTGTTATGTTCTAAATCTGCACATCATTCCTTCAAGGTAGGGACTCATTTTTTTTCTCATTTGACAAATAGTGGTTAAATTGAGATTTTAAGGGATTTAGCTAAGGGAATGCAAAGTGTCATTGTTGAAGTCAGCAAGCTCTCTTGCTTTTGAGAGCAGTATTTTCTCTTTTCCTGTGTACTATGCTACTTGAAGAACTTAATCATTCATTTAACAAATATATAATGAGACTCACTGTGTTCTAGGAGAATTCTTAGCATTGAGGGCAGATAGAACAGAAAACAATACGCCAAAAATACGCGTACACAAAAGTTTGCAGAAACTTTTTTGTGATAGCTTTAAACTGGAAGAATCCAATTGGTGAATAGATATATTTTAGTCTATCCATACCATGGACTACTACTCCATTCCAACAATAAATATAAATCAAAAATTAATGTGCAAAATCATAGATAAATTTCAAAAACAGTATGTTAACTGAAATAAATAAAATACAGATGGATACTTCTGTATGACATGTAAGAAATCCTTTATAAGAAATTCTCGAGGTGCAGGGCTGTTGACAGAAAGCAGATCAGTGGGTATTTAGGGTAGGATGTGGTGAGCAGGGTGGGGTGAATGCAAAAAAGGCAAGAAAAAACTTTTTAGGCTGATGAGGCTATTCTATATGGAGAATGATGGTGCTAACATGTGTAAAATAAAAATACTTAAAAATTTTAAACTGCCTTGTTTATAATAACTTAGTAAAATAATTTTAAATTGTACTGACATGAAGTTATTTATAATATCTGATGACATTTTCAATGTATGAAATGTCTACAGTGTTGCCAGCTTTAATTTGTTGATGATACTCATTCGTTCTCCACCCTCTCCCATTTTTCTGCTTTTTCTCTTTTCTAATCAATTGATCAGAGGTTCCAGTTTGATCAGTCTATTGCAAGAACCAGATTTTATGTTAGTTGATCCTCTCTATTATTTCTGTGTTTTCAACAACTTTACTATTGTGATTTCCTCTGAATTTTGCCTTTTCCAGACTACCATATAGAGTCATATAGTATAATGCTCTTTCTCTCTTTTTTTTATTTATGAGATTTATGCATACAATTACATGTTCATTTTATGATATGTTATATTCCATTAAGTAGACGTACTATAATTTGTTAATTTATTTTGCCAGATAATGGGCATTTGAGTTATTTCCAAATCAGAAATTTATAATAGATTATGAATAAAGTTGAAATAATTGTCTGCCATATATATTTTTTCCCATTTCGTAAATACTTACGAGTAGAATGACTGGATTGTATGGAACCTACATATTTAACTTTTTAAGAAACTGCCCAACAGTTTTCCAAAGCAGTTGTACAATTTTGTGTTCATATCAAAGCTTGTGTAACTCCTCAAAATTTATATTGTCAGTCTTATTTAACTATTCTACTAAGCATGTAGCAATATCCCATTATTTTGCATTTTTTCTTAATGATGAAAGATGTTAAGCATCTTTTCATGTGCTTGTCATTCATGTGTCTTTTCTGAAGAGTATCTATTCAAATCCTTTGCCCCTGTTTTATTGAGTTGTTTTTGTTACTATTGCAAGAATACTTTATATATTCTGGTTTCAAGTCCTTTGTTGGATATGTGTTATAGAAATATTGCCTTTCAATCTGTGGCTGTTTTTTTGTTTTTGTTTTTTGTTTGTGTTTTGTTTTCATTTCCTTAGGTGTCTTTGAAGAGTAGTGTTTGTTGTTTTTTTAAGAAGTCATATCCTCAGTCTGTTCTGTGGCTCATGCTTTTCCTGTTTATCTAGAAATTTGTTGATTATCTCAACATCTCCACGATTTTCTCATATAGCTTATTGCAAAAAGTATATAGTTTTAGCCTTTGTATTTAGTTTCTATTTTTTGAAAGTAAGATATAAAGATAAATGTGGAGGGAGCTTTCACAGTTCTTTTGTGTGTGTGTGTGTGTGTGTGTGTGTGTGAGAATATATATTTTTAATAAGGTAAGAGCCTTGAGCCTGAGACTGGAAGCCCTGATGCCATAAGTCCCCAGTAAGGAGGTCAGGCATGCTGCACGGGGCCCAGGGCCTAGAAGACACAGAACCATGTGGTAAATGACACCCTGCCACATGAGGAAGGCTGGGCCCAGGGCAAGGTCCTTGCCACCAAGGAAGATCAACCTGGCTGGTTACAGGGGGGACTGAGGCCTGATGGGGGTGACATGGGTCAGAGGGCACTAAGCTCCAGACCATGTCCTTCTGGCCAGGTTTTAGACAGGCCTTTGCACCAGGGATTCTAGAGCAGAGTTTCATTAGTTTTTCCACCTACCCTCCCTCCTAACCCTTTTCCTTAAAGCCACCTACTTACCCAAAGCAGTGAAAATCTGACTTGTGTAATTCAGACATCCTAGTCAGGAACACTTTGGGGGTTCCTGGCCCTCCTACATAGCATATACTTTTTACTTCTGTCCCCCATCCCCAGAGGCAGTAGATTCCTACTCCTCCAGAAGCTTGTAGCTCTTACTTTCTATAAAAGTAATGTTTAGGAATTGAGCACATTAGTCAAGGTCTCAAGAGAAATTGAATTGATGTGATAGATATATAGATAGATGATACCTCAATAGATATAGATATTTATTATAAGATTTATTTATTTATTTATTTATTTATTTATTATAAGAAATTGACTCATGCAAGAGATGGAAACTGAGATGTCCCAGTATCAGCAGTCAGCAAACTGGAGATCCAAGAGATGTGATGCTATAGTTCCAGTCCAAGTCCAAACACCTGAGAAGCAGGAAAGTCAATGGTGTTAGAGTTCAAATCTGAGTCGAAAGGCAGGGGATGCCCTATGTCCCAATTTGAAGATAGAGACAAAGCAAATTCTCCTTTGTTCACCCTTTTTGTTTTATTCAGACATTGGATAGACTGGATGAGGTCTACCCACCTGGGGGGAACAATCTCCTTTACTCTCTATATCTATTCAAATGCTAATCTCATTCAGAAACACCCTCACAGACATACCCAGAATAATGTTTAAGCAAATATCTGGGCATCTTATCACTCAGTCAAGCTGAGATATTAAACTAACAATCCTAGGACAGCATTTGGTTTCTTTGTGCCAGAGAATGAATCTGTATTTCGTCCTGCTCTTCTCTCCATCTTGTCCTGAACACCGGGTAGAAAGCAGTAGAAAAGAGCTGGTGAGTACAAACTACCCTTGTGTTTGAGCAAAACCTTGAGAACTTGGTAAACATTCAGCCATTTTCTTCTTATCTCACCTTTTTAGCGGGGGCTTCATCTTGTACTCTGTCAAAGGTGAAACAGTTTGTATGCCCCATCTCTCTTCAGAGGAGCTTCTCACTCTTACCAGTGTAAGAGAGCATTTCATAATGACAAACAGATCTATCACTTGAAAATGCATAAAAAATACATAGATAATTACATATGGTACTCAAAGAAAAGTCAACAAATCAACAATTATAGTGAGTTTTAAATATCTCTCTCAATAAATGCTTCCTCATTTATTGTACAAGTCCAGCACTATTGTAATATCAGAATTTGCAAACAAAATATCAAAAAAAATGGGGAAAAGAGGAAGCAAAATAAAACCTGCATTCCAATATTTTAATGAATACAGATGCAAAAATTCTAAACACAACTTTAAGGGATTGAACCTAACAATACATACATACATACATACAATAATAGAGTCAGTTTTATCTAGGAATGCAAGGTTGATTTAACATTTCTAGATCCCCAAATCCAAGACCCTGGGATTTGAGAAATGGCCAAGAAAGATTTTTAAGTGAAAAAAAAAAAAAAAAGAAAAAAAAAAAAGAATGAATAAAAAGATCACCCCTCACTTGAAAAAAACCACTCCACTATTCCACTATTTATCCTTTTATGGAATTCCTAAAGTTAAACATCTTTGACTCCAAAGTAGTTTGTTTGGTCTGTGTTTTATTCCTTTTCTTAATATTTTTAATTGTGTGACATTAGGCTAGTTGCTTAGACTTACCCTGAATATCAACATCTTTAAAATAATGATAAAGTAATAATATCTAACTTACAGGATTATAGTCGGAATTTTTAAGTCATGTGAAGGGCCTATAAGTATGTCAGTTATATACCTAACATATATTATGTCTTAGCCATTATAGGATCATCCTAAATGTTGCTCTTTTTTTTTCTTAACAGACATTCTAGAACTTCTATTCCAACATACTTCTTTTTTAATACATCTATTTCCCTAATATGAGCATCATTATATATTTCTTTAATATATGCTGTCCTCACCCTACTGGGTATTTGCATCATGAAGTCTGGCGATAGAAACTGACAGGATAAACACAGTGGGATTGGAGTAATAAACGTTTATGGGATGAATTCTCTATCAAATAAATGTTTGTTTACTTTTTAATTCTTGTTGCAGTGATGGTAGAACACGAAGGCAGTCTCATTAGTTCAGAAACCTGGAAACTGTAGAAAGAAGTTGTAAATAATAGGCTACAAGGTCTTTTTGTTTGTTTGTTCTAAAGCGCCATGTCTCCACTTGTCACATGGTCATCCTGCTGAGTGTAACTACAGGCAACTATAGGGAGATGGGAAACATAAATAGAAGCTCAGCATAAAGAGTTGGGATTGGGACAGTTATAAATGATAGGGGAAATATAATCACATAAAAAACAGAAACAATAATAATAATAATTCGTGAAATAGTAGGGTTAAATTATGGAAATAGAAAAAGATCCATTGGAAGTGATAATATGGGCCTGTAATCATGTGAAAAAAAAATATACTTCATGGGATCTTGGAGAGGAAGTAGTTGTAAATGGAATTGATCTCCAATGTAGCTACGGTCAGTAAGGATGATAACAGTCATCTCAAACGGCTAAATTATCTCAAACACTTTACTTCATAACAGTTGATTACTCCTGCTCTCTTATTAAATGCAGAATATTAGTACAACCAGACTGTAGTTCTTTCTGAAGATTTTTCAGACTCTGTGTCCCCAAGTCATCATGGCTGCCTTCTGCCTGGAATCAGTTTTCTCTACTGGCAGCCTTAGCACAAATTTCTAGGATGATTTAGAAATTTAGAAGGGAAGACTTTAATACTGTGGTACTCAACATCAAAATCATTCTTGCATCTATCTTTTAAATCTGCTTTGCTTCGCCTCATTTCCCTATGCTAAGTTTTGTTGACATAGTGAATCTGAATTTCAGAAGGAATCTGCCACATTTCCTCATAAAACTTTCATGGACAAGATGGAAATATGGGGAAGGGGGTGAATGTTAGTTTATTTCTTTGGATTCCAGTCCAAAAATATCATGAGGAAATCTGTCAGATGCCTTTTTTACATTCTGATATACTGTATCAACAAATTTTGGCATGACTTGTTCTTCATGAACCATGCAGGATCCAGATGATTAGCCTTTTTGTTTTTAAATGCTCTTTAAGTATGCTTTAAAAATTATGTTCTAGAATTTCTGAGACTCATCTCCAAATTCTTAGGAGTTTAAGAAATCAACTTTGGTTTTTTTTTTCTCCATACAGAAAGACTGAATTTGTGCCAAACTTTAGACTTCTCGTATCTTTCTCATTCTCATGGATTTAAAATACTGATTTTTATTACATACTTATAACCCTCAAATGGTATCAGCCTATTTTTCAGAAATATTGTTTGTGACTATGTTCCTATGGTAGATTTTATTATACTCATAACTTAATCACATGCTACTACTATAAATGGCTAATATATCCCTGACCATTGCCATGGGCCTTACTAGCTTTCTGTGTGGGGGGTATAATTCTCACATCATTGTCTTGCTGTCTTACTTTGTTCAAAGCAATGTGAGAGGAAATAACATATATTAGTTCTGAGCCAAAGCCTTGAGTCATTGCATGTTTTAGCCACCTCTTTTGCTCTTTCCCTCTATCAAAAGAATGGCATGTCCAAGTTAGAGGCAATTCCTTCAAGCCTAGATACCAGAATAAAACACACAGAAAAGAGTCAGCCATCACCCACAACTGCTCACATGTAGTGTTGTAATGCACTTTTATTGATATAAGCCATCAATATTTGAGTCCTTTTTGTTACAATAGAAAAGGAAAATAATCCACTATCCAAATTTACCTTCTGAAACTACATGATTTGTTTTTGGTCATTAAAGAAATAGACTCTTGGTGATTTACTGATGCATTTTTGCCTCATGGGGGAATGATTGGTAATGTGGCTACAGTAATTTATTTCATGTTTTGATTTATCAAATATTTTTATGACATATCTCAGAACCTTGAATTATTTCCAATGGTTTCAATTGAGTTTCGTATGGCTGGGTTCATCTTGAACAGACCAACATTGAATATTTTAATAATTGTAACTTTATTTTTTGTTTTTTTGTTCCTCATTCAATTCTTTTCTATACAATGCACATGGAGCTTATCATTTGCTTGTCTTATTTTTTTTTTAATTTTTATTTATTTATTTATGATAGTCACACAGAGAGAGAGAGAGGCAGAGACACAGGCAGAGGGAGAAGCAGGCTCCATGCACCGGGAGCCCGATGTGGGATTCGATCCTGGGTCTCCAGGATCGCACCCTGGGCCAAAGGCAGGAGCTAAACCACTGCGCCACCCAGGGATCCCCATTTGCTTGTCTTATAGAGAACAGGTTCCTGTTATAAAAAAGGTGTAAATTGTACGTATTAAGGAATGGAAAAAAGATTGTGGTTGGTGGGTCTAATCATCATGCTCAAATACGTTCCACTAAATTCTAAGGCCATGCTGAAGCCAAATTAAAGGGACTCAACTTTGTTCTCTTTGTCACCTCAGCCTCTGTACCCTGTTTTGTATTCTCTGGTATCTACATATTCTATTACTCTTGTATTCTCCATCACTCACTGCAGATATGCTTTTTCTCCGTACCTGCCATTCCTTCTTTTCAGCTGACCTTTAACAATAAGTCACCCAAGTCAATGTGGTCATACAATATGACCATACAAGTCAATGGTCATACACCCATACAATGCGGTTCTTTTGGCAATGAGAGAATTTTATGGTTGGGTAATATCAGTGACTCCCACATAAATTTGTTTCCCACATATAGTGAAATTCTGTCAAATTTTTAATGAACAAACATAAACAAAATAACCTGTTTTGAGAACTCAATAAATTCTCCACACCTTATCCTTTTTGGTTCTCTCATCACTTGTCATACAAAAAGTTCATGAGGCCAATGCAACAGCATTTGAGACAGGATTCTTTTATCCCCATTGTCTTCAAAAGACAATAACTTTTTTCTTTCTCTCTTTCCAGTTTTGCAACATTTGCAGTAACCTACCAACTGTATTTGGGGTGAGGCTTTGCTGATATCACACCAATATGCCGTCACTGGAGAGTTAATTCCTGATGAGGAGGACTGCCAATGCCCAAGTGGCAGGCTTGACTCACACAAGTTATATTTTACTGCTTAAATATTTTAGGGTAAAATAAATAAGAATTGAGCCTGTTCTTCTGATTTCTTGTCAATGACCTCATTGTTTTCATAGAACCTGAACTAAAGACGTGACAGTAGAGGTAAAAGGATATTCAGATTTGAATATAATTTTTTTTTAAGAATGAAAGTAGACTGACCAACTTGGAGAAGTTAATAACTGTGTGTAGTGATGAAGAGAATTGGATTGTAAAGCAAGACTGTGAGTTCAAGTGAATTGTGAAAGGAAATATGACTTACTTAATTCCTTCTGAGGGTTCATTACAAGGCCAAAAGAGTAAAATTGATAAAATATGAAGAGGTAAAGGAGTTGAGGGTGGATCATAACTTGTCCAAGCTCACTAGAGGTCCTAATCCGAAATGTATTTGCTACCACGATTGCCAGACTCTAGTCAGAGCCACTTTGTGAGTCTACTAAGAAGAATATATATATACACAGATATTGAAATATGCTTTCAAAATCCAAGATGTAAGGAAAAATTCCTATGTAAGATATTGAGTTACAGGTAATCCTCTATTGGAAGGTAATGTTACATATTACTTCATCTCTTTTATTCCTTAATTTTTTTCAAGTTAAATGCTCTCAGTTGAATCTGTTCTTCTCAGGTCTTGTCAATGACCTCATTGTTTCTATGTTGATTTATGTCACTTAAGAAGGAAAATGGAAAGAAACCAAGAGAGATAAATAAAATATGTCACTATGGGGTGCTGTAAAGATTTTATTGCCATTTGTTTGAGAGGAGCCCACATAAAACAAAGTATTATTCTAAATGCACAGAAATAAATCTTTGTAGCAGGGTCTATCTCTAAACAATCAAGAAATACTACATGTATGTGTATATGTATATTTGTTGATATGTGTGGATAATATACATATTAGAAGTTGGTTGTAATCTTGCAATTTTACTGCTTCTAAGAAATTTGATTTGTTTTATGTTTAGATGTATTATTTTGTTGTATGCAGGAGGTTGATTTGTTTCTATTACATTTTATTCAAATTCCCTTTTATTAAAATAATGTTGATATTAAGCATGATATTACAACATTTGAAAAATTTTCCAGGAAAAAAATGAAATTTTTATCTCCACTTAATACCAAAATACTCAGTGTATTGATTTTTTGTTTGTTTGTTTGTTTGTTTTGTTTGTTTTGTTTGTATTCAAGATGACTAAACTCTCCCATGTGATTTATGATTATATATTGGCCTAAGAAGTAGAAAAGAGATTATATGATGTGGCTGAATAAAGCCTTATTGATTTTTGTACATGTTAAGCTACAGGATTACAAGAAATCCCACTCATATCTCATCTTGGGTTGAACATTGACTATGTGAAGCTGCGATGCTTTAATATGGATGGAGCTTATAGGCTACAAATGATTATTTTTAATGAGTTGGAATTTGTGGCTCTGCTCATGGGTCCTAGGGAAATGCATGTAAATCCTACATAGATAAATAAAGCAGGAAATATAATTGATTTAAAATACACCATGTCAACCCTCTATAATCAATCTCAAAACACCATATTTGGTTATTTCAGCTATATACTTTATTGTTTTCTGGATGGGAGAAAATGAACAATAAGATGAACAAAATTATTTGGCTTATGATAAGATCGATATTGCAAATTTTTGACACTTTATTTAGTTGATTGGACTAGAAGGAAAAGGAATGACTGCTCTTCTTTTTCCTTTTTTTTTTTTTTTTAATTAGGAATAGATGACCTGTGGCATGAGAATCCTGGAGCATTCTATTCTCTGAACAACTTAAGGGTAGGGAAGTTATTTTATTCTTCTTTATTTTCCTAAGCCCTCATAAGTAAATGACTATTCAAGTTAAAAAATTCTATGAGTTTTTATATTTTTAAAGAGTATATTCACACTTATTTATGTGTTTATCCTGAATGAGAGAGAGAGAGGATGAGCTGAGGAGGAGCAGAAGGAGAGACAGACTCTCAAGTAAGTTCCATGCCTAGTGTGGAGTCTGACCAGGATTTGATCTCATGACCCTGAGACTATGACCTGAGCTGAAATCAAGAGTTAGAGATTCAGCTGACTAAGCCACCCAGGCACCCCAAAATGTATATTCACATTTATGGTCTTATCTTTTATTTCTTCCATCGTTAAGGTGCAAAGTGGGGAAGTTTCTCTCTTTTGACATATACTTTTCAAATTTTCTGTTACAGGGATCCCTGGGTGGCGCAGCGGTTTGGCGCCTGCCTTTGGCCCAGGGCGCGATCCTGGAGACCCAGGATCGAATCCCACGTCGGGCTCCCGGTGCATGGAGCCTGCTTCTCCCTCTGCCTGTGTCTCTGCCTCTCTCTCTCTCTCTCTCTCTCTATGTGACTATCATAAATAAATAAAATTTTTAAAAAAATAAAATAAATAAATTTTCTGTTACATATTAATTATTATTATTAATTTTATTATTTACTCTCTCTTTTCCCTTTTAGCACAAATACTACTTCGGCTTTTTGCTCCTCTTGATTTCTTCCAAATCATAGTCTTAATAACTATCATTAAATACATACAATGTTTTTAGGGTTCTTTGATTGCACAATTAAAAAAAATCATTATTTCTCTTGACTCTCTGGGTTGACTGATTCTTCTGCTTCATGTGGCATTTTCTGGCTATGAGATGACTGAAAAATCCAAGATATTCTCTTTTTTCTTAGCTAGACATGTTGGTGAAAGCCACTCTCTTAGGGATAGATCTGAGGGTGTAAGCCTTGGTTGTTTCCCACGTGGGCCTCTCCAAATAGTGTTCTGACTTTATTCCAGATGGGTTCCAAGAAAGTGTGCTCCAAGAAAAGCACCAATGTGCAAGTGCTTATCAGGTCTGCATACATCATATGATGTTTCTTTGGCCAAAGTTAGTTGCATGTCAAGCCCAGAATCAATGTGGGAGCTTAAATGTGAGATGGTGGTTTGTTATGGAACCCAGAGTAACAGTCAATCATAATCCAGGAGATGGGAAAATTTTTTTTTTGTTAAATACAGATTGTTTCTTTAATATTTTGAGATCTACATTGAAAAGAAATGATTTTTTAAAAAGCATGCAAATATTCACTGCATAATTCATAGAAGAAAACCTGGTAAATGCCACCATTTGAAGTCAAGCTATTTTAGACCAAATGTCCTTCAGAAATTAAAATAATATTTGTTTAATTATTAATGTACAAATTTAAGAGATAGGGGAAATGGAACCAGCCTTTTTGAGCATCACTATGGCCATATACCTCTAATATATTATTTAATTATCAAAGCATTTTTTCTGAAGAAACTGTTAACTTCCGATTTTTATTGAGAAAAAATTAAGACTCAGAGAACAGTTACCATCATACAGTTTTAAAGAAAATAGTAAATGATGGATTCAGGGGAAACCCTATCAGTTTCCAAAATCCATGCTCATGTTACTACGCCATGTTTCCAAAAAGAAGAAATATATTTAGCTGAGCTTTCAAAAGAAGAAATATAAGCAAGATTTGTGAAATTTGGGAGGAAACTTGCGAGCATCTGTCAAATCTACCACCATCCTTTACCAGAAGCATATTTGCTCAGGTTTACTGCCAACGTTTTGACTTTTCATATAATCTCAGCTTATACTAATAAAGCTTCCAAAAAGACTTGAGCTAATTTATAATCAAACTAATTTTTGTAAGGACAGTTAAAACACATGCTCTTTTTCTCTATGCCTTCTTAATTCTTGGTCATGTCTATTTACAGTCTGGAATTGCCAGATATGGTATTATACCATGAAATGGAAATTTTTAAATCCTTGCTATCACAAATTTAGCTGAAGACCAATAATGAGATAAAATAAAATGAAGAAAGAGCAAAAGAATAACCCAAAGGAGCAGTATCATTGTGACTCCTACTTATATCCCTTATGCAGTTTCAGAGTTACAGACAGTACTTTTAAATCACACACAGTAACTTTATTTCTATCAAATGACAGTATCTATTAATCTTATGTGTTTTGAGTGGTTGAGAATAAAGAATTTAAATGAATTCTGAAGTGTCTCATCTCTTCTAACCCTTAAAAGCAGCATTTAGTGCTTCAAAGAAGAAATTAAACTCTTGGCAAAGTAGCTACTGAGGATATTCAGTTTTTCGACTTTCACGAGGCTATACTTTATTGAAGAGACATTACATGCTCAAACTAAAAACTCCAGTAATGAAATAACACGAGAATTTAGAATATAAATGATTTTAAAGCCCCTGAGAAAATCCCAGATAATGTGGTACTAGTCTGAAACATGGTCTTCTGATCAGTTTAGTTTGGCTGCCTTCCAGTTGGTGAGATAGAAATTCCACTGACCTGAGCATTGAAACTAGCATCCCCAAAAAAAAAAAAAAAAAAAAAAAAAAAGAAACTAGCATCCCCAAATAGATTTGAAAAAAAAAAAATCAAGTAAATAAAAACTCTCCTCTAACATTTTTTTTTTTTTAATATGGAAACAATTTCTGTTGTTTAGTTGCCTGAGTTAAATACTATTCTATGTGGTGGCAACTTTCTGAGAGAAACAAGAAGGTTCCATTCTTGTACCGTTGTTTTATTTCCCTCCTGAGTCGCTATCCTTTAAAACTGGAAAGAGAGGGGAACAGAAATGGAGTTATTAAGCAATAAAGAAATGTGGATCTTAGTCATTTGTTGGATTTGTGTCCTGGCTGCACCCTAATGTGAAAAAAAATTTATTTGCATAGGGCTAGCTTTGTACTGCTCTCCGCTGTCCAGATAAAGTGATAGTAATGCTTTGACTATACAATCCTATTTTAGTAGTTCTAAATCTGTAGTCTCTCAATTTATATTTTTCCCTTGAGACAGGATAAAGTATGAGTATGCATGCTAGAAATATAATATTAAATGACCTTAAATATGACGGATATAATATATTTGGGTATAGTAGTTGTAAATGGCAAGCTCATTAATATTTACTGAAAACCAATAGATGTGCTTAAGAAGTAAATCAGAAAAACTTTCTACATTAATAAGCATAAGCTTAGTGTGTTTACTCTGTAAAAAGCATCTGGGAATACTGAAAGCCTATGACTGAAAGGATAGGAAGAGACAAAGCACTGAAAAGGATGTTTACCTCCTAAAGCACCAGAAACAACTTTCAAATTGTGGGCATGACTATCCCTCAAAACATTATAAGAAGAGATCTTTATTTGAGTCTCTACTAACTTGCACATGTCTAAGTGGCTACACGGAGGATGTTTCATATCCTATACTAAAACTCTGAGGCTTCAAAAATCTTAAAGTTCTTTAAAGCTAGAAAAAGGAAATATATATTTTTTAAATGCCAAAAAGTACTTGAGAGATATTTGGACTGTTGATATTTAGGAAACCAGATATCAGTTCTCTTTTTCCTTTTACAGAGTATTTAACCCAATTAGCCATGTTTTTATAAAAGAACAAATCCCAGGTGCAGCACTGAGCTGCTACAACCAGTCACTTTTCTGAGGACATATCTGACGCTAACAGGAGGGATACAATGTGAAGAAGTCTACATAAGATGGCACTCTTAATCTTATTCCATCCATTATAAAAAGAATTGGGCTGTATGATCCCTGATGAAGATATACATGCTTCTTATCAAGTTTCTCCCCTGAGGGAAACAATTAGATGCAGTAAGGCTCTTGCCTCTTGAAAGGTCCCAGGAATACATTATGGGCACTTACAGGCAATAGCTAGTGGTTGGAAGCTAGATTTATTTTTGAAGGGGGTTTCAGTAGACTCTGAGCCATATGAAATTTAAAACAAAATTAAAAATATTGTTAAACAATTTACTACCACTAATAGCAAATAATGGCACAATGTATTGTACTGTTTACCTACTGCCTGACATTGAATACCTCTGAAAACAAAACGAGTGAGAAATTGTTTAAAGCAGTAGTGAGGTTGTAAGCTCCCAATTTGTGAATTAAAAACCAGGAATTTGCCTGAGGACAAGAATTTTCAAATTCTGTATTTAGTGTATAGAAAGTGTGCAAGTGGCACCATTCTAGTCATTAGAAAATGATATCGTGATGAAAAATTATATAAGTGATGAAAATATAAGAAAAACAGTATGACATTCATTATATCCCATGGCCAGTCAGTGAGAAAGGAAAATCTCCTGTATTTTCAAAGTAAAATTGAGCTGGATGTATCATAATAAGCAATGAATAGAAAGAAGCCAGCAATTGAAAATATGTCTTGTATGTAGAATTATCATTATAATTTGACCCGACATCTGAACTTTGACTTACACTAATACTTTTATGGCCTATCCATCCTGAGATGTAATTATATTCTACTGGGTATTGAATTTGGATCTGTCATAATAGAGGCAGGATGTCTGTATACTTACAAATCGTGTGATAGCATTCATAATATTAGTAAATATTAGATCTGATTCTTATTCTATGAAGCCCTACCCCAAATGATAAATACAGACCAATATAATCAAAAAGTATTTTCTAAAATAGGGATTGGCAATGGTTGCATACTCAAATTGGTAGATGTAAATGGATACTACTTGGGACAAAAGACCTCTAACGTTACATGAAATGTGCTCTTCAATGAGTGTAGATTTAGTTACCTAAGATTTTGTTTAAGTGTTTCTTCAAATTGGCCACCTGATGTCAACTCTCGTTTCTTACATTGTTTAGTGTTTCAAAGCAAAACACGAATGAAAGAATGAGAAGCAAAGGAAGTTGAATAGATATATTTATTTCTATATCTATGTTAGATTTATCCATTGCTACATTTTAGCTGATTATGAGACCCATGGATAACATAAGGGATTCATCAGGACTTGCTTACATTTAATTTTGATGGTTCTACTAGGCAGTCTGCTCTTCTGTCAAAAATGATAACTTCTTTATGTTTGAATAGCCCACAAAGAACAGGCCTGGAAAACAGACTCCTATAAATGATCTGTGATCTCCATAAAATCCATTTAAGTTTGTGAAACTATAATTTGCAAAAAATTAAAAAACAAAACCAAACAAACAAAAATCTCCCTCTCCATTCAGTGTCCAGATTTGGATTTCTAGTAACATTCTCTAATAGAAAGAAATGGCTGATTCTTGGGTTGGGAAAGATGATACCTAAAATGAATCTGGAGCATCTTGTAGTGCCAGAAAATAAGGAAATGCTCATACAGTGACACACACACAAGGTATGTTAAAGTGACACGAGAAGGAACTGAGGAGTCCCAATGACAAACCTGAAACAATTTGAACAAAGAAGTAAATAATGTAACAATGGATTATAATACAAGGTATAAAATAAATATCTATGAATCCATAGTATTACAAATAAATCATTAAATAAATAAACAAATGGGAAGAATAGAAAAATCTCCTATTCAGCATTTCCAGTAATTTTGGTTGACATTGCCTCTGCAAAAGTGGAGCAGAACTCTCTACTCTTTATATGTGGGTTGCACATTCTTCCAAAAAGTACTATATGAAAAAGGGAGAGGACTAGCTATTCAGGGGGAGAAACTTGACAATAACTACCTCTGTCAGGTGATTAAGGTCAACAAGACTGGTAAATTATGCTCATTAAATGTACCCTTGGTATGATGGCAGTGTCCCTCTACCTCAGTAGTCTTCCTCCCAATAACCCATAACCCCAATGTAATGAGAAAAACATCAGACAAATACCAACTGAAGGACATTCTACGAGATATCTAACTAAGACTCCTCAAAATTGCCAAGGTCATTATTAACAAGGACACTTGTCACAGTCTAGAGGTCCCTAAGAAGACATAATCATTAAATGTAATATGTATCTAGTAGAAAATCCTGGAAAAGGAAAAGAGCATTAGGGAAAAACTAAGCAAATCTGAATAAAGTATGAACTTTAGTTAATAATAATATTTCAAAAACAGCTCATTAGTTGTGACAAATGTACCATACTAATGTAAGATTTTTACGAGGTTAAAGTGAGTGAGGTGGCTATGGAGATTATCTTTCCTACCTTTGAGACTTTTTTTTGTAACTTAAAAACTGTTGTAAAATAAAGTTATTAAAATATAAAAAAGGGCTCTAAAAAAGTGCAAATTGAAGTTGTGTCAGACTTAATTTGCTCATAAATGAAGGATCCATAAGGTGGTAAAGCTCGTTCAAAGAGACAGATGAAAAGTATTTAGTCACTGAAAGAAATTAAATTTGAATAAGATTTCTAATTTAGTTAAAAACTGGTGTGTGTCCTACAAAGTAATAAAACTATAAATTTTGATAATTATTTTTTCTATAAATCATTTTCATCTTTACTGAATGAATTTGGACAAGAATTATTTGCATGGCAATTGTCTCTTTACAAGTTGACATCTTCTTTAAACATCTTTCTTTACAGAACTGTGAAATATCCCAATCAGTAGAAAATAGCAAGTCAAATAAAGGGACATACCTAGAGAATAACATAAAGATATGAAGGATCCTTTTGCCTATTTTCATGTTTGATAATTTCCCAAAACAATTTAAACTGGTTGATTTGATAGCATAAACAGGAATGAAGTATGGCCGGTTTCTTGCCCACGATAGCATTATGTCTTACAGTGCAGTTTTTGAAAAGCACAGAAATTATTTCACAATTTTTTTTTAGATTTTTTTTTCCCTTTGAATCTGGTTCATCACTTTTTTTAAAGCCTTTAAAACAAGGTGGTGTCATCCCAGAAACAAGAAAAGTGTGTCCTGCACATTAATTTAGTAATAAAATACTAACGTCTAATAAATAAGTACATGATTCATTAACACTGTCTTCCTTCAATCTTCTTGAAACAAAAAATTGTGTGTCTAGAATATATAATTTTTAATAGAAAACATATTGTTTAGTAAACCTAAGTGTTACCTGAGCAAGCATTGGTAATTACTAACTGGTTTACATTGAAGAATAATAACCTGTGTAATTCTGTAGAACACAGTGAGTTGTAATAATTTCTCTGAGCTTTTTCAACTCTGTGTGGTCCACCTCACTAAACAAGTAATACAAGGAGAGAAAGCATAGAGATAATACATTACATTAAAAATGCAATGTAGCTTTCTCCATTTTTTGGAGAAAGTTGCCTGAGAGCTGACAATTTCTAGGCATAAGAAAATATTCCAAAGCTGAGTTTTTTCAGGGAAGTTCTAAAAGGTCAAGCACTGCCTTTTCCTGGTTTAAAAATATATGTTGGTTATTTTGTGACAGATATCTATTGTCCAGGCAAAACTATGCATGTCTAATTGATCCTGTAGGTGACCAGTTGCAGGTGCAATTGAGTGGCTAATTTGTACTTTTGGCATGCCATTCCAGTGGCTAATTACGCAGTTAGTTGCTTGGGGGTGCATTTAGGGGTGTTTTTTTTTCTTTTGCAATTTTTATGCTGTTAAGTGATTGTAGGCTCAAACCTTAAACTCATTTGTGAGGATGCTGTGACTGAAAGGTCAGCTTCAATCCAAAAAAAAAAAAAAAAATTGGCCACTATAGTAACTGGAGAAACAATCTGTAGATTACTGAGTTTTACAAATTTGTCAACATGTGGAAGGAAATACAATTAAAAGAATAAAGGGATTAAAGGAACCACATGGAACGGCATAATTTCATTTATTGGCAGGCATATAATTTCCTTTCATTTTTAGAGTTCAAAATACATTAATTATTGTCTGGAAAAATGAATGAATTGGAGTACCTAGGACCTATGTCCCTGCTGAGGTCTTAAAGTCAGTCTTAGTTAAAGAAGGAGAAAGATCAATAGCCCTGTTATGAACATTATAAATTTTATGGATGTGGTAAAATTAAAATTAGTAAAAAGTATGAGGATATTATTATCTTAATTAAAAATAAGTTTATTGTCATCTTTTTCTATTTACTAAGGAATTAACAGTTTGAGGAAATCATTCACCATTTCTATGTGACTAGACTTCTCTGAGTGCCTATTTTAGACTGGGGAATTTCTGGTGCTCAGACATATTTCCCATTTGATTATCTAATGAATAAATAGACAAACATATGACTGTTCTCTTATAAGCTTATCTCTTTAACTTATTCATGCAACTTTGTACAATAGTCATTTAGAAAAAAAAAAATCCCTTTGGCCCTTTGCTTTGAATAGAGGTTGTATTTAAAGCTGTCATTGATGGTGTCATGTATAAGAAGAATCAGTTTGGGTTGCTGGCAGGTCAATATCAAAATGGAATAACTACCTATTGTATATGCAATATACTATTCCTTTGTCATCTTTAATTTCCATTGTTTAAATTGTGTTTTTCCTATAAATAATTCAAGGGGAAACTATCTGATTCTGAAATGCGTAAATCGATTAATGATTGCTTCAGAGTATTTATGCACGTTAGACTCACAAGGAAATGCCAATCAATATGGAGAGACTATCAGTTACCTCATTTTGACTACGTTAGAGAACAGCAGTTATTTGTTCTATGGGTAAGAAATCAGCATTCTTCAGGCTTATAGCTACACATTATAAAGATATATCTATTGCAAGGGGTTTTACTAATTATCTTCTGATGAGATATACCATGTGGTTTTAAGGTAAAAAAACTGCAATATTTTGTATTATAAAGAAACATATCCTAAAGATAATTGACCCTTTATAAGAGGGGAAAGATGTCTTTCTTTCTTGCCCTTTCAATTTATGCCCCTATCAGACTATATAGGGATATTCATGCAAATGATGAAAATACAAAGGAGTTGTTAACATTATAAAACATTTTCTTTTCTTTTTCTTTTGTTTTGTTATAAGTGTATCTAGCTTATGTTCGACAGATTTCTCTTCCACAAAATAAGGCTGCCTGCCTATTCTGACACTATACTCTTAATCCTAAACTTCTATTTTACAGAGTATGCACACAAGACTGAAGTTGCTTTTAAAAAATCTAACTACACACGCTTTGTATAGTCTGACATAAAAATGCTGGTATTCCTCCCTGAAGGTAATGATTTTGATGTTTTGTATTTTCATTTTGGCATTTGCAAATCGCTACCTTAAGATCTGTTCCTTGAAGTTCATTCCTTAAACTTCCTTTGACCTTGCAACTCAGCAGCTAAAATATTGAGTCTGGAATCTGACAACCTCATAGGTACGTTGGGCATTGCATAGAATAACACAATACCTGACATATGATAGAGCTCAAAAAATATTTCCTGAATTTGACTGAGATGTGAAATTTGAAGAAAATTGAAGTTCAAACATGAAATTGAAGTACTGTCTGAAGCATGAAGTATCTTTATAAACATAAGCAGTTAGTAAACTTTTTCTTCAACTCCTCTGACATACACATAAATGCTCTTCTTGATCAGTCTTTCATAGGATTAGTATATATAGTTTCTAATTTTCAGAGACTTTCTGTGATGTCCTATAAAGGGGCTTGTTCAATAGCATGGAATCATGGCCTGTTAATCTGAGGCTTTTTTCTCAGCCTGGATGAGCACCCACTCCCCATTACATCCCCTTTTTTTCCCTTATGGAAATTTCAGGGAAACTGAGTAAGATTTTTGTGTTTTTTTTTTTTTAATTTAGGAAATATTCAGCACTTACTATATACTAGACAAACACCATGTCTCTGCCAGAAAAAGAAAGTAAGGTGAGGCCTTGACTGCAAGCTTGTAGAATGCAGGTGAAACATATAACTGGCTGATTATTTTAATTTGGCATAGGTTGGAAGTGCCATGATAAGGGCCACCATGTAATCTGTTAAATAAACAGAAAATCCTAACTCAGGTTCCCAAAAGGTTTTGAGATGGTAGATATTTAAGCAGAGTTGAAAGACCAGAGTTGGTTCAAGATGAGGAAGGGAGAAGAATTAAGTTTTAGGATGTGATGCTGAATGGGCAGATCTACAGATCTGTAAAGAGTATGGCTCATTACAGTGCATGTAATTAATTCTGAATAGCTGAATCGGAGTAATTAAGTGGAAGGGAGCTATGGGAGAGTAGTCTGAAAAGAGGGCTGGGAGGGGATCCTGAAGGATTTATATACTATGTTGAAGGTTAGTTTCATTGTAAAAATAATAAGGAATAATTGAATAATGTTAAATGAAATCCTACTGATAGCTGATGAGGACCAGAAAAAAAAAAAAAAAAGGTAGAACCAGGTTAAATAAGCAAGCATACAAATAAAAACACAGTGATAATCTGGAACTATTTAGCAAATAGAATGAGGAAGACTTGAAAAGTGATCAAAATTTGAACAAACAAAATAGGAAGCTGAATTAACAAATTTCTTGATTTCTGGCTCAGGTGACATAGGGAATTGGTGATGTAATTCTTTATATAGGAGAAGCAAGAAGAGGAAACAGATCATGAAAGGTATTAAGGATGAGCTCAGTTTGGTAAATTTCCATTTGAGAACCTGCCAGGTCATCTAATTTTTAAGGAAGGAATTATGTTTGGAGTAGCTTAAGCAAAAAATGTAATAGGAAACCAAAAAAGGCTTTTGGACTGAAGGGTTATGTGATAAAATTTCTGATACAGGGCAACCTTAGAATAAAGAACATAGAATTACCATAAGAAAGTTTCATTATTCTGAGGTAATGCAGTTTAAAATCTAGAAAAAATATAAAGCACACATGTGACTAGAGCTCAGGTCTTGGCATCAGCTTCCATCTGTTCTAGTACTGGTTCCAGTCAGACAGCTTCCTCTTCTATTGTCCTCAGTGTACCCTGAGCACTCTTGGCTATTCTAAATGTTTAGAATGCTCTCCTCTTCCTTATGCTTTATGCAGGTTTTATTTATTTATGAGCACAGCTCAGGCCTTAATATGTCTATGATAGCTCAGAAGTTATTTACACTGTCATATAATGGCTTTATGTATTTAAATCTCATTTTACCAACTAAGATGTTAAGCCATAGGGACCTTCTTAAATATCTGTGTATCCTCTTTAATGACTCATGGGCCTAAATATCTACTAAGTCCCAGTAAATATTTGTCAATTAAAAATAATATTGGACTGATTGCCTGGAAATGGAAACTTAATGGATATAAACTAAGGGGATCTTTCCCAAAATGAAACACTTTATCTCACAGATTTGACTATAATTTGGGAGTATATTCGAATCTTTATGAAATGATATGAAGTATTTTGCTAATCATTTGGAAAATCATAGCATGAGGACTTCAACTTGTTACAGACATGAGAGAATCAATGCAGCTTCCAGAGAGGCTGACAAGGTAGTAATGGAAACAGGAGTATACAGGACACCTCAGTGTTGTTATATTTCAAAAGACATCCATCTTCAAGAAGAGCACTAAAGGAGATGTATAAAGTGGAAAGTCTAGTGTCATGCTCCTAAGATGAGTGACTGCCTATCTTTTATAGTTTTGTATCATTGCACTCATTTATTGTTATAAGTCATGCTAGGAAGGCAGCCACTAGTTTCTTTTCTTTACATGGGAAGCTGAATCTTTTTGTGGCTTGCCCAGGGTCACAAACCACTGAAAGAACAGAAAATCAAGAGTGGTCTTTTGTGCCATTGTCTGCAATAAATGACATTTCCTTTTGCACCTCATATGGACATATAGTTAGCAATATAAGGATAAAAAAGCATGCCTTTCATAATTATATAATCTGATTTATTAACAACATAAAAATTTTTGGTGTTAGAATTTCCTTTTCTTTTTTCTTTTTAAATAAATGTGTTCCTAACACTAAAATAATTTTTGCTCAGGGTGTGGCTGAGCAATTCCAATTATCATTCCGATTGTGAAGTACTAAAAAAATAAGAACATGTAATGGAAATGCAGACCTTTAATATAAATGATACTGTTTTTAAGATCTTATACAGAGTAACCAAAGATCTCTTAAAATCTATGAATATGTTAATAACCAATATTTCATAATTTATTTGTATAAACACGAAACTGGAAAGCTATAACTAGAATAAAATGTTTGAAAAACCAGATGAACTTTGACTATAATACAGGGCAAATAACTAGGCATATATAATATTTAGATTGTTGGTTTATTTTCATTATAATTGTTAGAAATCTAGATTCATTCTAAGTAAAACATGTACTACCTTTAGTCTTTCAGTACTTATATTTGAATCACCCATAACAAATAACAAATTGGAAGGGTTGCAAGAATCTGTTAAAGTGAAGACAGAGTTAACTAAGGAGGAAAGTCTTTTCCAAAACGCTATTTATAGAAAAAAAGTATAATTAAAAACAGAGATAGACGTAATTGTTATTTATTCCACAGAAGCCTTGTCCTTGACACTCTGTTTCTTTTAGACTCGGTATATAAAGTGAAGATGCAAAATATAACGAATGAGATAAGAAAATACTCATTTCTTAAAGGTCCACATTTTTGATATTTATGTTTACTTATAGATTTGATATTTAATTGGAGAAAACCATGATGATGTTAGCAAATGGTGATAAATGATATTAAATGAGAAAATCAGAGAAGAAGGTTTGTGGGAGATCAGATTTTATTAGCAAGGACTCCCATATGATCTCCAAAGTAACAGAATAGTTACGTGAAACTTGCTCTATAGAATTTCCATTTCACATGATTTAACTCATGATCTAATTCTTAGCCCAGTTCGTCAGTTTTTCAAAAGCTGTAAGATAAGGCTTGCCAAGTGACATGAGTCTCCAGAGGTATCCTGCAGGGTTTGGGAGCCATGAAAAGAGAAGTCTAATTCTAACATAGATTGTTATATTTGGTGATTAGCACAATATTGTTTGCTGCGAGAACAGGTAAAATATAATAAAAGAAACTAAGGAATTAGCATAATGTAGTATAAGTACATGACATTAAGCTTTTGATTGCCAAGGCATGCATTTCAAAAGACATTGATCTTGAATAAACATATTGCCTGCTATGACACAGGTATCAGCAAAACAACAAGACCAGGAATAAGGCTGTCCCCACCTAAGAAGTTCCCCATTTCAGAAAACCCAGAGTAACTAAGATAATTGACCTGTTGAGTAATAGGCAACTCCCCTTCTCCACTCTAATTCCTGCTCTTATGTTTAATTATTCTTATTTTTTAAACATTTGTTTATTCTGCAGTTTTGTTTTTTAAAGTATCGCTGACACAGTGTTACATTAGTTTCAGGTGTACAACTTAGTGAATTGAGAAGTCTGTACATTGTGCTATGTTCACCACAAGTCTAGCTGCCATCTGCCTCATTACATCCCTATTACAGTATCATTGACTATATTCTTTTGCTGTGCCTTTGATTCCTGTGACTCATCGTTCCATAACTACAAGCCTTTATCTCTTCCCTCCTCCCCCCATTGTGCCCAACTTCCCACTCATCTTCCTTCTGGCAACCATCAGTTTGTTCTCTGCATTTATGGGTCTAATTCTGCTTTCTGTTTGTTTATTCATTTGTTTCTTCACTTCCTCTTTGTCCTTCTCTTTCTTGTTTTTTCTTCTTTTAAGATTACATTGCTATTTATCTTTCTCAGGCTACTCATCTCACCTAGCATAATACCCTCTAGGTACATCCACATTGTCTCAAATGATATAATCTCATCCTTTTTATGAATGCAGTATTCATATACATGATATGACATTTTATATACATATATATATATGTATATATATATACACTATATTTTCTTTGACCATTTGTCTATTGAACACTGAGGTTGTCTCCATATCCCCATATCTTGGCTTTGTAACTAATGCTGCAATAAACATAGGGACACATGTATCTTTTCAAATTAGTGTTTTCATTTTCTTTGGGTAAATATCCAATAAGGGAATTATTGAATCATATGATAATTTCAGTTTTTAATTTTTAAGGAACCACTATACTGTTTTCCACAGTGGCTGTGCCAATTTACATCCCCACAGTAGTGTAGAGGGTTCCTTTTTCTCCACATCCTCATCAACACTTGTTATTTCTTGTCATTTTGATCTTAGCCATTTTATCATGTGTAAGGTGACATCTTATTGTGGTTTTGATTTGCATTTTCCTGATGATTAATGATATTGAGCATCTTTTCATGTGTCTATCAGCAATCTACCATCATACACAAAAATAAACTCAAAATGGATTAAAAATTTAAATGTGAGATCGGAAACCACAAAAATCCTAGAAGACAACACAGGCAGTGATTTCTCTGATATTGGCCTTAGGAAGGTTTTCTTGCTAAAGAAATTTGTCTCCTAAAGCAAGAGAAACAAAAGAAAAAATAAACTACATAAAAATAAAAAAAAAAGGTTTTGCACAACAAAGAAACCATCAGCAAAAGAAAAAGATAACCTACTGAATGGGAGAAGATCTCTGCAAATGATATATATTATCAGGGGTTCATATCCAAAATATAGAAGGAATTTATACAGTGCAACTCCCCCCCCCAAAAAAAAACTGATTGAAAAATAGGCAGAGGATCCACTGTTAAGCTTTAAATTAACCAATAAAGAGTGAACGCAGAATACTAGACAGTCCACCTTTGAAACCTAATAGAACCTCAGTCTGAAGGAAATGTCAGTGGCAGTTTGCTAAGAGTAATACTAGCCAGGCAAGTGCCTCAGGGATGCCTATAGCATTACTGCAGGTAGGCTGGGACTTAACACAACGTGTAGACAGTAATCAGGTAAATGCAATCATTGTGTTTTGCTGCTTCCCAAGTGTAGAAATGAAATGCAAGGAAAGGTAGCTAGAGGGACAATGATGTCCAGGCAAATGTTGTGTCTGCTTACCTTACCTCGTTCATTTCACAGGGGTAGAGGTGTGGCCCTATCTTTCTAAAAGGTCAAGAGGAAAGTAACAATGCCAGATACAAATTAGGATTACTCTATCCCCTAATATCTACAGAAGATAAACTCAAATCCAATACCATACACTGTGGAAAATACAAAGTAAATTCTTAGGCTATTTACCTTCTCTTGTCATCTCTGGTTCTGAGTTTCTGCTTTGACTATTTAAGTATATGAAAATCTCATTATCTTGTGACTGTTGTTTCAATCCCAGGACCTTTTCTTGTTTACACAAAATAAAGTATTTGCTTATGGTCTTTTGTGCCGGTAGGACACACCATTTTGAAACGTATGGCTTGTAACAATACAAATAACTTAAAATGGAATATTTCACATACTAGCTTTTTTTTTTAAAGAAAATTTGGTTTCTAATCTCTTCATATTTCTCCATGTGCCCCTCTGTTTTTTCTATTTTTCTATATTACTAGATGAAAATCAATCACACAAGAAACAAACAAAGAAAAAAACGGGAAGAAAATATATAAATTCCAACAATTTTTATTTGTCTGTTTAAGCACAATAACCCTAGCCCTCTTTCAGTTTTGGTGTTTCCTGTGAAGTTCTAGTCTCCGGAAGCCCGCCTTTTCATACACAAAAACTTCTGTTGTATAAACAAAGATAGCTCTTTCTTAGAAGAATTTGATATCTGGGGAAATATCAGCTATCGAGTCTATAAAACTATCCTTATTACTAATTTTAGCCAACCCTTGATATTAAATTATCATCCTCTGTCTTGGATTTTCAAGTGTCAGATCTCACAACCAGAGGCACCTCAGGTGGGCAAGTGATCTGTAACTCCTTCTCTTCCAAGCAATTCTTATTAAATGCCACTATTTGTTTACACATTTTATTCCTTGAGTAGACTGAAAACTACTAGAAGTCAGGAATCCAGCAAAATTCATGTATCAATATAAAGAGCACCATAGGGTTAATAAGCTAATACCAAACATAAACAGGAAGGGAAGGCAGGAATCCTATAGTGGCCCTATAACCATCCTCTCTTTTGGACACGGACTGGCTGTATCTCTTTCAATATATCATATCACGTTCATTACAGTAAGTGTCCCATAAACACCCACATCATCTCCTGAGTCTGAGGAATTTACAACTTCCCTGGAATAGCTGTTGCACTTCTTTGCTGGCTCTAATATTCCATTAGAACTCTATGCAATCGTTTTCATTCTTCACTCATTTCATCCCTTAATCTGTGATTCGTCTTTTAAGAAATATATTGAAATGTATTGTTGTAATACACCTGGCAGGATTTTGGAGGAAAGGGACACCAGAATTACAAGCAGGTAAGTAAATAATGTGAATTCAGTCCAGTACACTTGGAAAAGAAAAAGGGAAAGAGAGAATAACGTGTATAGTGTTATTGATTCTATATGACTCTTAATTTGATGAATATATGTATGACCCAGTGTAACATGGGATCTCTGGTTCTCCTATCTTATCTCTTCTTATACTTACCTTTCCCCTCCTTAATGTCAGTATTTCTCCAAATTAAGTGTAATTATGGTGTTAATCCAATGTGTGTAAAAAGCTTGTTTCTCTAAGGCATGTAACCCATGCATCACAGCATACAGTGCAGATCAGAGATGTGTGTTTATTATATGGGTTGTAAAATGTATTTTTCATGCATGAAGTGTTGAATAATTTGAAATGGATTTTCAAATACCTACATATGAGACAAATATCACCTGGCATTGTCAAAGAAATAGTGATTAGATATAACAATAAGAGAAACAACAACTGTATTGTTATCAAGCATGGATTCCCTGAGAGATTTTTAAGTAAGATTCAAACCAAACACAACTTTTGCTCTGTATACTGAATTTCCAGCAGAATCTCTAGGGTAAATATACTCTTCAATGTAACACTTTATATTCCTCAATCCTTTTTTAAAGATAGTCATTTTGAAGCTCTATTATAAAAAGTTTCTTCATGTTATATTGTGTGTGTGTGTATGTGTCCACATATGGGTGGAGATGGATTTAATAACTATTTCATGTTTAAATTTTATTATTTTTTTAAAAAAATTATTTATTTGACAGAGAGAGAGCATAAACAGGGGGAGCAGCAGAGGAAGAGGGAGAAGCAGACTCCCCACTGAGCAAGGAGCCCGATGTGGGGCTCTAAGTGGGGCTCAATCCCAAGAACCTGGGATCATGACCTGAGCTGAAGGCACTTAACTGAACCATCTAGGCACTTCAGCTATTTCATTTTTTTTAAAAAACAGACCCTTGTAAGACAAAATCCTATCCATTTAAGACAGAAAAATATCTAGAGCGAGATTATCTTCCTGTTTTGGTTTGTTTGTTTTCATGATGATTTGATACCCATGCCTGTGAAACACTGATTTAGGGGATGCTTCAGATTTTGGTGGCAACAGGAGGTGAAAGGGTAGTGATCACTGAGTTTTTAAAATACTGTTTTAAATGAAAACCAAGTTGTTTGGAGCGTAATAGGCCTGAAACCTTATAAATCTGTTTGTGATGAGAAAGAACCCAGACACAACCACATTACTGTACTCTAGCTTCCTGTGATACAATTATGGGGACAGTGGTGTTTTCAGTGAATTAAGTAAGTTTTTAGAGTGCCTTAGTACATATCTGGTGTCTTATAATGAAAAAACAATGTGGTTTAAAAGGAAGATAAGGGTGATGAGCAACCAAACAGAGTTTGAATTTGCCTGGAGGTTATAGAAAGGAAGAAAGGGTTCATTCTCCTTTATTTGTGTCATCACTGTTTATATTTTATCTCAGATGTGATGTTAGTTTAATTTCTATGTATTGTTAAATCTTAAATTAATATTGACATTGAAAACAGAATCTATCTTATTTCCCAGAAGACATCTTTATTCCTGGATGTCACACTTCTCCCCTCTGACTGCCACTGCTGTGATTCTTCTCTGGTTGCCTAAGCTCAAAACTAAAACCTCTTACTCTCCTAGACCCCATTCTCATCCACATCTAATTTATCAGTAGATCTAAAAATTTTATGTCCATTTTAAATTTGGCCTGCCTCTCCGTGTCCTAAATAGCTGCCAAATATCTAGTAAGTTTCCAGGTACTATATGCCAAATTATTTGTACCCTTACTGTGCAGAGACTGTCCTCAGATTTCCTTCCAATTCGTTTGTCGACTTTTGCTTAATTTATCATTCTCAGTATGCTTCATGATGTTCTGTTCAAAACCTATAATAATTCTTAATTGTTTAATGTCAAATGTGCTTTCAAGATCCTTTTCAGTATGAGAATCATTCTAATTTTTCAGTTTTACTATGTGTGAAACACCTTACCTGTCACAGGGCAGCTTCCTCACTTGCAATGTAACGTGTGCCATACACCATATTTACCATTAGGTAAATTAAGTTGAAGTAACTTCTCAAATTGTTATTATTTCAAGAAAGAGTGAGGAAGAGAGTGCTTACTACAATCACAGCCTTCACAAAATTTTTAAAGAATTTAAGCAATATTAGTTTTTATTTTCTAAGCTGAAACATATAGAGAAGCTTACATTTTAGAAGACTACAAAAGTAGATAAGTAAACAACCAAGATCATTAAAAAAAAAAAAAAAAAAGATTTTATATATTTCTTTGACAGCAGAGGGGGTTGGGGGAGAGCGAGCACACACAGGCAGGGGAACCAGGAAGCCTGACTTGGACTCCATCCCAGGACCCTGGGATCATGACCTGATCATTACCTGAAGGCAGATACTTAACTGACTGAGCCATCCAGGAGCCCCAGTCAAGATCATTTCAATAGAAATAAGTCCTAAGAGAGAGTAAGAGAAGTAGACATAACAAAGGGCAGTGATGGTGGGGGAAAGAAGTGGGTATCTTCCATAGAGTAGTCTGTTAATTTCCCCTAAAGAGAGGAGACTGCGCTAGAATCTGAGGTCAAAAGGAGTCAACCTTACGGAGATCTGAAGAAAGTCCATACCAGACAAGGACAACAAGCATATTATTATCCTAGTTCACTGGCCTTCTCTCTGTTTCTGAACGTGATATATGGATGAAAAGGAATTCCAGGGCAGAGTCTTGAGACTTACCAACATTTGATTTTATGCAAAGAGGAAACAATGGGGAATTAGAAAGAGAGCTAATAAGATAAATCGTAGTAGTACGTAATTACAGAAAGCACAATCCAAAATTACCTCAAGAAAACAGGGAGTGTCCAACTTTGTCATCTGCTGCTTAGAGGAGACGTCAAGCACAAACCAAAATGAACATTGGATATTACAACATGGATATCACTGATGACTGACAAATAGCAGAGTCTTTGATTCAGAGAAGATAAAGTGGGAAGATTAGAGGCTATAAGAAAGACATTGTACACAACCTGATTCCTGTTTGAGATGTTTTGCTGGTAAGAAGATGAAAGAATTTTCAAAGTACTGTGGTCAAGAGAGTTCTAAAAATAAAATAGATTATATGCTGATGGGAATGACTCTGAAGACAGGGAAAAACTGGTGATATAGAACAGAAACAATGTAATTGAGTAACCAAGCTATTGAATGTTCTAGGGGAGATGGAATCCAGAAATCAAACAAACTGAAACTTGGAGCAGAGAAGAAAACAAAGGAATAATTATTCAGTACAGATATAGGTTGTCAACTCACTTAATTATGAGGAGCTAAGGACATTTCTCTCTCTCTGAAATATGAAGCAAAATCATCAGCTGAGAGAACGCATGGGTAATTGAGTAATGGTCTGGTAAGGAATAGGTGTATAAAATAGCCTTCTCAGGGACTGGGAAAGAAAGCTCACCAGACAAATATATACGTGGACTGCAGACAGTGTTGAGTGCTCATGAGAGATTCATGATTATGAATTTCAAGTGAGACTAGCCAGCACAGTTGTGTCATTTTTCTTTAGAAATATTGACCTACAAGTTGGGATGTGCACAGAGTTGAGATTTAAGGCACAGATAACAGAGGAGAGTTGTTTTTCTTGAAATACGGTGTCCCGATGAATATAAAATATTCCCAATTCTAGAATCCCACATTTGATGTATTTTGCATTTCAGTTCCAGTGATCTTCCTCATATAGTTGCACTTTTAACTCCAACAGACATCATTAAAAAATAATTTGATAAATTCTGCATGTAATTACTGAGGTAGTCATTCAAAGCATTTGTGCACTAAGACTTGATTTAAAGAAGCAACAGTGTTTAAAGAAACAACAGGGGGAGTCTGGGTGGCTCAGTCGGTTAAGCACCTGCCTTCAGCTCAGGTCGTGGTCCCAGGGTCCTGGGATGGAGCCTGTGTCAAGCTCTCTGCTCAGTGGGGAGCCTGTTTCTCCCTCTCCCTCTGCTGGTCCCCTTGCTTGTGCTCTCTCTCTCTTTAATACATAAATAAAATCTTAATAACAGTAATAAAGAAGGAACAAAATTCTTCAAAAGATCCCACAATTTAAAAGTTTTCATTTACTATAAATTATCTTATTCTTAATTTTATTAATTTAATTTAATTTTAAATGTGTATAGAACAGGGGTACCTAGGTGGGATAGTCAGTTAAGCATCTAACTCTTGGTTTTTCGTTCAGGTCATGATCTCAGGGACGTGAGACCGAGCCCTGCCAGTTCCACCCTCAGAGCAGTCAGCTTCAGATTCTCCCTCCTTCCCCCTCTCCCTCTGACCTTCCAGCTCATACTCTCTTACATTCTTTCTCTCAAGTAAATAAATAAATCTTTTTAAAAAATGTATATAAAAATACTTTGATCGTGTATCATTGATGCCATAATGGGCTTCATAATAGGGGAACTTGTTGAAATGATTTTGTCTTTCACGATAATGAATTTCATTACAGATACTGTAAAATAAAAATCCTAAGATAAATCAACAATATTTTAAAAATAAAATAATGATGCTACAAGGAGAACAATTTTTAAAATTGACTTTAGCAATATAACTTTTAAATAAATACTAGAGGAGAAACAAATTATTATTAGCATGCAATTTTAAACTTGCAATAAAAAACCCCTAAATATAGTATTTGAATTTGACAAAAAAAATATGGAATTGATAAAAGATATGCTTCATAAAATTATAACCCTACTGCTGTTACGCTGCATCTGATTTCCAAAACTGCATTTTGAATGAGCCTGAGAAATAGTTTCTAAGTGCATAAACACATTGTTTTCACTGTTTGCTAATTTTCCTCTTGTGTTGTGGAGGAGAGCAGCTTAGATAATTGATTTGGAAAACCAGAAGAGTTTGCCTGCTGGTCTTCAACAAAGAATTCAACTAAACAACCTAAAGAGCATGATTTCTAGCTGAAGATGGATTTTTATTTATCCCCTATATTTATCTTTTATTTATTGATCTAATCTATGTAAATCAAATCTTTACCTAAGGGCTACAGAGTTCTTGTGCACGATGGAAATTCAATGTTCAACCTGAAGTCAATTCTCAATTATTCAGTGGCTGGTTCTTCAGTCCAGTGCAAGGATAATTCATGCCTCTGGCTGCTTCTCCTCCTCTCAGTGCTTGCATTTTGGCTGCTTTGCTTCTGTGATTTTTCTCCCTTAGAGGATCAGCAGTGATGGAATGCCAGGTGCATCACTCTGACAATCTTACCTTCAAATTTTAAATTTCCAGCTTTTAACCAAATCAATATTTTGGTTAACAATTTTACCTTTGATGTCACATGCTTTGTCTTATTTTCCAGTTTATAGATGCATGCAAATTAGCCACATGCCTGGATACGAGAACCAGGCTGCTGTGTTTAGAACTCCTGTTCTTGCCTTAGCATGGGTACTATAGACAGTTAACAATTCCTTTCTTCCAGAATGTGCCACTTTTAGTAAATATTTTAGGATTGTTCTTTATGAGTATCCCTGTGTTATTAGTTATTTTGGCAGTGTATCTACCAGTTATTTGGTGAGTGACATAAGCACTAGAAAAATTAAAAATTAAAATTCTTACACTATCCCAATCTGTTGTTATTAGCAAATATTTATTTATTGGACTTTCTGAAATGCATAAAAATAATATTTCATGATTGATATTAAACATGCTATTCCCTGCCTTCAAAGAAATATATTGTTGGGACCCCTGGGTGGCTCAGCAATTGAGCATCTGCCTTTAGCTAAAGATCCTGGAGTCCCAGGATCGAGTCCCGCATCAGGCTCCCTGCATGGAGCCCATTTCTCCCTCTGCCTGTGTCTCTGCCTCTCTCTCTGTGTCTCTCAAGAATAAATAAATAAATCTTTATAAAAAATATATATATATATATTGCTGTTGTTATTTTAAGAACTTGGATTTTTAAAAGGTTTCTTGAAATCCAGTAGGATGCCAACCTCTGGAGGAATGACGAAACATATAGAAAATCTATCAATCAAGCTTTTCTCATTCTTTTTCATTATTTTGACTCTACCCTACCACTTTTGTCAGTCTAGAATTATCTTCTCATCCTGCCTCATTTTGCTCCAATCAGGAAAAATTTACTATACTTCTATCAAGCTTTAAAACTCACATTGTGTGTGACAACTTACTCTACCATTTCAAGAGATAAAAACAAAACAAAACAAAACAAAAAACAGATCCATATTTTGTTTATATGATGGGAGAAAAGCCAAATAATTTTATTTTATTTCAGGAAGAACTTGACTTAGGTCTGGTATTTTTTTTTTTCTGACCTTGAAATTTAATTCTTGGTCATTCATAGTCATAATGTCAAAGCAACCACATCAAGCTTCCCTTCAGACAAATCTACAGCCACATATATTTTATATACTTCATATTTTCAGTACCATGGCTACTTTATTATTTGTGATTTTTCAAATGAATTTATAGGCTTGGTATTATGGGTCCAACCCAAAGAGAAGAAACTTTTCTAATGAAAAAAAAGAGTCATGCCAGACTCATTTCTTCTCCGTTCAAGGAAGCAGACTGCATATTTCCCTCATGCTTTATACGGATGCTTATTATTCTTTTGTTCAATTACTTAACTCTCACCCTTTTCCAGAGGAGAAAACATAATGATTACTCCATATAAATATTTTTTTCTTTTGGATCTGTTATTTATGCAGGCTCTCTCAATAATCTATGCACCATTAATTGCAGCTATTACTAAACAAATATGATAATTTTGTTATTCTTGTGTGTTTAGTCCTGTTACTTAAGGGCACAGCATGAAAGGTAATTGAAGAACTGGCATGAGTGAGGAGAAATATAGATGTGTTCAAAATTAAGAGAAAAATAGAAGAAAACAGTTGGGAGAGTAAAAGTGAAACTCAGTAGACTTACACGAATTGAAGAATTTTTATCTACATGCATTAATACTTCAACTATTTTTACTATTTAAATGAATAATTCTGTAACTTCTGTATTTTTTAAAAATATTGTGTTGACTGTTAGGTGGTCTACGTGGAGAAAGATATCGAATTGATTTATTGAGCAAAGCATCATATTGAGTTGTCCAAAATGGGGACTACAAATATCTAATACAATAAAAAATGAAAAGTAATATGAGTAATAGTATATGGAAACCTTTTTTGTCATATTTTATCTATGGATTTAGAATGAGAAAAAAATTATTTATTTCAAAGAGCAATTTAAGTTCATCCATTGAAAGGGTTGGTTTTATTTGCATTTTTCATATTATTCATCTCATAAAAAATGTGTACTTTTTTTGTTGTTATAACATTGTATGGAAGGATTTGATTCAAGAGTAAGTTTCAAGTTTTACCAGATTCTAAGGGATATTAAGTAGGTATAATGCTGTTTGGTTTTTGTAGAAGGTCTATAGGATTTTATGAAAGACATTTCATGGAAATCCTAAATTGAAAACACCTAGTGTAAAATGTACCTTCTAAACTTTAGTTGACATGTTACAATATACTTTTTTTTTTTACCTAAAACTGAAATATATGGCAAAAATTATAACCAAAATCTGTCTTTTAGTCAAACTCTTAATAGTAAGGAAGAGGGGGATCCCTGGGTGGCTCAGCGGTTTAGCACCTACCTTCCGCCCAGAGTGTGATCCCAGGGTCACAGGATCGAGTACCATGTCAGGATCCCTGCATGGCGCCTGCTTCTCTCTCTCTCACGGTCTCTCATGAATAAATAAAAATCTTAAAAAAATAAAAAAAGAAGTAAGGAAGAGGGCCCAGAACAATTTTGAGATCAAATTTGCTGGGAACTGTACCATTTTTGTATAACATTAGAGAACATTCTTAAGTCTTGGAATTGGCTGCCAAATGCTACCGTTTCTCCAAGGAATCAGGTTTATTTTTAACAATCTTCCTAAGCAGAGGGCCTAATATTTGTAACATTTTGATTAATTACATCATCAGCCCTTAATTTGAGTCCCAGTTAATTGTGCACTAACAATGCCAACAGGCAATAACAAGTTATAGTGAATGGCTTATAGCAGAACTGGGCTTTCTCCATGAAAGGGGAGATGCAGATGGGTAAGAAAGGAGAATAATGTGGACCAATCAGAATTGCTATAGCTTCCCGGGGCTAAGGCACTAATATCCCTCAGGCTTTTTTTTTTTTCTTTTTTTTAAGTGTAGTTTTTCTCACTGGTACTTTTATTCATTTATTTTTCTATTTGGTTTTAAGTGTTTTGCAAGCGCGTAGAGAAAATAAAAGGAAGAAGAAAAAGAAAGAAAAGAAAAAAGAGAGAGGGAAATAATGAATGGTTTAAAACTAACTGGATCTTTCAGTGGGAAGGAACATGAGAAACCTCCGCCCAGTGACTAACTGAAGACCACAGAATAATTTAACATAAATGATGGCATATGTCTAGTGACTGAAATTAAATGTTTTCTTAAGTTCTAAAAATAACTTGTTTTCTATAAATGTGAAATCATAAAACTGTGCATATGGTTAACTAGGGAGTTTGTAAACTCCATATGAAAATTAAATGCAAGGCAGTTCTGTGTGTGTGTGTGTGTGTGTGTGTGTGTGTTTTAGCATACTTGAGAAGAATCAAACAAGCATCTATTGCATATTCAATATTGATTTAGCATTGTGTTAGAAGTTCAGGCGTATACAATTCAAAAAATATATTATTTCTAGTTCTGAAGATGAGGAGAAAAAAGATTAATTCATATTAGTTTTGGTCCTGGTTAATGTAATTAGTTGCAATGGTTTATCCTATGGTGTGAAATCATCATGATTGATAAGTGTAATTTTTTTGACTCTAGCTTAGGAAGAATTGACAAAAAATGAATTTCTTTTTCATTTCCACTGAAAACATTTTGAGTGGAGGCTTAAAATAATTATCTATAAATATCAGTTGAATGAATTTTGCAGGAGTTATGACTATAATGTAGAGCCCCTGAATCTCCTAGGAAGCTTTTGTTTGTTTTCTGATTTTAATGTTTGTTTTTGTTTTTTTTGATCAAGAACTTGTGTTATTCAAGGAAATATTTTAAAGATATTGGATTTTGTTTTTGTTATTCTAATACATCCTCCAAAATCAATTTATTAATTTACTAAGTACCTATTTTCTAAGTACTACTGTATACTACCAATGTATATTTAAAATAATACTGTTCTGGGATCTGTCTATCTATATTTATATGTCTATCTATATCTACAGATAGATACAAATTCTCCTTTTATTCACTTTATTTCCCTTTATTTTATTTCATTTATTTTTCCTGGGTTAGATAAATCTGGAAGAATTAGCACTGTAGTCATTTATTGACTGATATAGTGAAGGACCTGGGAAGTTTTTTAGTAAAAAAATAATTTCAACTTTATTCAGTACAGTATTTTCTGAATTGATATTGCATAGAGAATTTTTTTGAAACACTGTTGACAACATTATCAGGCATGCCTTTTTAATAGTGAATACAATAATAGTTGTGCATTATGCAACAACTTCACACAGTTCAAATACAAAAATGATAGAGAATATTCTGGCAAAGGAAAGCATGCATCTGGAAAGTCAGGGGAAAAATATATACATATATACATCTATAAGATCAGAAGAGTCAGTAAGATGAATGAATGCAAATGAGACATTAAAACACTGGTGAAGCAAGCTTCTTGTAATAATGAGAAGGAATTATCAGGAAAGAAGGCCAATTCAGCTCAATTCATCAAATATATTGAACATCTTCTATGTAAAAATATTGTGCCACTTGCTGCCAGCATTCTAAAATGAGCTTCTAAAGACATAGTTCCCATCCTAAGGAATTTTTAGCATAATGTGATAGGATAATATGGAAGATAATACATAAGTAAACAAATGTTTGATACAATGTGAGGGTCATAAGAATTTTAAAAAATGCTTTTGGGATCCAAGAAATGAAACACAGTATATGAGTACAGAATGCATGGTTAATTGACAAAGGAAAATAACATTTAAATAAATGAAATTGAACCCTATTTTAGAGCAATTTCACAGACATTGTAGGGTAGTAAATACGACTGAAATAAATAACTTGAATTATTTTTCAAAAGAAATAAATAAAAAGAAGGCATGATTTAATTTTACTGGTCTTAATAAAAGAGAAGACAAACCAACCAGCCCACCAAAGAGTAATCCCTTTCTAGTGGTTGTCAATATATAACACCAAAATGCTTGTTAAAAATTCAAACGTAAGATTCTGTCCCTTAGGGAATTTGATTCAGTAGGCCTAGGGTCAATCTGGATTTTTTAGTAATTAATAAAAATATTTTTATTTAGGCAATCCATGCACCAAACATTTAAAACAATACCCTAGTTTTTAGAAATGTAACTCACTGGATAATTTGTTTTTTGGGTATTGAATTTGATAAGCTCTTTATAGATCTTGAATACTAGCCCTTTATCTTATAAGACATTTGCAAATATCTTCTCCCATTATGTAAGTTGCCTTTTAGTTTTGTTGACTGTTTCCTTTACTGTGCAAAAGCTTTTTATCTTGATGAAGTTCCCACAGATCATTTTTACCTGTGTTTCCCTTGCCTTTGGAGACTGTCTAGCAAGAAGTTGCTGCAGCCAAGATCGAGGTTGCTGCCTGTGTTCTTCTCCAGGATTTTGATGGATTCCTGCCTCACATTTAGGTCTTTCATCATTTTGAGGTTGTCTTGTGTATGGTGTAAGAAGATGGTTCAGTTTCATTCTTCTACATGTGGCTGTCCCATTTTTCCAACATCATTTCTTGAAGAAACTGTTTTTTGCATTGGATATTCTTTCCTGCATTGTCAAAGATTGGTTGACCTTAGAGTTGAGGGTCCATTTCTGGGTTCTCTATTCTGTTCAATCATTGATCAATGTGTCTGTTTTTTTGCGCCAGTACCACACTGTCTTGATGACTACAGATTTGTAATATAGCTTGAAGTCCAGAATGGTGATGCCATCAGCTTTGGTTTTCTTTTTCAACATTCCACTGTCTATTTGGGGTCTTTTCTGGTTCCATACAAAGCAGTATTGAAGTTCCTCAAAAAGTTAACAACAGAACTACCCTACAACCCAACAATTGCACTATTAGGTATTTATCTCAAAGATACAAATATACTGATCTGAAAGGGCACCTGCAGCCCAATGTCTATAGCAGCAGTGTCCACAATAGCCAAACTGTGGAAAGAGCACAGATGTCCATCAACAGAGGAATATATATATGTGTGTGTGTATATATAATATTCACATATATATATATATATATATATATATATATATAATAGAACATTACTCTGCCATAAGAAAGGATATAATCTTACCATTTACATCTATGTGGGTAGAAATGGGGGGTATTATGCTGAGCAAAATAAGTCAATCAGAGAAAGGCAATCATCATATAGTTTCACTAATATGTGGAATATGAGAAACAGGATCATAGGCTAAGGGAGGGAGAAGTGAATGGGAAGAAATCAGAGGAGATAAATAATGAGAGACTCTTAACTATAGGAAACAAAGTACAGGTTGCTGGGGGGAGAAGGGTGAAGGGGTAGGGTAACTGGGTAATGGGCATTAAGGAGGGCACTATATGTGATGAGCACTGGGTGTTACACACAACTGGTGAATTACTGAACTCTACATCTGAAACTAATGTTGTACTTTATGTTGGTTCATTGAATTTAAATAAAATAAATAAATAAAGTTATCCGCATAAAAAAAGATTCAACTCACAAAATATTTACATTTAAAAAGTAAATGAATAAGAGTGTATTTCATTGATTAGTGATTTCAAAAGAGCACTTCAGGGCCATGTTAATCAGTAAAGATACAATTCTGACAATACAAAAATAAATTAGTGAGTTAATATTTAATGGAATTATTATACTTGTACATGAAACTAATTGATTATCTCTGATTTGAAAAGATAATGTATAAAAATGTTAGTAGGAATAAATGATATAACTCTAGAAAGTGACATCTATAAGAAGAATAAGAGAAAGGACAATAAAAGGAAAACAGTTTGAACAACAAGATTCTAAGGAAAACAAAAAGAAAAATTGGTTAGTTGGGGAAAATGTTATAATAATAAAACTATGTCTCATGTAGGAAGTATAACTACAATGTAAATAAGAGTGAAAGAAAGCCAGGCGTTTTTGAAGAAGTTGTGAGACATTAGAATTGTTTCCAAAGAGGTAATGTTTTCCAATCCATACACGTGGCACGTAGGCACGTAGGGGATAAGGACTATAACATGTACTAGAGGAACCATCATTCTCAATTGTTGCAGTTATAAACTGCTGTGGTACCACATGATTGGCTTTTGCCAAATTCTCTACAATTAAAAAAATAAATAAAAATAAAAAAAGTAGTTGGTAAATGACATAATACCTGACATCATGTACTATATTGCCAAAATAAAATATTTATCCTTATGTTTTAGTGTATGAACATCAAGGAAAAAAATTAAAGCTGATAAAAAAGAGAATAGGAAACAGGTATCATTAGGAGCTAACATGGATTAGCTATAAGAGTAATTCTGAAACATATTTCAAAGAACATGGATTTTCTCTAAATAATAATAAATATTCTCATAAAACAATTCCTTGGTCCAAAAATTTTATAATATTCATCCTGAGCTATATTTTTCTTGCATATGTATTATTTATTTTAACATAAAAAAGGTTCACAGAGTGCCTGCAGTTTGTAAAAATCATATTTTAAAAATCATTTTATAGCCCAGAATGTCTCAAATATACTTAACCATAGAAACAACAATGCTTCATATTTCATTGGAATACATTGTATCAAAAATACAGAAATACACTGCAATAAGTACAAGTTATACCACAGTAACATTATTTTCTTATGTTTGTGTGTCATAAAATTATTGGTAGAGCACATGAACTCACACATATGTTGTGTGTTGTATTTAGAAAAATTCCTCAATAAAATCTTTTATGAGGTTCTTGATGTGGGTGAGCAGAGGCACAAATTTATCAATTCATTTGCTCATGGCTTTGACACTAAAGTTTAATTAAGATTGACATCTAGCGAGGAGGAGGATTTATTTTTAATGACATTTTACAAATCTCTGTTCTTGCCCTTTTCCATATTTTTTTAAATGAACTGGAGAAAGATAAAGGAGGTAATCCTATCAAATTTTAGATTAAAACATATGATAGAAATAGCTATGATTTTGGAATAAAATCTAAAATAAACAGCATAGAATAATGGATTTAATTCTAGAAATTAAAAGTTAAAGATGAGTCCTTGATCTATATTTGGTATAAGCCTGTTGCATCCTAATGAACTATCTCAGGACTCTAAAAACTAAGCAAAACAGGAAGACCGTAAAGGGGTTTCAAAAGATGGAAATGTGGTCCACTGAAAGAGGTTTCTAAACTTACCAGGTTATTTGTTTCCCCTTTCCTTTCTTAGACCTGCCCAAAATGTAGGCAGCTACTGAACAGTATTGGAAGAGAGGAAAGCATAAGGTATGAGTTTCCTCAGGATGCCATAAAAAAGTACCACAAATTGGGTGGCTTAAAACAATTAAAATTTGTCTCACAACTTTGAAGACAGATGTCCAAAATCAAGGTGTTTGTAGGTTCACATTTCCTCTGAAACCTGTAGAGAAGAATCTTTAAATTTTTTTTAATTAATCAGTTAATTGCCTCTTCTAGTCTCTGATATCTGTAGGTGATCCTTGGTGTTTGATGGCTTGTCGATAGATCATTCCAATCTCTGCCTCCATCATCACATGGCCATCTCCTTCCTATGCATCTCTGTCTTCAGAGATATGACATTCTTATCTCTGTGTGTGTCTCTGAGTGTCTTCTCTTATAAAGATGAAAAAGAAAATATTCCAGTCACATTAGATAAAGGGCCCACTTGACTCCAATAAGAAATCATGTAACTTAGATATTTATTACATCTGCAGGGACCTATTTCCAAATAAGGTCAATTAACAAGTACCTGGGATTAGGACTTTAATATATTTTTGTGAGGAGACACAGCTCAACCCACAATACTCAGAAACCTCATCTTTTTGAAGATAAAAAACAGTAAATGAGGTCTGTTTAAGCTGAAGACTGTGGAGAGACTCCTGGAGATTAAACAGAGAAGGTGGGCACCTTAATTCTACATATGAATAAGAACAAATGTTGAGTACACTTATGGGCTCATACACAAAACAACAACAAAAAGGCAAGCAACATAGCAAAGTTTTGAGAACTGCACCATTATTTAGCCATGACCCAGGTCTCAGATTAATCTCTGAATGGTACATGCAAGGGAGAAATCCAAAGGAGCAGAGGCTTTGCAAAATGGACTAATAATTATACTGCCAAAGCTTATGTCTTGAAACTAACACAGTTGATTGCCTCCCCTCCCCAAATAAAACAAAATAAAACAAAAAACAGCTAACATTTTCCTGAGGAAAGACTGTGCCCAACATAACCTTCAAAACAACACAAACACAAAAAGAGCTACAAATATTTGACCAACTCTTAAGGAAAAGGCAATCCGATCATGATCTAAGTAAATCTAGATAGTGTAATTATCAGACAAAATTTTGAAGCCACTCTTATAAATATGCTTCATTAAATTAAGAAGTTCTCATTATAGAAACAGAAATTATAATAAGAAGAAAATGGAAATGTTAGAAGAAAAAATAAAAATAAGAAAGTTTTTTTTTTTTTTTTAAATCACTTGTTGGACTGAATAACAGAATGGAGATGAAAGTAAAAAGAATTACTGAAATTGAAAATAGATCAATAGACTATTCAGTCTGAAGAACGAAAAGAGAACAGTTTGAAAAAAAAAAGTGAATAATGCCTTAGAGACCTAGTGGTAACATCAAAAGAATTAACACTAATGCTGCTGAAGGTCCAGAAAGAGAAGAAAAAGCTATTAGAACAAAAACAAAAAAGAAGCAATATGGTCAAAATTTATCATATTTGGTGGAAAACATACTCTTAGAGATTCAGGAAATTCAGTGAACTCCAAACAGGAGGAACTTTTTTTTTTATTTATTTATTTATTTATTTATTTATTTATTTATTTAATTTTTTACAGGAGGAACTTTAAAAACAAAAACAAGGAATACGCATACATACACACACATATAGCAGAGTGAAACTACTAAATATCAAAACTTAAGAGAACAAGGCTTCAATTCAGCTATTGTAAATGACACATTAAATAAATACAGGACAATTCAAATCACTTCAGATCACTCATCAAATATATGGAGACCAATGATAGTGACATAAAATCTTTAAAGTTATGATGGAAAAAAAAACCCTTTCAACCTAAAATGTGATATGCTGGAAAATAACTTTCAGGAATGAAGGCAAAATAAAGACATTTTCAAATAATGAAAAAAACTAAAAAAATTCACAAACAGAAGACCTACCCTACCAGTACTTCTAAAGGAAGTTCTTTGGCTTACAAGGAGATTATCTCAGAGAGAAACATGGATCTATAAGAATTAGGACCATAGCATGAGAAATACTAAACAGCTGGTATTTTTCTATTTAAGTGATATACACACGTGAACATATATATTATCTGAGGTGAGGTTTGCAATGTATGCATATGTAACAAATAACGTAACTATACATAAAGGTCATAGAGAGGAGAGAAGAATCTTCATGGTTGCAAGCCTTCCATATTTATTAGCAGTAGCATAAGAAGCTGACCGGGAAAGGTTTGATGTGTATATTGTAATGCCTAGAGCAACTATAGGCCATAAACCAATATGCAATTTAACATTATTCAAATAATCCAGAAGTTGTTAGAAGAGATGGAACTCAGAAACAAAATAAGGGAGATCAGAAAACAAATGATAAGTAATTGAATTTAGTAGACCTAAATTCAACCATATCGGTAATTACATAAAATAGTAATTATCTAAATACTCCAATTAAAAAGCAACATAACAGGGATCCCTGGGTGGCGCAGCGGTTTGGCGCCTGCCTTTGGCCCAGGGCGCGATCCTGGAGACCCGGGATTGAATCCCACGTCGGGCTCCCGGTGCATGGAGCCTGCTTCTCCCTCTGCCTGTGTCTCTGCCTCTCTCTCTCTCTCACTGTGTGACTATCATAAATAAAATAAAAAATTAAAAAAAAAAGCAACATAACATTCAAAATGTCCAAGGTAAAATCGAACATTCATACTACAGCACAGATTGACTGGAATTACTAAGACACAATTTAAATACAAGACAGTGGAATATTACTGTCTACTATCAGCCATCCGAAAGGACAAATACCCACCATTTGCTTTGACAGGGATGGAACTGGAGGGTATGATGCTGAGTGAAGTAAGTCAATCGGAGAAGGACAATCATCATATGGTTTCACTCATACATGGAATATAAGAAATAGTAAAGGGATTATAAGGGAAAGGAGGGGAACTGAGGGTAAAAATTAGGGAAACAAACCATGAAAGACTCCTAACTCCGGAAACAAAGGGTTGCAGAAGGGGAGGGCGGGGGGATGGGGATAACTGGGTGATGGGCACTTGATGGGATGAGCACTGGGTGTTGTACTATATGTTGGCAAATTGAATTTAAATACAAAATTAAAATTAAATTAAAAAAACAAAAATAAAGGAGCAGAAAAATATATAGAATGCAAACAGAAAACATAAGTCTGGAATGACTTGTAAAATAAAGATAAATTAGGGATCCCTGGGTGACTCAGCGGTTTGGCGTCTGCCTTGGGCCCAGGATGTGATCCTGGAGTCCTGGGATCGAGTCCCGCCTTGCAGTCCTGCAATGGATCCTGCTTCTCCCGCTGCCTGTGTCTCTGCTTCTTTCTCAGTCTGTGTTTCTCATGAATAAATAAATAAAATCTTTTTTAAAAACCCAGATAAATAAGGCTTCCAAAAAAATAATTTTTATCAGAAAAGAGATAAAGAGGGACATAGAGTGATACAAGGAAAATATATATCAGGAAGACCTAACAATTGAAAATGTATGTGCCTCTAATAATATAAGCTCACCTGAATCAAAAATTGACAACATAAGGGGACAAATTAAAAAAAAATTCTGCAGTTATGGTAGAAGATTGTAACATGTTGAGAAGCAATAGAGAAAAGCTTTTATGTCTTTGCACAGCTAGGGCTCCATGAACAAATTCTACTGAAATTTGGAAATTTAGCTAAAAGAATTAGCCGTGGAAGATAATTTAAGGCTTATTAGACAACTCCAGAGAGATTTACCTCTATGGGTGTATGTGTTCATATTTTAGGTGGTGTTCGGAGCTATGACCACAAGAGACAACACTAGGTTATACAGCTGGAGTTTATACGAGTTTACTGTGCTCTTCTAAATTCATCACTTTGTTCGTGCCTTAAAGCAAATGTGCCTATTAGCAAAGAGACCCTTTCCTTCTCTGCTTAAAGTGGTTGCTAAAAATGGAAATGTTTTTATCTTCTATGTGCAATAAATATTTTAGCATAACTTCAGAAGTAATGTAACACGTCAATTATTAGGTCAAACAATGAGGATGGTAATTATCAATGAAATGTGAGATACTAAAATAGGGACCAAAGATTTTACTGCCGTACAAATGCAGAACAGCTATTTAATAATAAAAATTTGTTAAAAAGGAGGAATCTAAAGGAACTTTCTAATTCATTTAGTAACTAAAAACACAATGCATGGGCTTGGTGTACATATATTTATCATTTGCTTATGAACAAAGACTATTTTCTATGACAAGTAAGTACATTATACAAATGGATCCAAATCATATGAGGACCAAAATGGAAGTCTGAGTAGTGGGGGTTTACAAGGATTACCATAAGAGGGATATTAATACGAACCTGAACACCTTGAGATACCTAGAATATTGACCAAAGAGATTTTAAAAATCTTTGAATTAAACCATATTATTTCTTAGTCCCTGGTCGTCTCCATCTGCGTCTTATATTGAGTATTAAATACAAAATTTCTATCATATGGTTAGATTTCTGGGAAAGTCAGCCATTTAGAATATTTTCATAAATGGAGAAGTAAGCAAAGAAACTTCTTAGGGGTCATTAAGATGAAATGTACGAACCCTGCTATGTTTAAGCCATAGGAGAAACTTAGAAATCAGCTAATTAAAAACTTGTGTATCTACATTTAAAGCAAGCAAACAAACTTGTGTATCTACATTTAAAACCAGCAAACAGAAAGCAGTAAGTATAACTAAGGTGAAGAAACCAAATTGAGGAATTAGAAAAAATACATAAATGGGCAAACACACTTTGCTATCAGAAGACATTTATAATTAGTATAAAAAGATCTATTGCCCAACAAAAGCCTCTGAAGATATCAAGGAGAGACGACTGAAGAATATTCATTATGGTATGTTTAAGTATAAGTAATGAGGAAGCAAATATATTTTAACATGAGAGAGTATTATTTTGTTGTGTTGTTGTCTATCATCTGCCTCTCTTAAAAGGCTTTAAGCTATAAGTAACAGAAAAGGAGAGGGGTTTCATAGCATAGTACATAAGAGCTCCAATTTCCCAGTTTGGCTGTTGGCCGCTCTTGAGGCCTTTCTTCCTCCAATGGGTTGATATTATAATTATAGGTAGAACATTATAGAGTAAGCAGTGATGGGGCACCTGGGTGACTCAGTCAGATAAGCATCTGCCTTCAGCTGAGGTCATGATCTCAGGGTCATGGGATCCAGCCTTACATCCTGCTCCCTGCTAAGCAGGAAGTCTGCTTGTTCCTCTGATCTTCTCCTCACCCATGCTCACTTGCGTGCTCTCTCTCTCTCTCTCCCTAAATAAATAAATAAATAAATAAATAAATAAATAAATAAAGCAATAACATATGCTGTAATATGCACCAAAAAAAGAGTCCTGTAGAAGACAGAGTATTTCTTTTTATGTATCTCTTGTGAAAACTGGGACATTTCATTGTCAGACATTGCTAAGAAGAATGGAACTATGAAATTTGACTATTAGATTTTTAATAATATTAATGAACAAACTCTAATTCTTTTGTTTTTTTTTTAAGATTTTATTTATTTATTCATGAGAGACACAGAGAGAGAGAGGCAGAGACACAGGCAGAGGGAGAAGCAAGTTCCTTGAGGAGAGGCCTATGCAAGACTCGATCCCGGAACCCTAGAATCACTCCCTGAGCCAAAAGCAGACGCTCAACTGCTGAGCCATCCAGGTGTCCTAACAAATTCTAATTCTACTAACAGGAAAGAAAGCAGTATTGGTTGTTATTCAGGTAACTCGGAAAGGCCTGTTGTGTTATCAGAACATGAACTAATAATAAAGGCTGTTAAAGTACAACCATAGTTTAAATTTTATAGTGAAGTGAGACCAAGATGAGCAAAAGAATCAAAATGAATCTTAGAATGAAAGTACAGAGAGCAAATAAAGAATTCCAGATAAATAGAAATTTGGAAATCTCAAAGAACTATCAAGAAAATAGAAGGATTGGATCAATAGGAGTGTAAAAATAAATAACAGATACACTTCAGAAAATTTATATCATTAATTTATCCACAATTTCCATTATTTAAAAACTGCTTTCTTAAGCACTTGCTTTATAAGCAGTACATATCCACGACACTGGGTAGTCAGTGATTAGTAAGATATATATTGCTCCTACCTCATTTTTGGCACGGTGGAATAGAATCTAAATAAAGGTAAAGAAACAAACAGAATAATTTATAAAATATAATAAATAATACAAAGACAGTGTACCACAATGCACAGATGAAGAGTTGCTTTAAATAATAATGACCCTGAGAGCCTCTGGGAGAATGTGGCATACATGGTATCACTATTCAAAGAACCAGTGCGGAAGATGTCAAAAGATAAAATACAATCAAGAATGTGAAAGAATAGAGGGGGACCTGGATGGCCCAGTTGCTTAAACTTCTGACCCTTGATTTCAGCTCCCATCATGATCTCAGGGTTGTGAGTTTGAGCTCCGTGTTGGGCTCTACACTGGGCATGAAGCCTACTCAAGATTATTTCTCTTCCCTCTCCTTCTGTGCCCCCCCTCAAAATGGGAATGAATAGAAAAATGATAGAAGCAAATACCTGAATGTATTTAGTGGCTACTACACATCGATCAAGGAGAATAGTGATCTAATAAGAAGAAAGAGAGTTTGTAGAATCTAGATCATTAAGGAACAGTTTGGATCCTATCTTCACCCAATGAGTAGCTGGAAAATGATACAAATTCCTTCTCTTCTGATTTTGCTTCTCCACCCTCCTCTTCATTTTCTTTTTCTTTTTTAGGAGGAACAAGCCTAGGAACTTAATTACCTTGTGTATGAAATCTTGTTAGTTGAGAAGTCACTAAACAATTTATATTCAAACTCTTCTTTACTGACCCTAACTTCCTTTCCATATTTACAAGAATTTCCAATAATGAGTTTGAGTATTTAAGCCAACTTTGAGGTATAGGAAACCTGACAGCATTCATTAATTAATCGAACAAAAAGTATTTGCTCACTACTCAAGACCCAGAGCTTATATCTAGAGTCTCTATTACTGAATTTGTTACCTAATTAGCTACTGCCTGGAATCCTAATGGCATATGTGTACATCTTATTTACCAAGGAGGCCCCTACCAAGGTCAGAAAGTTTATTTGGTAGCTTTTGCTACATTCAATAATACCATAAAACATAGAAGAGTATTTGGTTCTAAATAGGTACTCAGTAATTATTTTGGAATCAAATGACTATATATCCATTTTATATTAGAGGTTCAATATAATTAGAGACAGGGTCACAGAAATCTCTGTATAAAACACATTTGTTATCCAAGAAAAGATATTTCTTGAGTAAATGAACAGTCGTATTAAGCTTTAAGTTTCAGCATTCAAGAAATATTAAATAAAACACATTGTCATAACCATCAAATCATATAATCCATAGACACTTTTTTTTTGTATTTTTCTTTCCTAATTTTCTGGAAAACTCTGAAGAGTCAAACAAACGTGAAACATTTGGTTGAATTTCAGAATTTGCTTTAAAAATGTGTCGAAGTACAGGAAGAATGGCTTCAAAGATTTTGACAAGTATAATCAGGATATCCAGGGGGAGACCAAATTCCAACTGAAACTGTCACTATCATAGTGGTTAAGCATCTTTCCTCACCATCCCCGAGTTAGAGGGCTAAAGTATTGAACAGTATGGGGGACTCCCTGTATTGCATTAGAAATTCACAAAAATTCATAAATAGGCTACTTACATGAGCCTACCATTCAAATGGTATGTAAAAGTTTGTATGGAGTAACTTCTAATGCTTAAAATGCACGATTAATTCTCAATTTAGTATAGGTACCTGGTAATACAATTAGAATTACAGATTCAGTATTTTCACCTCACATTTTAATGTGAAAATGAAATAATATATTGCTGTCAGTGAATTAAGTTATGGTAAGCAATTTGTCAGTAATAAATTTGGGTAATATTTCCAAATGAGAATTCAGTTTTACAATTCACTTTTGCAGCATGATTAAGCCCATAATGAACCATTTGATTCACTTGATCATAGTTTTATTCAATATCCAGACCTAAACTAAGCTATATACAATTGAGTTGCTCATATTATAATACTTAAATATTTAAGCAATCATTCTGATGATGCTGCACAATTTTCAAAACATTTTATCATATATTATAAATGTACATATATACATACATATACCTATACATACATACACACACATCTAAGACTGACTATATGTTAGGCTCTGGGCTAAATTAAGGCTCACAAACATTTTGCAATTCAGAATACAATAGAGTAGGGAATTTCCTGGAAGTAGAACTTGCATGTTTAATGTCTGGGTAGGGTTTGGACTAGGAAAAGTTGTCACCATATCAGTCTTCACTAAACCATTTTTCTCAAAATTGATGAGCATGGCCACCAAAATTTTTCAATAGATCTACTATATCTAGGACTGCTAACCTCCTTCTTTCCTATGAAGTAGGCAAAGATATAGTCCTACTTATTAGTTTGCCATCACTTTCTCTATAGGTACTGCCTCTATAGGTACTCTCTGAGATAGGAGTTGGTAAATAATGTCAGTAAATGGAAACTATAAGAGAAAGCCTTCAGTAAGCATAAAATGGAGCTATGTTTTAACATTCAGTACATTAGTACACGGTCCAAAGCCTGTTCAGTTATAAAGGATACTTCATAGTTTAGAACATACTCTATGGTGTTAGAGATTGTGATACTATATGCAATATTCTATTTAAAGTTAATTATCAATATACAAACACACTGAGAAATCTTGCAAAGACACGTCACTGTGAGTAGTCATTCACGGAGACTGTATAGTTAATGTGTCCTTAGAAAACTAGATGGTAGACATTTCAACATGGGCATAACCAAAGTATATTTATATTTTAGATATTTTCTTATGTGGCTTTTTGCTATATATATATATATATATATATATATATATATATGTATATGATAATGATAGGCTGAAATGAGTCCGATTCATTGAATGTAGTATACTATTTTTTAATTGCATTAATGTGCGTTACCGACATATACCCAATAGTGGTTTGCTAGGGCTACCATAACAAAATATCACAGACTGAGTGGCCTAAACTGCTAAAATTTGTTTTTCTTACAGTTTTGGAAGCTAGAACTCTAAGATCAAGCTATCAGCAGATTTCCTCTGAGGCCTCTCTCCTTAGTTTGTAGATGACTGCCTTCCCACTGTTTCCTAACATGACCTTTCCTTTCTGTGGGCTTTCCTGATATCTCTCTGTATGTCTAAATTTCCTTTTTTTATAAGGACACCAGTCAGACTGGATTAAAACCTACTTGAAAAGCTTAATTTTAACTTCATCACCTCTTTAAAGTCTCTATCTCTAAATAAGTCACATTCTGAAGTGTTGGAGGTTAGGACTGCAACAAAGAGATTTTGAGGGTACAAAATTCAGCCCACAGCAGTAATGTAATGATTGCATATGAAACAGAATTCTTTATTTTTAAGATTTTTTAAAAAAGATTTTATTTATTTATTCATGAGAGTCACAGAGAGAGAAGCAGAGACAGAAGCAGAGAGAAGCAGGCTCCCCACTGAGAGCCCCATCCCAGGAGCCTGGGATCAAGCCCTGAGCCAAAGGCATATGCCCAACCATTGAGCCACCCTGGAGTCCCTGAAATGAAATTCTTTAATTTTTTTTTATTTTTTATTTATTTTTTTATTGAAATTCTTTATGATAGGACATTTGATATTATGTCTTTCCTATGCTTTTAAATTTTACAATTATCAAATTGACTTTGTATTCCATATTCCAGTAAAACTACTTGGATACAGAAAGGATAATAATGTACTGAGATTTTACATATCTTCTCTTTCACAGAAGGGATTCAGCCTCAGATGAGAGATACTTGTTCTACTTGTTTAATTGAGGCACACTGTCATGTTTAAAACAGAGAGGAGGTATTATCATTTCACAGATAAATAACTATAAACAATGTACACACGAATATAGGAAACTTTTGTAAAGATAAGCATACTAGCTTCTAATCTCCATCTTCAGTTATCCTACCAGAATTGGTGTCGACCATGGTAGACTGAGTGCTCGTAGTCCACACACTGAATTCCTGGTCAAGATCCTCCTGTTGTGTCCCACCTCACTCCCCACACAGTCTGCTCTAGGATGTCTGCTTCCCATTTTAGAGATTCTAATTGCTGGTCCTCAAGAAGTATGAAAATTGGCTTGTTAATCCCTTGGATTCCTGCTTTGTATTGCATTTCTCTTCTAACTCAAGCCCACAATGTCAGTGCTCTCTGTTATATGCATCCTCTACCTGGGATCAGCATTTTTCTTTAAAACCATTATGTTAGTGTGAGCTGAGATCTTTCATAGCAGAAATCTTATTCTGTTAACTTTCCTGCCTTAAAACGACACTTCCTAAAAATGCAGTTAACAATGACTCAGGGTGTTGTCCCTCTATTGTTTCCTTTCCAAGGTCCTTACAAAATAAGCTGACCATATCCTTATATTTTTAGAAGTCAAAGAAACAAAAAATGAAAAACAAATACAAACAAACAAAACAACCATATAAATAAAAGCTCACAGCCTACTTGGAAAGTAATTAAAAACTCAGTAAGCTAAATATTAAAGAGACTCATTAGCATCCTCAGATATTTCTCTTAAAGATTAAAGATGTGCTGGTATAGAGCCAGGTGACATCTTTTGACAATAAGCCACAACCTACAATTGTATGTTAGCCACATTTCCAATGGAGATCACTTTTTTTTTTGCATACATGAGCTATAATAAATTTCAGAGTATAAAATGTAAGTGCCATAAAGTTTAGAATTATGAGAAAAAATATTATTTTCTTTAGCAGAATAACAGGAAAATATTCATTCATACCTTATATCTGTTGGGCAGGGATGCTCTGCTTTCAAATTGTCTCTCTTCTTTGTTCTCATAAATACAAGTTCTCTATCACTTATTTCAAATAACCTGAAGCAGTGAATTATTTTATATGCTTTAAATTTTGTATTAAAGTATATGAGAGCTTTTTTTGTAAAGAATAAAAATATCCTTTAAATAGTTTCAAGAGGATCTGAATTTATCAATTGCTATTAGAAACTCACAGAATCTTAAGAAATGCTTGAGTATCAACCTTTAATGACCAATAGTCAGCAACATCAAGAAAATGATTCCCCAAGACTGTTCCAATGGCAACATACTGCCCCCGGCCAGTCTCAGGCACAGACACTACAGCTTTGTGCATGCTGCCACTGGCACCATTGGTAGAACTACTGCCAAATTGCCCCTGAAAATGGAACATTGCTGAAGCCACTCATGACATGATAATGAATTCTATGTGTTGCTTTACTTCTCCACATGACCAATTTTCAGATTAAAATTTCACACATTGATTCTGATTTTTGGAACCTAGACCAAATCCACGTATTCTGCAAGGAAGGCAGATTTTTATATTTTTCTTTGGGGGAATTTTCAAATACGTTAAACAGTATCCAGTCATGACATGCAGCCAAAAAGAATGACAAATGTCTATTACATGGAGATAATGTGGTTGATATATTTAATTAATCCTTTCAAGCTGAGCTTTAATTTGGAACAGGGGAACAAAGTAGAATAATCAATCATTTTCATGTAACCTAAAGAGACAAGAGAAAGAGGAATTACAATTAGTGTTCTCTATTGGTGTAGGAGGTAGGAAGCATATTCTTGGAAAGGAAAGAAGGAATTTTTTTCATCTATATAGTAATTTATTAATATATAGTCTCTCTTACCTTGATTCCTAAAGAATAAATATTTTAATCAAGGATGGAAAGGCATATAAAAAAAGGTTAGTTCTATCCTAGAGATTCCTCCAATAGTTCATTTACAAAAGTGGGAATAGTTAATAGTCCCAACTCACAAAACTCTATTGTGTACGTTATTGAATATATCAGATTTTATATTTTTACCCATTTGGCATTAGTTTACTGAATTGTGCTGTGATGCAAAGGGAGGCAGGCAAAGGAATAGAGTGGGTAAATAAGGTAAAGACTGCTAACTGCAGAAGGCACACAAACCTTGCCTCTTTTAGGGGTGCTTGGGTGGCTCAGTCACTTAAGCATGTGACTTCAACTCAGGTCATGCTCTGAGGGTCCCAGTACTGAGCTCAGCATTCAACTCCTGTTCAGTGGGGAGTCTGCTTCTCTCTCTCCCTCTGCCCCTACCCCCTGCTCATGCACATACACCCTCTCTCTGTCTCTCTGTCTCTATCTCACAAATAAATAAAGAAAATCTTAGGAGGGGAAAAAACTTGACTGTTTTGTGTCCATCTCTGATACTCTGTGAGACATCACTTGCCATCTGGCTGAGGCAAGCTCGATTTATAAAAATAAGTGTGAATAGAAGTTTATAGGTTTGTATTTCTTAAGAGTGATATTACTGGTTTGAACAAGATCTCAGGTAAGTTTTCAGTTGCATTTTTTTTTTTCCTGTAACAATTGCACTTTCTACTTTCCTTGCTTCTGTTATAGATATAAACTTGGTGTTAATATGTAATTAATCAATTCACTTCCTAAGCTTTACTTTAAGGCTTATTTTCAGTTTAAAATATGCTTTTTTTTTTTAACCAAAAGGGTTACGATTACGTTGGTGGAAGGGTAGTTAAGAAGCATATTCCAGTTTAAGTCAAAGAAGGTACACTTTGCCAGAGTCAAGAAGTCACTCAAATCTCATAATGACATGTTGCATGTTGAATGAAGTTGTGAACTCCTGAGGGGATAATTTTGGCACATTATGTATTTATTCTTAATTATTATTCTTCAACACAATTGTATTTCCATGAAGATACTTTCCCTTTAACAATCTAAATCAAGTTCTCAAATTCCCTGTGCTAAGGAGCAAAAACAAAGCCTTATCTCTCAGCCTTCCCTTCCAACACAGAATGATGTGCTGTGCCCTTATGCACACACACATTTAGCCATGGTTTTTAGCAAATTATTCTCCTTAGTCATCTGATGCAATGCTACATAAAATACCTCCATAATGACTTGCTTTCCTCTTAGGATGATTTCAGTAAGACTTTGTATTTCTTTATATGTGTTCAAGAAGGCTGTTCCATCATAGTGTAGATGATGAATGATATTTATGTGAATGATAGAGCCTTATGGGCTTATTCTAGATGCTGTGGAAGTCCTACTGCCCTAACTATTCCCTTGTGAATTTAAAAAAATCTTGGGAATTTTGTTGTGATATATGTTTTTTAACTTTCCAAGACAAAAGGAACAACTTATTTTGATTCCTGTTCATGAAGTAAGTTCTTGATAATTTATTCTTCTATCTCTTTTCTTTTTTAGATACTTTACACTTTGATGGCAATCTACTTTCTCTAATTACATCACATAATTAATTTGTCGTCTTCTGGAATTTTATGCATATACCTAGTTTGTGGTATGTCATTTTACCTACATTGCTTGGTTATTTGCACATCTCTCTTTGGTATTTCTATCTCCCAGAAAAGAGATGTCCAATAATTCAGCTTTATCCTTCTTGTTACATTATCAATATATGATTAATAGAAATATTCAGTCACTGTTAGTTGAATTACAATGAAATTTGAAAATAAGTCTACTGAATATTTAATACTACATAAACTCAAATAAGAGCAGTGCTACAATTATTTGTTTTGGCTCAGCTTTTTAGAAAGACTATGTATATATGTATACATATGTACATAAATGCATATACCTTCTAATCATGAAAATAATGGCAGAGAGAAGTCAGAACCAGAACAATTCAAACATAAAATCTAAATGCCACTATTGACTTTAGAAAACAATTGGTATGTACTGATAGGCTGCTGCTTTTTTTTTTCCTTTATAATATTCCTATAAGCATGGAGTTTGTGTTGTGACCTTGAAAATAATTACCCAGAGAAAATACTAGAATCTTATCTAAGATTGGTTAGGAAACGTCTTCTCATTAGTCTTAAAACAAGTCTTGAATGGTTATAAAGGGCAGGGTGGAAGCAGAAACATTGTTAAGGTATTATCTCTTTCACTTAATCTTATGTAAATGAAGTAAAAAAGATAAAATGGGGAACAGAAGAGAACTTCTACAAAATTTCAATTAGTATTCTCAGATGAGAGGTTATTGCATCCACAAACAAATATAGGAGGTAATGAAATAAAGTCATAAATATTTCTTCTAGTAGTATTCCTTTCCCTAATCATAAGACTTTCCTGATTAAAGCACCACATTAAATAGCATTATTTCTGGGTATTCGGTCTACACTGGGAGTGTAGAATAGCACTATTAAAATAACTTTGGCAGATCTGACATTGATTTCATTGCTATACACTTTTAATTTTAAAAAGGTACCTATTTTGCAAATGGAAAAGATATTTTTAATCCCCTAATTTCTATAAAATAAAAAATGTTGGGATCCCTGGGTGGCTCAGCGGTTTGGCGCCTGCCTTTGGCCCAGGGCGTGATCCTGGACACCCAGGATCAAATCCCACGTCGGGCTCCCGGTGCATGGAGCCTGCTTCTCCCTCTGCCTGTGTCTCTGCCTCTCTCTCTCTCTCTCTCTGAGTGACTATCATAAATAAATTAAAAAAAATAAAAAAAATAAAAAATGTCACTGAAATCTTGTTTTCTTAATTAAATGTCCAGTAGATTTTATTTTTCAAAAATTGAAATTCCAAATTCAGTATTTCCTCCATGGTGTCTACCTGAAATGTCATTGCAGTCTCATAACTAAAACAACTTTTCCCAAATTAATCTAAAATCATGAAGCTGTAGTCTGGTGCAACATGTGTGCACCAAAATCTGACCCTCAGCCTCATCCCCAGATGTTTTTCCTCAAGTCTTTCTTTTCTTTACTTGCCCATAATAAGTAAATACTTGTGTATTTATTTCCCCACTTGTTTTAACTTTTTGCATCTAGGAGGGTATTCATTCTGTGTCCCATGGGCTACTGATGCTGGTTATAAAACAGAATGAATTTTGTTCCTGAGCATGATGTGGGGGAGAAGATTGCTCTGATTATTAGTGCATATTTTCCTTTCAATTTTAATGCAGAAAAGAAAGAATGTGTAAGAAAAAGAGGAAGTACCAAATAGAGTGAGCTCCAAAAGGTTGCAAAATGGAATGAGAGCCAAGGCTGTGATGGGGAGGGATGGATTAGGAATGAATAATAGGTAGAAAGAGCATTTTTTCTATGCATTAGTAGGGGAGCAGTAAAGTAGGGCTGACTCCATCTGTAGATTTGTAGGTGGAAGTTGTTCAAATTTTCATCTCATTGCTCAACTCTTTTCTATGAACATTATGCAAACACATCAGCTAAAAATAAAACTGGATGTATAGGGTGTGAAAAATGTTTTGATAAGAATGGAAAATTTTGAAATATCTACTATGTAAAGGGGAGAAAAAATTAAACATAATAGGATTGCCAGCATCCAATTTATGTTGGAGACCATGAATATATAGAAGCACCCATCTGTGAGTGTGGGTAGATTTCTCTCTGGATAGTGCTAGGTTCAGAGGAGATGGAAAGATTTATCTCGGGTTGGAATTTTCCCTGGTTGTACTGAAAAGGCAATAAAATCAATACAAGAGTTGATAGCATGGGATGGTAAAACCTAAGTTGGAAAGACAAGAAACAGTTCAGGACCAACCAGAAAAGAGTAACTAATGGTTTAAAGAGTTTTGTGAGGTCAAAGAGCAGTGGTGTTGTAACTGTGATAAAGCTAGACAGACAGGAACTTCTCATGAAATCAGGCTGAGTTCAGGTTCAGCTCTACCTGAACATATCATTTCAAAGGTAGAGTTGTGTCGGATGATTTAAAATGTCCCAGGTGTGTCCGCAGCAATGATTGGTTGAAGTTGTCTTGGGTCTTATTCAACCACCAGCCCCGGGTTCACAGGTGTACACTTCTCACTCATCTAGTAAATCAACCTTTCTTTCTTTCTTTCTTTCTTTCTTTCTTTCTTTCTTTCTTTCTTTCTTTCTTTCTTTCTTTCTTTCTTTCTTTCTTTCTCTTCTTCTTTCTTTTTTTTTTTTTTTTTTTAGTAAATGTTTCTAACCCAGTTTGTTTAAATACCTTCTCTCTTTCTAATAAAACTAGAGGTGCAGTGTCATAACCAACATCACTGTTAAGGGATTTCAGAGACATTTGTCCTGCGTGACTTATCAGCCAATTATTTTTTTACTATCACTGGATTTCCTGTCAGTAAACCCATCTCCAAGCTTTCTAAGCTCAGATCTTGCAGAGATAGTCACACACCAAGCATTACTAACCAGTTTACATGTAGGGGTTATATATCACCCGAGGAACTATGCTTCCTTTATATTAAGGATCCAACCTCTATGTGTTATAAAATAGACAATCCCCAACTAGTGGCATATAAATCAGGGTAAGTGATACATTAAATAGAGAATATTTCCTCTGCTGTGATAAAATATTCTATTAAAAATAATGGCATGCAAGATCTAAAAAAAAAAAAAAGACTATAACATCTATGGGAAAGAGGCAAAAAGGCATTCTATGTTAAGAAAACAACCTCTATGCTGCCTTCTAATTCCCCAAATCTTTAATTTTATATAAAGATTATTGCTCACAACAAATTTTCTAGTCTTTCTCTGTGTCCCTGATGTGATGACAAAGATATTTGTCCTTTAACTTCTGGTGTGTTTTTTCTCTTCTGTACATGCTACGGTAGCTACCTCTTTGCCTTGCTTTGAATCAAACTCTTAGGTTTCATCCATAGAAAAAAAGAGCTGTTTTTTTACTGTTCCAATTCCTGTTTATCATTCTTTGAGGATGACTCATCTATTTTTTTTCTACTGTAATAACTTACCATTGTATCAGTTCATTAATAATATCTATATTTTGTTGAAATATGTCTGAATAATATTATTTTAAAAAACTATGAACTGTTTATACAATATGGAAACAAGTATTCCTTTAAATAAGTGCTAACTTGTTGCTTATGTGCCAAAGAGAAATCTTTTTCTTTACGGACCTAGAGTGCTCAAATATAACCAAAGTATGAGAAATTCCTTAGACTAGAAGTCTTTTTTTTTTTTTTTAATATACAATGTTTCAAAGTCCCTTGGGTGTGGAAAGATAAACTTCAGTTGCACTATGTGTTTAAATATATTTTCACTTGTATTTTAATTTTCTTTAAGAAAAAGAATAATCACATTTGGCGAGGTGGTTGATTGTGAATTGGGATTCTGTTTTCAGTAGGACAAACCTCAACTCTTTACCATGGAGTTGAGTTAAAAGTAACTCTTTTCCTCCTATTTTTGACTTAATTTAGTGCAATGTTGTTTACATGTATTTTTAGCTTCATTTCAACTGAAGGAAATATTAAACATGGGATTAACTACACAGATTTCATTGGTTCAAGAAATATTTGTTTTGGAATCTTTGAAGGCAAACACACTTTAACACTAATATGCAAATTTTCACCTAGTTGTTAGATGGTGAAGCTGGAGGAGACTACCCATCACTCTAGTCTCACATTTCTCCTGAAATGAATTCCTACTCTGAATGAGGAATGAAATTATCCACACTGAGAGTTGCAGATGAATTGTAGACTGTGATGTAGCTATAAAAATTACTATCCAGATTTTATAGGTGAGGAAACTGAATCAGAAAGTGTAAGTTTAAGTAAGTGCTATTACAGGATCAAGGTACACATTCAGGTCTATCCATCTTTCTTGAAATGGTTGCTTGTTTTTATAATTTCCTTGGATCTCAACTGAGAATTATTTTAGCCCCAGGGCACACTGGCAATGTCTGAAGACTTTCTTTGGTTGTCACAACTGAATGATGCTTCTGGCATCTTGTGAGTAGAGGTCCAAATGCGGCTGAACATCCCGCAAGGTACAGGACAGCACCCTACCCTGACTCACAGCAAAGAATTATCTGGCCTCAAAAGTCAATAGTGCCAAGTTTAAAAACATGCTTTAAATATTATTGATGTGTTTCAGTATATGGAAAGAACCTATAGTTATGGAGGCACTGTGGGAACAGAACAAAGCTTTCATCCTTGCGTTTACATACAAGCTTTGTTGAAAAAGCAAACTTGCTGGTTGAATTTCCTAGAACAAGTAAGCATCTCTGTACTGTTTCCCAGATTATGTAGTTACATTTCAAGGGCACCAATATAACTCTTAGTAGATCACTAATTGAGTGGGAGAAACCAAAGCTATGTGTTTTGAGCTAGGTGATTCTTTCCAACAAACTACTTAAGCTAAATGCATTATATTCACACTCTATGAGGGAAAAAGTTTTGTTTCTGATCACAGGCTTTTTCTGGTGTCAGCAATATTAAAGAGTCCTCAGTAGAGACAATCCTAAGCAAAGAAAGGAATATAAGTTGAAACAACTATAAATGAAAAGTAGTTTGCATATTTGGACAATACCCTCCTTCTAGGGCTATAAATCAACATGCCCAAATAAAGGAAATTGAAAAATCTGAGCTATATTTGTTGCTCATCAATCAAATAGTCTTAAACCACAAAACTTGTCATTGTAGACAAAACCAGTCATCTCTTAGTGAGTGTTAAAGTCTTTATCATCGAGAACCTTCCTTCTTCTTTAACATATCTCGGGCCAAAACATACAGTGTTATTATAAAATAATAATGGCTGCTCTCTGCGCTACACTGCATAAGGGAAAAACATCAATGAATGCATCACTAGTATGTTTAATGACCATAAAATGATTGTAGCTTACCTTTCCTTCTGACACATAAACTCTTTTGAAAAATAACTTAGAATACCAGCTAGAGATGGACTGAATTTTCCTTTAAATATTTCATATTTTTAAAAGTAAAAAAGATAAGCGTACATCAGAAAATTTAACAAAGGAAAAGTTGAAAGTGCACAGAAATACACACAGAAGTTACTCATTAGTTACTCAATCAGAAAGAAAAAAATTCATACTTTGCTAATGTATTACATAAGGTTGGGATCAAAATACAATTTAGACACTTTAATTTAATGTTACACTATAAACATTTCCTATGTATGTAAGTATTCTTTGAAGTATTTTAAATGCCTAATATATAATTATTTAATTAGAGGAATTAGACACATTTATTGCAAAAAATACAAACTAGAAGTGAGCAAATACAATAAAACATCTAATTACAATAATTTCTAATAACTATTGGCACTATTTTAAAGTACACTGCGTAAGATCTTATGCACGTATCTTTATTAAAAGTTTTTATCAAAAAAAAGTCACATATGCAGACAAAACGATATCTAACTTGTTTTTTTCTACTCAAAATATCATTAGCAAATTTAAACATGTTTACAAATTTTCTAAAATTCTATTTTAATGACAGTGTAGTATTTTATTGTATGTTTATAATATTGTTCTTAATGAATTCCTGCTTTCGAATTTATCATTTCATAATTTCCAAATTCTAAACAATGCTTCATAGTACATCCATATAGCAAAATCCTTGCCCACATACACATTACTACTTTTTAAATAAATGTCTGGGAATGATATGCCTCTCATAAAAAGAATGCATCTTTAACTAAATTTTTGATATATATTGACAGAGTGCTTTTCAAAAAAAACTTATGCTAATTTATATTCCCAAAGGCATTTTAAATCACTGGTGAATGTTTCTTCCTGCGCTCTCTCCAGAGTAATAGTGTTGTGGCTCATTAATTAAACATTCATGCATCTGAGAATTCTAGCTCTACACTATATAGGGCTTAAAAATTACTTTAAACATACAGTCTCTTCTTTCAAAGTGTTTACTACTTAGGTATATCAAATAATTAGCAGAATGTTGTGAAGCAGCAAATAAAGTTCAAGAAAGTTATCTTTTAATTCTTTAAAGAAACGTACAATAATAACATGATTGAAAACAACTATTTCAAAGCTAAAAATGAAATCTATTTTGAAGACTTTTATAAATTCAAATTGATATAGACACCTGCAAAGGACATTCCAAAAGGAATGGCAAAAGTAAATATTTAGAGAGGGCAATGAATATGTGCTAGATGTCTTACGGAGATATTTCAGCGTGAAAGCTTATCATTGGAACCCGTTACAGGTGACACAGGTTTGTGAATTGTAGTGTAAGAATTGTGGGATAAAGGCTAAAGATTTATTTTTGACAAACCTTGCAAGTCTACCCAGGAGCCTACCTTCAAGCCTTCCCATGAAAGAAGGAAACTGGGGGAAATTGTGGCTAAAATGAACAGTAAGTAAAGCTTGCTCAAGAAATTACTAAAGGGAAGGTTTATGTCTATACAGGAAGAGGGACAATATGTCCATATTCCTTTTCTTACTGAGGAGGAGAGAGCTATATGCACACATGTACACATATTTGAAAGTATTTTTTAAATATCAGCTAACAGTGGTGATTCTGCCTCATTTTTTTTTCTTTTTTATAAGGTTTATTTAGTTTAGAGGGGGAAGGGCAGAGGGAGAGAGAAAATCTCCAGCAGACCTCTCGCTGATCATGGAGCCTGACATCAGGCTTGATTTCAAGAATCTGAGACCATAACCTGAGTCAAAATCAAGAGTCAAATGCTTAACTGATAGAGCCAGCCAGGCACCCTCAGCCTCAAATTTCTAATTCATGGAATAGATGTCCACTGTCAACAGATATGTAGTATGTATGTGGAAAGAGCATCCCAGTGTTAAATTTCAGGACAAAATCTTAAATATCCGTGTCACATTTTAAAATTTTAGCAAAATAACAATATGGTGAAGATAGGGCTGTGTTTCATTTTTATCTTGGTTCGTTTTGATAGGTGAAGACTTTTTTTTATATATATTTTCCAGATCACAAAGCAATAATTGCATAATTTTAAAAGTTTGGAAAATACAGAAAATTATAAGGAAGAAAATATAAATTATCCATAATATAAGTACTTGAATTAATCTATAAAATTATAAATATTTCATATAGTGGATGTGTTTTACCAGTGTACCCAGCATGGAGATTAATTTGAACTGTTTGACATAATTTGCTTATGTTAATCAAGATGCTTTGAGAAGAAAGTCAAGATGGGATTAGAGCCATAGAAATTTTTGGAGAAAACAATGTTGAGGAAATGTGGAGCAAGTAAGAGGATGTTAAGAGTGCCATTGGACCATGTAGTTTGAATGCAGTGCGAGGGAAAGGGAGAGAAGGAAGGGAGGGAGGGAGGGAGACATGCCATAGATTACAATGCCATTCTAAGTTTTGACAAGTCTGACGGGCATTCCTGGAGTCAAAGGCGGCTAAAACATAAGTGGAACATATAAATCTGCCTTACTATTTCTTATCATGCTCAGTCATTGGTGGGGGCAGCCTATAGGAAGTGGCACATTGGCACAAGCTCACTGATGGATTTCAGATTGCAGCAGCTGAGGCAGCAGGAGATGACAGGTGCATTTTCATGACTGCCATATTGCTTTACAAAATGTTTACTATTTTGGGTAGTGGTAGTGTTCTTTAAAAAATGAAATCTAAATTGAGGCCTCCTATGCAGACCTATATAATCCTACTCTTCTACCTCATTCTCAAAAAGGAATCATTAACAAAAATTTGGTGATGAAAGTTCTCACAATCTTTTACTGTAATCTTAGTATGTTACAACTACAAGCATTATATACTAGAGTTTTGCAAGTTTTGTAATATTATATGTATGATATTTTATTGTACCTGTATTGTTATATAATGAGTCTCTCAGGATTTTTTTTTCAGGATATATGTGTATGGGTTCACGCAATTCTAGTTCAGTATTTTCACTGCTGTCTGTCCACCATATAAATATCACTATTTGACTATCTTATACGTGAACAATTTTTAAATGGACATTTAAATTGTTTCTAATATTTCACTCTAACAAAAGGGACGGTAATAAACATTCTTCCTCATATACTGTTGTATATATTTAGAAGCATTTTTCTGTGAATATATCTAGAAGTAAAATTTCAGAGTTTCAGATTATTTGTTTTGCTTATTTGCTTGTTTATGCCAGTCATTTTGATAAGAATTAATACCTAACATTTTTATGAACGTTTTCTTTATTACTAGTTATATTGAACATTTTTCTCTGTATCGTCAATTGATATTTGAATTATCTATTAATATTCCTTCCAGTTTGCTCATTTTAACTATTTGAGACTTAGAATATTTGTTTCTTTACTGTACACATTGGAAATATTTAATTTCTCATAAAACTCAGTGTTTGCAATGATACAAGCAGCAGATCTCTCTACCATGGAAGGGTACAGATATTTTGAAAAATAATTTGATGATAATTAGTAAAGCTGGAGCTGTAGAGTATGTGCACAGAGTACTACCAAACAACTCCACTGGTATATATGTATTTCTACTGTCACTAGTGTAATTATACAAGTAGTCATGTTGTAGAAAGCTGTTCAAAGTAACACTTTTTAAGGTAAACGATGTGTATTGAGCATTGTTTATAGCCCAAAAATTCAGATGGCTCTATATTTTCATCTCTTTAATCTTGTAAGATCTACTGGAAGGTAGTTTTTTTTTTTTAAAGACTTTACTTGTTAGAGCTGTATTAGGTTCACAGAAAAATTAAGTGTAAAATAAAGAGAGTTCCCACATACCTCCTCCCCAGATCCACACACAGCCTACCAACTTTGTTTATTTATTTATTTATTTATTTATTTATTTATTTATTTATTGGTGTTCAATTTACTAACATACAGAATAACCCCCAGTGCCCGTCACCCATTCACTCCCACCCCCCGCCCTCCTCCCCTTCTACCACCCTAGTTCGTTTCCCAGAGTTAGCAGTCTTTATGTTCTGTCTCCCTTTCTGATATTTCCCACACATTTCTTCTCCCTTCCCTTATATTCCCTTTCACTATTATTTATATTCCCCACATGAATGAGAACATATAATGTTTGCCCTTCTCCGACTGACTTACTTCACTCAGCATAATACCCTCCAGTTCCATCCAAGTTGAAGCAAATGGTGGGTATTTGTCATTTCTAATAGCTGAGTAATAATCCATTGTATACATAAACCACATCTTCTTTATCCATTCATCTTTCGTTGGACACCGAGGCTCCTTCCACAGTTTGGCTATCGTGGCCATTGCTGCTATAAACATCGGGGTGCACCAACTTTGAATATCTTCCAACAGAGTATGATTTTACAACCTATGAGCCTATATGGGACACATCACTAAAAGGCCATAGTTTACATGGGGGCTCAATCTTGGTATTATACATTCATTCTATGCATTTTGGAAAATGTATGATACACTTATCAACCATTATAATTATAATATCATCGATAATAGTTTCACTGCCTAAAAAATCCTCTGTGCTCTGCCAATTCAACCCTTCTTCCACCAACCCCTGACAACCACTGATCTTTTTACTCTCTCCATAGGTTTGCCTTTTCCAAAATGTCATATAGTTGGATTCATGAAACATATTTAGTCTCTTAACTTTGATTTCCTTTATTTGTAATATGTATTTAAGATTCCTTCATATCTTTTATTTTAAAGGTTTATTTATTTATTCATGAGAGACATGAAGAGAGAGAGAGAGGCAGAGACACAGGCAGAGGGAGGAGAAGCAGGCTCCATGCAGGGAGCCCGATGTAGGGCTCGATCCCCAGACTCCAGGATCACACCCTGGACTGAAGGCAGACATTCAACCACTAAGCCACCCAGGTGTTCCACTTTCACATCTTTCCATGGCTTGATAACTCATTTCATTTTAGTGCTGAATAATATTCTATGATCTAGATGTACCAGGGTTTATTTATTCATTCATTTACTAAAGGACATCTTGGTTGCTTCCAAGTTTTAAAAGCTGCTCTGAAGCTATAAATACCCTTGTGCAGGTACTTTTGTGGAAACACTTTTCACCTCATTTGGGTAAACAACAAATTGTGCAACTCGTGGATCAGATGATCAGAGTATGTTTAATTTTGTAAGAAAATGTCAAATTGTCATCCAAAGCGACTGTACCATTTTGCATTCCCACCAGCAATGAGTGGGAGATCGTGTTACTCCACATCTCCATAAGCAGTTAGTGTTGTCAGTGTTTTAGATTTTGGCCATAGGTGGATAGTGGTGTCTCTTTGGTGTAAGGTTACATTTTATTCTTGTGTGAGTTTGGCAGACAGTGTCTTTCAAGGAATTGATCCATTTCATCTATGTTACTAAATTTGGGGACATGGAGTTATTCATAGGTATGTTTTTTGTTTTTTTTTTTAAGATTTTATGTAATTCCAGTTAGTTAACATACAGTGTAATATTAGTTTCAGGTGTACAATATAGTGATTTAGCACTTCCATACAACACCTTGCACTCATCACAGCATAGTAATTTTTATTATCCTTAATATCAATGGGGAAAGTAGCACATGTTTAAAAGTTAAAAGATTGGCAGCATCCTAAATGTCTATCAATATGTTGATGCATATATTGACTTTCCCATAATCCTTCAATGGATTTTCACACAGTAAACTATGTGAACAAGCAGGATAAATCTCTCTTGGCACATGTTGTTGAGCAAAACTAAGCAAATTACAAAAGAACATATGAAACATTATTTAAAATTATAATTATTTAATATATTTAAATCTGTGTGCCATGTTTAGGAAAGAGGATTGTGTTATATAAAACAGAAAGCAGTGACTGTTAAAGAAAGATGTAGGTAATATATGTATTTCTTTTAGTGAAAGATAAATGAAAAGCTTCAATATTTCAATATAATCATTCTTAAGCTGCAGGTTAAATAAAATGGTTTTAATTATCTTATTTTTATGACTTTTTAATATCTGTTATATAATATTTCCTTGATGACATTCTTCAAAAAAGCTTTAATAAATATTATTTGGTAATAACTTGTATTTTATTTATCTACTTTTTAAAATTTATATTTTAACTCTAGATATAATCGTTTTTGGTGCATATTATATCTGAATTTAATTCTTTTTATAAAATCTTTTGTTCTGTCATCTTTATTATATACTTTTTGCTTGCTCCTTTTTTATGGTATGTCTTTATTAGATGAAACATTTATAGGTTCTATTCTTGGCTATGAATTATGCCACAGCATTTATGAAAATATTATTATTGTAATTATTTTATTTATTGTAATTGTATTATACATAGTGGGGAACGATCTCTCATTCATATTTGAGAATGATAAACAGGGCTAAGTTTAGAAAAATGGAAATAAATTGGTCATTGAGGTTAGAAAATAAGCAAAGAAATCCATGGATAGGAGATACACGGAAAATATGTACTGGTATAAAAGTTGAAGTTGTTGGAAATTGACATAAATATTTAAGTTTGGACATAAATATGTTCAACTTTTCACTGATTTTTAATCTCTCTATTGTTTTTACGTATTGAACAATATAGATACGGCATTCATAACCACTGATGCCAATGTCAAAATTATGAGCATAAAACAAAATGGTCCCTTTGAGAAGAAAGTACAGTATTAACAATATGGACATCGGGGTTTCACTGATGTTCTACACTAGTTATGGAAATAAAATGAAGGAATTTTTTATGATAAGACCGTGTGTGTGGGGAGGAAGACAAGACGGCTAGGAAATATGCTGTGGGAAATGTCAAATATTGAATTATTCTCCTACAATTATGTCCCTGCAATGCATGTAGGTCATTAGACATTCTCTGGTAGAAAAGACAATGGAGGTCAGCTTCTCCTTGTCTTTTATAGAATAGATAGTTACACCATTATGAATTAAGATGAAAGATGATAGTCATAACTAAATGACCAACTCATAACCATCATAGTCCTGATCAGGATGATGATCATGATGATGATTAATATGAGATTATTAATCTTATAGCTATCTCTGGACCTGTGTTAAGCATTGTTTCTAGTTATTTATTATAGTTGGTTATACCGTAATACTAATGGAGCTACACTTGTGTATATTAAGTCAGCTTAGTAAAGCATAAATTTCTTGGTTTTAGAGTTAGGGACCACAGTCTTGTCCTGCCAGCTGTTTTGCAGTTGAACACTAGATACATCTACATAGAACCTGTGTATAATTCAGTATAATCAATCAGCGCTACAACAAAAGTATAGCAAAGTAGAGGTTCTTTGAGTGTGAAAAAATTAATGAAACTTAAGAAATGACAGACTAATCATTTTAGGGTTCTTATAGTATTATACTACATTTGGCACATTCAGTTTTTTTTATAATGGAATTCTATAATTAATAGAATACATAAATATTAGAATAAATTTCAGATATAGGCTATATGCTCTTGTACTTAAAGAGCTCAAAACTTGTGTCAATGATTTGAATGAAACAATAAAATTCATGCTTATAGCATATATTGATAAAACTTATAGGGGAAAGTCATATAATCCATTATAAATGCAATATTAACAAACTTTTCATTGGCCTGAAACTAAGCAAAAAAAACTAAGCATAAAAACACGGTTTTATATGAAGTTCAAGGTAAGAGATTCCATTTAGTCTAAAAATTCTCCATAATTTTGGATAGAAGCTAAGTAGGTAACACAAAAAAGATGAAATAGGGCATCTGGGTGGCTCAGTCATTAAGCATCTGCCTTCAGCTCAGGTCATGATCCCAGAGTCCTGGGATTGAGGGGAGCCTGCATCTCCATCTCCCTCTGCCACTCCCCCTACTTGTGCTTGTTCTCTCACTGTCTCTCTGTCAAGAAAGAAAGAAAGAAATGAAGAAAGAAAGAAAGAAGAAAGAAAGAAAGAAAGAAAGAAAGAAAGAAAGAAAGAAAGAAAGAAAGAAAGAAAGAAATAGCCTGACTATATGTATAGTAAGAACTGCTTACACTTGGCACAGGCTCATACAAAGTTGGGGTGCTACGGAGAATTGTATCTTCAAACTAAGCCATATGATGAAGAAAAACTGTGACTATATAGACCATGAGAAAACTGGTAAGATATGATAAGTTTTTAACTGCCTTTCATTTGGGAAAAAAATATTTTATAAATTCTAAAACCATTGAGATGAAATTACAAGTAAATGAATTTACTTCAGTATAAGAATTTCTGTAAATAAGTGTATCTAAATTTTTGTTTATTACCATGTTATCGGGCTTCCCTATGATGTAGTGAGCATCTCATCCCTGAAGGAAAATTTATTCAGTCAACAAATATTGGTTGCTCGGTACTATCTTGTCTCTGAATAACCTGTCAGTGGACCTACAGCTTATATGTTAGTGGGACAGCTCGCCAAAGATAGTGGTAATGGAGAGTTCTCTGTAGTGTAAAGGGAGAATTCTGTGATTGACAGTAAAAGCTTATGAAATGTTTCTCTGTTTTTCTGCCTTTTTTTTTTCTTTAGTTTTTCTTCTGAAGTTGTAAATGAAAAGGAAAGCTCTGAACATATTGGATGAAAGTGAAGCAACAGCCCAACCCCTGAGCTCCTCCATGTTTTGTTCTGTGTATGTACTTGTGCTACTGCTTTGGAGAAGGGAAATGAATGGAAAAGGTAACTCCTTAGGCTACACCTAACTCCAAGGTTTTAGGAATCGGATTACACAAACACCCCAGGAAAGATTTTTAAAAAATAACAGTTTAAACCAAATGTTGTTAATACCTTTCCTGGAAGAGGCAAATGTTAATTTTTTTCTACCTATAGTCAAATTATGTCTATTCATATGCAAAGTAAATAAACATAATTGAATTTGTATGCTAGGAAATGTATTTTATTGTTCTATGTAGAATGATATTGTCTATGAAGAGACAATTGACAGCTCCCGGTCATAGGTATGATTTTTTTTATGAGGTTGTTGTAAATACAACAACAACAAAAAGAGTTTTGAAAGGCTAAAATACAATCTAAAACACTTTTTTAAAGATTTTATTTATTTATTTGAGAGAGAGAGCGAGCAAGTGAGAGAAAGAGCAAAGCATTAGCAGCAGGGGAGGGAGAAGCAGCCTCCCCACTGAGCAAGGAGCCCGATGGGGCCTCTATCCTAGGACGTAGGATCATGACCTGAGCCTAAGGCAGTCACTTAACAAATTGAGCCACCCAGGTGCCCCTAAAACATTTTCTATTAAATAAGCCAGACTTTGTCAGTTCAGAGTGGTTTTCTTTTCCTTATCTTGACATGCCTACACAGCATGGGGGGAAGTGTAATGAAAATCTTTGCCAAATGACACACTACCATCCATCCACATAGAGCAGCTCTTAGATTATCATCCCCACAGCAATCCTAAAAGGACTCATCTGGAATGAAGGAAAAAGCACATGTGAACCTTTTGTTTTCTACAACTCTTTTCACCTTCCATAGTCTCTAAGCATCCTTCAGATGGATGATTTGGAGGAGATAATGGTGTTTGCCTATGATCTCTGGGGCTTCATGTGATTATTGCAATTTTTAAAACAGGGGAAACTTGAATCCCTTACTGCTCAAAATGTGGTCCTAGGGCCAGAGCATCAACATCACCAGGAAGTTGGTTAAAAAAAAACAAAAAACAAAACAAAACAAAAAAAAAAACAAAACTCAGGTTCCAACCCAGTCAAAATGCATCAGAATCTGCATATCTAATGAGATCCTCATTAAAGTTTTAGAAGTAGTGCTCTATTTGTGCCTTTTGTCAATGGAAAATGAGGCTGATATAATTTAAAAGGAGCCTGGAAAGTTGTATTTATGAGTTTTAGAACTCGCATTTATTATGATTCCTAATGTTCTAAATGCTTTGCAAACATTAGCTCTTTCATCCTTCTCATATGCTTAGAATTGAAAACTAGTATGTTCATTTCACCAAAGTAACTAATGCTTAAGCAGTTTAGTTATTTGCCCAAAACCACTAAGCTAATGAGAATCAGAACCCGTCCTCAGATTTCCTTGCTAGTTCCAGTTCTTAAAATGTAGAGCCTGAAACTGATCATTTGCCTCTTTGTTCCTCATTTTCCTATAGACCTTTTGATGTGTCAGCTTATGGACAGGTGAAAACAAGGTCATGTTAGAATGTGGTAGGTTGATAAATATTTTTCTTCTCAGTAGGTTTATCTTCACACTAATTGAATATTGATATGTATTAAATTCTGATGAAATAAATTATTAGAGATATAACTAACACTGTCAAGCTCTAATTAATCTTAATTTTAATTATGACATGGGTCATTGTCAAAAACTACTTTACTAAAAATTGTTTTGGGTCTGAATTTTTTTCACGCAATTAAATACAAGCTGCAATTCAACATTTAATTTTATAGGCAATTAATTAGCCCGTGGTATATTTAATGGACTTTGAATGACATAATCATTAAGATTTGAACCAGGACTATTTGTATAATGACTTTTCCCCCTTGCTAAACATTTAAACTCTTGCTAACTGTGGTAAATATGGTGAGTAAACAATGCTTAATTACAAAAAAATATAGGGTCATGATTTTTTTTGTTTGTTTGTTTCTCCTGAATTTTTCCTTTCTGGTGAGTGTACAATAATTGTTTCACAACAATGGTTCACAGAAAAAATAAAATAGAAGAAATATATTTGCCTTACAAATGAACATGAAAGGCTCATGTAATTCAAACATAAACATATTAAACACTTAAAACATATAAGCGATCAAATTCATTTACAAGATTTGCAAAATTCTACATTCTTGTTGGCCTTGATGTTGTGTTTGCCTCTCACATACTAAGACTGTGGGGCAATGATACTATTAAATGTTCCATAGCAGATACCCCAGTATATTATCCATACATGATGATTGTTTCCCTTAAATAACTCTTGTTTAGGTAGGTTAAAATGTAAGAGGGTAATAAATATTATCCATCAAATATAGAATTAAAAACCAGTATCTTTTATGTCAGTGCACTCAAGTGCATTATTTGCTTTCAACATTAAGTCCAAAATGTGCAGAATATGCTCCAATTAGAAAAAGGTATCGAAGACAAGGTCCCTCAGCTATTGTATGTACAGACTTTTTTTTTCCAGAATTAGATTGCTCTTAAACTTCAAAAAAAAATTAATTCCTTTTAAGATCACACACACACACACACACACACACACATATTTGTGATCTCATCCTCTCCTACCTTAATTTTTCTGTTATCTGCAATTTTTGAAATGCAAAAGAAACATTGTATTATCCATTGATTACTGAGCATCTACATTTTACAGGCACTATGTGACATGTTTTAATATGCATGCATTCTATTTAATATTTAAAACAACCCTATAATATCTTTTAGTCCCTTTCTTTAAGGTCAGAAATGGAGACCCAAAGCTATTACTTATTTTTTTAAGATTTTATTTATTTACTCATGACAGACACACAGAGGTAGAGACATAGGCAGAGGGAGAAGAAGGATTCCTATGGGGAGTCTAATGCAGGACTCATCCCAGGATCCCAACCTGAGCTGAAGGCAGATGCTCAACTACAGAGCCACCCAGGTGTCCCAAGACCCAAAGCTTTTAAATACCTACCTCAAAGTCACACATCTAAAAAAAGGAACACACTGGCATTTTAACAGTTTTCTCGAGATGTTACAATTATCTATATTAAATTTTTCACACTACTTTAACAATAATTTCATGTATTATGCTACTTTTAGTATGATTTTAATATGAATATGGTACATTGAGTCTTATAAAAATTGTCATAAAGCACTATAATGGGACTTTAATCCATTTCTTAGGTGCACCAGGAATCTCTAGACGCTTAGGAGATCTCTAAGCTGCATAGTGTTTCCTGAAAACAATAGGGAATTCATACATAAAAAACAAATGGAATTGGCATAATATAAAATAAGAAAAATGTTAATGTGTTTTTGGTGCTTTTATAAGGAAATTAATACAAAATTGTTATTGAGATTGACTTTTATGTAATTTTACCCTTTTTTTAAAGATTTTATTTATTTATTTATTTATTTATTTATTTATTTATTTATTTATTTATTTATTTATGAGAGACAGAGAGAGAGAGGCAGAGACACAGGCAGATGGAGAAGCAGGCTCCATACAGGGAGCCCGATGTGGGACTCGATCCCGGGACTCTGGGATCACGCCCTGGGCTGAAGGCAGACGCTCAACCGCTGAGCCCCCCAGGCTTCCCATGTAATTTTACCTTTAAACAGACTCATCTATTAAGATAAATTGATAAGTTGGCAAAAACTTAAAAACCTGTCACAAAATAGTACAATTTACTCTTAAAAATTGATGCTAACAGTTATTATTCAACATTGCAGAAAATATGCAGTCTTTCAGAGGAACAATCATGTAATCCTGGAACATTTTAGTTGCACAGGCTTAAGTTTAATTTCTATAATTACATAGCATGGTAATTAAGAGACAGAAAACTAAATTATTTCCCAATAATATTAACCATATTAGAGTTATGCCTTTAGTAAAACCTAATCTCGCTTTGTCTACAACATTTTTCTATTCTTGGTCAGGGGGAAATTATTCTTAGTGATTTTATAACTTGGCAATGTTGTATGCAGCAGTTTTCCTCATGCAGGTTTCCTCATAGCCACAGATTATACAAGGAACACCAGCAACTCCATGGATACGCAAAGGCTTTACCAAATAAGCAGTTCTCCTACTGCCTCCTTTTATGATCAATAGTGTGAATTTGGAAAAGCCCAAATTCAGTTTTGGCAGTGTAATATGTGACCAATGAATAGAATTAAGTCCACAGTATTCAAACAAATTTAATCCATATACTATACTTCTTAGAAAAAAAAATAGTCTCGGGATCCCTGGGTGGCGCAGCGGTTTGGCGCCTGCCTTTGGCCCAGGGCGCGATCCTGGAGACCCGGGATCGAATCCCACGTCAGGCTCCCGGTGCATGGAGCCTGCTTCTCCCTCTGCCTGTGTCTCTGCGCCTCTCTCTCTCTCTCTCTCTCTCTCTCTGTGACTATCATAAATAAATAAAAAATTAAAAAAAAATAGTCTCTAGATTGTGGTACTATAAAGATTTTAAATTGCTTAAAATAGTAATTTGATTGCTTTTATTGAATACTAATAACTATAAGATATGATTTCTAACATCTGTCAGGGGAAAATATTTCTCAGTACCCAATTTATGTATAGAACATTGCTAATTTCAGACACGGCTTTTGTGAGTTAATTCCTAACTCTGGAAATAAATATAAAATAAAATATAAATATAAATATCTTTGTAAATATTTTAACCAATGCGTGAAGAGTAATAAGATTATATATATTATAATATTATATATGATATATATCAATGATAATATATATCATCAATTATCAATGATGATACAATTATCAATTATATATTATCAATGATAATATATGTATTATATATCAATATATCAAATATATATGTCAATGTAACTTGTTATATATGTTACATTGAGAAAAGAGCAGGCCTTGCTCAAAACAGTAACATGCAGATTATTGGGAGACAATTTTCCATATCTCTTAGATTTCTACATGTCTTACACATGTCTTATATAGAACAAAAAGCAGTGACTGTTCTTTCTTTTGGTATACTGTTATGAAGATTTATTTTATTTTATTTTGGTGTATAGTCTTAGAAAACAATTATTCTAGAGCAAAGGGCAGGTTTGCTTATAGGGTAGTAAGATAAAGATTCCACCCTCTGAAGTGAAGTGCAGCTGCATTTACTGTTCAGTTTAATTAAAATAATATTTACATTTGGTGAAAAGTATAGGCACGTTTGCTGCCCATTATAAAGAATTCAGGTGTCTTAAGCTCAGAGTTTCTTCCCTGTAACACAGCCACTATGTGTACATGTGTAATTTGGATATATTTGATATTTTGGATATATCTGTGGGGACTGAGATTTATAAACTGGTTAAAATGCTGATACTCTGAGTAATAAATTCTTTTGTGTCTGATCTAAGGACACTAACCAACAAAGCAGAAACAGACATATAAATCCAGAGATCAAAGCGGTGCAAAATGGGTAAATGTGAGTGGGAAGTACGGGCTTCCACAAAAAAAGAATATTAAAATTATGGAATGCCCTATTGACCTCTTAATGTTGCAGCTTCAGAAAGTTATAATCAAACAATATATAGGGAAAGACTAATGAGGAACACATGCATATGTATTCATAACCAAACACATGTAAATACACATATAGATACAGAAATAGATAGATGATAGATAGATAATAAAAGGATGTGAATAACTGCTGTATAAGGAGTTATAGAAAAGAACATGACTTCAATAGCAAGGTTCAAGGGACAAATGACAGCCTGAAAGAGGAAAAAAGCTGCTAAATCATTAGGGTCATGCTCAGTTAAAATAAGACGTTTTCAGATTCATAGCAAATCTTAAATTTCTAAGATGAAACTCTTATATGAGCACTTCTGAAAACTTCTTAAAAAGCACATTTTAACCAGTAGACAATTCCTTTATTAAGGAATATGTCTGCCCAGTGGGTAGCTAAGCCAGGAAATTATATCAAGGCCATATAATCTGTGACAACAAATGCCTTGGAACATACATTTGTGTGAAAATTGTGAGTAGAATGGGCCATATATCACAAAAAGGTTTTGGAGTGAAGCATTCCTGAGTACACATTCTAGATGTTCCATTCATCAGTCTATATATTTGAAGCTATTAAACTCCGAGCTTCAGTTCCCTCATCTGTGAGATCAGGATACTAATGGCTGCTTCTTGGTTTGTTGAGAGGATTAAATATATCTCTAATAGTTGCCACACACACACACATGAACACGCACACACACACACATACAATTTGATATTATTTTTCTTTGCCTTTGTAATGATGTCACTTGTTTATAAACTGATTGGGGAAAAATACTTCCTCAATTTTTTCTACGTGGTTTATAAGAAAATCTATTATTTTGTGAATCCATTCAATGAAACAAGCCTAAAAAGCACAAAACATACATTAATACTCAAATCCCTGAAATGAATTCTTCATTTATACTCATTTTTCTTGTTCTCTGGTGTGCTACATTCATTATCCTGGAAAATTGCTGACTTTTCCTCCATCAGTTTTCCACCACATAATCTTTTCTCTAAAGCTTTAATAAATATAAACAAAATCATGCCCTCTCACTCATTACACATATTTTTTGCCTTGACTATTTTATTTTATGTTATATGTATGTGTATTTATGTACATTTGTATATGCATGTGTATATATGAAGTTGCTTTTAAGAAAATATCATAGAGCAATTATAATGATCACCATTGTCATCATCACTATAATCTACTGAGCATCTACTTTGCTGCAGATTTTTAAGTACAATGCAATTATAAAATCAGAAAATTAATAATGATGAAATTTCACACATTTACATGTATGTTAATAATTAATATGCTAGTACCTTTATATTTACTTCTTCACACGTTTTTGTTTTTTTGCTTTTTTTTTTTTTTTTTTTGCCGTGGCTTTATCTTTTATTTTTTTCTGCATTGCTATTGGTTTGCTTTTTTACAATTAGATAAAATTGAGAAGTATACCTCTCGTTTTTAAATCACTCTCTATATTAGAAAATTCTTTCTATAATTAGAGTGCTCTAATTTCTCTCTGCATAGGAAGGAATTTAAGAGAATTTGACTTCAGTTGGTTTAATCAATAGACCATCCAATTAGTTTTTCCTAATATAAATCTGTTGGCTTGCCATTATAAAGTGTTTCTACTATATATTCATTTTTTGGTAATTCAATTAAACCTTATACTACCATGCAAAACAATTCTTTAGATTTTTCTTTGTTCATGCAATTCAATTATTTAGAAGAGGTAAATTCAATTATTTAGAAAAGGTATCATTTTTTTATCCATTGTATTTCATTATTTCATTCTTGAGTTTGTAATCTAGTATAAAAGTCATGTCAAATAATACGTCAAAAATGTTTTATTTAAAAAAAAACATGTTTTCATAATATTATCCATAATTACCTTTAAATTGAATTGTAAACTTTGAAAATGTTGCTGACAATGCCTTACTGTCTTTGGGTATTTACTAACAGAGGTTGGATATCTTATGTATTTATTATTTTTCATAATTTTGGTTACTTCATTTTTTCCTGTCCAATATAAGCAAAGTGTTTGATCTTACATCTACATTGGTTAGGATTTCCTTCCCTTTAGCATGGACATATTGTCCATGAATTTGAGTTTTCTTCTAGTCCTTTCTCATTTCCCTGAATTTTCTCCATCTCTTCTTCATAATCCCTGAAGGGAATTACCTCTTACTTAGGCCGCTGAGAGTCAGGTGGCTTCTCGGTCCGGTATTTCTCCATAGGGACGTCAGCTGTCATTTTCAAGGAGGCCATCCTGGCCCTTTGCATCCTCTTTACCACCTCTGAGCAGCCCAGCTCCGCCCGGGCCCAGCCAGCTCCCCGTAGTCGCAGACACCAGCTCCCTCCGCTGGGTTCCCCGGTCCCCGAGCCTGGCCCTGATCCCTGACCCCGGTCCGGCCCCCTGACCTTGATCCTGCCGGTTGACCTCACTGATCATTTATTAGCAAGACTGAGCCCAGCCAGGAGCTGCCGGGGTGCCCCACCTCCGTGCACGTACTCAGAGGGTGCACACAGCACCCCCCAATGGGCCCCCAGGCCTGAGGGGACAGTGGCCACCGGCCTCGGCCTGTCCTCAGTCACTGCCAAGAACATTGACCCACTTTGCCCCTGCATCAGCGGGGCCTCCTTCCCTGTCCCTGACCTAGGTCAGTCCTGGGAGGAGAGGAGCCCCAGGAGCCCAGCTCTGCGTCCCTGCATCGGTCCCCTGGGCTGCCGGGGTGGTCTACTCTTTGCCAGTAATGCCGGTTTTTAAAGAGTATGCAGTTATGGAAGCCCTGGTGGGCTCTCCCTGTTTTCCCTCACCTCTTATTTATACTAAAATTATCTGTATTGGAATTCTTAAAAAATAAATAAATAAATAAATAAATAAATAAATAAATAAATAAATAAAAATAAAAAATATATATAATACAATATATATATTTTATTTGTCTATTAGAGAGAGAGAGAGAGGGAGAGGGAGAGCTCAGCAGAGGGAGAGTGAGAGGGGCCCAGCAGAGAGGCAGACCTGAGGCTGGATCCAGGACCCTGGGGTCATGACCTGAGCCTAAGGCAGTTGTTTCACCAACTGAGCCCCCCAGGAGCCTCCTTGAAATTGTAGTCTTGATATGACTTCCCCCTGGCTCTGCAGGAGAATGTGTCCTATTCCCTTATGCATCAGTCTCTCCCACAAGCTTGCAATTTTAGGCACTTGCCAAGAGATTAAGTGATTGATACAGCTTTAGATGACCTCACAGAAGAGTTCGGCTATTGAGAATACCTTCTTTTCAGCCAAAGAGATGTTTGATGGGCACAGGTCATGTGCATATTAACATTTCGGAGGCGTTCTCCTAGACTAGCTCCACAGGACAGGTATCCTAACACCCTCTCCCCATTCTCTATACCAGTGGATTATAGGGAAAAGGGGGGGGGGGAGAAAGTGAAAAAAACAAAACAAAACAAATTGTGGTATTCTAGAACTCTTCTTAAAACTCCTTTCAAGGGCAGCCTGGGTGGCTCCGCCGTTTAGCGCAGCCTTTAGCTCAAGGTGTGATCCTGGAGACCAGGGATCGAGTCCCACATTGGGCTCCCTGCATGGAGCCTGCTTCTCCCTGTGCCTGTGTCTCTGCCTCTCTCTCTGTGTCTTTCATGAATAAATAAATAAGATCTTAAAAAAAAAAAAAAAAAAAAACTCCTTTCCCTCTTGTCTACAGATATTACTTATGGAAGACAAATACATTCATCCTGAACCTCACTCTTATTTATAATCCTGACATAGAACAGTTTGCTAATCTGCCACGATCTCTCAGATCTCTCAGCACCTCTCAGCACCTCTCACTGCTATCAATATGTAAATCCTGTATTAGTGTCCCCCCTCAATAACAACAGTCCTCCACCCCCAACCCTGCCACCTGTTCTCCTGGCCTCTGCTTATGTCCTTCTCCAGTTTGTTCTCTACATCAAGGACAAAATATATTCCCCTAAAATATAAATCCATATATCTCATTTATTTGTTGAGTACCCTTTATTGGCCCACCTAATAACCCAGTAAACTAATAAAAATGGCACAGGAAATGAGAAGTGACAATGTAGTCTCATCTCTTTTTCCCAGATAACTGATATGTACCTATTCCACATAAGGTTTGCTTTCCTCTTAGGCACGCATGCTATTTATACTACAGTGAAAGTGTCAAGAAGTGGAAAGACTTGGAGTATTAAGTTCTGTAATCTCCATTAATCCTTCCATTACAATACCCCAGAATATACAATCTATGTAAATACAGAGTAATTGCTTCACTCAGCAGCTTTAAAACAAGTATTATAATCCTCTCCTTCAAACCAGATTACCAACCTCAGATAACTCGCAACCTGAGATAGTTAAATCTCACAAAAATTGGAACTCTTAGCCAATACCAGAGCATACTAATAATTTCAAATTTTCAAAAGTAACAGTAAAGGTGAAACACAGGTGAAAAAGCATGGAGAAGTACAGGATGCCCCACATTGCCCTCCAGATTGTTTCTTGCTGTATTACGATGTTTTCTGGTTTGATTTTAACATCTGTGATCCCTAAGTGATGCACGTAGGTCATCAATTACACAAAGGGAACTGTTTTATTCATGAAACATCTACAAGTTGTACCCTGGTAATTGCATAGTTTATATTACATTTCTCAAGTAGTTGATCTTAAAGTACCATGTTTATTCTCCACAACAGTCCTGATGAGACTAGGCACATCTTGGAAAAGCTTTTCAAATCTAAGAATCCTCCCAGTACCAAGTACCACACATGTGTGATTACCAGAGGGCTGTAATTCGCCTGTTTGCAAAGGGTTTGGACCAGGTCATCTTTCTTTCTTCTCTGCAGCATCCCTGAAGGTAGAGACAATGCACTCCTATTTTCAACATTTTATTTTCCACACAATCTCCTACTATGTAGACATTTCATAGCATCTATAGTTGGTTATAAGTGATTATTTTCCTATCCACCCCACTCCCATTAAATTGTGATTTATGTGAAACTATACAGCATATTTTTTGTGGGTGCTTTATAAATGAATAATTAAATGATCATGAGGATCACAAAATTTAACTAGACTCAGTCTCGGAGGATACATGTAGACAATGGCATTTCTGACTTTTATAGAAATATCTGCTCTTTTTATTTCACTTTATTTTATTTTGCTCTTATTTTAAAACTACTTTGGGATTTATTTAACAGAGAGTAAAAAATGACAATAAAATTTATCAATTGCATGGATCATTTAATTGTCAATTATATTCATACATTTTAAAGGGTGACCTCCTAATTTTAGAAAGGTCTACTACTTTTAAAATGTTTTATTTGTAGGAAAAAAATACCTACATTTAATATCAAATTGTATTTTCTTTGTCATCACACTGACTGCCGTCTGTGCTAAGGCTTGGGTTTCCATTATCCTGTGACTTGGGCAGGAATAATCTCTCTTTACTAACAATAATGTCTATGTACATCTTGTCCTTATCCATCTTTCCTGTCTTTGATGAAAACAAAAGAAAGAAGGAAGGAAGGAAGGAAGGAAGGAAGGAAGGAAGGAAGGAAGGAAGGAAGGAAGGAAGGAAGGAAGGAGAAAGAAAAGAAAGAAAGAAAGAAAGAAAGAAAGAAAGAAAGAAAGAAAGAAAGAAAGAAAGAGTAAAGAGAAAGAAAGAAGCCTCATGCTCTACTAAAACAGTTTTAATTTCAAGTTATTTAAATTCTTAGTTCACATGTAGTGTAATATTAGTTTCAAGAGTAGAATTTAGTGATTTGTCACTTACATGTAACCCTAGTGCTCATCACAAGTGCCCTACTTAATACCCATCACCTGTTTAGTCCATCCACCTGCCCGCATCTCTGCCAACCCTTAGTTTGTTCTCTGTTGTTAAGTTTTGTGGTTTGTTTCTCTCTCTTTTCCCCCCTTCTCTTATGTTCATCTATTTTGTTTCCTAAATTCCACAAATGAGTGAAATTATATTGTATTTGTCTTTCTCTGACTGACTTATTTTGCTTAGCGTAATACACTCTAGCTCCATCCGCATCATTGCAAATGGTAAGATTTCATTCTTTATGAGGGTTGAGTAATATTCCAGGGTGTGTATGTATGCAATTTGTTGTCATATAAACTTTTCATAATATTCTCTTATAATTGTTTGTTTTGGTGATTGTTAATCTTTCCTTTTTCACTCATGATTTTGTTTATTTGGGTATTTTCTCTTTTTCATAAGTCTTGCTAGGTTTTTTATCTATTTTATTAATTTTTTCAAAGAACCAGCTCCTACTTTCATTGATCTGTTTTTTGCTTGTTTGTTTTTATATCATTCACTTCTTTTTTTTAAGATTTTCTTTTCTTTTTTTAAAAGATTTTATTTATTTATTCACAGAGAGAGAGAGAGAGATACAGAGATGCAGAGACATAGAGGGAGAAGCAGGCTCCATGCAAGGAGCCTGATACGGGATTCGCAGGACTCCAGGATCACTCTCTGCGCCAAAGGCAAATGCTCAACCTCTGAGCCCCCCAAGTATCCCAAGAGTTTCTTTATTTATTTGAGAGAGAGAAAGAATAAGCAGCGGGGGGAAGAGAGAGAGAGAGAGAGAGAGAGAGAGAAAGAGAGAAAAGCAGACTCCCCACTGAGCAGGGGATCTGACTTGGGGCTCAGTCTCACGGCCTAGAGATCATGACCTGAGCTGAAGGCAGACCCTTAAGCAACCAAGCCACCCAGGCACCCCTATATCATTCATTTCTACTGTCATCTTTATTATTTCCCTTTTTCTGCTGGTTTTGGATTTTATTTGCTGTTAATTTTCTAGCTCCTTTCAATGTAAGATTAGATTTTGTGTTTGAGATTTTTCTTGCTTCTTGAGGAAAGCCTGTAATGCTATATGCTTCCCTCTTAGGACTGCTTTTGTTGCATCCCGTTGATTCTGCAGTCTTGTGTTTTCATTTTCATTTGCTTCCATGTATTTTTTTTTCTCCTTTAATTTCCTGAGTTAATTTTCTTTAACTAATCATTCTTTCGTAGAATATTCTTTAACCTCCATGTATTTGTGGTCTTTCCAATTTTTTTCTTGTGAGTAACTTTAAGTTTCATAGTGTTATGGTCTGAAAATATGCATAGTGTGATCTCGATCTTTTTTGTACTCATTGAGGGCTGATTTGTGACCTAGTATATGATCTGTTCTGGAGAATGTTCCATTTGTACTCAAAAAGAATTTGTATTTTTGCTGCTTTATTTTTTTTTTAAATTTTTTTTTTTTTTTTTTTTTTTTTTTTTGTATTTTGCTGCTTTAGGATGAGATGTTCTGAATATATCTGTTAAGTTCATCTGGGCCAACATTATTCAAAACCTTTGTTTCCTCATTGATTTTTTTTGTTGTTGTTGTTCCGATGATATGTCCATTGCTGTAGGTGGGATATTAAAGTCCCCTACTAGGGACACCTGGGTGGCTCAGTTGGTTAAGCATTTGCCTTTGGCTCAGGTCATGATCCCAGATCCTGGGATCGAATCTTGTATTGGGCTTCCTGTTTAGCACGGAGGCTGCTTCTTCCTCTCCCTCTGCTCCTCTCACTCTCTCTGTCAAATAAATTAGTAAAATCTTAAAAAAAATAAATTCACCTACTATTATTGTATTGTCATAAATGAGTTCCTTTCTGTTTGTTATTAATTGTTTTATATATTTGGCTGCTCCTGGGTTGGGGGTGTAAATATTTGCAATAGTAAGATTTTTTGGATAGACCTCTTTATAATGATATAGTGTCCTTTCTCCTTTCTTGTTACAGTCTCTGGTATAAAATCTAATTTGTCTGGAGTACATGCATGGCTACTCTGGCTTTCTTTTGATGTCCATTAGCATGATAAATGGTTCTCCATCCCCTCACTCTCAATCTGGAGGTGTCTTTAGGTCTAAAATGAGTCTCTTGTAGGCAGTATATAGATGGGCCTTTTTTTTTTTTTTTTAAGTCCATTTTGACACCCCATGTCTTTTGAATGGAGCACTTAGTCCACTTACATTCAGAGTGAATATTGTTAATTTAATGCCATTATATTATTGTTCCTGAAGAGTTTCTCTGTTCCTTTCTAGCCTTTTTTGCTTTTTTTTTTTTCTTTCCCGCTCAAAGATTCTACTTTAATATTTCTTGTAGGGCTGAGTTAGTGGTTGTGAACTCCTTTAGTTTTTGTTTGGAAAACTCTTTATCTCTCCTTCTATTCTGAATGTCAGCCTTGCTGGGTAGAGTATTCTTGGCTTTTTTCCCCAATATTGAATGTATCTTGCCATCTTCTTCTGGCCTGCCAGGTTTCTGTGAAGAGATCTGCTGCTAACCTGTTTTGTTCTCTCCTTGTAGGTTAGGGATATCTCTTTCCTAACTGCTTTCATGATTTTTCCCTTGTCTTTGTATTTTGAAATGTTACCACAATGTATCTTGGTGTTGGCCAACCTTTGTTGATTTTGATGGCAGTTCTCCGTCCCTTTTGGATTTGAATGTCTGTTTCTTTCCCCAGATTAGAGAAATTTTTAGTTATAATTTGACAAAATATATCTTTTGCCCCTTTTTCCCTCTCTTCTTTTAGGACACCTATGATAGGAATGATATTATACTTTATGGAGTGGCTGAATTCCCTAAGTTAACATTTATGATCCAGTATTTTTCTTTCCTCCCTCTTTTCCACTTTATTGTTTCCCATAATTTTATCTTCTAATCAATTTTTCATTCCTCTGTTTTTTCCATCCTTATAATCATTACAATCAGTAGGATTTGCATCTCAGTTATAGCATTCTTAATTTGGGCCTGACCAGTTTTTAGGTCTTATCTCTTTGGTAAGGGACTCCCTGGTGTCTTCTGTGCATTTCTCAAGCCCAGTTAGTATCTTTATGATTGTTTTATTTTAATTTTGTTTAAGCATATTACGTATGTCTGCTTTGAATAGATTCCTGGTCGTAACCATTTCTTGTTCTTTCTTTTGGGATGAATTCCTCCATCTTGACATTTTGTCTGGGTGGTCTCTGTCATCTTTGTGTTAAGAAAGCCTGTTATGTTTCCTGCTCCTAAGGCTAATGGCTATATTGAGAAGAGGTTATGTGCTGAGCAGGGCCTGACGCTTCAGGAAGTGTTTCTGGTGAATGCTGTGTGCATTCTGCTGCTGTGTTTTGGCTGCTCTTTCCCTCGTGTCAGTCTTCTGTAGTTTCCCCTTGCCCTCTGTAGGGAGTGTTTGGACCTTGGCCAGAAGGTGGTGAATTTTAGCTAAGTGTGTTTTGTTGTGCTTTCTAAAAGAGGTAAATCATATTTCCCCTAAAACTGAAGCTTTTCAGCACCCCATGATCAGTAGATTTGGTGGGTGTGAGGGGTTTGTGCTGGCCCTTTGGAGAAGGGGGGCACGGCTGCCCTGACTCTCAGGCACATTTGCCTAGTAAAAAGTCACTGGTAGAAAGCACCTAGCAAAAAGGCAGAGTGCAGGAGGTCTGGACTTTGTATAGGCGGCTCAAGCTTCCACTGTGAGTACTGAGATGCTCCCTGAGTTCCATCCATGTGTTATAGGGGCACAGTGGTGTCAGCTGGCTCTCTCATCCTTGAGAGAGGAGTTTGCAGCCTTCGCTGTTCAGGAAGCCCTCACAGAATAGTGAATTATATCCCCTTATTTGTCCCAGGCTTCCCTCAAACCCCTGGCTTTACCTGGTCTGCATCCAAGTCATCTGTCCATTTGGGAGTGCAACTGGGTTTCAAAACTCTGAATTCCAGGGACCCAGTGTGGCATGGACCCATGCTGATCCTCTGGGAGGAGGTTCCCCCTGCATTGTGGCGCATGCAGGTTTGTCCCAGAAGGGCAGTCACATGAACATGCAGGGACTGAGTTTATGGTAAAGCACAGCAAAAAAATCAGTGTTCAGGTGAATTACTTTCAGCAGCTGCCTCTGCTCCTATGCTAGTGAGAGGGGCAGCTCGAGACACCTGAGAGCACTTTTGTCTCCAGGGAGGCAGTTGGCACATCTTCCAGATGTTCTCTAAGAAGTGGAATTGTTTTTCCATTGTAATGCAGGAGATCCGTGGACCATGCAGTCCGCTCCCAGGCCTCTGCCTTCCTTCAGTACAGTAGTACTTCTACGCTCACCAGGCTCTGCCCAGTGTGGGCTTCTAAAACTTCAGACTTTGGGCAGCCCTGGTGGCTCAGTGGTTTAGTGCTGCCTTCAGCCCAGGGCATGATCCTAGAGTCCCGGGATTGAGTCCCACGTCGGGCTCCCTCCATGGAGCCTGCTTCTCCCTCTGCCTGTGTCTCTGCCTCTCTGTGTCTCTCATGAATAAATGAATAAAATAAAAAAATAAAATAAAACTTCAGACTTTGAGCTCTGTTGCTTGTAAAAACTTTATTATCAGTCTCTCTCATTTTCCCCATCATTGTTTTTGGGGAAGTGTTTTTCTAATGCAATGCTCTGTGCCCTGCTGTCTCTCTCTCACCTCTCTCCCTGATCAAGAAACTTCCTTTGATTTGGCAACTTCCTTGTTAATATAAAATCACTTAATTTTATTTTCCTTAAAAAAAATCCCTTCAAATTACTGTTTTGATTTACTGCCACATTTCGAATAATACATTACAAAGAACTTATGATACTTGTGGAAAAAATATTCTATGTTGTTTATTAATTATTTTATACCACTTTACATATTTCTCTGTAAACTCTGTTTTTTTATTTATACATCTTGGTTGACAACTTTCATTAAATGAATTTGGATATATACCTATATGTACATATGCATATATACATTTTTACATATATGTATATTTATAATATATTAGTATATGTATTAAATATTAAGTTATAGGTGTGGCACAATGAGACATTTCCAATATGACTAAACTTAGAAGAAATTTGTTTTTTATTGAAGTAGATACACTGTTACATTAGTTTCAGGTGTACAACATAGTGATCCAACAACTATATGCTATGCTATGCTCATTCCAAGTATAGCTGCATCTGTCACTATACAATCTATTATGGTACCATTGACTATTCCTTGTTCTGTAATTTTCCTCCTCATGACTTATTCATTCCATAACTAGAAGGCTGTACCTTCCTCTCTATTTTCATCTGTTTCACTCATCCTCACCTACTCACCTCCTCTCTGGCAACCATCAGTTTATTCTCTGTATTTATTGGCCTGTTTCTGTTGTTCATTTGTTTGTTTGTTTGTTTTTTAGATTCCACCTTTAAGTGAATTTATATAGTATTTGTCTCTCTGCCTCACTTCTTTCACTTAGCGTGATTAGCACTAGGTCTATTGTTGCCACAAAGGGCAAGATCTCATTCTTTATTATGGCTAATATTGCAGTGTGTGTGTGTGTGTGTGTGTGTGTGTGTATGTGTGCATGTGTGCATGCTATCTTCTTTATCTTAATACTCTTTTATTTGAGAAAGTCAAGAACATGCTTTTAATACGATACTATGCCAGACCTCCCAGTATTTTTTGTTTGCTTTTATTTATCTTCATTATTGTAAATTTTTAAAGCCATAGCCATTCATTAGGAAGGCTTTATTGACTCATTCACATGGACGCATACTTAGGCAAGACACTTTAAAACAAATATTTTGTACTAGGAAATGTCCTCAGCACTGTGAATTCAAAATTACTGTATATCAAATATATATATATATATACATACATATATTTTAAACATTTTATTTATTCATGAGAGACACAGAAAGAGAAGCAGAGACATAGGCAGAGGGAGAAGCAGGCTCCCTGCAGGGAACCTGATGCAGGACTCAATCCCAGGACCCTGGGATCATGACCTGAGCTGAAGGCAGATGCTCAACCACTGGGCCACCCAGGTGTCCCTATATCAAATATGTTAATAAAAATGGCTTCTAAATAAAAAGAATACCTGAATTTTCCATTCAAGATTTACACATGTAATTGAATGAGATAAATACTTAAAATACTTAATTTATTAATTTATATGTCCAAATATATGTGTCAGATCATCTATGTGAAATTTGTTTATCCAATTCTCATCACATAGTATTGACAGGTATGATAACTTATAAATTTAATTTTTAAATGTCTTATTTTCTACAATCGATTTTTACAAAAATAAAAAAAATATCAAAAGCTGCTTTGGAATCTCTGATGTCAAATCTTGAGTCATTTAGCACAGTATTCCAGAGAATACCATTTTTACTGCTTTTAAGATGTTTAATACGGATATTATTTCTTGTGTATATATTTTTTAATCATTGTAGTACTATGGGTACTTAAAGGATCATTCACACATCATTAAGATAGCTGTTTTTGTTTTGTTACTTTACTGTATCTTATAGTTATATATTCATGATTACCATACTTTATTAGAGAATGTTACTTGTTTCAAGTGACTTAAAAAATGCTTGTTTTGCAATTACATCAAATACTTAGATTTTTTAGATTGTACCCTTGAGATTAAATGTCACATCTTTGTTATTTGCTTCCCCAACCTTTTATTTAACATCTTTTTAGAACATATTTTTTCTTTTTTGCAATTGTGTGAAATTTATTTTCCTGAAAGCACTTCATCTTCTAATTAACTTAACCATAAAAATGTGCACATTAAAAGTACAATCTTCCAAGTTAAGTAATGCAGATGATGTTACTCTTCATGGTCTCCCAGTTTTCCTTTTTTAAAAAAATTATATTGAATTATACTTTACATACAGTGTTGTATTAGTTTCAGGTGTATAACACAGTGATTTGACAATTCTATACATTACTCACTGCTCACCATCTGTCATCATACAACATCATTACAATATTATTGACTATATTCTCTGTGCTATACTTTTCATCTCCATGGCATTTATTTTATAACTGAAATTTTGTTCCTGTTATTTCTCTTCACTTATTTCACATATCCTTCCACCTATCTCTCCTCTGGCAATCAGCATTTCTCTGTATTTAAGAGCATTTTTGTTTGCTTGTTTGTTTTGTTTTGTTTTTTGGATTCCACATATAAGTGGAACCATACAGTATTTGTCTTCTTTGACTTATTTCATATCTTGGCTATTGTAAATAATACTACAATAGGCATAGGGGTACATATATCTCTCCAAATAAGTGTTTTTATTTTCTTTAGGTAGATACCTTGTAGTGGAATTACTGTATCATATGGTATTTTGGTTTTAGTTTTTTGAAGAACCACTCATATTGTTTTCAGTGTTTGCATAATTTGCCACAAATGCCTTTTCTACCTGTGCAAACTGAACTGATTGAAAACATTTCTGGTATTTTATCTTCGCTGAACAATATTTAGGGTTTAAAATAAAGCATTGTACTTTATTCCTTTTAAAACACTCATTTTTCACTTGTTTTCATATTTTATCATCCTTCAAATTGAGATATATCTTCTATTCAATGGTATGTCATAGATTAATTGCAATCAATTTTTCCTTTCTTAGTAGTATATATAATAATATGCCTCTTACAATGAATGCCATTTTACATTTGATGAACTAGAGTAATTGAGTACTTTTCAAGGACCAATATAGCTAATGAATTCCTCTTTTCTGGGAAATAATGGTATACACCCAAGTCCATACATCTGGTTACAGATGGAACATGGTTTCTGATCTCAGAGCTCTCATAGTGGAGCATTACACTTTACCTAATAATATCTATATTAGAAGCATAAAGGAAATTCTGCTGGAGTCTAGTGAAGGGCTGAAGAAAGACTGTCTCACTGCAGAGTCAGGAAAGACAATAAAGAGGAGATGATTTTGAAATGAAATTTGTAAAATTATATTTACTAGGAAGAAAATATGAAAAATGAAATTTGAACAGAGGAAAACCTGGAAATAATCATGGAAATAGAAAGGAGAATGGCATTAGCTAGACGCATAACTATTTTCACTGAATTACAGAGTAAGAAAATTGTGAGAACAATTAGCAAAATATATATACAGGAGTACTTTACTGAAGGTCTGTGGCCTTAAAAAAATGTAGTATTTTATTTTTCTTACAGATAAAAGGTCACCATAGGTTAGCTATATTGTCTACCTCTATATCTACCTATATACCTTTAGAATGATCAGTGTAAGGACAATGTGTAGATCAAGAAGAGACTGGAGACAGTAATGTATAGCAGGATAATGGCCTTAAAAGAGAAGCAGTGTGGCAGAAGGGTGACTGTGTTGAGAGATACTTGAAGAATGTATCTGGAATATTTGATGAAGAAATGAAGAAGGAAAAGTTGAATGTAAACATTTAGGATTTGGGAGCTTTTAACTAAGATAATAGGTAAAAGAGTAAAAGAGTAGTTTCAGTGAGAATGTGTTGTGCTAGCTGTAGATGTTCAGTAGACAGAAATAGAGTGTGAAGTCAAGGATATTAACTTCTAGTTGTTCTCATAAGAATATTAACTAGTTAAAAATAGATCTGCCCTATAACCCAGCAATTGCACTGCTGGGGATTTACCCCAAAGATACAGATGCAGTGAAATGCCAAGACACCTTCACCCCAATGTTTATAGCAGCAATATCCACAGTAGCCAAACTGTGGAAGGAGCCTCGGTGTCCATCGAAAGATGAATGGGTAAAGAAGATGTGGTCTATGTATACAATGGAATATTACTCAGCCATTAGAAATGACAAAACCCACCATTTGCTTTGACGTGGATGGAACTGGAGGGTATTATGCTGAGTGAAATAAGTCAATCAGAGAAGGACAAACATTATATGGTCTCATTCATATGGGGAATATAAAAAATAGTGAAAGGGAATAAAGGGGAAAGGAGAAAAAATGAGTGGGAAATATCAGAAAGGGAGACAGAACATAAGAGACTCCTAACTCTGGGAAACGAACTAAGGGTGGTAGAAAGGGAGGTGGGCAGGGAGTGGGGGTGACTGGGTGATGGGCACTGAGGGGGACACTTGATGGGATGAGCATTGGGTGTTATTCTATATGTTGGCAAATTGAACACCAATAAAAAATAAATTTATATAAAAATAATATTAATTAGAACTATGGAGTATAATATGTCATAAATAATACCACAGTGCTCTTACTTAAGTTAAATGTTGCTTAAGTTAGTTGTTCCTGGACTGTTTCTGTTTCTGGAGAGAATTAGATTGAATAGGATTATTTTAAGAGTTGCTTGGATGGTGGTGATTGTGGGGATACAAAAATGTAAGTAAAATTTTACTTTTTTCACCATATTTTACCATACTAAACACAATTTACCACTTGTGTTTAATTTATTTGCTTATGTTCCTTGGCATAATTTCATTATAAAAGGTTTAATATAAAGGGAGAAAGTATAGAGGTTTCTTATAACCTCAGCAGTCCCTCACATGCATAGCCTTTCTTATTTTAGTATCTCCTACCAGAATTGTGTATTGTTACAGTTGATGAACCTAAATTGACATATTATTATCACCTAAAGTCCAGAATTCACTCTTGAGATACTTTATATGGATTTGGAAAAATATATATAGACATGAATCTACCATTGTAGTATCATAGATGAAAGTTTCACTGCTTTAAAAATCCTCTGTTTTCTAACAGTTCAATTCCCTTGCCCCTCCCCCTTGGTAACAACTGATCTTTGTACCATCTGCATAGTTTTACCTTTTCCAGAATGTCATATAGTTGAAATCATACAGTGCTTATGTGGCAATATTGAGTCTTCCTAACTATTAGCATTGAGGATCTCTCCTTTTCTTTAGTTCTTTTTTGATTTCCCTCATACGACTTTAGTTTTCCTCATACAGATTTTAAACGTACTTTTTTAGATTCATCCTAAAGTATTTCATTTTGGGGGATGCTAATGTAAATAGTATTATGTTTTTAATTTTAAATTCCACTATTTCTTACTGGAAATAATTCCACATAGGAAAGTGATTGACTTTTATATATTTACCTTGTCCTGTAAGTGTCATATAATTACTCATTAGTTTCTAAAGTTTTTTTTTTCTGTACTTTTCAACTTTCTGCATAAGACAGTCATAACATCTGAGAACAAGGATAGTTTTATTTATTTTTTTCTCAATATATTTTATTTCATTTTCTTGTCTTATTGCATAACCTAAGATTGCCAAGTACGATGTTGAAAAGAAGTGGAGAGAAGGGACATACTTGCCTAGTTTATGGCATTTGTAGGAAAGCTTCAAGTTTTCCATCATTAGTATGATAGTAGCTGTATATTTTTTAATAGATATGCTTTATCAAATTAAGGAAGTTCTTTTCTATTTCTAGGTTACTGAGAATTTTATCATGAATTGGTGTTGGATTTTTGTCAAATAATTTTTGCATCAATTGATATAATTGTGCAATTTTTTTGCCTTTTGATATGATGGTTATATTTAATTATTTTTCAAATTATGAACCAGCCTTGTATACCTGGGATAAATCCCACTTGGTTGTGGGGTATAATTCTTTGTACACATTGTTGGATTTATTTTTGTAAGGATGTTTGTATTAGTGTCCTTGAGGGGTCTTGTGTCTGTAGTTTTCTTTATTTACAATGTCATTGTCTTATCTTGTTATTAAGGTAGTGCTGTCCCCATAGAAAAAGTTAAGAAGTACTCCTTTAGCACCTGTCTTCTGAGAGAGAGAAATAATTGGTATAAGTTCTTCCTTAAAAAAAAAAAAAAAAAAAAAAAACCTTCTTCCTTTAATTATTGGTGAAATTTACTTGTGAACCCATCAGAGTCTGGAGCTTTCTGTTTTGGAAGGTAATTAATTATTGACTCAATCTCTTTTGTTTTTTTTTTTTTTTTTTGACTCAATCTCTTTATTGGATGTTGGCCTATTGGGATTTCTTTCTAAATGAAAGATTGGGCTTCTATGATGTAACATGAACTCTTTAGCTAGTTGATAGACTTTTAAATGAATAGACTTCTTCTAGTGCTTGTAGTGCTTGCAAGATTATTAAGTGTTAATATTAGCAGTAGTATTACTGGGTTACAGATATTTTCCTGCATAATTTATAGGAGAGTAACATAGGAGGCACTCAGTAGGGCCAAACGATGGCCAAGAGCATTAATTAGTAGCCACTCAAAGTCACCTGCTAAGAACCTTTTCATTGTTATTCAGAGGTTAGAAAAAGATGAGTTCTTTGAGTCTGGAGTAGTTCAGTGTATACTCTTGCCTGACATGTAAAACAGAAAGTTCCATTGGAGTAGGGTAGTGGAAACACAACTAATTTTGTGACCCCAATTGCTCTGTCCAAATTTATGATAAAAATTGTGTAGAAAATTTTAATTTAAATTTTAATATTGCAATTTAGAGGAAAGTGAGAAATTTCCAAAAAGAAAATGAAAAAAAAATTATGAGGAGAAAAAGTATATTCATTTCTTTAATCTATCTTTTTCAAACAAGTGACCCCAAGGCCTTAAAATTACTTCTGCCTTTTGTAATTCAGGATCATTTTCTTTTTTTCTTTCTGAAAGACTTCCTTATACACTATTTTCTATGCCTGGTGCCTACAACTTATCGTGTTAGAACCTGATTAAGGGAAGACAGATGGTCAAATAACTTCTGAAGCTCAATAGTTTCTTTATATAGCTTCAGTCAAAAACATTGACCTGAATACTGTCTTCCTTTTTAACTGGGATGTTAAAAGCTATTTCAGGGATTCTTTTTTCTATTTAATTATACTTATACTTAATTAAATCTACATAATTCAGCTGATTTCCATCATTATAAAGTATTGTTATAGGCATGCAGAGAATAAATAGATTTGATTCTATCAGGAAAAAAGAGCAAATGCTGAGAGCTGCTGATTCTTTAAATTATTTTATAACTTCTGTTTAGTAGAGAAATAAGCTCCAAAAAAATAGTCATATCCTTGTTTTTCCTCAGCACTATGCTCAAGTAATGATAAATTCGCTAATCTGCAATGCCTACCCTAGGTTAAGTGGTAATTTCCCTCTCTCTCTCACTATTTTGTTTACTCTTTTTTTGTGGTCTACAGTCCTCTACATGCCCCAAATTCTAATGCTGATTTTCCAGAGATTTTACTGTGATACTTGTTGTTCCCTATCCTGAACTTAAAATTATCTTATTTCTTAACTAGTGTCTTTTGCTGTAGATCCATTCATTCTTACCCTACCTCCGCTGTCAACAACTCAATATAACTCATCTGAGACTCATCTGTCCTTGTGTACTATAACTCATAGGAATCGTTCTCTAATTGGATATTTTGGGCTGCTGGGATACATAAACATATTTTCAGAGATTAATGAATTCTGTACAAGAATTTATTTAAAAATATTTGTATTTCAATGATTGCCAATAATAACATTTATATGCTTGCAAAATATAACTATTGGGATGAATGCTGAGTTTATCTGAATCATCCAACTGCTGATTACCATCATTTTTACATCTTGCATAGGGTCAAAGATCCTTTTCGCAGTTGTAGTGATGTCAGTAGCAAAATAGCAAGACCAGTTTAGTAGGATTCCTCTCAGCATCTATCCTTGAGGATATGGGTGCTTTTTCTCCTTTGCATATGGAAGGGCACTTCTCACATGAGGGTCCTGTGATCTGTTTCAGGGAAGAAGGGGGACTTTAAAAAGTTCTTCTACACCTGATGTTTCTCAAATTCCTTCAGCTAAAATTGTTCAATATGTCAAAGCATCGTATTTTGTGAATGATGTATTCTTAACCCGGATAGATATATTGAATTCAAAGAAATCAATTCTGTCACCATCAGTACTATATTTACATTGCTAGAAAAAGTAATATGTTAATCATATTTCTTGAATATTTACCTGTGAAAATTGGCAATAAGTATTTTGGTCAATATAAATAAATGTCCCTTATTTTATTAATATGGGTTAGATACACATTTAACATAGATTTCAGTAAAACCATAAAACTAAATCTATCTTCAGGTGAGTGAGACAGTTTTTAAAAATCTTCATTAGGGTATCCCCGGGTGGCTCAGTGGTTCAGCGCCTGCCTTTGGCCCAGGGCGCGATCCTGGAGTCCCAGGATTGAGTCCCACGTCAAGCTCCCTGCATGGAGCCTGCCTCTCCCTCTGCCTGTGTCTCTGCCTCTCTCTCTCTATGTCTATCATAAATAAATAAAATATTTAAAAAATAAAAAAAAATTAAAATCTTCATTAACATTAGCCTTTGAGAATTGCTCACAAGAAGAGTTTTAGCTAAATCTAAGTTGGAGTTACTCTGTGTTAGCAGATATTTTCAAATTCTTGACAATGTTTTGCACAATATACTTCTGTTAATAGCCATTTTTGACTTAATTTTATTAACGTCAAAATAAAGAATCAGAATAAACCTAGACCTGAACTTGATGCTACTATTTTCATTTTTAAACTTCATATTACAAGCCGGTGAGTTGGTTTCTGGAAAAAACCCTCATATTAAATAATATGTGTTATTGAATTTAATTATTTTTCAGAATCATTTGTATTTATAATTTGTTTTATGTTAAAAAGTTATAAGTGCTTTGTATCTATTGTTATATTTGTACGTTTTAAATAGCATCAAAACAAAAGTAACACCCATTGACATGAGTCCAGTAGAATCATTGCATTGCATTTGGATATCAGTTAAGTTTGAAGGACAACAATACCTAATATAGCTTGCAGATAACTGGATTGCTAGTCTCTGAGTAAAGTAAATGTCTCAATTAGCAGAATTGACTTTTTTAAAACACTTTTATTAAATAAAGAACAGTACATTTACAGGGCCAATTTCAATACAGTGGGTAGTCAGCTAAAAAATGCCTTTTGCAAAGCTAGCAAGCACTTAAAAATATTTTTAATCATTATTTTTGAATCATAATATCTTGATTGTCTATTATCTTTTTTCTTACAAATTATACCAGTTCCAAACTACTTTCTCCGACCCCTCAAAAATGTTACATTTTGATTCTTTTAAAGACAAGTAATTTTAAAGATAAATCTTTTAAAATGACAATTATTTTTATTCTCGCTGATTGTTTTGCCTTCTTTCCTGTCTCTCACATCAGTGATGAATTTTCTTTACAATATTAGGTACTTGGAGGAACGAGAACTCTGTCAGATTTAATGTTACCAGTAGGAAATTTTAATTTTTGTCTTCACGTGATCTTAGGTTTTAATCATCTATATTTTAAAAAGGAATTATTTTGTTATGGAATATTTCAAATGTTATATAGATTTTATGATCACTGGCATTCACAATTGAAGTGTCATCTTTTTTTACTTACACAGGAGTGTGTGTGTATAACCATAAATAACATTTTAAGTAGGCTTTAATATATATTTAAATATTCATTATCATGAATTGTTGGCATATCAAGAAATATGAATGATACATGCAATATGTATTCAGTTATACAGAAACATCTGTCAGGATTAAATTGAAATAGTAATTTTGTCATAAAACAACTAAGTAGTAAGCATACAATTGAAAAACTAAAGGCAAAATAAAATGAGTAAGATACTAGGTTCATACAAGAAAAATAAAACTGATGCTAGCATCAAAAAGAACTGGTTTTTGATGCTACTACAGATGATATAGATATAGGTTTTATGTAAACCATAATATATCATTTTCATTATACACGACTGAATTAAGAAAAATAAAATCATGGAGATATATGTAACTGAAGGAAAATTCCCCATAGGGCAATCGAAGATGTCCCTGAGTGTATAATATCGTAAGAGGGTGGTTGAGTTTAGAAGCTTGAAGCAGGAAAATGACTGTGTATTTAGTAAATAATAATGATTTGTGAAAGAAACCCTTTTCAAGATTTGATATTCTATAAAAACTTGTTTAGAACCAATATGTAAAACTAAGTTATTAAAATAAATCACATATTACTTTGTTGTTGGAGGTGGTGGCAGTGCTATGGGCCAACCAATTTCAAATTTTCAAAATACTAACATTTTAATTTCAATTTTATTTATTTCAACTTATTTACTTTAAAAGAAGACATTCTCGGGGATCCCTGGGTGGCGCAGCGGTTTGGCGCCTGCCTTTGGCCCAGGGCGCGATCCTGGAGACCCGGGATCGAATCCCACGTCGGGCTCCCGGTGCATGGAGCCTGCTTCTCCCTCTGCCTATGTCTCTGCCTCTCTCTCTCTCTCTCTCTCTGTGACTATCATAAATAAATAAAAATAAATAAAAAAAAAAGAAGACATTCTCTAGGTCATTGGCGTGAGGAGGCATTTAAAATATATGTTAAATTCAGTGTGTCCAAGTGTCTATTGATAGCTGAATGGATAAAGACGTGGTATATATATGTATATATACACGTGCACTGGAATGTTATTCAGCATAAAAAAGAATGAAATCTTGCCATTTGCAACAACATAGATGGAGCTACATGGTACTATGCTTAGTGAAATAAGTCAGGGAAATAAAAATACCCTGTGATTTCACTCAATGTGGAATTTAAGAAACAAAACAAAGAAAAAAAAGAGGTATATATAGAGAGACAAACCAAAAAACAGACTCTCAACTACAGAGAACAAACTGATGGCTATCAGAAAAGAGGTGGGTGGGCGATGGGTAAAGTAGGTGATGGGGATTAAAGAGTAAGCTTACCATGATGAGCACTGAATAATACATAGAATTGTTGAATCACTGTATTGTGCACCTGAAAATAATATAACACTGTATGGTAACTATATTGGAATTAAAATAAAATTAAAAAAAACTTAAAAAAATAAAGTATATGTAAATTCTATACACTTCTTTATTTGAGAGCATGCAGAACTGTGAAGTCCAAATGCTTACTTGTGAAGGGAACCAGAATGTGTTTCCTCCATATGTGACCCCTCCATATATGCCACTTCGGTGTGTGGATTATTTTGAGCTCAAGTCAATTAAGACCCACTCATTTTAAGAAAAACTTTTACCTCCCCTTAACTACATAAAATGATTTACATAGGGGGCCTGGCTCCCAGAGAGAGAGAGAGCTATTACCAGAAATAACTTTGATCTGAATGACCTATCTGTATGGCAGGGCAAACATCCAATTACCAAGCATCTGTTCTTATTGTCCTGTGAATTACCCTCTTCTTCGAAGGCCCAGGCCCCTATCCCATTCCTTAGCTCAGAATGGATATAAGACTCAACTGGCTGATATGTCTTTGTATCTCATTTTCTTATGGGACTCCAGTACATATGTAATTAAATTTGTTTTTCTCTTGCTAGTCTGTCTTATGTTAATTTACCAGTCAAGGACCTAGGAGGGTGGGAGAAAAATTTTCTTTTCCAACACCGGCAACTGTGTGTAAAATATTAAAAGAACTCTTTCTTAAGAGTAGAGATGTTTATGTTTATGTGACTTAGTGCAACTGTGAGAACAGTATCGTACAATGTATGACACTGTTCTGTGAGTTCACTTTTGCCAAAGAGAAAAGGGCCTTTCTCTCTCCAGCAGGAGCACTTGGGATACAGACACATGGAAATGAAAAACGGAAAACAATAAATGAAAATAAAGCATTACAGTAGTCTTTTTCTCGTTCCTTTCTCACCCTTTTTGCCATCACACAGGATGACAAATGATGGTTTCATTGCAGCAAGAGAGATGCAATTGTTTTTTTCAAAGTCAGTCTGCTAGAAAGTAAATTTTTTTTTTTTTTTAGATAGTAAATTTTTAAGTCACGAGTCATAAAAAGAGTCATGAAGAAAATGTGTACATGCTGTTTCTCTGTATATCCTGTTTCCCTGGTATAATAGAGATGTCCAAACTACTTCACTGCTCTGGAGACTTTTCAGTATAACTTGTTTTAAGAAGCTATTTAAGTGCAGTAAGGTAATTCCTATCTTAATGTCTGGAAAAACTGCCAATGCTTGGAAATGGGCAAGTAGAACTGTGGTGTCTTTGAGTAGCATGCTTGGATTGTGTAGTGGATTCACTGGAGATTATTGGCTCCCTTACAAGTATACAACTACCTCTTCCACTAGCAGTCAAACAACTCTGGTGATAGAATTTAACTTGTGGAAAACAACAAGCCTGATGGCAATGCAAATAATTTTTGTTCATGGCGATGCAAATGAATTGTGTCCTGTAGCGAATACAGATCTCTGTAATTAAACTCTCATTTGAACTGGTTTTAGTGTCTATTGGCTCACTCATTAATTAATGAGTTGACTAAAATCTTTGACAATTACTCATTTTATATTTGTATGTGAATCGTAAAGTAATCTATTTTGAAAATTATACTTTACTGCTATTATTAAGTGAATTAATGACTGGAAGAACCAAAAGGTAAGAAGTTAAAGAGAGAAAATTGGTCTTAACATGTGTTCAGGTGCGTGAGTTGTAATTATTATATGGTTTTTGGCTCATTGCTGCTCCCTTCTCTGTGTTAAAGCAGTGAATGAGATTTTGTTTTCGCTTAACTGATATAAGCCAGGGTTTTAAATTTTAGAATGCAGGCACGTTCCCCTCTAGAGTGAGTTCACTTTGTAAGATTTAGAACTATTTACTTAGGGGCATATGGGGGTGAAGGAATTGGATAGAGTGGAGGTGCCAGAAACCTGGAAGAAAATAAAAGGAAGAATGACTTCTTTGGGACAGAATCATGGCATTGCTCTCTTTAGTGCTGCCATCCTCTTTCATCAGCCTACTTTGTTTGTGGCTGCCAGAATAATTAAAGGAGTTGGGAAGTAGGTTCTGTTACTATCTTGCTTTAAAGCTTTGCTCTCAGGTTGATTAATGCTTTCTTTACACTTGCACTGGGCTGCTCTACATTTCCTTTGTAAGTAATGCTAATTAGGTTGAACAAGCAGCAAGCTCTTGCAGAGCTAGTGTTTGAGTCAGAATCACTCCTGAGAGAACATGATGCTTCTGGATGAAACTAGATGGAAAAACCTAGAATGTAAAAAGGCATTTCCATTCATCATTTTAGCAAATGTCAGTTGAGAACCTACTATGTACACTGTGGCTATCTGAGGAAAGTATTTTCACAGTGTCCTGGAAGTGGCTGCCATCAGTGGCTACATTGAGAAAAGGCAAGGAGACTATTAGCGTGACTGGAACCAAGCGATAATGAGAAGAGTAGCAGATGAGGTCAGGGAAGTAGAAAATATATATCATGCAGGATTTTGAAAGTTTATGTTAAGAACCTCTCTTTTTTTCCTGCCTTTTATTTAAATCAGTGTCATCGGATAGTTTTGAGTAGAAGGCAATGTATGATCTGACATACTTTTTAAAAAGGTAACTGCCACCGTATTAAGAAAAACAGAATGTCATAGAAGTTGGAACCCTTATAAATGATAAGGGGCTGTGGTTGGGCCAAGCCATTTGCAGAAGTAGTGATAAATGGCCAATGAGTTGGATGTAGTATATGAGAATCCATGTTGCTGTTTTTTGTTTTTTTTTTTTTTAATCTTTGGCATAAAGAAATGGGGAAATGGAGCTGTTATTTACTTAATGAGGCATATATTTGCAGGACCTGCTTTCTTAAGGGGTGAATGAAATTAGGAATTTGGTTTTGAGTACGTTGTCAGTTGTCTATTAGCTTTCAAGTGCAAATGTTGACATGTAAGATACAAGAGTCAAGTTCAAGGGTGAGCCAATAATATTTAATGGGTTTTCTCTTAATGATTTATGATTAACATTTACTAAGATGCACAACTTTTAAGTTAGTTGAGTTTTGATAAGTGTACATATCCATGTAATCAACATCTGTAACAAATTTTAGAACAAATTTTACATTATTCCAGAAAGTCCCTTAGTATATTATTGCCTGTATTATCAGATTATTGTCCAAACTTTTTCAACCTTACCCTTGGGCCAATTACTTTTTATCATCATGGACTGTTTTGGCCTATTCTGCAACTTCATAAAAGTACAATTATGCAATGTATATTTTTAACCTTTGGTTTATTTGCTCAGCATGATGGCTGAAAGATATTTTTATACCATAGCATTTATAAATTGTATTTGTATACAGAGACCTACTTATTGATCCTAACTTTGCAAGAAATTCTTAGATTTTGCTGTAAGGATTCTACATAAACAACATATCTAAAACTTCATTAGCTTAAAACAAACTTTTTTTTTTTTTTTTTTTTTAATTCAGGGTTCAATACATTGTCTGGGATTCTTCTTGGCTTAGCTGAGCTTGACTAGGCTTGGTTTTAACTCCACTCCATATGTTTTCTTTTGGAGACCAAAGGGAAGAGGAGTAGGTATGTGCAGCAGTTACAACCACTTCTTATGTTGGATCACAGGAGGGCAAGAAAGTCAGTAGAAACTTTGAACTGATGTATTTTCATGTCTTCCCCCATTTCTTTGCCTGAAGCAAGTAACAAAGTTAATGGAATGGGGAAATGTAGTTCTTTGAAAGTGTTGGGGAGAAAGGGGAATGGATTATTGTGGAAAAATAATAACAGTTTCACAGGTGGGCTTTTTTAAGGAGAAAAAGGGTTATTTAAGGAGAAAAATAATATTCAGCCCAGAAGATATGAGTCCTCAATTTAATTATGTCCTACACATGAGATCCAGACACTGCTCTTGTGGTATTTATTCTAACACTGGACTATGTTACTGCTTTTTTTCATTATCAGGCTTGCACGGTGAAGAGAAGTAAGGACATTGGGACCAAGATAAAGTTCAAGACAGACTACAGAAATGTAAGCAAGGAATAACAAAATTCCTTCTACCACCATTATCCTTTAAAAAAAAAAATCAGTCAATTAATTAATGAGAGAACTTGAGCAGGGACAGAAAGAGAGGGAGAAGTAAACTCCCCACTGAGCAGAAAGCCTGACTTGGGACTAAATCCCAGGACCCTGGGATCATGACCTGAGCCAAAGGCAGAAGCTTAACTGACTGAACCCTCGCAGGCACCCTCTCCCACCTTATTCTTAATATCCTTCTCAACTTATGAGAAGAGCCAGGATTTGTACATCTGAAAAGATAAGTAATAAGAAAAGTCTCACTTCTTTAGAGATTCTTGTTGAAGTTAGCACTGAAGAAAAAAATGGTAAGATTTACTAGGGATAAGGGTTTTGTTTTTTGGACCATATGAGGAAGACCACTTAAATATGGAAGTGAAGACCCCACCTTTTTTTTTTTCTTATGGTGTATTTTTTCAGTCATCAGCCTGAAAAGAACACAGTTATGAGCATTTGTGCTAAAAGTGGGAAGCTATTTCAATTTAAGGAGAGATCTTCATGGCTTTTGAAGCAATGTCATGAGGAGGAACAGTTAAGGAGGCAGTAACTGTTAGTGATTCATGGCTGGAGGCACATGGTAACAATCTCAGTTTAGCTCCTGATAGAACATTTATGTCAATTCTAGAGGAAGAAAGGGAGTCTACAGAGTTGAAGAGGAATAATGAACAAATTTGTGGTAAAAGCTAAAACAGGGGTAAATATATCCTGACAAATCACATTTTGAGGTCAATGAGTTCTCAAAAGAGAATTTATGTTTTTCAGCAAAGGGGTAAGTTGATAGGTTGGATTCAGATTTTGGAAGGCCATTAAAAGGCCAGATTATTGAATTTTGACTATATTTTATACATAATAGGTTGTTACTCTATGTTTTGGAATACTTTCAGAATGCTAAAATCAATGCTTTAAGGAAAGTAATCAGAGCAGAATTCAGAATTATTAAATAGGTAAAATCTGATTATCAGTCATATCATTAGGAAAACATGACTAATCAATGTGTAATTCATATGGTCAGAAGCAGTGGGGGAAGCAAAGGATAGTTTTGGGAAATATAAGTTTACAATTCACCAACTATGGCAATTGATTAAAGATCACTTGTTGAGGAAAAGGTTAAAAAGAGGTTAAAAAGAAATGATTGAATTTTTTGAACCTTAATTACTAAGATGATATGATTCCATATGATTTTATAAGTAAGGAAAGGTATTAGAAATGTATAATATTTTAGTTTGTTTAATATTGTTTAAAGGAGGAGAGTGTGAGCTTTATAAAAGGTGATAAAGTAAATGGAATGCTTGTTTAGAGACTGTGAAAACACAGCAAGAAATAAAATAGATTTTTAAAAAATTCTGTGAAACCTCTCTAAAACAATATAGAGCAAAATTTAGTGTACAGTAGAACTATCTTGGAAACCACTCATGTCAATTTAGTCCCTAAATTTTTATGTCTAACACAGTGACTTGGTCATCATAAACACATTTTGCCTTTATGAACTGTTTCTCTTGCAGCAACTCTAATCTAATCATAAGGATTTCTGTAAAGTAAGGCATAGCGTGCAGTCCAAACTCAACTTATTTTCACCTTGATTTACCTATATTATTGTATATGTGGGGAATGTCCTATCCAGGCATCTGTAGGAATATTTCTTTTCTTTCTTTGGTTATAGATTTATTTCTGTTTGAAAGAGGAGTAATTGCTTTTCATAAGTCAATTGATGGTTTATTCAGCACATTTTGAGAAGTATTAGGCTGATTTGCTGGAGATACAGAGGTAGAAAAGACATGTTAGCTCAGAGTTTAGCATGGAAATAAAAAAGAATGAACAATTATAACAGAATTTGTAAGTAGTGTTATGGTGGAGTTATGCCCAGAGTGCTATGGCATTTCAGTGAAAGGATTCAAACTGAAATTAGGGGATTAATGTTTACAGGATAAATAGGAATTTGATATAGCTAAAGTTGAAGGGACGAAGAGTAGAGAACATTCTTAACACAGGAAACAGAGTGCATGAAAGAATAAGGCATATGTGGGGAATTTCAAATACTTCAATGGGCCCGAATTGAAGAGTAAACATGATGCTGTAGCAGAATACAAAGGGTACTTTGAACTTTGTTTTTTTCCACTTTGCTAGGTTCATTCTGTATAAATTTCCTGTGTCTCAAAAGCTCTAGTATCTCCTAGGATCCTTCTTGTTCACTCAGAAAAATAGTGGAAGGGGATCCCTGGGTGGTGCAGCGGTTTGGCGCCTGCCTTTGGCCCAGGGCGCGATCCTGGAGACCCGGGATCGAATCCCACATCGGGCTCCCGGTGCATGGAGCCTGCTTCTCCCTCTGCCTGTGTCTCTGCGCCTCTCTCTCTCTCTCTGTGACTATCATAAATAAATAAAAATTTAAAAAAAAAAAAAGAAAAATAGTGGAAATCACAAAATTCCAAAGCTGGAAAGGAACTTAAAAGTGATATATTAAACCTGCCACCTGCCAAATAAATGTCCTTGAGTGAATAAAGTTAACTTTTCAATTTATAAATTAAAAATCAAAAATAGGAGTTCAATTTGACTAGAAGCTAAAGCTTCCTGCTTTATTGTCAGATTTTTAATAAAGAACTAGTTGATAGTCTGTTTTTCTTTTTTTTTATATTTTATTTACTTATTCATGAGAAATATAGAGAGTGATGCAGAACCATTGGCAAAGGGAGAAGCAGGCTTTCTGCGGGGAGCCTGATGCAAGACTCGATCCCAGGACCCTGGGATCATGACCTGAGCCAAAGGCAGACGTTCAACCACTGAGCCACCTAACTGCTGTGGTAGTCTACTTTTCAATCTGGTTTAAAACTACATACTGAATACCTCGTTTTATTCAAGTTTAAATGCCTGTGACTATATGAAACTTCTTTTGAGAGTAAAATGTAAGAGAGTAAACACTCAACTTTGCTCCATTCAAGTCCAAACATTTTGTTAGAGAATCCTTGTTGATTCTTATCTTATTAACTAAGCAGAATTGATGGACACTATTGATGCCTAATTATCCTTGATTAACATATCACATATCTAGATTATTCTCTTGTGATCGGAATGACCATATATCCTGGTTTTTCCATGAAAGGCCTAGTTTACTATTCTGTCCTAAACATAATAACTAAGAGCTTCTTTTCATTCTTTGACAGCATCCAAATTTGGGTAATAAATTATATAATCTGTCACCTTCTTAGATGAGTGTCTTTACAATTGACATAAAGGTTTTGCAACCATTAAAAATAGAAATAGAATTCAGTTATTCTATAACCAAGATATATGAACAGTGAGAGATGGGCACATGTGATATAGGCACTCTTATCATCACTGGACAAGGAAATCCCTTAACTTGTAGAGGTCGGGAACATATACTCTTACAACAGTTATTCTAGCACAAGCTCAGGGGAGGCATGACCATAAGTTGTGTCTAGGACACTTCTAATGGAACATTCTGAAAGTCGATGTGGTCTTTGAACTTTCCAAGGGGCTTTTATAGAATTGACTGATTTTCTATGCCTTTAACTGTGAGCAATGTATATTTTCTTTTGTATCTTGGCTAAAATATCTCTTCCTGCCATTTCCCACACAGTGTGAGAGGGAACTTAGCAGAGAGTGAGGATCCCTAGATAGCAATCTACTGCCAGTCTAACAGCCCCCACATAACAGTTATTTTTGCTTTGCCCGTGGAGCTGCTCTGTGCTTAATGCCTCCTTGACTGAGGAGCCAATTTAACCTCCTCAGAGCCATGAGAAAACTTTTGTGAGTGTGTATCACTTCTGCGTGTCTTTATTCAGATACAAGAGATACTGAGTGGTCTTAAAGCACCATTTTTTCTTTCCAGAAATGTGATTATGCTGTTGGAGAAAAGGAAAGCAAACCCTCTGTGTTAGAGGCCAGCCAGATATACATTCTCATGTATGTTTAACAAAGTGGGGATGAAGACAAATAAAATAAGTAAATGGAAACTCACAGCCTTAATAAGACAGAAAGGCTCTCAGCACCCTTTCAAGAACTTTTCAGCTTAGGTTAAAATTCTCTGGAGTGAGGCAACTTTAAACTCAGCCAGATAGCAAACATGTGTATTCAACAGTAAATAATTTCACAGTAAAGGAATCTAGGAGTGAACATGTGGTAAAGATACTAATATATTTATATAGTTTAGAGTAAGCGATTTTTTAAAAAATGACACTTGAAAGGATTAGTACAGTGACTTAATTGACAATACACATTTGCCTAAAGGAGTCTTCGTGGGTTTGCTATAGATAACAGAGAAAATTCAGTTATACTCAGCAACAACTCTTTCATTCCTAAAATCCATCTGCTCAAGTTCTTAAAAATTATTTTCCATTGAAGTATAATGAACATGACTATCTATATACATATTTTGCCAAACTTTCCCCCCAAATATATGTGAAGATAAATCACAGTCCAATGCATGAAGAATCATTTTGCTGAAATTTGCTAATGCTGATCAGCATAAATCATCTTCTTCAACTAATGTCTGTCTCGTCTATATTTAAATATGTTCAGCAATTAGAAATCAAGGCTATTTGATCACTATTGTAGATCTTTAAAGTTTTCTCTTTAAAGGAAATAAAAGCGTGAAGTGTTTTCACCAGTATCAGAGTGCACAGGCTTGCAAGATTATTTGTCAGTGATATGCCACGGTTCAAAGTTCTGTTCTTGACCTCAGTTCTGTACCCCCTGCACCACACCGGCTTTATTAACTAGGTCTAGTGACTTGGTCAGCCAGAGTTGTCTGTGATGTAGTCACATAATAGGTCCTATTGTCACTGGCACTCCCAGTCACCTGCCAGCACAACAGTGGAGAATATTCCAAGGGCCTGGCTTCAGGGGAGCTGAGTGGGCTCCATAATGATCAGACTGTCAGAGAAAGACTAGTAAACAACAGTCCGTGTGCTTCAGTGCATTGGGACTTAGAAAGAGCATCATTTCCTCTCATGTTGTCTTTTCATGGAAAAGCAAGCATCTGTTAGGGCAGACGTGGAAGTAGAATGGCTTTATAAACAAACTGAGGGGAGCCCCTGCACTGAACACTCTCTTTCTATGGGATGTTTGCTTTTCCTTAAGCTATCTAAATAGGATGGGGACTTGGACCATATAAGGCTTTTACTAGACAATGAAAAGAATTTCCAAATCATATAATCCTCCCTCCCTCCCTCCTTCCTTTCTTTTCTCTCTCTCTCTCTCTCTCTCTGTCCATCTCTCTCTCTCATGCACATATGTCCATTTAATTTTAGCTACTTTATGGCTGGCACTGACCTAGATGCTAGAAATGAAAGATTATATGTACTGATAATTCGAAGGTAAGATATAGTTTTCATCTTTAAAATAATGCTCCAAAAAATAAATTAAAAAAATAAAATAATGCTCCATTTCTCATAAAGCATAAGATAATATTTTGCAAGAGCAAGTTGACAGTTGACCCTTGCTCCCCAATAAAAATTTTCTGAATCCTTCATGTCTAAGAAAAAAGCAGTTTAACATATATATTATAAACATATATCATATAAATATATTTTTATATAGATATAAATATACATTTTACATATATGTGTAAAAAATGTATTTTTCAATCACCATATAGTATACCTGAAACTAATATAACACTATATGTTAACTGTACTGGAATTAAAATAAAAAATTAAAATAAAAAATACATTTTTAATACTAGTCCTTTGCTACCTTTCTCCACATGACCACTTTGAAGAGGCTTGCTCTGCCTGAAAGGACTCTTTCGTATCTAGGGTGAGGAGGATGATTAGTTGGAAATCAGGAGCTCTGAATTTATTACTATGATATCATTCTTCTAAGTCCAGAGCAAAAAAGAAAACATCTCTTGGCTTCTTGGCTTCTTTCAAAGTCCAAGATATTCAGTAGTAAGAGGATATAACAATTTCTGTCGAGATCAAAATCTATGGGTATGGACATTTGAATAATAACTTTAAAATGGTTTTAGAAAAAAATTAAATAATCTTCTCAACTTTCTTCCATGCACGAGGCAATGGAAGCTTGTTTACTTACTATGTCATTGCACTTTAAGCATGAAATATAATTCCTGAAGCACTCAATAATGAAAATGTCACAGTTCTTTCTATCTGTCCTTTAAAATCACCCTATTATATCAATACCAGTAACTTGTAATTCTGGAATTTTACTCTGCTGATTTCTTTAAAATTGTATAATGATCTGTCTCTTGATTTTCAGAACTACCTCAAATTTGCCATTTCAAGATTTGCTGTTCAAATGAAAGGCAGACATCTTTTTCTCAAAATGTGTATTTTTTGCTACTAATTTACTTCTGTTTAGAAAATTATTTTTATTTTCATTTGCACATTTATGTACAATGAAGTCATATAAGTAAAGAGTAAAGTTTTTCTCCTTAGAAAGGGACATCTGTCAGATATTCTGAAGCTCACAGGTAGGCTTGGATTTAGTCATATGAGCAATGGAGGAAAAAAAAGATTAATTCGTAGACAAATCATCCATGAAAATCACTTCACTGCCACATAGCTGGTACTCTGTTCAGAATTCTATAACTTGGAATATATTGGGAACATGCAGCCTGGTACCTGAATATTAATATATTCTTGAGTAGGGTTCCAATGAGACATATACACATGGGCATCTTTTATTTATTTTTTATTTTTTAAAAAATATTTTATTTATTTATTCATGAAAGACACAGAGAGAGAGGCAGAGACACAGGCAGAGGGGAGAAGCAGGCTCCATGCAGGGAGCCTGACATGGGACTTGATCCCAGGTCTCCAGGATCCCGCCTTGGACTGAAGGCAGCACTAAACCGCTGAGCCACCCAGGCTGCCCTATGGGCATCTTTTATAGTGCAATCGAAAACCCAGTTTTTCTCTAATAAGCTGTGATATGACATCCTTTTCCAAAATAAACATAAAGGAAGATAAGGCAAAAGCCATCATATACCCCATGCACATGCTGCTTGCTGGCCCTGCATTATTGTCCTACTGTGTAAAAATGATCTAAACTTCACATGTCCTGACCTTTTGTGTCAGTTACACCAGAGCCACCTGGTAGCTTGTGAACATTCAGATTTTTAGTTCTCCAGATAGAGTAGTTCTCCATATAGCCGCAGAATCTTCATCATTCTTGCTCATTCTATAGTGTAAGAATTGCTTCTCTAAACATCTACAGCCCCCTGGGTGGCTAACATCTTGAATCACACCTGGAAATGACTATGTAGCTGGTCCATAAGGAATCAACAGCAGATGTCCTGCACTGTGTGCAGATGAAACTCTTTCCAGTACCTAAATCTAGGACTAAGAAGTATGTTTCTTTCATTTATTATGCTTTCATTCCATAGTGCCAGGAACAGTATGTTACTCAGCAGGTGGAGAGCTAGATCGTCCTTGCCTTCTTATTTATTATCAATAGTTTTGCTATATCCTTAGAGGAATGCACAACTGTTGCACTGCTTAAAACAAAAAGAAAATTGTATCATAAAATTGGTATTAAAATCAAACACCTCTTCCCCTTGCTCCTCTTTAGGGAATGTTCAATGCATGATTTATAGGCACTTATTTAATGGACTTTATGACTGTTTATAGAATTGGCTATTCAAAGCATAATTCTTCTGGTCATATATTGTACATTATAGAGTTTAATTAAAAGTGTATCTGCTTCACTATGTAGTAAATGATGCATGCACATTACTCCACAGGACATACATACTTCATGTTATAATTATGCATTTCACAATCTAAAGTATGCATTTAATTATACAGAAAAGTTACACAATTTTCAAACTTGGTAAACACAGATTGAAATGGTAAACATGAGTTTTTTAGAAAAGAATATGAGGACAATATGGAAACAGGTTATTTTAAAGAATTCATATTTGAAAATTAAATCTGTTTCGGATGCCTGGGTGGCTCAGCAGTTAATCGCATCTGCCTTCAGCTCGGGGCGAGATCCTGGAGTACTGGGATGGAGTTCCACACTGGGTTTCCTACACGGAGCCTGCTTCTCCCTCTGCCTATGTCTCTGCCTTTCTCTTTCTGTGCCTCTCCTGAATAAATAAATAAAATATTTAAAAAATTAAATCTCTTTAACCTCAATTGCTTTTATATCTAGAATCACGTGTATATGTGCGTGTATGTAAATAAATATAATATCCAATATATATATATCCATATGATATACCATATGTCAACACTATAGAATCTTTTAGTATTGATAGAATGCCAAGCTGATGATACTGGGGATTATCATTCTTATTTATTACAAGTCCGAAGACATTTTCTGGGAAGAGACAAATGCCTCAAGTTCTTGAAATTTGACAAAAATTATCTCAGATGTGCCTTTCCTTTTTGGGTCTTCTTAGATGTTCAGTTATAACTTTGATCATCACTGTCTAAAACTGATCTCTGTGGTGAACCTAGAACTGCTATTTTCAGTGTACTCTGAATGGACGCTTTACCTCTTCCAGGTTTAGGCACCTTTGAGTGTCCTCTCCTCGTGAGTACATCTTGCAGAACATGTTAACACTGTCCTAGTAGAACACCTTTGTTTTTTAGACCTAAATGTTATAAGTCAACTTCTAGTGTAATTGTTGCACCATGGGAGATGACTTTTGTTGTTATTTTTGCTACTTTTAATATTTCTTTTGTTTTGAGTTTCAGCAGTTTAGCCATGATTTGCTTATGTATGAGTTTCTTTATTTATCCAGCTTTGAGTTCATAGAACATTTTCAATTTGTGCCTTGCTATGTGCTTCAGTTTTGGAAAGTAGCCATTATGTTCAAGGGAATATTTTTTAAGTGAGAATTATAGAAAAGAAACAGATATTATATAAAGAAACAAATAGAAGTTCTGGAAATAAAACTTTAATGGCAAGATTAAATAATAGAACAGATAAATTTAAGAGAACATCAGACAGGTTAAAGGGAGGATTTAGTAAAGTGTGTGATGGTTCGAAGAAAGCATTCAGAATGATGAAGAAAAAAATAAATTCAGTAGAGAGATAAACAGATACAAGTGGCACATTTAACATATATCCACTTGGAGTCTCAAGAAGAAAGGAGAGAAGATGGAAACAGGCATTTCCAACAGTACAGGGAAGATCCAAAGCACTGCTGAGTTTCTCAGACTCTTAGCCATCTTTTTCAGAAGGTTCCTATATGTAGGGGAAAAGTGACTTCCAAATGCCATTAACAGAATCCTGTATTATATGATTTTTTTTCATATAAAAATGAATTTTAGACCAGTCAGGGAAGCCAGCCTCCAGGATCAAAGTTTCCTAATAAGTAGAGCTGTAGAAGAGTGGCCCAGCATTGTGTTAGGATTTACCCTTGAGACACTTAACAATTATTTAAACTTAGGAGGCAAGAGGCCAATAAGGTCAGCAGAAAACAGGTGGAAAGCTCCGCAAAGAAGGTAATGAAATCTGTCAGTACTAGCAAGATGGCAATTAGAATTAAGTCCTGGAAAATAGGAAGAATCCCTTTTGGAACCCAAATAGGTAGACCACACCTGACAAAGTTTGTAACCTTTCTAACATGGAATTAGCTTATAACTTAAGTGTAGTGATGTGATGCACCCCCGCTGTAGCTCCTTGAAAAGGATTTTGTGAATTATTATCTATGGAGAAAGATATTGCAATACAAAGCCTTGACAATTTTTATATTAAAAAAGACCAACCTTCACTAACAAATTAGCAAGGATAAAAAGGAAAGGAGAGAGAGTAGGGAGAGAGGGAGAAGGAAAGGGACAGAGGGAGTGAAGGAGAGAAAGAGAGAAAGATAGTCAGAAAAGACAATTGATTAATGTGTTCCAAATGAAAAATCTCACCAGGGAATTAGCATCTATAAAAAAAAAAAATACAATAGTTGAAGCCTCCCTATGTCAGCTGCCTAAAAGAAAACTGCTTTAAATACAAAGACACAAATAGGTTAATGTAAAATGATAAAGATATCCTATGGTGATACAACTAAAAAGAAAGCTGGAATGGTTATATTTATCTCAAATAGAGGAGCAAATATTACCAGACGTTAACAGGGTCAGTTCTTAATTATACAGACACCAACTCATGAGGCACATAATACTTCTAAATATTTATGCATTGAATAAGATAACTTAAAAATAAATGAAGCAAAAAACTGCTATAACTGCATAGAGAAATAGGCAAAACCATAATTATACTGAGAGATTTCAGAACCTTGCATTCAATAACTTAGAAAATCAGTAAAGATATAGAAGTCTCAGAGAATACTGTCAACCAGTCTGACCTATTGGCATTTATAAAACAGGTCACCCAGCAACGCTGAATACATATTGTTTATAAGTGTAGTAGTGTTTATCAAGAAAGATTTATTTTCTGAGCCATGAAACAAGTCTTAATTCACCTTTAAGTGCTTTGATCATACTAAGTATATTCTTTGAACACAATGGAGTTAGATTAGATACCAATAACAAAAAGAAATATAGAATATCTTCAAATATTTACAAGCTAAATAATATTTTTGTAAATGATTTAGGGGACCACAAAGAAGTAAAATTGAGATTATAAATCATTGTAAACTGAATGGCAACAAAAGCATGACATATGAAAATTTATAGTATGCTGATAAAACTTAGAGGGAAATTTATGGCACTAAATGACTAAATTAGAAATTATGAAAGATCTTAAATCAATGACCTCACCTTCCACCTTCAAAAACTAGAAAAAAAAGTGTAAAAAGGTAGAAGATAGAAAGTAATAGGAAATATATATTAATGAAACAGAAAAAAGCCAAACAATAGAGAAAACTCAATGAAACAATGAAACCAAAAGCTAGTTCATTGAGAAAAATGAAATTGACAACTTCCAGCTAGACAAATCAGGAAAAAAAAAGTCATAAGCAGCAAAAAATGGGAATGGGAACGATAACACTGCTACAGGTTCTACAGATATTTAAAGTATAATATCATATCAACAGATTGAAAAATAAAAGCCATGTTATCTCAATAGAAAGTAAAGAACAACTAACAATTTTTTAAAAATATTTTGTTTATTTATTCATAAGAGACACACAGAGAGAGGCAGAGACCCAGGCAGAGGGAGAAGCAGACCCATTCAACCAACAAAATTTAATGTCCATTCTTGGTAAAAATTTGTCAGCAAACTAACACTGCAACCATATTTTACCACCTAATGAAGGGCATGTACAAAGAAACCTGTAACTTACATCATATTTAATAAGATAAGGAGGAAGACAAAGATACTCACTCTTACTACTTCTGTTCAACATTTGATGGAAAGTTCTAGCCAGTGCAGGTATAAAGGCAAGTAAATTTTATTTAAAAAATCATACTGAAAACAATAAATAAAAGTACCAATATGTGCAGATGAGAGGATTGTCTATATAAAACAAATGTGATGAAGTCTACAGAACAGCTACTATAACTATTTGACCCCAGACCAATATGCAAAAATCAACTTGAATTCTATGTTGCTAATACAAATTTAGTTTTACATTATAGTAATCAGAAATTGAAATAAAAAGAACCATAAGATTTACAATAGCATCAAAATTTTGAAATATCATTATCTAAATTAGTTTGAAGATGTGTACAGTCTGAACACTGAAAACAAAAAAACAACACTAAAAGAAATTAAAGACCTAAATAAATGGAGAATTATAGTATGCATTTAGTGTCCAGTCATGTATTTATAATTGTAACTTTCCATATAGTATATAAGTATTGGAAAGGAAATGATAGTTAAAATGTTTATTCTCCCCTAAATTAATCTATATATTTAATATAATCTCAATCAAAGTGACAGCAGCCTTTTGTAGAAAGTGATGATTCTAGACTTCATATGGACCTGTAAATACAAATTACTTCAAAAAAGAACAGAGAACTTATCCCATTGACATTAAGACTTACTATAAAGGCATGTTATTGAGAGAAAGTGGTATTGGCATCATAGATCAATGGTATAAAATAGAGAAAGGAGAAGTAGACTTGCACATGAAAGGAAAAAATAATTCTGGAGAAAGGTCTAAAGACAGATCAGTTGAGAAATAATAGTCTTTCCAATAAATGGTCCTATTAAAAATGGATATGCATGCAAAAAATAAGCTTCTATTCTCACCTAATTAATGTATAATGACTTACATTCTGAATATGTAAAGAATATTCCAAACCCAGCAGTATGGAAGCAAACCAACTCCCTGTACATTAGCAACAGAAATGTACTTCCTTAACCTAAGAAAGGACAACTTGATACAATCTACAGTTATGATCATATAATGGTGAGAAAATAAATGTTTTACTCTAAGTACAGGAGCAAGAAAAAGGTTTCCTTTTTTAGCCCTCCTACTAACATTGTATTGAAGTAACTAGTGCCTACAATATGTCCGTAAAAATAACGTCATACTGATTGAAAAGGAACAAATAAGACACTCAGTATCCACAAATGACATAACTGTCTAGAACATAACAGTTCTATAACATAACATAGAACACTCTAAAGAATTTACAAAAAAAAAAAAAAGTCTCCTAATAAGTGACTTTGGGAAGATTGCAAGAATTTAGGTCGGTATATAAAAGTCAGTAATATTCCTATATGCCAGCAGTAAAAACAAAATGAAAAAAAAAGAGAATCACAGAATTAAGAAAATAATAATTACAGAAAAAATGAAGTACGTACGTACAAACCTAACAACATCTCTACAGAATGTGTATACTAATAAGTACAGAACATTGGTGGGAGAAATCAGAGGAGATCTAAATAAATGGAGACATATATTGTATCCAGAGTCTCAGTATTATTATGGTATTAATTCTCTCTGACTTAGTTTATAGATTCAATATGATCCCAATGAAATGTTCAACAAGTTCATTGATTTTGGTTTATTTGATAGATATGAGGAACTGATTTTAAAAACTATTCAGAAGATGCAGGAACTAGATATAAAAACAAAACAAAACAATTTTGAAAAAGAAAAAAGTGAAGGGTCACACTATTCAATTTCAAGGTATTATAAAACTGCATTAAGAAGACAGTGTGGGGGCACCTGGGTGTCTCAGTCGGTTAAGCATATGCCTTTGGGCTCAGGTCATGGTTCCAGGGTCCTAGGATTGAGCCCCACATTAGGCTCTCTGCTTGGCAGGGAACTTGCTTCTACCTCTTTTTCTGCCTGCCTGCCACTCTGCCGACTTGTGCTCTCTCTCTCTCTCTCTGTCTGTCAGGTAAATAATAAAATAAATAAAATAAATAAAATAAAATGAAATAAATAATAAAATAAAATAAAATAAAATAAAATAAAATAAAATAAAATAAAATAAAAATAAAATAAAATAAATAAAATAAAATAAAATAAAATAAAATAGTGTGGTATTGGTGAAAGGATAAGCAAATATCTCAATGGTACAGATGAGAAAGCTCAGAAATAGACTCAATCAAATATAGTTACCTGATTATTATTTTTTAATGTTCACCAGTAACTTAATGGAGGAAAAATGGTCTTTTTATTTTATTTTTTTTTCAATTTTTATTTATTTATGATAGTCACAGAGAGAGAGAGAGAGAGGCGCAGAGACACAGGCAGAGGGAGAAGCAGGCTCCATGCACCGGGAGCCCCACGTGGGATTCGATCCCGGGTCTCCAGGATCGCGCCCTGGGCCAAAGGCAGGCGCCAAACCGCTGCGCCACCCAGGGATCCCAAAATGGTCTTTTTAAAAAAGATTATATTTATTTATTTATTTATTTATTTATTTATTTATTTATTTATTTAAGAGAGAAGGAGGAGAACAAAAGGAGGGAAGGGCAAAGGGAAATGGAGAAGTAGACCCCCTGCTGAGCAGGGAGCTCAATGTGTGGCTTGGTCCCAGGACTGAGCTGAAGGCAGACAGTTAATCAACTGAGCCACCAGGTGCCCCAAGAATGGTCTTTTCAGTGAATAATGTCGGAGCAATTTGCATTCATATGCAGTGAAGATAACTGAACCTTGACACATGTCATATCGACAATAATTAATCCAATTGTTCATCAATCCAAATGTAAAACATAAAACAGTGAAAATCCTAGAAGTAAACATAGAAGAAAATTTGGTGAACTTGACTAAGTAAATATTTCTTATTTATGATACCAAAATTATGATCCATAAAGAAGATGAGACTTTATCCAAATTAAGAACTTCTGGCGTTTGAAGAACCGATTAGAATGAAAAGACAAACCATAAACAGGGAGAAAGTATTTGAGACCATATGTTTAATAAAGAACTTGTATCCATAATTCATAAAGAAATCTCAAAACTCAGCAAAAAAAAAAATAAAATTAGGGAAAATTTTTGTTTTTTTTATCTTGATTGTAGTCATGATTTCATGTGTATATGTATACAACATAATTTGAACACTTCCAAAATACAAAATTTATTTTTTGCCAATTATATGTGTGTATGTATATATATATATATATATATATATATATATATAAAATATGCAAAATGGCAATAGCTGAAGGGAAATGTGATTTTATGTGGATGAGAATGAGCCAGTAGAGAATCCAAAGTTGATTATGTGACATGGGGTTTGTTAAAAAAGACAAAGTAAAATTATATGAAGAGCAAAAGTAGGATTATTACCAAAGGAAGAAAAGTAAGAGATTACAGGGATATGCAGATACAAGTAGAATAAATTTTAGAGGTTGCAAGTGAGGACATTCTACCCTGCAGTGAAATCAGTAACTTGTGAAGGTAGGAAGCTTTGAGAGAAAAGGAAAGCCATAACATAGTTTTCTTCCAGTAAAGGAAGGAAAATTACCCCACACTAATTGCGATGCTGGGAGAGATTGATACATGATGATGTGAGAAGAAAATACTAAAGGAAATGCAAAAAATTTCAGGATAGGAGAGATATGTATCCTAAAATATGAAAGAGGTTCTAAAGCTATATATAATGAAAACTTTATTCCTTCAAATATTATTTAGAGTTAAGTAGTTTGGACAAGATTAGACTATTGTTTTCTTTTCCTTATATTATTGGGTAGAAGTAAGTGAATAGAAATGAATATATTCATTCATGAAATGGAAATCATTAAGCTTTATTTTCATTATTATTTTAATAAGTATGGCATCTTTATACCAGCACCAACTCTGCGGTCTGTCAGAACACAGGCTGGAATAATATGGACAAGTAGGACATCCTGTGACTAGTTAAGGCTAAACATTTGAAGTGCGCACACTTACCATAACCGGCGTCACTAGTCATAACAGATGCCATTTGCAGCATGATCATAAAATTATATTAATGATTATCCTAAGGCTATATGACTGTCACAGGGAGGGGAATACCATGATTTACAAACCAGAGTTTGAGAGAATAATGGAGAAAATAAGAGAAGAATCCAAGCTTAGCAGAGTGCTAGTTATCTGCCAGTAGCCATTCTTCTCCTTTTCTCAGTAAGCATGTGGTCACCCAGCTAAATGCTCATCTCTTACTCTTTCTTGTTGCTAGGTGTGGTCATGTAAATCGATTTTGCCCACTCTGATACATATGATAGAATGATTTCTGATTCTAGAATTTGTCCACAGAAGAATTAGGTATGTCCTACTCTAGTCCTTTTTTCCTGTCGACTGGTGGAAAGATATAGAAACTAGAATAGCGTATTTGACCCAGAGAATGGCAAGAACGTCAGAGCAGCTGAAACAGCCCTTATATACTCAACTTTCTACACTTATTCACTTCCTCATTTAAGCCATTTTATTTTATTTGTTAGTGCAATTTATCAAAATCCTCCCAGAAAACTCCTTAATATACGATATCATAATGGCTCCTGTTTATCAAGAACTTATAATAAGCCAGCATTTTCTTATACTCTTTATAATCTAACCCTATAGGCTTTAGAGAGAATAATGAGACTAGAAGAAGATAAGCTGCATGCTCAGGTTTCATTGTCAAATAGGTTGTAGATATGGAATGGAATTGGAACTCTGGTCTCAGGGGTCCTAAGGTCTTGGTTTCTTCCATACATTACGTGAATTAATCTTTTCACGTGAAGATAAGTTAACCTCATGGAAACATTAAACACCCAATTTTGAAATTGTGAAAATAAAGCTGGCATCATGACCTACCCATCTTTGCATTTCTGGAATTTCTGAGACATTGAAGAAGTGCTTTAAGTTATTTTCTGTTATTCAATAGAAAGAAATTTTACCTTCTCTGTGTGTGAGGAAAAGTAGCTGAGTGACCTTGTAGGACTTTTGTATGATGACACTGAAAACCAATTCAAAGGTATTTATTAAACAAAAAATAAAATTTGTGGAATACAATAAAAATAATAAGCCTTTTTTTTTTTCCAGAATAGAAATAGCAGATTCAGGATAGAAGTCTATTTATTGTAGGGCTTATTGCTATTGTTCATTTAATAAAGGAAATTTACTGATAATTTATGATAATTAACATCTACTGAATCAATCATGTAACATAATGATAAAATGCCTTAGAAGCATGTGCCCTTCAGGGAACATCTGATGGCCGAGTGGATTGTTCAAAATGTGAGTCTTTTTATTTTTTTTAAAGATTTTATTTATTTATTCATGAGAGACACACAGAGAGAGAGAGAGGCAGACACAGGCAGAGAGAGAAGCAGGCTCCCTGCAGGGAGCCCGACGTGGGAGTCCATCCTGGGCCTCCAGGATCAGGCCTTGGGCTGAAGGCAGGCTCTAAACTGCTAAGCCACCCAGGCTGCCCATGTGAGTCTTTAAATAGCAAACTAAGCCTGCCATGTTTAAGGATTTAGTAGTTCAGAGGCCATGAAGCAACTACAGCATATTCATCCAGTTTTCAGGGAAGTGTGGCTCCTCAGAGATGAGACCAGGGGGGCTCACCCAGGAACTGGGAGCACTGGATATAATGAGACTTCTAAGGGTCCACACCTACAAGAGTAACACACACATGAGAAAACTACATTTTTCAGGCTATTGCTTATGACCAAATGGTGGCTTACCTATTGCTGCCAGGACTCAGGAGAGTGATCTAGCAGCTGCTTCTATATGCCAGAGTACACTTCATGAAAGAACAGATCCAGTGTTGCAAAATAGGCCAATTCCCAGATTGCCTGTAAAATTCTGATAAGCCTAACTTCTTTCCTTATAGCCTAAGGACATAAAGTGAAGCAGATATAGGTTGCTTTCTTTTTTGAATTTTATTTTATTTTATTTATGTATTTACTTATTTACTTATTTATTTGTTGTATGAGCATGTGGGATCAATGAAGCCACTGACTGAACCAAATAGTGACTTAAAAAAAGATGAAATTTCAGAATAAGTTATTGAAATCAAGCTTATTATTTTATTAAAATGTTATTTTGAGAAAAAAATAATTTTAAAAAGTTTCCACTACTGCATTCACTTCAGAGTAATATATTTTACTTCTCAGCTATTTGTCTTTCCTGTAAGTTACATCTTCCATTTGCCACCTAAAAACATTTTTCCCCACATAAACTTGGTGCTATCGCATGCTAGAAATTGTAACCATTAAAAACACTGACTGAAAAAAAAAATCGTTATTGAAAAACAGTGAAAGGCATCTCCTCCAGCAGTGTCATAATCAGCTAACCTGAGAATCACAACTCCCTGACAAGACGACATGTAAAGGATAATACCTTCCTTTTGAGCAAGGTAAATATGCACTTCAAGAATTTTGCTCTTTGCAAAAAAAAAAAAAAAAAAAAGATTTTTGCTCTTTGCCCCACATATGTACTACCCTGTATGTGATAATCTCTCAGGTATTTTTTTTTATTTTATTTTTTTCTCTCAGGTATTTTTAAATATGTGTGTCTTTACATACACTGACAAGAAAGAAAAAGGACTTTCAGAATACAAATGCTGAAGCTTCCCTAATTTTCAAAACATTTTATGGGCATCAACAAAGTTCAGCAGCTCTTTATTGAGCAATTTAGGTGGTTAGTAAGGCAGACATGATTTCCTTGGCTAGAGCCTAGAGTCTTGCCAAAAGACACACCTTAATCAAATATTTAGCAGTATGTAAATTATTTGAGTTTAGAGATTGTTTTGTGTGCTCTATAACACAACAATGTAGAATAGTGCCAGGCATGCAATGAGCACACAGGAAGTACTTTAGTTCTATATAACCTAACCTGTGTGGTCAGGAAAGACTTCTCTACAGAAAGAACATTAAAATTAAAATCTAAAAGTTATGAAGAAGTTACCTAGGTGAAGTAAGATGAGAGACCATCCAAACAGAAGAACCTTGTGGGGTCGTTCCTACAATGTTAGCAGAATGTTGTATTTAAATAAACAGAAGAATTCTAATAAGGAAGGGCAAAATGGGGAATGATGTGAGAAGATAGGTAGGCCACATGAAAGGCCAAATGTCTTACAGGCCACTATAGAGATTGGGTATTTTATGCAAAGGACAGTGGAAAGAACATTTTAAGCAGGGAAGTTTGTGTTATTCATTCATCTACATTTTATTCATTATTTTTTTCTCAAAACTGTTTCATATTAGGGGAAATAATGTTGAGTCACAGATCCAATCCTCCATACCTGATTCTGTAATCTTAGAGGAATCATTTAGCTTTTTCTTGTCTCTTTTATCATTCATAAAATGTTTTTTAAAGTTTAAATGGGTAATGCTCCTTTATCTAAAAGCCTATATCTCAATAAGAGCTAAGTGCGTTCTTACAGACCCATGATTTAAGCTTTGGCCAGCAAAAGATTTCCCTTAGTGAGAATAATCATAAAGGAAGAAGAAATGCCTACTTACTGACATTGTGCCCATGGAGATAAACTGTTGTTTTAGTTTCAGTTCTCTCAAAAGCAGAACCCATATGTCAGTAGAGGCAAAGTTGTATATCAAAGTGATAGAGTAGAGAGGTAAGCAGATAGTTTATTGGGGGTGGGGTGGAGAGGAGAGAATAGGATGAAGGGGAAAGAAAAGTGAAAATGACCACGGTTGAACTGCTTACTGTAGCAGACAACTAGGACTCAATTCTACTTGGAACCGCTGAGGATTTCTGTAGAACATACCTTAGAATTGCCCCTCCACATTACAGGGGTATGAGCCAAATGTATAGTCTTTTGTTCTCATTAACTAAAGACTGATTCTTAGAGCATTAACTTTTCATACTTCTAGGCTACACCAATACATGTGCTGAAGGGACTTACATTACTCATGAGACATCTCTGGAGCAGAAATGTCCCAAAAGACCTGAAAGGGATTGAAAGATGTCTATGTCGCTGTCATTGTGGGGACACAGGGAATCAATAAAGGTATAAAGAGTTATTCTAGGGAACTGTTGGACTTTAGTACTTTAGTCCAAGTAGTCTGGATACAAGGTGGGAGCTAATTTAAAAGTGAGAGACACTAGGGGCTGTATATCCCTTAAGCATATTTCTACTTCCTATATAAAAAAGTCTACACTTCTCAATGTTCTCTGCATTCCAGTCCCATTGAGGGCAAGGGGGACTATAAAAGTGGTCCAAATATACAAGTGAATAAGATGATAGAATGAATGAAATGATAGTGGAGGGATTATGAAATGTTTTGGAAATTAATTTTATTTAAGGACTGAATAGGAGAAGGAAAGATTATCTAGAATGATTTATAAGGGTGTAACTTAGTAGCATCAGTTAATATTAAGAACATAGAAAATAAAAAAAAGAACATAGAAAATAAAATATCTGTTGTGTTTGTTACAGTTATAATTTCATGGAGATAAGATCATTTGACTTTTGGAAACTAAATTCAAAATATATGAGCATATGTCAACATGAATTTTTATACTGTTAGGCCATTTAGGGTTCTAGCTTAGACTAGCAATAGAGATTGGGAAATCATTAAAATACCATCATATTTCCTACTCAATTAGGACTTGTAGAAAAATGTTTGAATCCAACTCTGGGACATTAAATAGTATAATATATACCTGGAACATATTGTCAATTCAGATAGCAGAGAACTACCAAAGTGCATGGAGGACATGTCTAAAGACTCAGGAACCAACTAGGAGAGATCCCAAAGGTCAAAAATGGGGTATTTTTTTAGCATAAAAAATTGTGAATGAAAAAAAAAAAAAAAAAAAAAAAAAAAAAAAAAAAAAAAAAAATTGTGAATGATTAAACATATCAGACATGTAAATTTCTGGCTCTAATAGGATTAAAAAAATCTAACTTATTATAATTGCAGCCTGTGAGGGAATGACTTACTGTTTCAAAAACTAGTAATTAATGGGAAAAAATCAAGCATTTATTCTTGCTTTTCCTATATATATTGTACCACTGAGTAACTAAATAGTAAACAAAAAAAAAAGGTTCTTATTGTAGAAATATACAACTTAGCAAATATAAAAGGAATGGTAAAAACAAGGAACATTGTTTTGTAATTTGATTAAACGAATGGAGCAAGGTGTTGATTATCAATACTTGCTAAGAGAATAAAAAACAGAATCAAGCAGACATAATGTGTTTCTTGGTGGAAGAACATACCACCTACAATTTTTTAAAAAGAATTAAAATCTGAATCAGTTCAAGCCTTGAATTCTAATGGCAATGTACAGGAAATATGGGAGATAAAGGAATATATTGAACTATGACATTGGGAAGCACTGAGCAAAATTCAGACTGTAGGAAACTTTACTGAACAAATTATTTAGTTTCTTCAACAACTTGATTTCTAGGAAAAAAAAAAAGAAAACATAGAGGATGAGCCTAGGATCAAAAGAAAGTGAAAAACTATCTACCAGTCATAATGTGTAGAACCTCTTTGGATCCTGAATCAAAGTAACTATAAAATTAGACATTTATGAGACAATTGGGAATTTTTCCACTGACTGGATATTTGAAAGTGTGGTATTATTATATTTTTATAATGATATTATGCTTTTGTTTAAAATATGTTTAGTGTTTTGAAATATATGTACCAAATTATTAATGGGTAAAATAATGTGTCTGAAATTTGCTTCAAAATAATCTGGGAAGAATTCAAAAGAGGATGAGGTTATGATTTGATAGCCGTTGAGGTTAGGAGAAGGTAGATGAAAGTTCAATATATTATTTTTTTCTTTCTTATTGTGTGTTTGAAGTTTCCATGTTAAAAGTAGTAATCAGAACACAGAAGACCAAAGAAGTTATATAACTACTAGATTGAGCACAATTAAATAAAACGGCAATATTTAAGAGGTAGTGAACTTGGGCAAGCTTTTTTGTTTGTTTTGTTTTGTTTTTTTTAAAGACTTATTTCTTTATTTGAGAGAGAGAGGGAGAGCATGAGAGAGCATGAACATGGGAGTGGGGCAGAGAGAATCTCGAGCCGACTCCACACTAACTGAGCACAGAGCCCGATATGGGGCTCAGTCTCATAACCTGAGGTCACAACCTGAGCCGAAACCAAGTCAGATACTTAACCCTCTGTGCTACCCGGGCGCCCTTGGGCAAGCTTTATAACCTGAATAAGAATCAGTTCTTACATCCATAAAGTGGGGGGTAATAATAGTATAAGCTTTATGGGACATAAATGAAATATGATACAAAACGTACTATAAACAAAGAGGACCTAGTAAGTGTCAGTTCCCTTCTTATAAAATGTGAATGCCAATTCTGTTTTTCTGTATGTGTACATTTTTTTCTCCGTCAGTCAAGGAAATGAGACTAAGCATCGGAAACTATACTTCTTGGATAAAAAGTGAGAATCTAGGAATAAGAAACTAAAGAAAGGTGGCACTGTGACAATCCCTCCTGAAAATCAGATTGGGGATATTTTAACCCTCTGTTGCTTCATGCCCCTTTGCTGGGAATACCACCACTCATCATAGTGGCTAAGTATGACTGGTTTCTCACAACTTCTCGCTTTTTTAAAAACTCATTTTCAGCTGCCTATCCAAGCCATGCAAGTAGAAATCCTTTGGCTTTTGACAAAGCCTGGTGAGAAAGGGAGGAGGAAATGATGGTGAGGTGATACAGCTGACTACAGAAATGAAGAAGGAACTGACGTGGAATCAGTTGTTAATATAAAAGCACATGGAATCATTAATACCAATACCTCAAACCTCTGTTGTCTTTTGAGAAATTGGTATTTTGACACCTTCCCGAAGGATATGTTGGAGGAATTAATATTTTGACTTATCTCCATAATTTAAGGCACAAGCACACTATCTATATCTATATCATCTATATCATTTATATCATCTATGTCTATCTATATCTATATCATCTATATCTATATATCTATATATCTATCTATACCTATCTATATCTATCTATCATCTATTATCTATCTATCTATCTATCTATCTATCTATCTATCTATATCTCAAATATATCTCTCTTTTACAAAATCTTTGCCTAATCAACATCTCTGTTAAAGACTGGTAAGGTTGGTAAATGCAAATGCTACTATGAAAATAAATAAAGCAAACTTCATTTAATCTTCTCCCTGAAGGGAGAGCTCTCTCACACACACCAGGTACTGCAGCCTGCATAACCAGCAAAGAATTATCTTGCCAAGGGAGGGCATTCCGTCTCCTGCTTTAAAGAAAAAAGGAGGAAGATCCCTCTCTGCCTCAGCAACAATGCACTACCTGACTACTCTCTTGTTCTTCTCCAACGAACTTTTCTTTGAAACAGCCCTCGCCCCGATTTCCTTCTAAAACTTAATAAATAGCTGACCTTCCTGGTTCACCATAGCTTGTACGTCCCAAATTGCAGTTCTTCTGATTTTCCCAAATCAACTCATTTTGCTAGTAAAATAACTGGCTATTTTTTTTTTTGGCTATTTTTTTTAGATGATACTAATAAGATAATAAACCTGAGCCAGTAATCTTACTGATTACTGTTATTCATATACACAACATTCTTGTATTTGCTTATCTATAGTGAAACTGAAATTTCCTTCAAAAGGAGAAGCCTTGAATAAAGAGACTGTAAAATAGTTTTGCTTGTTTTTAAAGTGTTAATTTCTATAAAAAAGTGCAATTGAAAAAGATCATTCTAAAATCAAAGAAAATGAATGGAGTTAAATAAAAACTGGAGAGTAGTACCATATGGATATGTTTGAAAAATTCAGCAGCTGGGTGTCACATACACTCATATCCAAATTGAAGTTCATATGAGTCCTGTGAACTGGATTCAAGTCCATCTCTATCTTATAACTCTCAAAATTCTTTAAACTAAAAGTTGTTTCTTAAATACTTAAGTTTCTAAAAAGAATGTAAGCCTCCACCTATATTTTTGGTCTAAGAATAGGAGTTGTTTTAGTAAAACTTAAGATTAACTAGCGATATGTGTCAGCTGACTGTTTTATAGCCAGTTGCTAACAAAACTGAGTGATAGAATGGCATATTTACAAGAACAGATCATCCATGGATCACTCATGAACTAGAACAGGTTACTGTGGAAATAGCCTTTAATAAGGTTAGTTGATAACCACTATACACTTAAAATACAAAAGGATGATATGTAATATATAGCAAAAATCATGAAATTTAGCTGCTTGACATTTTAAAGATATAATCAGATTATTAATGTGACATTTGTAAAACAGAAATAGTCATCATAAAAAGTAAATTATCGGATGGGGAGATGGGAAATTCAAAGAATGTTGTTGTTTGCTAGAATGTAGAGAAAATGGCAGTATACATGGCATGAATTTGCTTCAAGTGACATGCCTGTGATAAAAACAGTGTGGCTTTCTACAGCAGGGGAAAAAAATAGTCTGTGGTAGTCATATTTTCAGACTCCATTATTTTTTCTCCTTGTCATGGAGACAAACTTTGATTTTAATTGCCATTTATAACTATAGATGAGTAAATGTAAAAGCAAACAAACAAAAAACCATAGTGTGTTTGAATGGCGCTAATTACCCAGTGAGATTACTAGCTTGGATTTATCATCTTGTTAGTATCATGTGCATTTAACAATATTAGTCTAGAAATTTCCCCAGGGCATAAAAATTAGGTCAGGTAGCTCTTCAACAGTGTATCATATGGATTAGGACATCTGGAACTTTCTGTGATACCTGATAGGAGTCATGGAATTCCAATTTATTCTGTCAAAGAAGAATTATAGATGCTCATCCTTCAGCTGGACGATATCCACAAGAGAACTATAAACTCTTAATTTAAAAGGATGTATTTCTCTTCCCCTGTATTTATAGGTGCTATGATATCATAATGCTGGGAACCATCATATTTATATGTTTTCTGTAAAGGGATCACTTACAGTAAGACTATTACACTGACTGAAGTATGATCACTAAAACTGAGACAATCAGGAGAGATCCTTCTGTATGACTGATTTGTTATGTGATGAGGAAATTTCTTTGGGGTATTGAACATTAGTGTGGATTAATTGGTATAATGGAGAAGGAAATCAGAAGGAATATTTTCTTAAAGACGTGATCTGTGTCTGCTTCTCTGAGAAATTATCTGACCTCCCATCTGTTCTGACTTTTACTCATGACACTATCTTACAGAATTGCCTGAACATATTGACACTCATAATATCAAATGCGAGTCTGCTCTATTCTCCCTGCTTGCAAATATCTATAATTTGAAAAATGTTTGTTTTTCCATGCATGTAATAAACTATATGCCACACATTGCAGTTTTGAATGATGCTGTCCATATTCAAGAGGAAACAGCAGTCTCAAATTGCAGAAATGAATAAAAGAATAATCCACTTGTGTAGGAAATCAGATTTTAATGAAATTGTCATTAATATTTATATTAAATGTCATCTAAATCTAAAGAGACATGTTAACATTAGTTTCTGAACACCCTAGGATTGCTTGGAACTACAATTCCAAGGAATTATTTTGTTTGCATTCAAAAGCTCTCTGATTTCTGCTCAAATGTTTACTGTTTTATTTGAAAGTGGTTTCTCATTTTTGCTCCAGATGTTCACAGAGCAAACACAGAGCATGGTGGATAAATGAGAGTATACAGCTGTGAGCATAAATTGACCCTTTCGTTCACTAACTAGTTGCTCTGATAAGGTCTTCTAATTCCTGAAAAAACATAACATCTTTTCTGCATGGCTCTTACAGCTCACAGTATCTTAAACCTACTCTTCTCCAATAAACATAGGCTTTATCTTTTATTAAGAGGTTCTTATGGCATCCATTACCTACTGTCTTAAGAAATTGTGTTTTAGGAAAATATTATTAAAGTTTGCAATAACAATGTTTGAAGAGTCAGAACAAAATTATAAAATAGGTAATCTTTGAAAAATGAAGGATTGGGATAAAATGCTTGAGAAAATGTGATCAATATGTTGAATGCAGTATATATGCCTCTATCATATATAATTGACAACATACTTTTATATTAATAATCTGTTTCCCTAAAATGGTAATTCTTTTTACATTCTTCAGTGTAATCAAACAAATGTTTTCTTTAGTTTTTTTTTTTTTTTCCCCCCTAATTCCCTAGTCTTTCCATGTACTTTTCATCAGAGCTGTCAATAGTCCTTTGAGTTCTTAGAAGTGCCATTATGGAAACTTGCCCAGAATGCTGAGAAGTGGTTGCTTTGTCAAATATAGAGTTATAAATAAATAAAGAAATAAAACAGTATGGCCTTCTTATAAATTAATGGAAGAGAACCTACTAAATTGTTTTCTGAAGTATTCACTTTTAGTGTTCATGAATTTACTTTAATTGTAATATTATTGCTCAAAATAATTTTAGAGCTCCTTTTAATAACTGTCTTCAAAACAAAGCTACTAGACTCAGAGAAGCAGTTTTTATTTTACATTCACCATGTTCTCTCCTAATAGTTTATTGATGATTTTTAGGGAACCCGTACTTTGTAGTAATTTTCTAAAATACAATAATAAGGAAGTCGTTCTTTCAATCACCAAATTAGTGTGAGGAAGCACATGCAGCAGGGCAGGTGCATGGAATCCATTTTCAATAATTTCCCAGGAGTGAATGTTTTCTAAATACTTCCTAAGCACCATGAAGTGTGGAATATGTCTTTTTTTTAAAAAAATTATTTATTTATTAATGAGAGACACAGACAGAGGGACACGGGGACAAAGGCAGAGGGAGGAGAAGCAAGCTCCATGCAAGGAGCCTGATGTGGGTCTCGATCCCAGAACTTCAGGATCACACCCTGAGCTAAAGGCAGATGCTCAACCCCTGAGCCACCCAGGCGTCCCTGGAAGATAAGTCTTATGCAAAGTATAGCTTGTATTCTTTATGGATTCCTTAAAAAAGAAAGGGCTTTGGACTAGAAGTTAAGATGTGTGTTCAAATTCCCATTCTATGAAAATATAAGAAATATATTTATTTCACTCTTTCACAAGAATATTACAAATAAATATATAGAAGAGCATGGGAGAGCTAGTTAAATGTCCAACTCTTGATTTCACCTCAGGTTATGATCTCAGGTTGTGTGATTGAGTCCCGTGTCAGGCTCTGTGCTCAGGAGACAGTCTGCTTGAAATTCTTTCTTCCTCTCCTCTGCTCCTCCCCCCTCAAATAAATAAGTAAATCTTTATTTTTTTTTATTTTTTTTATTTTTATTTATTTATGATAGTCACAGAGAGAGAGAGAGAGAGAGGCAGAGATACAGGCAGAGGGAGAAGCAGGCTCCATGCACTGGGAGCCTGACGTGGGATTCGATCCCGGGTCTCCAGGATCGCGCCCTGGGCCAAAGGCAGGCACCAAACCGCTGCGCCACCCAGGGATCCCTAAATCTTTAAAAAAATAAAAATAAATATGTAAACTCATATCACAGCCTATCATATAACATACTATATAACTACCATACAACAGACAGGTTGACTATTCTTTTAGGTACTCCTACTTTCCAAATCACAGGTGTTTTGTTGTTTTTTCCTTCCTGTTGTTTGTTTTTGTTTTCCCCACCATAAGGCAACAGAGAGTTATCACGTACAGGCCTTTATTTCAAAATGAGTAAAGTGTAATATGCCATTATCTTTTTTTTTCTGATTTTAAAATCAATTGTTGAATATTCTCTGAGATTTCATATATCTTGGAAACTAGATCAGGGAAATATTTTTTAATAGATTGGCTTCCATGTAATATGTCTTCAAAATGACGGTGATCACCATCCATTTAGTTTGTGTTCTGTCCTCCTGAAGGAGGATCATTTACATTTTAAGTAAGGTGATAGGAGCTGAAGTGGGAAGAATATAAATAGGCTTATCCTGTTTCATACAGCAGAAAGGATAGCCTACTATGCAATAGTTCTTTTTTCCTTTCCTTCATTTTCTTTTTCTTGCTCCTTCTTGCCTTACTCTTTTCTTCCCTCCTTTTTTCCCCTTAAAGTTTTTAGATGAAGGAAATTTGCAATCTTAGCTATCCACTTGGGGAAATGATATAAAAATAATTAAGGATAAGCTATAATCTTAATCAATAAATCTTTCTTTGAGCTGAATATAGGTGTGGCTGAAGAAAAAAAATCTAAGATAAACTAGAGAAGTAGAACAAAGGTCTTATCTACATTGAACATGAATTTATATAGAGAAAGGACGCTTACTCTCCCTTTTTAAATGAAAATCAATCCTATTATTTTTGAATAAAGTTATTAACATGATATATATGGAGAGATATAGAGATATAGATCTATTTACACATGTGTGTATACATATATATGGATCATATATCATTCATTTAATCTGTTGAAAAAGGTGACCTTTATACATTTACATGATATCATTAATTTATATCAAACTGCATTTATAGATTTAAGGAAACTCTATTTTATTTTATTTTATTTTATTTTATTTTATTTTATTTTTTCTATTTGATTTTAAATAGCATTTAAAGAGGTGTTTTTGTGAAACATGGAACTTCATGTTATCTATATAAAGTCAAAGGTAAATAATGGTGGGTCAGCCCCCTTTTTTATCTTAAATGTATAAGCATCCAATTTAGTTTTCTAAAGAGAAAACTGGTTTGATCCCTAATAGGATTATAATGCCTAATAGGATTATAAGCAAATCGTTCATTTTGCTTCTCTCAAGTTTGATCTGTCTGAGGATCTCCAGGTTAAGAGATGTGAAGTGATTCTTTTTTCGCTTAACTTTTATGGAACAAAACTAATGGAAGATTTTATTGCTTGAGTCTGAAAAATGGTAGATAGAATTAGATATTTGATCAAAGTTTTAGATAAGTTTTTTTTTTAAGATTTCATTTATTTATTTGAGAGAGAGAGAGAGAGAACAAGTAGGGGAGAGGCAGAGGGAGAAGCAGACTTCCCACTGAGCAGTGAGCCCAATGTGGAGCTTGATGCAAAGACTCAGAGATCATGACCCAAGTCGAAGGCAGACGCTTTAACCGATTGAACCACCCAGGCACCCCAGAGATAAACTTTTAGTAAAGTACCCTTCCAATGACATTTTCAATTAACAATACGTGTGTTACATGATCTGGTTAATACGTATACCTCTGATTATCTGAAATAATTTTCTTTTTAATACAATAATATCTCTCGCATATCATTATCTGCATATTATTATTGAATAGGTATTCTTACTCCTATACTTAGTAGATAATAGAACATGCATACTTATCTAATTCTTCAATTTGCTCCAATATTATAAAGGTTTTATTTTATCCAGATAACATAACTAGAAATACTTATTTATAATCATGCAGTTTTAACAAACAGTTGTGTATATCATCATAGCTTTAATGCACCAGATTTCCCAGAAAAAAACAAAACAAAACATATATTAGTCACTCTTGTTATCATATCTATATTTTAGTAAAGGATGTGAAGTAGCTTAAAAAATTACAATTCATTTGTCTACTGAATTTCCTCGTCTTGCCCCTACGTGACTCACCACAAGAGTTGAAGTGTTCACATTTAGGGCCTATCAAAAACATTTGGGTGAGAAATAAAAATATTGGTCATATTGAGAGGAATTTGAACCTCTCAGAATAAAAAAGGAGAAGAAGTGGGGCAAAGGGGATGTGGAAGAGGATAGGGAAGAGTAGCCAGGGGAAGAAGGAAGAGAAGAAAGAAAGAAGGAAAGCAAGCAAACAAGCAGTCAGGCAGGCTGGCAAGAAAGGAGGAAGGTAAGCTAATGTCTGCTTTTAGAGGGGAAGTTCATTTAAGTCTTTAGCTGCTAGACCACAAGAAGTCTTTCCCTTTGTACTAGATTATAATGATGTTGTCATTATTCTAATACAGAAGCTACCAATGTTGTAAGTATACAAAATTATTAAATGATGACATCTCCTTCTCTAAAAAAATCCCCAAAAGGTATAATTTGTATTAAAAAAATTCTATACTGTATCCTCAGCTATATTAAATTTACTATGCTTTACTTTCTTTGCTTCGTCAGTATCCCAAGGTTAATATCCCTGAACAAAATGGATATGGATAGTAGCCACATTGCTTCAGGCTGTACTTTACTGAAAGAAGGATAAAGCAGAGGCACAATTTACGTTCCTTTTGAGTAGTGTGGAATCTTTTCTCCAAAGAGAATCAATTTAATCAATCATTGGTAGTATTAACTCAAAGACTAAAAGTGTCCTCAAAGAGTAAATGTTAAAAAGGATAGCAAGTTAGGTGTGGACACACTAAATACTGCTATAGTCTTGTCCAGAGAGTGCTTACTTCCCAGCAAATATAGCATTCTTCTTTTGTGCAAAAATGTTCAATGTCCTAGAATGTGAATTGTTTTAACTCGAGGTGAGTCTACTTCACTGTATGCCATTTTGTCATTCATTCTGGTGAGCTAGTGCTTTTTATGTGTGTGCAGTCTGTGGAGACATCCATTTAAAATATTTATGGATGTAGGATCATGTGTTTATTTTTTATAAACATTCTAAAACACAGAGCCACAGTCATTATCTAGTACCATCTGTACTTTTAATTATCAATTTTTCTGAAAATACAAAATCATGAACTGCCTAAACATCATGGATTGACCTGAGAAAATAAGATACATTTCAATTCTGTGTTCCAAGGTTGAATCTCATTGCTTTTATAAGCGATCTTTAAGTTTATTTGATTGTCTGAGGGTTAGAGCCTCAATACAAAATATTTCACAACTAATTTCATTTCTATCTTATAAAAGAGAAATAGTAAAAAAAAAAAAAAAAAAGTCAAGCCAAAGGCATAGATTTAGTGTTTCTCCAATTGCCATTAGACCTAAATGCTTGTAAATCATTCTAGGTCCTTTATTTACATTCATTACTTTCCTATGTAAATACCTATCATTTTAAATAAAATTATAAATTAATTTGGCTCTATGCAGCTCTAAACACTTAAAACAGGACCAGATATTCACTGTTAATTCTAATAAAAAATATTAGGTACATGACCAAACTATTAAAATGCATTCTTTTGGACATGGGGGTAAAATCCCAGTTTCCTCTGGGAAATTTTTCGACTTCAAATAGAATTACAGGGAGAAGTACATAACAGTGTGGACCCTCGCTAACCAAATTTTTTGCAGTACTTTAATAGTGGGGTTAAAGAGGTAGAGTGAAATGGCAAATGCTATGCAGTACCTAAGCTTAAAGTATTACAAGAAGATGCAACTTATTTGTATAACAGACCTCTAGTTACGCAAATACCTTATAAACCGCTACAGCTGGCACATCAGGGACTTTTTATTTTTTGGTTCACATTATTAATTATGAATGAAATGAAAGTGCAAAACCCATATTCCATAAATCTTTAGTTTTAGCCACATGGTCAGAGGAGAATTAGCAGTCATAGTAGGTTTTAGAAATTTGATACATAGGAATATGGTGGAACAATTTATCATTGAAGAGAATCCATGGTTTCTTTTTATTTGATGCAGGAAGAGGGTGAGATTTAGTAATTATCATTAGAATTATGAATCATTTATAAAAATTTGAATTTTAATGACTGCAACTACCACATTCATCATTCAGGTTGAAAATATTTTATTATTCAATTATTAAACATGTTATGCAGTATTGCATTCAAAATGAGAAATTATCCTGTGTGAACTAATATGCAAGGATATTTTCCATATATGTTTATTTATGCTAGATTATGCACAGTCTTGCACTTTATTTTCTCAAAATATAAGAATTAATACAAAATGTTTCACATTATGAAAATTCCTGCTGTTTATCCAACATCTGCAGAGTTCTTATCAGTATATCCACTTCATAAAAATATGATTCAATCATAACTCCTTTTTTTTTAAATTACCTGTCATTTCAGATTCATATCCTCTATAATGGAGACCCCCCCACACACTGAGGGGTCATAATACTGAGTTCTGTCAGAATTACAGAGATATGCTTCAAAGTCATGCATCGTTTATTTTACTGTGTTGACTCAGTGATGACCTGGCCTTGAATTTATATATTTAAAAATGAGATTTTATTGAGTATCCATTTACCCTTGGTAGACAAAATAATGGTCCCTTACAGATGTCCACATTCTAATTACAAAAAGTTATGAATATGTTACTTTAAATGGCAAAAGAAACTTTGCAGATGTGATTAAGAATCTTGAGATGGGAAAACTACCCTGGATTATCCAGTTGAGCTTGATATAATCAAAATGACTCTTAAAGAAGCAGGAAGGTTAACGTTAAAGAAGATATGACACTAGAAGCCAAAGTTGGAACAGTGCCGTTTCTGGAAGAGACCATGAGTCCAAGAATACAGACAAATTCTAGAAGCTAGACAAGAGAAGCATAGACTCTTCCCTATAGCCTTACCAGCATGATTTTAGCCCATAGGACCTATGTCTGACCATCAAAAGTATAAGATAATAGATCTGTTTTTGAAGCCACTAAGTTTGTGGTAAATTTATGATAGTAGCAATAGAAAATGAATACACCCAGATTCCATAAATGATTTTTCTTCCCATTTTCAAATTAAATATATTTTTACATTTTTAATTTAAAGATAACTCTTTATACTTTTATAATATCCCTTATGCCTTTTTAGTTACTTATAGGAATTCAGAAAATTAACATCAGTTTGGGCAAATACCTAGTAGTAAGATTTTTGTTTTTTAAATTTTATATCATTTGCCTTGATCCCTTTCCGTTGTGAAAGAAAGAGATGATCAGGGTAGAAATAACAAAATATGGGTTCCATTTTCTTTTCATCCCTTGGCAACTCTGCAAAAATTGACAAAATCATTTCCCTTATATTTTATATTTTAATTTTAATTTAATTTAATTGTATTATTATTTTTTATAGGAGATAGGGAAGGCAGAGGGACAGGAAGAGAGAGAATCTTAAGCAGGCTCCATATCCGGCATGGAGCCCGATGCGGGGCTCCATCTCACCACTCTGAAATCATAACCTGAGCTGAAATCAAGAGTTGGATGCTCAAATGACTGAGCCACCCAGGTGCCCTGACCCTTTAGTGTAATTTTAGATTCACATATACTTGTAGGAAATAATGTAGACTAACCAGGTATAACCATCCCCAAATTGTAAATGCTTGTCAAAGAATTGGCATTGATACAGTCCATCAATCTTACTAAGATTTCACGAATCTACTAAGTTGTATATGAACCATTTGTATGTTCTGCATAATTTTATCACATTTGTAGATATGTGTGATCACCACTGCAGTCAAGATGCAGAAAAGTTCTGTTACAAGGATCCTTCTTGCTAAATTCTTACAGCCACTATTACCATTCTCCCCTTGCCTCATAAACCTACCACCAAGTTTTGTAAGACCCAGTCAGCCTAGTAACCTGTTGAACAATATGTCAAGTATCACTGTAACTTTTTCTATACCTTTGTAATGTGGGCTGGTAATAAACAGTAAATAATCTTTGAACAGCCCTGGTTCCAGTGGATTCTCTTATCTAACCTAACTCTCTCCAAGCCCTGTGGCAAAGCAACAGCTAAAGACATGTGATATAATTAAAGGATGTGCACATCTTAAACCTAAGAACCTCTCCAAACATCATGGAGTTCTTTAACAGAAATTTTAGTGTTCATGTGTGCAAAATCACTGGCATCCCCAGAGGGGTTTTCAATTATTCTCTTGGGATCCGAGCTATCTCAAAGTAGTAGGTCAGTAGACACTTTGAGTTATACCAATTTTGTTAGAAACAGAGAGCATATTAGTGGAACCTTATGACCATGGTAGGTCTGTGGGCTTATACAGTGAGTATAAAATAATTTTCTGTGTTTGTGGAATAAATAGATATCTTTGAAATTACATGATGAAAAGGCACCTCTCCAGGTGTGAAGAATAGAAAATCTGAATATATGAGGATTGTCCTAAATCACCATAAGTAAAATGATACCTACTCAAAAAATTGAGGGGAAAAAAAAAAACTGAGAAAGCTGAAGCCAGTGTAAGAACATCCAGATCCAACATATTTTGGATCAGCTGTCCCAACATATCAGCAGAGCTTGTCTGTCAGTAACTACTTCAATGGTATTCAACTGAGGAGTAGATTTCTTAAAGGTGTCCAATTTAAGAAAGCCAAAACCAACACATCTAGATAGATTAACTCTATTACTGCTCCTTGAGATTTTACACTTTGTTCTGTATCACAGAAGATTAAATTGCAAAAACAGGTTTATTTTTACAAAAATGATGCCATTTTATTTCTTTCTAATTTTCTGGTCATGGAAACTTATATTGAATTATATTTTTGTCTTTTATTTTTAGTATAAAACCTGAATAAGTTATGAGTACTATTATAATTGTGGAAGTATAAATATCTGTTATAATTTCTAGTAATTATTTTAGCATAGATACAGAAGTAAAAATGTGGCAGATACATTCCTCAAATGCAAGGCTAATTGCAATAACAAATATGAACACTGTGGAGAATAGTCAGATGACTGCTTATCCCCCTGCAGGGGACAGATCCTATAAACAATTAATAGGAGGTTAGTTCTAAGAGAGAATGGGCATCAATTGCAAATATCTGATCATATTTCTTGGAAACATTTGATAATACTGTATTTAGATTATTTGATGGATATTTTTTATGCTATCCTTAATTAATTTAGATATTTAAAATATATATGTATACATATAAATATAGGGCTTTCACAATCCATAGAATTATTTTTAAGTCTAACAAAATTTCTTAATCAATCAATTCGTCATGAATTATAACTTTATACCCTAACAGTAAATCCAGAAATCTTTAAATAGTAGAAACTGCCTAAGAGTTTCATTCTTTTAATACTTCTTTTTCTGTCTAACATTTATCAAAATGTTTATTTATTATTTTAGAATTATCAATTTTCTAGGGGTGCCGGGTGGCTAATCAATTAAGTGTCTGACTCTCGATTTTGGCTCAGGTCATGATCTCAGGGTTGTAAGATTGAATCTTTTGTCTAGCTCCCACTCAGCCAAGAGTTTGCCTAAGATTCTCTCTCTCTCCCTCTATCTGCCTTCACCCCACCCTGTGCTCTCTCTTTCTCTCATAAATAAATAAAGAAATCTTAAAAAAAGAATTATCAATTTTCTGTCTACAATATGGTGAATTTAATGATATAATACACATACATACACATATGTTATATATTTGTAAAATGAATTTTTACTTTTATTACTATTGTTATATTTTTTGGTATATGAGATTAAAATGAAACAGAGAAAAAGATAAAGTATGCAAAATTATAGAAATTTTAGTGTTCTTTTCAGGTAACTACATTTTTTATTACAAATTCATATATTCTAACTTTATTAAGAGATTTTTAAGCTTTAGATATATGTACATACACATCTTTCACCCTTTTATCTTTTAATTATTTTGTCCCTTTATAGTGATACCTTTGATATGTGCTTTCATTTACTGACTAGTGAACTTTTCATTAACCTGTAAAGGTGTTTTTGTGACTATGTAACTCTCCTTAAGTAATATGCTAGAGATACTTCAGACTTCTCTGTTGCTATTATCTACCCAATTAAGTACAATTTCTGACCTCTCAAACATTTATTAATTCTCTTTCCAAATCCTAAACTTTAGTAGGCATTTTAATTTCAAATCAATTTAAAATTATCTCAAATTATATTTCTGAAGTCAATATCAATAGAAATGTGAAACACAAGAGTAGTAAATATTTTTTAAATTTTGTGTGGAGAGTAGAGAACTCTTTTCCTATCTCAGAAAGCATTTAAAATTGGGATCAGTTTAAAGACAGAAAAGAAGCAAGTGCTCAACTGCAGTAGAAAGCTTAAGAGAATAGGAGTAATAGAAAACAACAGTTAATTCAGTTTATCTGACTATTTTAACTATATCCATTAGAGGAGATTAATTCTTAAGAGGATTTTTTAAATTATTACTACTTTCAAAACAGCTAATTATCTCTGCTTGATGCAAGTTTAATAATAGATATACAGAACAACCTTATTTTAGTCATTTGGATAGTAGAATTGATCACAGAGAATTCCAAAATACTTATTCTGATTCCTGCTGAGGGGCTGGATGTTTAAAGTGACTATGCAAAGCTTACTATAATTATATTCAATTTTGGTGTTTCTCATTTTCATCCCTTTATATTTTATATTATGCCTTCTTCAACTCATGTTTAAAACTTCCACATCTCAGAAGCAAAATTCTGAATCATCTTACATACCTGAGATGACCATAATTATGGATATAGAATATGGACACTTCTAAATAAATAGATTGTAAGATTCTATGATGTCTCCAGTAACATGTCTAGTGTATAGAAGGCAGTTGAAACAGGATGCCAAATATAGGAAAATATTTGATACAATATACATAATATTTTGTTAAAGAAATAACCAAGAAGTTTATAGTCTCTAATGAGGCCTAACAGGCCCTTCAGAGTTAGGTTCCAATGGTGTTTCTCAATAGAACTTAGCGTTTTGTTCAGGATAGGTTTTCATTTTGTCAGTTGATACTGCATGTGGGAAGGTGTGCAATATTTCCTAATTCAGAAATCAAATACAGTAGCATCCCCAGTCAAATGACAATTATAAATTGCTCTTGCTTATATCTGAATTTCTCTGAGTGGGAGGATGTGGTTTAAATTTGATTGAAAATCACCGTCTATGAAGGGATGTGCATATCTTCTATTCCTCAAAGTTTCAATGATGAATAGTTCTCCTCGTCTCTCCCATCTCACTCATCCCTTCTTAATGAAGGAGTTGGACAAAGAACTGATCATGTACTACTCACTCTCTTGATTTCTTTCTTTTGGAGTATCTTGTCCTCACTAAGCGAATTTCTCCATTTTTCTGAGTAGTAAGCTTTTAGGGGGTAAGCTCAAGGCCAGCAAAAGGTTTCATCTGAGACTGAGAGAATAAGTTTACTTCTGGAGACAAATGCCAGGATAAATAGCCGCGTATCTATGTTATTTTAATCTTCACCTCTCTGGCAAATTTGGATGGGGAGAAAGATGAGTTAGTAATTTGGACTTTCAAGTCTCATCCAGGCTGAGAGCTTGGCTATCAGAAACCTACCTGAGAACACCATGTATCCATTCTGTAGGAGGGTATGAGCTTACGCCACACCTTTAGCTTTGCAAGCACATAGGACACACTAATCTTACCCCAGAGCCCACAGATTTCATGGTCATTCCCAGTCTCTATGAATGTCTTCTTTGGCTCCTAAATTCCTAAAGGAATTTATTGCTTTTGGTTCTTAATAACCCAAAAAAGCTGGGAATGTGATTCCTGAACAAATGAAGTATCTTCAATAGTCAATTAATAATTATGTGAAGTAGACGGGGGTCAACTGAAGTAAGAAATAATTTTAATAACACATTTGGGGATAACATAAATTTATAAGGAATCAAGACAAATTTAGAATATACTTTACTATAAAAGTCACATTTAAAGGGGATAAAATGCAATCTCATTTTTGTTCCTTTTTTATTTTTGAAGTTATTAATAAAACTGCCTCTTATGTGTTTATAGATAAAACACATCACAATATCTATGCTTTCTTCTCAATGTCTTCTTGCACTTATTTATACACAATTCTCAAACTTTAGTCAGCTGGTTTTAGTGACCCCATTTTGTTCAAGCTTTTATTATGTATAGTCTGAGTAATTTGCATTTAAGCTCTCCACTCTCCATTCCACCATGTGTACTTCTCCTTGAGTTATCTTCTAAAATATAAAGCCAATAATGCCACTCCATGCTTGGAAAATGTTTATAACTCCGAAATACCTATAAAGTAATACTGAAACTCTTTAGTTTCTTTATGAGCTGGCCCATTACCATCTCTGGAGCCTATCCTCCCCTTATTTCACAACTGTTGTCTTGGGTTCTAGCAATTCAGAACTGATCTAGTCATTGAATGTGTCCCCCCTTCCGCTCCATTGCACATGCTCTTTGATGTACATTGAATATCTGCTCTTTCAGAATTGCCTGGGAAGGTCTTAATGATAGCACTTAAGCGTTCCTTTGTCTGTGAAGCATTCCCTGGCTTTCACCAGGTAATCTTTAACATCCCAATGTTGTATACATCTGCTGCTCCTTATTGTAGTGTCTGTGCCATATTTTAATCACATACATGAGTCATGAAACCTTGAAGTCACATCATTTTAATTGCTTTTTTCTTTATGTCATAAAGTTTATTAAAAAGGAACAATAGACAGAAGAAGAAGAGAAAACCAGAAAATTCTGCATGATCAGAATAATACAAAGTAAATGAGCAACTTCTTGTAGAAAGTGAATTGGGGTTTTTGCAGAAAGAAACATACTCTCATGTACTTCACTTCTTCCCATTTTTTCACTCCATTCTACTCCATTCATTAATTTGCTTCCTTATTCAACAATACTATGTGCCAGACACAGAAAAAGAGGTGTTGACAGAAATAGAACTGTGTTACTATTCTCTATGGAGAAAATTATCGTTAGTGACACTATTTTATGCATAGAATGATTTAACTGTGGCCATGACCAGAACCTATAATTGGGCAATATTGATTTAATTTCTTATGCGGCATTTTAGGAATGCATTTAGGAACACATCCTAAAAACAATATAAAGAAATACTTGAGATCCTGACGTGACATATTGACTTTCAAGAACCATAGAATTTTAGAAATAATTAATATGTTCTGAGACTGAGGGATATACAAATTAGAGTAGGGAACAATTTATGATTACAAAATTACAGTTAGGTAAACTGGTAAAGAAAAAACAAAAGCATAAAATGAGAGCAAAGTAAGATAGATATTTGAAATGTTTGTTGTCATATGCATATCTCTATAAGCTTGGACATAATCAGACTTCAGTTTTAGAAAGATAGATCTGCCAGTAATGTAGAGACTACACATCAGAGACACAAGGCTAAAGAGCTAGAGCTCATCACACTTTTTGAACACAACCAGTGTTATTGTTTTGTATGAAAATCAAGACAAGACAAACTTTGAAGTCCTGCTTATGTATCAGAAGACTTTGAAACCCATGTAATATTTTTTTCTCTTCCCTGATTGATGTTTTCAGAAATGAAAACACATAAATAGTGCATGAGATGATTCTATAAATAAGTTTGGATTCCATAGATTCTGATATCAAAAAAGCTAACTCCATATAAAATATGGATTATGTACTAAGTATGAAGATTAGAAACATATATTTGAGTAGAAAGGTAAGACATACCCAGACTTAAAAGAAAAAAAAATGTTTAATGGATACTACAAATACATGCATGCCATAGAAGAAGGACAATGATTTTTAGTAGTAAAACTTAGAGAATGGGAGCCGGGAGTATTAATTGTAAGTGCTAGAGACAAGTAGAGAAGTATATATTTTAAAGTGAGAAAGTGAGTAAAATTTTGTAGGTATCACCTAGATCTAGGGTAATGGTGTTTGTAACTAGGATACAACATTAAAGAACATCTTCTTTAAAGAAACAAATCTATGTTTGAGTCATACTTAAATGTGACATGCTTAATATAGATGCATTGTGGAAAGGATATGAATTTATGTAGAATTAAGATTTAGCAGAATTTTTTTGACAGTGTACTATAGTTCTGTTCTGAAATAATATCCCAGCTTTTATTTTTGGGAACATTCTAGAAAAAATAGAAGGAGAAAGCCAAGAGGGTATCTTTATGTTTTAAAGGAAATTTGAAAAAAAAAAAAAAAAAAAAAAGGTAGGAGCCTAAATGGGAAAGTACAAGGGATTTTCACAAAAGTTTTAAAGAAATGTTGATAATGAAAACAAAGGATTGGTAGTTTTATTTGATTTGTAGCTTAAATAGTTAATTTGATATTTTGTCAGAACCCAAGATTAAATAATGGCTCTACTTTATTAAATGTCTAATGAGTAAATCGTATCGTTTGAAAATGCACTTTGAAAATATACTAAGGTCAGTCACTTTGGTAAGAAATATATCCTGGATCATCAAAAATGTAGTTTTTACCTTTGTGCTACAGTTTTCAAAGAGTAAGAGAAAGATGTCATGCAGATATTTGGACACAGGAAATAAGTCCATGGACTTAACAACAACAACAACAACAACAAAAACAATTTGGGAAAAGGATTATGTACAAATGGCTTGACATTTATTTAAAAAAAGAAAATATATTCCTAGGATTTTCAAGATTAAAACGTAAATTCATAGATAGGTTATAATTTTGGAATCTTTTTGTATTTCTATTGCACTACATAAAGGAATGCCCTAATTTATGT